>NC_045565.1:34821810-35540144 GCF_009819795.1 Aythya fuligula
TTCTCTTCGTAATGGACCCAAGCGGTAGGACGACAAACACTGGCTTGGTGCCCTGAACAGAAGGGATGGTGGCGTGATTAGGGGGAGCCCTACCTTTAATCCATGGAGTGCATTTGCTGTGATTGCCTGGGTAGGGGGGAGAGAAATTAATGTTAATACAGATTAGAAAATAGCTGGGGTCACCTTATACATGAAAAAAAAAAAAAAAAAAAAAAAAGACAAGAAAAAGGGAAAAAATAAGATAAAAGCACATGAGAGTAGCAAAAGTTAAAAGGGGACAGCAGGGGTAGCAAAGTGTGCTTTACAATAATGTAATTATTTATATAGTTTTATAACTACACAGGCGTGCTGCTGGGAGTCAGGGGCAGCCCCCGGGACTCCAGCTTAGGCCCAAGGCCTCTAGGCCTGGCCCTGGGTGCTGCTGAAAGGAATCTGGGTCCATTTCTACCAATACATATACAGATATATAAATTATGTGAACCAAGGAAAAAGATCTGTGGCACACAGTTTGGATTTTGCTTCCCAGACTGGGGGAGAGGGGAGGAGGGAGGAAGCACAAGTGCTTCATAGCACAGCAGAACAAAACCACTTCTTTTCTCTCCAGTTCCAGTTTATCCATCCAAACTTCTGGTTTTCAGAGAAAAAAAAAAAAAAATCCAAAAAGTTGCCTTGCTTTAGATTTAAAACACAAAGTTGTTTGCTGTGTATCAAACTGTGTTGACTTCCCCACGTTGGATCACACCCAGCACAAGGCAGCAATAGATCAAAATCTGAACTTTCTCAGCATCGCCTTACAGAGGGGGGGATGCTATTACACAAGTTATGTCAGAGCTGTGATTTGCTTTTATCTAGTGCTGTATTTCAAGCTCCTTCTCCTGATAACAGTATCTCAAGGATTCGGACTATTAAAGTTATCTAAAAGTCATAATAGTTTTCTCTGCAGGGAACGCATGATACGCTTCCTTTCTTCTCTCTCCTACCTTTTCCCTCTTTGTTGATACCTCTCCATCCATCTCTGCAGTTTTATGCCAGCTCCACCTCCAATAACCTCATTCTGTACATCTTAATTTTTAAAGGCACCTATCTTTGTCCACTAGATTGCCTCTGTCTGCAGGATGACCTCATTTCACTGTAGGACTGCCATAAAATCATCTACTATTGCCTGTTTACTGTCCAAACACCTGCTGTGCGTTCCCATCTCAGGGAATCTGCATTTTGCTTTCCTTCTTTTTTTCCATTCCTCCCCTGCTTTGTACGCTGATACTTCTTTCCTAATTATTTTATTTACACGTGTACCTTTTCCACTCAGTGCTCCCATCTTTTCAGTAGCTCGGTCACAGATTCTTCACTCCAAATTTCACTTTAAATGTAGGCACAAAGACTTTGAATTTTTGCCCATTTCTGGATGTAAGTGAAGTGGCAGGATGTGTTACCCAATTTGTGTACACAGAGGCCTTTTTAATATCACTGATACGAAAGAGCCAACTGCTGTGATTTCAGTTAAATGCAAAATTGAATGAGGACATTTTGCCAGTTTTGAAGGACATTGTGAGAAATCAAAGTATCCAGAGCTACCTGTGCTTATGTTTTGCCGTGTGAGGGTCAGATGAGAAGTCTTGAGGTCCACTACTGAACACATACACCACAGCTTTGCTTTTGGTTGACATCTTCTGGCACTCCCACAGTGCAGCATGACATTGTGCTCTACTGGCCACAATGCAAAGGCTCCTGTGAAGGTCTTTTATCAAGATAACTAGATTTCTCACCAATACACAGTGAATTAATCCTGCAGCGGGTCCCAAACCTTCTGTTTCCAGGTGTGCAACCTGACAGCTCAGCAGCGACCAGGAAGACACGCTCATGCTGTAAGGTTGTGCTGCGGATCCCCACGTAAAAGCTGCTGAGTAACTATGTGCCTGGAATGTAATTTCAGTGCTCAGGCAGGCTGTGTGTTTTCAGCCTTGATTTATCTTCAGGCCACTCCAAATTAATTAGGCCGGGGAGCCCTTTCCTCACCTTTCCATCAGCTGCAGGACAGAGATGCCCAGCGTTACGACCGCTCGCAGTGCTCCTGTGTGGTGAGGGGCAGGACCTGCTCCCCTGCCTGCAGCAGCTGCCCTCCTCACTCCGTCAGGACCTCAGGGGCGAGTTCTGCATCCCTCCTGTGAAATCCTTTAATTGAAGCCCTTGCATGAATGTGGCTGGTCTCTAGATCACAATCACCAGCCAGCCCCCAGCTATGTCCCATCTCTCCCTTGCAACCCAAAGACAGCGAGGGACATCACAGTTTCTTCTGTCCTTCTGGCACCTCTTGAGTGGCAGCTGAGCAGTTCAACATTTCTGAAGCAGTTTCCCAGACAAAACTCCTCTCTTGACTCTCCAGGCCCACTTCAAAGTTTCCCCTTGCTTTTCTGTAGAAGGAGGCTGTCTGGGTCAGCATTGATGTTTTCTCCAGGTGGAAGAAAGCCTACAGCAGAAGATCTTCTGGATTTCTCAGCTTTAAATTCCTTGGAATTGTTCTTAGGATTAAAAGATGGAGAGGAACCAAAATGAGGAGGGAGAAGATCAAGGGATTACCTTGCACCCAAACAAAATGTCTTGATGGTGTGGCCAGCACAGAGCCTCTGAAGAAAGCTCCTTTCTCTCCCTACCTCACTCAGCAGTTCCCATACTGGCCCCATCCATAGGAGAGCAACCAGTAAAGCCTAAGAAGCTATAGAGCAATCTTCCACATGGAGCACAAATGCCTTAATATCCAGCACAACTAAAGATGAAGAAAACACACCTCCAAGCAAAAGAGCAAAACGATGAATCCCGCTATAGGCAGCGCTCCTGCATTTTGACAAGGTGCTATCACAACTCTCTGCTGCCTCTAATTACACCTCTCCATTAATCACAACAACTGACAGCTGGGCTCTGAAGACCTTTATTTTTAAAGAAATTATTTCTCATGGGTTAAACACTGGTGGATGGAAGGAAAGAAAATTTAAAAGGAAAAAAAAAAAAAAAAAGACGCAGCTAAAGTTCAAATGAGATCAGCCCTCACATGTCTGGTAACATGTCTGCACTCTGGGTTATTCTCGAATGTCAAAATAAAGACTGTGAGCCTGAGCTTAATAATTTCCCTGGAGCGCCATTGTCCTGCAGAGATGGTTTGTCTTTCAGTTCTCAGCTGCTGCCAAGGGAGAGGTGAGGGAAGTGAACCACTTTATTTATTGAGTTGGTTGTTGTAACAATTTAAACTGAGCTCAGCATCACTGGCTGCTGCTTTCAGGTCAGTTTGTGGAATTAGGAAGTTTTCCTCTCGATCTGCATACCAGAGCCTGTCTGCTTTTATAGCACAATTTTGTCCTGGCTTCAAATGCATCTTCTGACCTAAGAAAGGATTACTCCATCTTTGATATCACAATTAAAATGGCTCAGGAGGGGGAAAGTAATGATTGATCCTTCCACCATTGTGCTGATCTGCTGAAAGTGCTGACTTATGCCCATGAGCAAAAACATTGAATCACAGGGATCAATAAACACAGAGCTGTAGTGGTGCAACTGCTGCAGGCTGCACTGTTAGACTTGTGCTGGCAATTACAGAAACTGGGTTGGCTTTACAACTGCTTCGACAAATGCCCCATAACCTTGATTTTTCCTATGCAAAAATGTAACTGCCCTTTGAATTACCCAAATGGTATACTCATATGCTTCTTTCTGCCTTCCTTGAGAGAAAAAAAAATGCTAAAAAATTGTTTGCTAAATGCTTATAGGTTTGTGTAATGCTCATTTGGATTTTAAGCTAGCAGGTATTAAGGTAGCTGTTCTTAAATCTAGCAGGCTGGATGTGCTGTGTAGAGAGTGTTTATAAGTGAATAAATGATTCAACTTTTTCCTTTCTGATGCTGCGGGCAGGCAATTAAATGTGATTTAACTTCATAGTTCAGTAGTTTCAAAGCTTTCAATGTAGATGATGGCAACTACAAAAGGTCTGATGAATTATAAAAGAAACCAGGGGATAGAGTATTATAGATCACTATAGATTTTATGCCTCCAATTGCACTTGAAAGAAATGCTTACAAGAGAGGATATTGTGGTCATCTTAGCTGTGACCTAGTAGCAAGGTTTTTTTTAACCTAAAGTGTAAAGTCAAGTAGAGGAGGCTTTGTGTTACATTTTGGGTATGTCACACTTGGGAGAGTGAACACATCCTCAGGTTTCTTTATTCTACATTTTTCCAACTGCAAAATCAGACAACAAAACAATGCTGCTAATAATTGTAAGATGCCTTGATTATAAGGCAAGGCAGAGAGTATCTTCTTCATGCTGAGAACAGATTATCAAGTCATTATTTACATCATTTTGTGCGAGTCAATGCCAAATATTTGGGATTTGTATTCCATTGGCAACTATCAATGCCAAATATTTGGTTAAAACACCCCAGCATCCCAAACATTTGGTAAAACCCAGCTCCACTGACTGCAACTCAGGGTATAATTAGTTAACATTTAAAAAACTCGTTTTTAATTTTTATTCTGACATGGAAAAACAAACAAACAAACAAGCCTATTACTGCTTCATTTTTGATTGAAACTGGTTTCTTAATTTACTGCATATTTGCAAACCATCCTAGCCTTTACAAAGTTGATTTTTTTTTCTTTTTTCCATTTGCTGTTCACCCCATAAACTTTATCAGCTCTTCCTCTCTTTAGGAATTTTGTCTGATGGGTTTAGAATATAAAGAGAACTTGAATCAGAGTCCATCAAATCAGAAAGGAAAACCCATTCATCTGATAACCCTCTCCTCCTCTCCTATCTTATCATCTTCCTCATAACTTTCATTTATTTACCCAAAATAAGCCATTTGGGAAAAATTTTAAACCTACAGTCTTCATAACATAAGCAAGGCAAGAGGCTTTTTATTTACAAAGAACCATTCATTCTCCCTGAACATCACTTCAAAAGTGGCTGCTAAAGTTACGTGACATTTTTCACAAACAGATCTTATTTCTTACTTGTATTTTTCTTGTAGCAATGGCTACCTGAAATTTCTAATTTCTGCATGTGCAAATCTCACTTACACACAGAGAACTCCAGTGTTTCAAAAACATTGCCATGGAAGATTTCACCCCCCAAATTTAAGGCTTCTGTTGGATATTTTCACCTATGTAGAGCTCGTGGAGATGGTTCCCATTGATTGTTCCCATGACAGAAGATTATGTGGTATTAATAGAGTATTAGTGATATGGCTACATTAAATTCTATTTAAAACCTCTTTCACATTGCTATTGACTGTGTTGAAATGGGACTATGTAGATATTCTTGTGACAGAAAATATGTATGAATATTGTATTTTCATCAGTGGGAGAATTATCAAACTGATACAGAAACCCCAGGAAATCATTATCATATTTTTCTAAGTGGATTTGCCTTTCTATACAAAGAAGGTAAAAATAGAATAGTTGCTGTATTAACACAAAAAAATGGATTCTAAGTAATTATCAGCTATCACCACGTGTTGGAATACCATTTAGTTCCATAGTTGTTTCAATCAATACACTATTTATTTTCAAACAACCATGCACTAAGGATCATTTGGACATATATCCCATAAATACACATTACCTCATTATCGACTCTTTCTATCCACTGCTGCATTATTAACATTTCACCAAAACAAGCAATCAAGAAGCAAACAGTAGGAGTTTATAGCAGTAAGCAATTGTAATGACTTATAAAGAAATTCCTCTCAAAAATTATTTTTTGCGGGGATGACCAGTAATTTTCAGGATTTCACCATCAGGAGTTATTTTTTTTCTGTGACATTCTTTACAGATAGGTAAATTTAACCACTAAGCCAGTGAAGTGGAAAGAAATACAACATTTGTACTAAGTGGTATCAGGGAGTGTACACAACAGTTAAATTGTATTGTTTATCGAAAGATCTCAATCACTTGCACATACGTGAGAATACTGAATTTCAGTTCCCAAAAAAAAGTATTGTTTTAATCCTTTAAGTCCAATTTCTACAGTTGCTCAGTAGCCTAGAAAAGAAACCAACCAGCTAACCAGATCCGAAAAGCAAAATTGTTTCCTTCCTTTGCTCTTGGTAGTGCAGCGCTACAGGCTGTGCTCTGTCAAATATGCAGTGCCATCTTTATGCAACTCATGCAAGGAAATTATCCTCCTACAGTGTTGTGGGATGACTGATGGGTTTCTCATAAAAGATGATCTACTCAGGGGCAATATCGAAGGCTGCAGTGGCAAATTGCCAAGAGCTTGAGGGTTGCACCTAATTTGCATGTAAATTTACATCAGTTTTAAAGCCATAAAGAAGTGCAGCGGTACTTGAGCATTTTTTGATAGGTTTAAAAGCATACTGTGTGATCACCGGCAATGAACACCCGAACGTGACCGGCTTTCTTGCCCTTTGCGCTGAGTTCATGGCTGTGCCTCGCACCCCCTGATCTTGCAGGACCCTCTGGGAACAGCCTGAGCGAGGGAAACCCTACTCCGTCCATTGCACTCCCCTCTTTGTCTCTGCTCTATTTAGCATTATTTCACTTTCCTATCATTAAAGCCAGGGGCCAGTATCATCTCCTGTAGACCTGTTGACATCTATGCCTGGAGAGGTGGAGGGCAGCTGCCGTGCACCCTTACCCTTGTGTTTTGGGCTCTCCTCTTCCTCTCCCTCCAGGCATGCTATGCTCTCACCAAGCTGACACACTCGTAATAAAATTATGTGGGTGGAGAGACCATACAAGACTGCTGAATTTGCAAACTACACTCCCACGCGTATAATTTATAGTAGCTAAGAGTATCATGAACATAAACACACAGCCCTTCATCACATGCATGGGCTCACTGTGGCTCTGTGAGAATTAAGCCCGTTTCGCATAAAACCAGTATGAATTGCAACAAGAGAGACCTAGATATAGTGGAGGAGTCCAAAGGAGGGCCACCTCTTAACAACTTGGAGTCCAACAGGATGCTACCAAGATAGTTTATGGCCTGGAGCAGCTCTTCTCTGAGGAGAGGCCGACAGAGCTGGCACTGCTCAGCCTGGAGAAGAGGAGGCTGAGGAGGGATCTTATTAATGTCCATAACTACCAAAGGGAGGGTGTTAAGAGAACAGACCCAGGCTCCTTTCAGCAGCACCCAGGGCCAGGCTCAGAGGTCTCAGCCCCAAGCTGGAGCCCCGGGGGGTGCCCCTGGCCCCCAGCAGCACGTCTGTGCTGGGTGGGTGCTGCAGCCCTGGCACAGGCTGCCCAGAGAGGGGCTGGGGGCTCCTGCTGGAGAGCTTCAAACCCACTGGGACCTTTTGGAGGGGAATCAGCTGTAGGTGTCTCTGCTGAAGCACCAGGTGACCTCCAGACGTCCCTGCCAGCCTCAGGCAGTCTGTGGTTCTGTGAGCGAGCTGGGCGAGCAGGTGGAGGGAGGTGCTGCATGGAAAAATTACTGAGGGAGGAAAAGGAAGATTGAGAGGGCAGAGGCAGGCTGGTGTGCCAGCTGCTCTGCAGGGGGAATAGATAGGAAGGACAAGTCCAAAGCTTTGGATTTTGGATTTGTATGGGGGAAAAGGGACAACGCAGAAGCTTCCTGTCAGCCCCTGGTTGCCCGAGGCCGGAGCAGACATTTGCCCACAGGAGCTGTGGTCAAGGTGATCTGGGTCACTCCTGTATTTGCTGTATTTCCATGTCTCACATCCATTCTCCTTCTGTCAATAACCCCTTGCTTAAATACGTATGCTGAAGCCTTCTTTCTCATTAAGCCTGAGGATTCAACCCTCTGCTTCAAGCTCTGCCCTCCTACACTACTTTATACCTTAAAGAAATATTGCTAACCTGACCCAATTAATCCATGGATTAGCTAATACAATTAATTCTAACACAGAGAAGAAGGTGGGAGATAGTGGGAATGATCACTGGTGCTGCTGCCTGCTCTGGAGCTGAGTGGGACCCAAAAAATGGCCAAGTTACTTCACCTCCCCAGGGGCATAAACTGTGAGAGCTGATGGATGAGACATCTTAGAAATGCACGCGATACAGCTATACAACATCATCCTGTATCAAGAGTGGTTTTTGTTAAATTTAAATGACACAAATGAGGAAGGGTGTTGCTCTGTTGGCTAACTCAGCAATGAGATAATGGTAACATCCCTGTGTACTTAATTGAAAAGAGCACAAGGAACAAGTTAAAAATGGATATATTTACAAATCTTAACTCATTCTGTTTACATTAAGAAAACTTCAGAGTTTCTTGAGATGAATTGTGAAATACCTTGAAGTGAGAAGATAAATCCCAATGCTGTCATTCTTTTTCTCCAAGGAGTTATTAAATGAAAGATTCAAAATAAAAAGTCAAGCTGTTGTGCTACTAGGATTTTACTTCTCCATCAGATGTAAACTTTGTGACTTCTGAATTTCAAAACAATGTTCTAAACTTGTCAGCCATTAGCAATGATACCTAACCGAGACTCTCGGATAACACCTTCACAGAATATGTAGCGATTAAGTTAATTTAAATGATTCATCTTCACTACAGCCTGTTAGACTTCTACATAACAGTCATTTGCATAGCATTAAAAACCTCTGTGCATCTGCAGAGGGCAGTTTTATAAAGATATTCCCTGCCTCGGTGATGTCTGTTCTGATTTGTTTCCTTGGGACTTTCTGTTGAATGCTACTTTTTGCCAGGTGCTTATCCTGATAAAATAAATAGCAGATCTTACAGAAGAGTATCCACTTCTGCAATGCAACAAATGAGTCACTCATCAACTGCATTACAATCCTGGCTGTGAAGAGCTCTTCCAGCTGAGGCTTCGGGGTGAATTTTACTTATGTGGCATTACTGCGGTTGGTGTATGGCCAAGGTATTAACATTAGCACTCCACTTTCACACATGCATGCACACATACACACACGGAAGAACCACAGAAACTCTAATGAGCCTGGTTCCAACGACCGTGTCAGCCTGCATTAACCCAGGATTTAAGCTCCAATCTTGCGTCCGTTGAAGTAAATTGCTAAACTTGCTCCAACTTTAAAAGGTGCAAGATCAGATCCTTCCATCTGAAATAAATCGAAGAGAAAAGCTCTGCCAAGTGAATCATTGGCAAGCCTGTACTTTCTGGAGGATCATATTCCCTGCCGCACAGAGCCGTCGGGCCAAGGCGCCCGCAGCAGGAGGCGATACCGCAGGGTTGTGTAACCTGCAAGCTACCCCCAGCCCCAGCAATTAATGACTAATTGAAATTACTTCTCCTGAACTGACCTAGAGCCATATGGATTAAAACAGATTTCTGAATGCTAATTATGCTACATCATCTTCCCAATTATTTTTAAAATTGGATTATGTACCGGGAGATGGGGTGTTTGAAGCAGCCGCTAATGAGCAAATCATGCATAAAAACTTGTTTGTTATGTTGGTGATTGAACAAAATAAGGTTGCAGGCCTGATGTCATGTCCAAATAAACAAGAGAAACCAAAGAGATTCTGAGAGGAGCATCAAGCGAAAGCTATAATTTAGGTAGCTTCAATAGCCATGTTAAAGCCAGGAGAAGGTTTTTGAGTATTTTAACAGATCTCTCTCTTGCTGAAATGGCTCCAGCAGGCCAGCCACCAGCTCCACCCATCAGGCAGGAAGCTGAAGGACACAGAAAAAGGTAAGCTTGAAATTAAAGCAAAGGATGGAGACAGGACTAGAACAGGGAAGCAGGAGGAATGCCCACGTGCTGCCAAGCACAGATGTGTGGCTACTAAACTGTGTGAGGGAGAGGAGCAGTGGCAATTCATGAAGCATAGTTTCAGCAAGAAACACAGGTGCAGAAAAGTCATGCTGCATCACCAACTCCATCCTGCGCAGCTCCAGGCTGCCCAGGACAACCAGGACACATCACTGTAGCACACACTAAATGTGTTGCTGTGGATGAATGGCTCAAAGTTGTTGTTTTTTTCTCCCCTTTCTCTCATTTTCCGGAAATGGTTAATGTTACTGCTGGGTTATTGGGGGTTTCAGGGTATTTTCCTAACAAAAGACTAGGTTACCTGAGTGACCAAGGAGCTTATAATCTGTTTAAAAAAGTTGCTGAGCATTTTAATAATATAATTTACTCTGATTGAGTATCAGAGGGACTCCAGTATTGCATTTTTCTAAATGCTAACCCCAGCTCTCTGATCTAATCTAGAATAACACAGAAATTTAATTGCTACAAACAGTCTGTGTATCTAAGGAGCTAAAAGTCTTTAGATTCTCTGCACAAAGATTATAAAATCTAGTTATAGTCACTTTGAACATTTCTGAACAGTTTTGCTGTGATTCGACTGCAGAACAGGACATATTTCAAGCTGATTTCCAGTTCCTATACAGGTCAATAGATCTAGCTGCCTCTCTGCCTACCTACCAACACAGCTACCTACCTATCTTCAAGTGGCCAGCATATGGCACGGAAAAAAATTATAGCTAACTTGTCCTGCAGGTTCTTGTAACACAATTTCAAAGCTAATTTCAGCGTTGTATATTTTTCTTTTTTTTCTTATTGGATTAAAGCATTTTCTGGTCAGAAAAAAAAAAAAAAAAAAAAAAAAAAAAAAAAAAAAAAAGGCCAACCAAATGAAAAAAACAATAAGCCATATGTGCAACACATAAAGAATGAGGTTTCTGGAGTACTTGCTACAAAACTCTGGACTTGACGACTAGAAAATTATACAAATAGAAAATAATACTCATTTCTCAACAGTGTAAGTCATGACATGCTTAACTTTAAACCAAACTTTTGTATCATTCCTATCAGTGAAAGTTTCAGTTCTTTGTATCATTTGATATAAGCTTTTATAAGCTTTTATTCCTTTTAAAGCACATGAACAATAAACAAAAACAAACAAAAAAACTTTCAAGAATATGGATATTTTTACTTTTTGGATTGATGAAGCCTGTAAGTTTTACTCAGTTCTCCTTGTCATTTTCATTATTGTCCACAACTGAAATATATATATATATATATATATATCTTCTAATTACTGAGATAATCCTTTCCTGATGTAACAATTCTGTTAGAACTTTGAAACTTTACTTCAATTTCTACTCTGGTACCCAAAAAAAAAAAAAAAAAAGTGTATTGCTAGAGGAGACTAAAATTATAATGCACTTTATGTAGAAATAATCAATGTCTTTCAGTCAATCTCCCATTTACATTTTTAAACTCTTTTCTCTGGTGAGCCTTAAGACAAGACTTCCATAGCAACAGAAACAAGAAGTAGCTCTACCTTGCAATGAAAGCTAAAAAAATCACAATTGGAGAAAAGAATAACAGTGGTAGATTTATTTCTAAGTTGTTTGAATGAGGCACAATTAACCCCAATGAAAAAAAAAAAAACACAATGCTTTTCTTCAGTCTGGCCATAAATCAAACCTTAAATAGAATATTCTGCTAATTGCTCTGTACAAAGCAGGCTCACTATTTTCAGTGGAGTGCAATGGTAAAGAACAATTCTTCTGCTTTGATGTTTTTTTTTTATTTATTTTTTTAAGTGAGATACAAAATTCATTTTCCTTCTTTCCACCCACTGAAACAGCAGGAGTAAAGTCAAAGAGCTTTTTGCCATTAACTTCAGCTACCAAGCCTTGATCCACGAGCTGCATTTGATTGATCTCCTTTCCTGCTGTGCTCTGAGTTGTCTCCCAGAGAGCCAGGCGAGCGTGGAGGAATGCACCCAGGCAGCAGCATCACCTCACCAATCTCATCCGTGATGTACCGAGGGAAATTCTTCACATGGCACTGATGCCAGAAAGGACTGAAGTGACCCACAAAGAAAACTTGTGGGCACACCCACAGCCCTTTGCTGTTAGTATCATGGAATGATAGAATCATTTAGGCTGGAAAAGACTCTTAAGATCACCAAATCCAACCGTCTCCTAACCCTACCAAGTCACAACCCACTAAACCTGGTCCCTAAGCACCACATCCACATGTCTCTTAGACACCCCCAGGGATGGCAACTCCACCACCTCCCTGGGCAGCCCCATCCAATGTGGGTTGCCTTTGACAGTGAGTTTTGGAAAAGAGCACAGCAGTACCAAGAATTAAACATTTTTTTTTTCTAGTAAAAAAGCAAATTTTAGTTTTAAAAAATAATTCTATGTTGATATTGCCCCCATTTTGCACTGATAACTGATAGTTTCAAACTAGGTTACTAGCAGTTCTCCAAGAGTCTTAAACACAACTGAACCAGGAGGAAGAAATGTGCCTGAACTATGCCAGCCCCTTACCCAAGTTGACATTCATATGTTTGACTGAGAAGCAAGTCATTGCTTTCTGCTTGAGAATATGAGCGTTGCTTTCATTTTGGGGTCTGGGTGTTTTTTTTTTCTTTGCTGCCTTCTGAGTTACAAGTCCAATCTTGTTGAAGTACCCTTTGAATTGCTTGTACAGGCACTTTTTCCTGCTCCTCATTCACACGAACTGTGGGTGACTGTAAGCAAAATGCTAACCCTGAAGAAAGCACGAGTCTTTTCCTCCTTGTACCTGCCTAAATGCATTGACATGGCGTTAAGTTTGAGTTTTATTGAAGGGATAATGCCTGGAGGTTTGAGCATCAGATTGTCCCTCCAGCCTCCTCAATGCTCCAAGTGCCAATGCTCTCTGGGAGAGAAGCAACAGGGGTTGCTGGCAGAGCCCCCACCACCTGTACCTTTTCTCACAGAATTTAGTTCCACCTGTTCTGGTGCTTTTCATGGAGCTCATTCCTGAGGGATGCTTTGAGAAATGTGAGCTGAGGAGAGTGGGATAGCATTAGTTGCAGTGAAATCAGTTTGCATCCACTTAGAGAGGGCCATTTCCACTTCTGTTTCTTTTTCCCTTTCCTTCACTCCTGTACCCCCTCTTTGTTTCTTGTTTACTGTCTTTGAATTGCATGCTAAATAATTTTATATGAAAACTCTATAAATGCATTTTTTCATACACTTTGTAGCTAACATAACATTTGTTGCCCTTCTGATATGATCTAAAGAATTCCACTGTTTGACGCATTCATGGCTCCTGAAGCTCTTAAAAAGGAAAACACACAGAAAAACCATTGCTACCTGCAGTTCCTTCCCTGCAAGCAACCTCTCTGCCCCTAATCTGCTCGCTTTCATGCCTATTGAATCAGAAGCTGGCAAGACCAGACCAAGCAGAGCTGCAGGCGTGGGAGCACTTACCCTGCAAAATCACAATCTTGCTGGTCAGCAGCTGAGTAGAGGCTTTTGTTGTACGTTGAAAAATTCTCATTTTTTTCATGTGTATTTGTCCATGCTCCTTGGAGGCTCAGGTGGGGCATGGCAAGGGAGAAGTCAGGCAGGGAGCAGGGCAGGTTTATTTCAGAGGATAACAAGGATTGTTACAACCTTTCCGTCCCATCAGGGAGGTCACGTTCTGTCATTAGGACTTCTGGAAAAGCTCTTAGGTCTTTGAGCCAACAGCCCATCTGTTTGAGATGGCTAGCTTAGTGCAAAGAGTACAAGACCTGGGTATAACTGTGTTAGCCACCACCTGCCTTCCTGCATTGCTAACTCCTCCAGCTCTGCACACAGACCACCATAGGTAGTAATTGGCCATCAAATTAGCCATTACTAACTGGAATTATTCTTTTTTATTTTTTTTTAACCAAAGGAAAAACGTCCCCCTGAGTGAGGCCAACAACCTGGCGCTCAGAAGATGCAGAAGCAGAGATAGGAGAGAGATTTTTTTTCAATAAATCCAACGGCTCTGTGCAGCAGAACTTGGTCCTTTTTATTCCTGTTGCACTCCCTGAACTGAAACTTTCCATTAACCTAATAGCAAAGTGTGAACACACGTTAGACAGCTTGGCTCACACAGACGGCACTGATCTCATTAAAGGCATGAAGTTTGATTTGCAAACAGTTTACGCTGACATACCGAATGGATAGTATTGGCCTTACAGATCTCTCTTGTGTCACTGTATTTCAGTGATGCTGGCGTGCTGCTACAATTATTTTTTTAAGTGGTTTGTAAAAAAAAAATAAAAATATTGTCATCCTCATTTTATTTTTTTTTCATGATAATTTAATGGTGTGTTATGGTGATTTTAATCTAATTGTTCAGGGATCTTCCAATAATCCCAAAAGTCAGCAATGGTACCCCAGGTGACCAAAATTGTTATTGTGTTTTGCTTGTAACTGCTTTATCGTTTAGAAATGTGTTTACAAATCCAGATTTACCTTACACGTTGTCATTGCCATTACATTATGCTCTCTAATGTGTAAGCAGAGTGTACTTCAAAGAGCATATATCATTATTAATAGCTATAAGAGAATGGAAATAAAAAGTCTACAGCATAGTCTTGCACCTAGGATGCAATTCACCGTGCTCTATGGGAAAGGCATTCTCTCCTGTTACTTATCTGTCTGAGATGAGATGACTCTTGCAGGGACACAAAAACAACCCCCTATTTTTCAACTTACTGGATATGTAATCTTCAAATAATGAGTATCAGGATAAAAACAAGTAAAAGAAGCGTCCTGGAGCATTTTCACACTCTCTCGCTAAGGACAGCAGTTTTGCTTGATTAAGGGTTACAGGATCCAGCTCCAAATAAGCAGTTAGCTGTGGAATTGAATGCATGAGACGTTCCTTCTTCTCTCCCCTGAGCAAGCTCTGCCACAAAATGAAGCTGGGATATTGATGACTTCAAAGGAACTGTAAAAACTAAATAACAAGCCATGATCAGCCAACATACTTAAATACTCTGTGAGAGAGAAGAACTGTTAGAGGGGAAAGAATTATTTTGAGTCTGTATTATTTTTCTCCAAGGTGTAATGAAGCTGGTAGGGTTGTGTACACACAGTACCCAATGCAGCAGCACAGGAGAGGTGAAATACTATTTATTCACATTTTTGTTAATACAGTTATTAGCCCAGCAGGAGACGTGGCGTTTAACTTACAATCCAGTTCTCTGTGGGTGGCTCCCCGCAAGATGATCGGGGTGAACTTCTGAGCGAATCAGCCCCAGGAGACTCAGGACCTCCACAGTCATCCTGAGCTACAGCAGCGCCGTGGGGGCCCTGCTGGGAACAGGGCCCCTGCTGCAGGGCGATAGGCAAACGCTTGTATAAATTACATTTTTTGAGGCTGAATTCTCCAGTGCACTGTGTGCACACGCTCATTGCTATTCAGTGAATACACCAAATGAGGAAGCTGTCTGTTATCTGGTTGGGACTCGAGCAGAAGTCCTTGATCAAAGGACAAATACCTTTATATTTAGTGATTCCCTAATCATTCTCTTGAAAAGGTTTAACACCAGCAGGTGTCTTCAGCGATGGGGTATTTGTTTAGCTGTCTATGTTGCTCTCTTCACGTTAATGATATGCTATTTTTCTTTCTACTTAATAAAGACTATCTTCAAAGCGACCCTTTTATAAACAAATTAGGGTTATCAGGCTCAGAATTTAAAACAGAGTGCTGTTTGATCAATACAATTGATTGAAGAGATCTAAAACCACCTCTGTGATACTTCCTGCCTCAGAAACATTTGAGCGCCTTGCTTAAGCAGAGGTTGAAGTGTGCAACAGCCTCCTAAACCACCATGCAGGCACTTTTAAAACAGGGGCAAAAGACACTAAAAAAAACTTCGAATGGAGTCATTTCCTTTAAATAAAATTGTGTAAAGGAGAGGTGGTGAAACTGTCATGCTTTTAGAAAAAATAGGGATCATGGAGAAGATGATGCCAATGACAGGATGCCCTCTCATGTATTTTTAGCTTTTTTTTTTTTTTTTGTAATTTATCAGATAGGAAAAAGAAAACACAGAACCATCCACCTACCCATTCAGCTGTTCACCCATCTGTCCACCCATCCATCTGCCTATTCACCCATCCGTCTACTCAGCTACCCATCCATCCATCCATCCATCCATCCATCCATCCATCCATCCATCCATCCATCCACCCATCCCTCCTTCCCTGAATTCCAAGTTGTCAGTAATTGAACTAGAAATAGCTTAAATCTGTTCCCTTGTAATGATCACAGGAAATCCAAATCTTGCATGTTAACTTGTGAAGATCTGCAGGCATTCAGATGCAATGGGTCTGATGCACTACTTATTTATATTTCTTGTACAGAAAGCAGTCTTGGAGTTGTGAATCTCATTTGGGATGCTCTGAGATAAGACTTCATACTTTTGTGAAGTATACTTCCACTAAGAATACTTTAATGCTCATTACAAATAATGTAAAGGCTGCAGTAAAATAATGAATTTAGAGTAATTCCCCGTATGTCTTGCAGGACAGCTTTTCACCCTGTGTATCTGAATGTTTTATCTGTGTGTGTGAACTTCCAAACCGAGAAATCTGCATTTCTACATGCTTTCCTTGTGGGCGTTTCATAGTTTAGAAAACATTGCTCTGCACAAACATCTAATATAAAACAAATTAATTACTCTGCAGACCTAAACAGATAAAGTTGCTCTAAAGAAGTAGGAGGAAAAAATAGTGGAAAGTACCTGTAGAGTTACCAGATATAAGGAAATTGCATTTTTGTCTCACTAATTCAGTACTTGTGTAAAATTTTGGACAGTAACTAACAATTTCCTGATAGCTGTCTACCAGGTCAACAGTAAATTCTTTTATTCTGTAAAAAAAATAAAAATAAAAATAAATTAGTCACACCTGCTCCTAAGTAGACTTAGAAAAACTTCTCATGTCTGTACATCAATAGTCCTTTGCTTTTCATTTATTTTAGTAGAATATGAACATTTTGCAAAGGCAAAATTAGTTTGTGGATATTCTTTGTGCTTTTCCAACATCTCTGCATAATCAAGTGTTCAGTTTGCACTGGGATTCATTTCTATCCTATGACAATAATCATTTCAATATGACATTGATAATATACCTTTTTGGATGGTTAATTTAGTTCAAATTTTTCTGTGCCAACACACCATGCTGATAATTGATCTCCATCTTTGTTCTGCAGCATTAATTAAGTTTTAGAAAAGCTTACAGATCAATTTATTTTAGCTAATGCAAATCTGCACCTATAACAGCCCAAGTCAGATATTTATCACTCTGGTGTGATTCCCTTGTCATGCTTCATCAATTCATGTTTACATCTGGTTTAAGTTTTTCTAATCTACAATAAATCAGCTTGAAAAAAAACATTTGATTTCTCATTTAGATTCTCAATTGCCTTTTATTACAAAGATAATATCCCTTGTCTCATTTTAAATGGTGGAATTGTTAGGTTAATAATAATGAATAAACATGTTGTCACTTCAGAGTTGTTGCAGCTAACTTCTTTTTGCCCCTTAAAATGTAAAAGCAAATTGGGGTTCTTTTTTTATGAACAAGATAATATAAAATTATTTCAATATGCATAGCACCTAGATGTAATTTCTCGTTTCTGTAGTCACTTACAAGTGTATGCCGTACTGTTGTTCCTTTTTTAATGTATTATTTTATTTTAAGCTATGAGTATTTTATGAGCTGCTGCTGCTGCACTGAGATGAATTGGTTTGCACATGCTGGGTTTCCCAATGGCTGTATCCAGACACGCTAGTTATTCACCTCAATTTGACAGAGCATATGCATTTCACATGGGGAAGAGCCTTTACAGCAATAAACTGACAGCTGCCTGACATCTCACAGGGGGAAATCTCCCCTCCTGTAAGCACCGCGTGCCTGCACCATGTGCCTGGGCTTTACTGGCCCAGAGCCTTCTGCCAAAGCTCCGTCCCAGGCCCTATTTCAGCCAGTATGGACACAGCCACGATTCATTTCTTTGGTTAAACACCTTCAGAAGTGTTTAGGAGATGATGTGCCCAGCAAAAAATCTCTTTTCTGTGTTGCCCCGAGTCTTACCCAACTTCTCACATTGTGCAAGTGCTCATTTAAATGCTTTGCAATATTTCTATGATAACAGGTAATATGGTTAAGAAAATACTTCCCATTCTCATACTTCTTGCTGTAGGCAACTTAGATTATCCTCAACCTGTATCTATTATAATTTTCTATCTAGCAGTATATAAAAGGGAGGGAAAAAAAGAAAAAGTCTGTTTGTAAAAACATGAGCTCTCTCTATTTTTCATTAGAGAATTTTCTGTACTCTCTGTTATGCCAATGAGGTACAATTTGTCACGTACTTAATGGGGCAGAATACTACTAATTAACCAGATGAGATACAAGCCAGTAGATCCACCTTTATCAGGAGCAGAGCAAATGGCTGTAAAAAATTTCCCGAATTATTAGATCGTGGGTTTTGCATGAAGTGATATACCTTTGCCAAGCATTTACTGTGAATCTGTAGTCATAGCCAGTACTACAGTCACCAAAGCAGCACAAAGAGTTAAAGGATACTTTCTGTAGAAATTGGTGAGTTTTTGCCATGTGGGTCTTGCTTCTTTATTTTTTTACTTGACCTTTTCTAAACATTTCAGTGGTTTTTTTTTTACAGCCCACTCATCCAAAACCCCATGTAGATTCTGCGCTGTATTGATTTTGTTCGTTGTAGAAAAAGCTGACTGAGGAACCAGAATAAAACTACTCCCCTTACCTTTGAAAACTTCCAGTGGTTCATGAAGGTCAGAGGAAAATGCCATGCCCCACCCTCCGATTAAGTGGTTGCTTGGGAACTGGAGGATAATTTTCAGATTGTTATATACATCACGAGCTGCCGCACAAACAGCTGCATGGTGCTAAAGGCAGGCTCCAAGACCAGCAAATTCAGGGCTTGGCCATCGATTTTCTCCCTGCTCCTTGTGATAATTTTAGGCTGGATGTCAGTAGCACATCTTTAGTGTGCTGCTTGGCTTCTACCGTCTGCTTATCTGCGAAGATCAATTATCAACAGGAAGTCTTAATTCAAGAACGCACCACTGCCTGCAAAAAGCCATGATTAATGAGCACTTTTTTACATCAAACTTGTGGAGTGGGTGAGGAAATAGGGACAGTATACAGCACTTGGCTTAATCGTCGTGAGTGGAGCAGCAATTTTCATAAAAGATCAGGTTTGCATATGTGTATTTTTTCCCTCTAAATTAGCCTCAGCGATATGACAGATTCCCAGAGTTGTATTTGATATACTTCAGCATGGAGTTTTAAAATCGGGTGAGAGACAGCTAAAAGCCAAAATTTCCCTCTAGCTTCCTCTGGTTACAACATCTGAAGCAGAGGACACCTGTGAAGCAAGAAGCATTTCTGCACGGAAACCCACCCAGCGGGCAGCCAGCCATCCACTCCTCCTCTGCCCTCAAATCTGTGTGGGACTGTACCAAAAGGGCAGTAGACACAAAAAAAAAAAAAAAAAAAAAAAAAAAAAAAAAAAAAATCGGCAGAGAAACAATTGTTGCTGTTTCCTCTTCCTAGATTACATTTTTGTCTCTTAATTTATAGTTCAAAATATTATTGGGTGCTTTTTGCATAGAAGATTATCTAATGTAGTCTATTCTTCAGCTCTGATTGATGATTTTATCTGTCTGCAACAAAGGATTAATTTATTTTTTCCTATCAATAGGCACATTTTTACAGTGCTTGTGCAACTGTGGAAAATGGGCACCACAGCATTATTTTTCAGTCTGCTTACTCAATTATTGCTGTACAAAATATGCTATTTTAGAAGTATCTTTCAAAGTAGGTCAGGACAGAGCTCCATAAGCAAGTAGACTGTGAATATCCTTCCAAAATATGCAATATACCCTGATTGGAGGGGGGTTCTGGGTTTCTGAAGACCTCTTGGCTATACCATTTCATATAGAGGAAGGTTAATTAAGAGTGTAAAGTTAATTATGGGAGTTCACCTGTCTGTTCTGGAGCTGTAGGGTCTGCAGTGGGGCAGCAGCAGCTGTGACGGTACAGGTGATGAAAGTTTATGTGATTTAGATGATTTTGTTCTCTGCTTCTGATTTGGCTCTGTTGGAGCTGGTTTGGATTATCTGATCAGGTACTCCAACAGATGTGCAAGGTTTGATGTCTCCTTCCTTGGCCAGAAGGACAGGCTGTTGATGAAGTTACCTAGGGCGATGCTGGAACATTTCAATAGGATATTGAACGAGTTTGTTTTTCCTTTTTTTAAACAAAACAAACAAAAAAGAAAAAACAGAGCTTTTGAGTTCTTTGTCAGTGTCACAGGGCATTTTAGCATCTCCACGCATCTGAGCTTTGGTTTCTCTCTGCCTCAGCTCCCTGCCTGTAAAATAGATTAACCGCATTTACTCATCTCACAGGAGCATTGTGAAAACGCATCCATAAAAGATTGTCAGATCTTCATATATCATTTAACAGGGAAATATTGGTACCTAAAATAAACATCTGAAAGCCTTCCTGTCCAGGGCAGAGAAATACAAAGACCATTTTTCCATGCTAGCAGCCAGCAAGTAATTCTGAGGGTGAGTAATTCTTCCCTTCAGAGACAAGCACCAGACACATCCACCGAGCTGCAGATCTCACTTAAAATGTGCAGTTATCAAATGCCCTACCAAGTCTGGGGGCTCGTCGGCTGGTCTTGCTCATTAATCCACAATGTGCCAAACAAGGGATAAGAAAATAGCATGTTTGTTTAATTGTTTTTTTCATTGGAGTCCCTTTGAAGTCTGTCTTTCCCCATTCACAGCAGTCTTTAAAGCATTTGCACCCCGGCAGGCACTGGGAGTGAATCCCCTGATAACGCAGTCCTGCCAAGTCTCACCAGTTCGGATGTGCTCCTAACGCCGCCGCTCCGAAAGGCAAGCGATTGTGCTCTGCTTTCCTGTTCTTGTTTTTTCCTTTCTGTTTAACCAGTGGAGCAGCTTCCAAGCCCCTACAGCTGTGCACACATTTGCAGGGCTTCCAAGTAAGCGCGTCCTACACACCCAAAACCAGAAAACAATTAACACCGCTTTATTTATTATACATCTATAAACATCTAATCCCATGGTTTTTGAGCCAGTGACTATTTTTGTTGGCCTGATCATGATTTTAATTGAATTACTGCTCTGACCCTGCATACTGGCCGCAGCTTTGCCACGAGGGGAGGAAAGAAGAGGCACCGCAGAGCCAAGTGCACCAGCCAAAGTCTCTAAATCTCCTTCGGCGAACTTACGAGGAGATTTTCATGTGGTCATCAATTTCTCAAGCTTTCTGGCAAAGCGCGTTAGAAGTTTTTCAGTGTTAGAGCAATGCAAAGGACTTCAAGGTCCTGACAGTCTGAATGAGAGTTAATTAAGCTGAAAAGTTCATTGCTGAAGTAACTAACTTCTGATATGTATGCGTGAGGAGTATGCCAAGGAAACTCTGATGATACTGTGGCTTTTAAGATGCTCCTTTCCTATGTAGTGCAGTTACCTAACTTTGCTTGAACTTTTGCCAAGTTCTAGCTTATTTGGAACACTTCTGTTTCATTATCAACAATAACTTGACTTTTCAATACTCTGAAGATCTATGGAAAAAATCATTTCCTCTTTTCCTAACTCCCCAGCTCCTCAATTCCTTTCTAATTTCCCTGAATGAAGCCATGAACCCTGGCTCCAAGAGAAGATGTCTAGGCCTGGGGATGTTGGGTAGCAATAACCATCCACATCTTATTGAGTGAAATAATAGTTGCATGGTCAAGCAAAAGGCAGCTTCTGTTTGAGTCCTCCAGCTGTTTTATTTAGCAAGACATGTAATTCAGCGGACTGCTGCTCTCCTTGCATCCAGCAGCCCACGCGTGCTGAGCTTATCCCATAGGATAGGTTAAAATGAGAGGAAATTACTCAGAAGGGTCTGCTGGCCAATTTTAGTGCATTGTCCTGCTCATGTTGCCACAGCAGCACTTCCTCTGTGACTCCGGTGTCACAGAGGACACACAAAGAGACCAGCCAAGCACAGCGCTGATCCCAGCCGCAGGTGGAAGCAGGTTGCAGCATCCCTCCGGGTGGCTCGTCCTGCCAAGGGCGTTTGGAAAGTGCTCTGACCCCAACAATTAACTCAGGAAAACAGCAGTATGTGTTATGAAATGGTGGTTTTGTGTGTTTGTTTGTTTGTTTTTTCCTTTGCCAAAATATCTTTTTTTCTAGCCTTGACCTTAAATGAGAACATAAATGTAACCCTTCAGATTTCCTTAGGATGTGCTTCTTTCCAAATAAAAACCTAAAAATCTTCACCTTTAGAGAGCAATATTCTTTTTTATTTGTTTATTCATTTATGTGCATACTTATTTATTTATTTATTTATTTATTTTGCTGGCAAATAAGGAAAAGGAACATTTTTGTGCAAAGAGAGCGCAAGCATAATTTCAATCCCATTTATCAGCAAATGTTCTGTAGCTGGACATGCCTACATTGCATTGGGGCCCTACCAGACAACATTAGCAAAAACTGCTGGTACACAGGTACTTGTGAAGAGCCTCCAGCAGTTACCCTAGCAAGCATTTTGCAGGTGGAGATTGTCACTTCACATACAGGGTGCCAAATTGAGACACTTAAAGAAAATTCCTTTTTTTTCCCCTTTCTGAAAAATAGCTGCTCTGGGTGTCTGAAACTGAGGTAAGTATCCCAAATCATTTATCTTCAAAGATTTTAGCCATTCAACAGGAGTGAATTTCTATTATCCAGCACCAGAAAAATAGCTTTTCAGTAATTCCTGGGGCTAGTGAATTAGACCCGACTTCCTTCCAAACAGTGTTGGGATTGTGCGCTAACTTCAGGTCTTCCAGACTGTCCACTTGATACCACTATTAAAATTAGTTGAAACCTTTAATTCTTTGACATTGAGAAGAAAATTCATGTCAAGACTGAGGGCTAGAGAACGTTCATGTGTACATTTCGGAGCAGGCCCCTCCCCAGCGAGGGGGCTTGCTTGCTTTCAGAGAGACACGCGGAGGTCTCCCGATGCCTGTCACCTTGCAGAATAACAGCATCAATATGCACGAAGGTTAATGTCTCACAAAGGACCAGGAATCTGCATATTACATTTATCAAAAGATGTGTAAATGAGCTATATAGGAGTCTATTACAATGCCCTGCATAATTTATTCCATGTACAATAAAGAGCTGATCAGATTTCATGCATGTTTACTTTTTGGAAGATAACCGCCTGAGTGTTTGAACGAGCTGCGGAATACAAACACGGTTCAAAGTAATGTGTTTATCTCCCTGACATTTTAATCTTGAAAACTTTCTTATTCTCATTGTTTTGACAAAGCGATTCTCTTTTGTGAGAATAATCTCTCCCAAACATGAGAGGACTCGCATTGTTTAAGACACACAATGTATCTGAAAGTTCATTAGGTATGCATAAGTGAAACAAAAGGCCCGCACTGAAAGCATCTGTATTTCTGATATTGTTTATTTTCTTCCTAGAACTTTGAAGGATAGGAAAAGCAATTATATCCGAGGTACTCCTGAAGTGACAAGCTGAAGTTTTGGAGGTGGAGAAATCCTTGTTTCACCAACAAGTGACAGCAGGCAGGGCCTCGTGCTGCAGTCCTGGCTCCCAGAGCAAGGTCTTCACCCGTCAGAGGCTGCAAGGATGGGTCCTTGCACACCCATGTGGTTCTTCTTGGTGGCAAATAGCTACCAGTGGAAACTACCCCAGCACATTCATCAAGTCTGTGTTAGTTAAGCATTAGTCAGTGAAATTTAATATTTTTATAACTCAGAGTTTTACTATTTCTGTGGTATCAGTTATAGTGTCCAAAGCTTCTATTAGGATCTAAACATTTCTGATTTCAACAGATGAATATTTTTCCCTGCAACTACAAATATATCTTTATCTTTACTTTCTACTTGCTAGTTGTTATGTCTTTGTTCTCCAGTGTCTATCAGGTGCAGGCAAAGCATTTTAAAGTTTTCCTTTTTCAGTTACTTTCCACAAAGTTGATTCTCACCATATGGCTGTCTTCAGATTCCAGACAAGAGACTCGCACCCAGTGCTTCTTGAGCACACGTTCAGCATCGCTTGAAGATCTTTCCCCTAGCAGTTGCAGGCAGAGTTTCCCAAGCGCTTTGTGCTCGAGAGAAGCCGCCGGAGGAACAGACCCATCTTTGTTTTCTGTTCAGGTGCTGAAAGCTGCTTGGAGCTGCTGTTAACTCGCTCCTTTCACCTCCCCGCTCAATTACTGTCAAACCGTGAGATAAAGTTTTCAAGCCTGCTGTATCTAAAGCTCCAAAGAGAGATTTTGGCATGCAGAAGCCATGTCCCCAGCATTGCACTGCCCCACCAAGTCAGTGACAGCATCAGCTGGTCCGTGTACCACCCACTGGTATAGTGTCACTCCATCCTCCCATGGCTATCAGGTATCTCTCATGCTCTGGTTTCAAAGAAACAACCTTATTTCACACTGTGGAAAGCCCTCTGAAAAAAAAAAAAAAAAAAAAAAAAAAAAAGGTATCTTATTGCATTGCATCTAATCTAAGTCGCTGTATTTTTCAGCCTTAAAACTCTGCTTTTAAAAAATGCTTAAATGTCTTCTAGAAAGTCTCCAGAGCCCTGGAGTTTTGCAGAACTTTTTGCTGAAAAAAGCAATATCTTCTTCCTTAACACAACTGGTAAGTGAGTGAGCATCTAATAGCTGCAGTGTCCTTATAGCTAGAAAAGATAAGATATACACTTGAGTAAAGAATAACTTCCTACACAGAGTACATTTTGTAAAATTATTCTTTAACAGAAGAGCCTCATGTGTAACAAAGCTGCAAGAACTAATTCTGTATAATTCTGTTTGCTTTAAAGCCAGTTGTGTTCTTACAGATCCAGAGCTGTATTCATAGATATTTCCCATACATTATTTTGATTTACAACATTGAACCCTCTTTTCTTAATTTACATTATCTATGGTCCCAAATCCGGCCAGACACACACAGGTGAAACGAAAATGAACAGACACCATTTAATGTACTGGCAAACATAACTTAACAAATGATCCAGACCTTGCTTTGTAGTGACTGGCAAAAGCCAGGGCTGACCTCTCTCAGTCCTTGTGAGGTGGGACTGGCTTCTGTGGGGCCAGCACCTCCTCTGCAGGGCCCATCCCATGTCACACTGCACGGTGTGCTCCGGTCCTGTGCAGAAGATGTGGTCCTGAGCACACAAATGGCCTTTCTTCATCACCCTGCAAATCGTCACACTTCAAAACTGTCTGGTTAACACAGCCCCATGGCTTGGAAAGTGTCGGTCTGCAAGTCAAATACATTTATACTGAAATATGAACGTGTCAGTATTACTTCATATTATAAAAATTAGATTTTTTTCCACAGAGGCAGCCTTCACGAGGAGGAGTAGAATGACCCTAACTAGCAACCATAGAAACTGTACAGAGATAACACTGTCTCAGGAGACAAGTTTATATCTCATCCAAATTTAGATGGCCTATTAAGGTTTGTGGCTGCCTCCTCCAGACTGCTTCAGTGGGAGACCGTCCTCGCCTGCTTATATATAAACGTAGGTCTTCCGGATAACGCGTTCCAGATCACACTGAACATGTATTACATAAATTAAAAAACAGAATCCTGTTGAAGCAGAATTGCTGAAACACTCGTCTTTTATGTGAAGAGAAAAAAAAAAGCTACAAGAGCGTTTTATTCTGGGAGGCCAATTGCCTCTGCGTGAGTCATCAGAGCAGTTGAAGTCAGCGAAAACATTTGGGATAATACAATGAAGCAGCAGAACAAGTTTTTCCACAATGAATGTATTCAGAACGGGCCTGTGTGCCTGCACACAGCACAGCCCGGGTACATGCCCCGTGTGCTGCAGGACATGGCGCAGGTGCACACCTTGCCTTGGGAGGGATGTCGGGCTGCTCCGGGCTAGCTTCCGTGCTAAAATCGACAACAACCTAGGAAAACCAAAGGAACTGATGAAAAACAGAATATTCTTGAATACAAGAAATAATTTGAACAGAGAAATAAACTAATGCTGTTGTACAAAATCATTATGTTGGTAGTGTTAAAACCCCAGGATTTCCATGCTGGATCCATTCATGGGGCAGAGCGAGCAGCACCAGAGAAGGTTACCGTGTGCGATCAGTTTGGGGGATCAGAGCTTTGCAATACCTAAGGAAACTTGCTCTCTCTGACAAAAGTTGTCATTTGTAGATGTACTTAGTGTAATGGCATCATTCTCATGTCTGCTAGGAACTGTGTAGCCTGATCCTGAGCCCGGCAGTGGGCACTGCGGTATGCCAGAGGTCTGCATGGAGCACAGCAGGCACACACCACAGCAAAGCCTCCACTCTTACAACATCATCTATACCAGAACTTGCTCAGTGCAGCAGGCTGCTGCCCTGGCACTGATTTATTTTAAAAGGGGGTCTGTGTACACCGGATGAATGCATCAGAGAGCCTTCCCCTTGAGAGCCAAGCGTACTCCCATCCCTGTGCTTGCAGACACTGAGCTCCCAGCACGGGCACTGTGTCTGCAGCTTTCCCCGCTGTTCACGGAAAGGCTTTCCCTGCTAGCCATGAAATGCAGCGTTTTGTTCTGCTCTAATTATGTCCTGGATCCTGGGCGGTGTTTCCGGGCTCTGTCCATATGTTCCCACTGTCCAAGGAAGCCAGCCAAGTGCTAATATTGGACAAGGGCAAGGTAAATCAATCAAATCCCTGATTTGTTTTACTTCGTAACAAATAGAGGCATTGCCCTGGTAAAGCGCAGCCACGTGTGAGTGGCAATGCTATTGCAGCAGCAGCTTCAGGGGAAAGCAGAGTTTTGCTTTCATCAATTATCCTGTATTTCTCACCATGTTAATTAAGCCCCAAAGAGTATTTGTGGGGGACAGGATCACCTCTGCATTTCTCCCTGGAGAAACCTGCGTCAGCCCTGTGCTGCATCGCGTGGGTGGCCAAGGATGGCCCAGGGCACTGCTTTCTTTCCCAGCCCTCCTGCACCTTCACATGACCAAAAAATTTTTGTAGGCTTCCAAGCCATTCCCTAGGACTCTCTGAGAAAGATAAACATTTAAGTAGATTTATCTCTTAGTGTATAATCAACGTATATAAGCTCCAGTGACTGGGAATTAACCTATTCCTTTTCTCTTTGAATGCAACAGATCCTGCAATAACTAATATGCATTTAAGTATTTAAAGAATAAATTATTAAAAAAGGTAAAATGACTACAGGTGTTCTATGCCAGATATTTATGCCTGTGAATTCTTAATCTATTTTATAACGAGATTAACGTTTACTGCTATGAAAGATGTTCCACTGCAGGTGATGCAGCATTTCTGGGCTTATCTGCAGGGGGCTGCATGGATCCAATAAAGCATTACACGGCAGTAAAACAGATTACTCTGAATTCATGAAGTGATAACTTAGATTCTTTTGAAATGCTGATGACATGCAGTTTTTTACTTCTTCATGGGCAAGTCAGGTACAGCTTCATATAGCTTGTCACCTTCTCAGAAACAGTCCCTGAGGCAGAAAATGCAACTACTAGTGCTTTTTATGATGCCAAGGTCTCCTTCAACTGTAGTTATTTAATTGCTACATCAGCCAAAAGCCTCTTCAAGCCTCCCAAAACCTACTGGGAAACAATGGCTTCTTAGTTTTTGCAAGAACTGCAGTGTGAATGGGCATCTGCTGGCACCATCGTGCTACAGGAGACCAAGAGACAAGGAGGTGGGATAGGAAATAACTCCAGAGAGGAGGCATGAACAAGCTCCTCCTCAGCTCATTGGATTCTCTTTAGAATGAAAGTCCTGATGTGCCATCCACGGAAACATAATGGCTTCTCTCAGATAAATAAATTGTGAACAACTCCCATGTATGTGACTATCATAATCTCAGAGTCACTTCCACATTTACCTGATTGTGTTTGCCTTTTAAGAACAGAAATCTTCTAAAACTTCTAATGCTTTTAGCATTTGAATACAATGCATGGTGATTTTCTCCTCTGGAGTGGATCAGGCGTAAACACCAAAACTACCGAGCATCCTAAAACAAAGCGATAAGAAGAGCTTCGCTCCTGCTGCTCTCACATAAGGCTTCAAGTGAATTCAATGACAGTCATTATCATATGGAGGATATTTTTCTGTCATACCTCTTTGCCTGAAAATACTTTCATTTTGTCTTTCTGATAAGCGTTTTCCTTGAAAGACTGCAAAACCGTTTATCCTGCTTCCAATCTCTGAAGAAGTTTACTCTTTTTCAAACAATTCACAGCCTATTACAAACCCCACTATGAAAAAAATGAGTCCGTGTTTTTCACTCTGCAAAGAAAGGCAGCTCTGTGCAGCACAAGGGGCGGGCAGTGCAGATGGGATTAGCAGAGGACCACTGCGGGGTTACAGACAGCAGGGCTGATATCATGGCCCACGTCCTTCTGCCTCTGGGCAAAAAGGGCTGCAGAATTCAGATACAGCTGTGTTTGCTCTGAATAAACGTTAGGTTGTAGTGGCTTCAGATGGGGATTTGGGTGGTTAAAGGCAGCAGTGGGAAAGAAAGTGGGCTTTGGAGATACCCTGCCACAACACAGACCCGGTCAGTGGCCTACCTCTGCCTTGCAGTGCCTTGGTTGAGCCTACAACTGTCTGAGACCCTTTGCCTGCTCGCTGCGAGGGAGTTTGCTCTCAAACCAAAATTGGTTCTAAATTTAAGCCTCCGAATGATTTAGTTGTTGGTAGCTAATCAAAAGCACTCTGCAAAAGCACTACGTTTTCTCTCCTTTTAATCAAAATAAGACTTGACACGGTGAGCTGCACTACAGGAGGGGAGAAAACAAGTGCAACAAGTGAGGGCAGAAGATGGAGTCCCACCACCCCGAACCTTCACGTACTCATTACATATGGGTTTGTTGTTTGCTGTAAAGAAACCAAAACCAAAACAAACCACTGCCTTTCACTGCCAGGTTCTGAAGATATGGGATAACCACATACACACAGCCCACTGCAAAAGCAAAAAATAGTTATTAAAATTGTTAACTGTTTGTAATCCCACAGCTGAAGGTAGAAAAATGAGAGACCTGACAGTGAAGAAAACTCATAAGGAATGAGGCCAAAGATGTAAAGTAAGAATTGCAGCTGTAATCCATTAATTCAATTAAAATGCATGCACTTCTAATCCATCTAATTTTATATAAAAAAATATATATATGAATATATCCATCTGAAAATTTCCATTCCCAGTAAACTGAAGCTGAGCTAGCTCAAGCTTTCTGCCTGGGCCCTGCCTCTTCCCCTTGTGTTGCACTGTGTCTGCTATCAGAGATTGCAGTGACCTGTCAGGCTGTATGATGTTTTAGAAAGGGCTGCTGGCTCTCCTTGTCGACACTTAACTTACTGGATCTTGCAAGAGTAATTTAATTTAAAATTAATTTGGTACTGTGTATGACAGCATTAGTCACAGTGGCTTTATTTGTTACAAAACAGGATAGGATGATTAAATTCATTTTAATTTTATTGTAGTTTAAAAATGAAATTAAGCACCAACATTTAGAATTTTTATTTATGGCATTGGATGTTGTACAGTTATATGTGACCTTTCTGGGTAAGGAGAGGAGAAATCCTAATATATATGGCTAATCAAAAATGTATCTTGCCATTTTCATGCCATTCCCTTGTCATCTTCAGTATATTTTATCCATCACAAGGTTTTATTGAGGGTATGTTTTAGTCATTAGCATCACAAAAGTTCATGCCCTTTGATGCCCAATTTACAGGGGAAGGTCCAGCACTAGTACTTCTGAAAAACAAGGAAACAACAAAAACTTTCTCATCAACAATATCTAAATTGCCTGCCCTGTCTCCGTATTTGCATACACAATCATCCTGTACATGGCTTACAGCAGAACTGGGCTGACATTGGGTGTTCCTGCACTGCACTAACATTGCACTGTTAGTAGCAAAGCCTATATAAAATATTACGCAGCTGGCATCCTGCTTTAGTCCTTAAAACATTACTTCTTAAAACAGGCTATCCACATAAGCTTTAAAAGAAAATAAGGTATAAAGAGCAGCAAGGATGAAAAATGGCAGAAGGAAATAATACTGAGAAGAATAAGCTACACTGCGTTAGACTACCTTATTTTAAGTGACTTGATTGATATGACTAAAGCAAGTGCTAGACAAGATAATATAAATGTAGAGCTTGAACCTATTAATCAGATTAAAAAACAACATGGAGAACAGCACAGATCTATAGACTGGAAGAATAAGATATAAAATGCAGCTATAGTAGGTCATCCTAGCAGGAAATTGGACAATAATGGGCAGTTACAGGAAGACTGAGTTATTGAAGAACATATAGCAGAGGATCGATGCTGATCATATAAGGTGCTTGTAATGGCTATGCTAGGAACTTGGCCGGTGCATACCTTTTGCAATTAGGGAAAGTGATTTCCCTTGGGGTAAATAACCTATTTTTCCCATTCTGAATATATCACTCTGGGCTTCAAGTACTGCTTTACCAAGTGTTATTACAAAAGAGCATTTCCCTAATACAATGTCCATGGAGTAAAATGTTGAAGGCATACTTCCAACACCTGCCTTTGTAGCAAGACACAGGACCTGAAACTGGCCTTTCTGGGGCTTCTGTCCATTATTTGGCAAAATTTCCCTTTCTGAGAGATGAAAAAATGAGGGACCCATTATGTGTAGGGTTTTGCCCCATTGGAGAACCCACACTTCACCAAAAGACCCCTTGTTCATTACATTGGGTCAGTACCTGAATGGGGCACAAGGACTGGATCTAAAAGCTAAAGGGAGGTGAGCAGAAAGCCCAATGAGCATCACAGGGTGCTCGCTGCCAGTAGCATGAGGTTGTGGGGTGTCCTCTTAACAACTTGGAGTCCAACAGGATGCTACCAAGATGTTCAAGGCCTGGAGCACCTCTCCTCTGAGGAGAGGCCGACAGAGCTGAGACTGCTCTTCCTGGAGAAGAGGAGGCTGAGGAGGGATCTCATTAATGTCCATAACTACCAAAGGGAGGGTGTTAAGAGGATGGACCCAGGCTCCTGGGTGCTGAAACAGCACCCAGGGCCATGCCCAGAGGTCTCAGCCCCAAGCTGGAGCCCCGGGGGCTGTCCCTGGCCCTGGTCTGTGCTGGGTGGGTGCCGCAGCCCTGGACCAGGCTGCCCAGAGAGGGGCTGGGGGCTCCTCCTGGAGAGCTTCAAACCCACTGGGACCTGGGGCTGGGCATCCAGAGAGACTGAGCTCCCTGCCCACATCAGCCGGGCTGTGAACTTTAATCTACGTAATGGTAGCAGTACAGCTGTTTCATGAACCTTCACTGTCTACATACCCTGTTTTATAAAATCTTTAAAAAACATTTTGCAGCCATACCCTGGTAGGTATGCATTTGTAACAAGCTTAGCACTGGCAGCACCTTTCTCTGTAAGCCAGTCACACCATAACTTGTGTGGTAGCAGCTGGAACAGCCCCTGTGCATCAGCAGAGGGGTTGCTCCATGAGCAGGGTGGAAAGTTCATGATGCTCCAGGTTGCAGCGTCTCAGGTCTCCGAGCCCTACAGGAAGGAGAACGGATGGCTCAAAACCAGCTCTGTCCTTCAGGCGTATCTGCTTCCTGACTTTCATTTGCTCTGGGTCAAGCTGTTGTTCTCCTCTGATTTAAGCTCTTTCTTAGGAATGAGCTGCGTGTCATGTTTGGGGAGATTAGCTGGCTTGCCAGTACTGAGAACAGGCTTCTTTTTCTGTTCTCTGAACTGAAACTGGTGTTTGTAACTCAGAGAAACAATTAGGTAAGGAGCTTTTGAGTTAATTTCAGCACCAGCAAGTTAATATGCACTTCTGTGTTTTCCAGTCTCCTCTTATGCTTTCTCTAAATGCCTAATTGATGAAAAATCATTGAAGTTATGAATAAAATATAATTAATTTTTCACTTCATTCATAGCTCACATTTATGTCTCATTGCCATGAGATACTTTTGAGGATGAGTTTAATAAAATTTAATGAAGACACTTCCAGGGACAGAAAGAACATTTGAAAACATGTTAAACAGCCTTAATTGGAATTTTACCCTATGTCCAAATAGCTGGGAGCTAGGCAGAAAAACACGGGCAGCATCCTTCTCTGGGCTGCTCCTGGGCCACTTGCTCTGCCCTCACTCCCACCATGAGCAGCAGCAGTGCCCCGGACCTTGTGGCAGTGCCTGCATGTTCTCATGGCACTGGAGACGGGATCTCTTTGGTCCTGCTCTTGGCTGGCAAAATCTCATTCTGAAGAAAAATAAATCAGCAACTGAACTACAGGAATGCTAGTAGGAATAAGAGACTTGTCTCCCTGCATGTGAAGAACTCAAGCCAGACAATATTTAAGCACTAAGGAAATCAATGAAGATTATTTACACGCTGAGAATTCAGCACATTCTACATCAGAAAATAAAACGATAAAATTCCTGCATTTTAATATACAAGTAGGAATCATACAAGGCCAACTTTTTTCATTATTCATAAAGAAAGCAAAAAATAAGAGCAAGAATAATGTGTGAGCATAGCTGTAAACTGATAGCATAAAGGCAGGCTAAGCAGTATGTCGTGAGCTCTGTGTTATTTATACAGAAATAAAACTATAACATAAACCTGTGCCTCACATTGAACCTGGATTTCTTTTGAATAACAAATCGTAAAAACATGGATTTATCAATATACAGGAAGATATACCTCACTGCAGCAGCTATGGATTTAGACATTAGGATCAATGGGCAATTAAATGGAAGATCAGTGTTTAAAGAGCATTAAAAATGTCTGTATTTTATTAACAATGACAGGGTGAAAAAAAGCAGGTAAAGATCCAGGAAACTGGCGGGGCTTTGTTCCCATTAGAACTGCAGCTTTAACTTTTGCTTGAAGAGACTGAGGATACCTAGAAGGATGAATACAGAATCACTTATTTGGAACAGTAAACTATAGGATCAAAACCAAGACATTCTTTTTGATCTGCAACAAATTACTAGTTTTATGCTAGGGTACAGTCCAAAGGAGAACTTTTACATTGCTTTCAAAGCATATGGCAACCAGTATCCCAAAACGCAGGTTTGGAGTTATATGAAATCTGTGCTTATCATCATCCCATAAGCAACAAGGTGATGATACAACAAAAGTAATTCTGCAGTCCTGATATGGCCATGCCTGTTTTCTAGATTCACGATCTGGTGTTCAAAAGCACCTTATTTCCTTACCGAGCTGCTGCTTATAGATCTTCTACATATGCACTCAGCATTTTCTGACGTGGCCAAGTTTATTTAAACCAGCAGAGAAGCAGCAAGTCTGCCTGTCCCTCACTTCACTTCCAAGTGAACTGGAGTTCACTTGGCTTTGCTTTTACTGCTTTAGCAGAGGAGGATAACACAGAGGACCGAGCTTACCTATTGATCTGCTGGAGATGAACAAAGGAAGAATCTTGTGCCAGGAAGAGGAAAGCTTGCATAGATCAAGTTCTTGAAGCATAATGTACTTTCTCATCAAATGATTTTTTAAAGATGTTACCTAATACATAACCCATCTTTCTGTAGGAACATTTCATATTCCTATAGCTTCCTTTGCAGACATTCCTCATATCTTACCAAGAACCTGCAATACTAAGGCTCCAACACTGACTTTGAGAGCACTTTTTTTTTTGCAAAGTACTTCACTGATTTCAGTAAGGCCTTGTATGGGCAGGAGTGGGATTTTTGGGGTATTACTCCCCAAAGTAACAGGAAGAGTAGCTATGTGCTAATCATAGCTGGTAACTCTGCCTGTATGATAGCCAGAGTCTCACCTGAGACTTCGGAGCTTTACTTCACAGGCTCCAGGTAGCAAAGAAATACTCGCTCTCTTTCTGGATAAATAATCACAGTTTAGCCTTTTCTAAGTGTCCAAAATGGATTTATTTACCACCCAGTTATCCCATTTTGTCTCTCACTTCCAGAGGTGGCACTGCCCTGCGGTGCCATCGTCCCACAGCAGCCAGCACAGGGTGCCTGCGGCGGAGCTGGGGCACCGGAGCAGGGCAGAGGGCTGCCGTGTGCCAGCAGCTCACTGCGAGCCGCAATCAATCCTCAGGAAGGCCCGCGATGTAAATCACTTCTATTTTGGAAATGTTTTTTTTCCATGCTCTGCACAGAATTATAAAAGCTCATTATGGAAATGAAAAATTAACACACACTTAATTACATGCTTTTTCGAATTAAGCTGTACACCATCAGGGACAGTGCACAACACACAAAGTAGCGTCAGCAGCTTTTTGGCATCTTTGCACAGAAATGGCAATCGGAGCCGTGTGATACATATCTTCCCTGTATTGTCAATTCTTTTTATCAGTGCGGTGAAAGATTGGGGAACTGACCAGATGTACACACCAGGAGCAGTAAACCTGCCCTGAGTCCTCGAAGGTGGGCTTAGAAAGTTGGGAAAAGGTTTACACAAGTAATGAGGTTTACACAAGAAAAGGTTTACACAAGTAAACCCATTTAAACTTACGTTTAACCTGTTAGTGAAACTGTCTTAGTTTTAAGTGTTGTATGACTGTGCACCTGGTTTTTCTTTGTATGTTGACAAATGTGCTTACTTTTCCTGCAGCACTTTCTTAATAAGCTCTAATAGTAATTGAATTTGAGCTTTATTTAGTGCCAAGGATGAACTTATCATCAGCCCTCTTATTCTGGAGATCTCATTTCTATGTCACGTCTCAGACAAGTATACCGTACTCAAAACGAATGTATATTCTCATCAATCCTTCAAAAAATGTTTTAAGAAAAAAGAAGAAATTGAGGTTATCTGCACAAACTAACCAGAGAAATTCAGTTTATCAGATAAGTGCATTAAAGCCAGTCATGCATTCAAAATCTTCATGGGTCGTTTAATAATTAATTGGATTCTAAAAAGCTGGTTGATGTTTTTTATATGGAGAGCTTGTGCTTATTATAGGCAGAGTTTAGTGTGTTTGTTTGGTTAACAGTGTTTGAGCAGAGGAATATAATACTGGAACACAAGCCTTATTTTTCATTCTTCCCTATCTTTATTCTTTATTCCTCCCATGCAAAGAAACATGTTCACAAAATCCTTCGTGATAGTTTCAAAGGCAGAATTAAAGCGTAAATGCCTGTCTCTGCATTGCCTCGCACCAGGTGTGATAACTTCTGGCTGTGCAGGATGACAATGTGGCTACACAACTGTTGGTTCAGATCCATCACAAGCTCACACGGCATCAATACCTGCAGAAAGGGAACGTGCTGAAGAAAAATGAAGAATGAACGAAGCTTACAGACTGTGAGCCCATAGTGCTAGCTCAGAGGGTGTGATCATGCTTTGTGCCATCCATCACTGGACAAGAATGAGGGCACAGCCCCGTGATGTAGCTCAGGGGAGCTGGAGTGGGTGCGGACAGCCCCTGCTCATCAAAGGCACTGTCTGTAGGTGGAAGGAGCTGTACCAGGATGATGCTGTGCACTGCTGTCCTCGAATGTGCCGTAGCACCCCAAAACCCACCAGGGACTGGCACAGGGGTGGCAACCCCCCCATCACACCATGTGGAGCTGGGGGCGAAGCAGCCCAGCTGTAACCCACACTCCCTGCTGCCACCATCAGAAATTCACTATTTGTCAATGATTTTTCCCCAAAAGCTTTATTTTCTTCAGCTAGCGCTTTCCTCTTGCGTACAACACGTTTATTTTAACCTCAGAGGTCTGGTCTTGGAAACCTCATTTCTCTCTAACCACCCATCCCTTGCCCAGATGATGGCTTTCTGCATTAGTGTTCGGTCTCTCTGTGCTGTTCACACATATGCATAAAAGCATTTTAGGCAAAACTATTTTCCAGCCTTTCAGTCGCAAATAAATAAATAAAAAGAGGCATAATCAGGAAAATTGTACCAAATGAATATGGGAGAGGACTTAACAACAAAAAACATTTATTGGCTTATTTCCATTTCTGTTTTGCCCTCTGTCCTCCAGACTGCTTCTTCCTCTGGTGCGTGCAGGAATTAGCTCGATTCTCTGGTGAAACATCTCCTACCGACTGCAGCTGTGGATCTGCCTCATGTCACCACCCCCTTTTTATCATTTCTCCTGAATTTTCTCCTGTCAGGACAAAGAGTATTAGTCTCCTGCTTAAGAGTTCTCTCATTTATATGTTACTACAAGTATTTATAAAAAATAATAATAATAGTAAAGTAACGAGAGTAAAAAGACATTTGAAATACAAGCATACTGTTTCACTTTATTTTTCAAATATTGGTTTTCACATTTGTTATATATAAAAAAAAAAAAAAAAAAAAAAAAAAGTAGATTTCAATAAATGCCTTCAAGGAACAAGAACTCAGAAATATTCTAAGCCAAGTGATAAATTGATTTTAAAAAACTATGCTTATGGTCAGTGAGTCAGTGTGTGCTTAACCTGTGGTCCATGTACATATTTCTGAATCACAGAATCATCTAGGTTGGAAGAGACCTCCAAGATCACCTAGTCCAGAAGAGCCATGGTGGTTTATATGATTTCTGTCATATGGGCGCAGGTCCTTATCTTAGCTCCTGTCCTCAACAGCCTCATTAGTGGCGTGGTGCTTCCAGTCCTCTCCACATCTACAGGTGTGTAGGTTTGATGATAAGCCTTTCAAGTCAAACCATTTACATTCACAAGCATGGTCTTGTAATATTGCAAAGAAGAGAAATTTTACAGTTCCGACATGCTTAAGAATGACTTTGATTCAAATTTGATGAAAACTTCAAGGTTTGACTTGTCATTTTTACACATCTTTCAGATACTTCCCATTGAGGGAGGCTCCTGGCCAGAGCGCAGCAGCGATTGCAGCCCCTGCTTCCTCTGGGCTGGTAACTGCCGCCTCTTGAAAAACGGAAGGGAATATATTCCTGTCAAAATAAGCTGTGGAGTTTATGCTGGGTCAAAATGCGTGACAGCCAAATGTGATTTGCAAGTGTCAGGCTTGATTCAAAATGATGGAATGGGTGTGTGTTTTCTCGAGAGAGATGTCACTGCGGTGGTTAAGGAAATGATGAACTGTATTTTGAAAAATTCTTGTCCCTTCTTTTAAATCGATGCGGAAAGAAAAGTAACTGCCTGCCGGGGATGATTCCCTTCCTAGAAGCTGCTTGCATAAGACAAATGTAGCAGGAACCAGATTCCAGAGGAACCTTTTATTCTGACGGGGATTTTTCTTCTAGTTTAGTATGCAAGAAGAAAGCCACATATCATGCAGAACTTATATAAGTACCGGTCAGGATGAAGAAGGGATTCCTTCAGAAGCTCATAATTGAATCTCACACATAATTGCGTGCTCAGTGAACCCTGGACTTACGTCCTGCTGCCTTGCATCTGCAAAAGCCTTCAGCCTCTCCTTGTGTGGCAGGTCCACAGCAGCCGTGCCCTGCGCTCCCATCCACGCCAACGCCACGGCCAGCCGATCTGTCGCGTTGCTCCAGCTCCCCGCTTCTCTCTGGAGTGCCGTGCCTCATCCACATGCCAGCTGTGAAATCCAGTCCAGCTGTCCGTTTGGGTTTTGTGCTACGGCAAGTGGTTTATTATTTGCAGACATCCCTGATGTGCACGGTGCGAGGGAAAACTGGGGTACGTGCAACGGCAGCCGATTGAAACGACCTGGGGGGTTCTTCCACGCAATGAGTTATGCACGAAGCTTTGGACTTTTGACCTCTTAGGAGGGAAAAATGAAAAAAGCTAAATGAGATAAATTAATTGTTTGGAGGGTGAAGGATATTCAGGTCTACTGACTTCTTAGCTGGTTCTCACACACAGCTGCATATTCGCCAGCTCATACATCTGTTCCTGGTCTCCTCTCTTTGACAGGTTTCCCTGGCACTCCCCCACTGCCAGCAGTTCACCTCTCAATTCTGCAAATATTATTTGCACTGAGAGGCTTTCATGTCAGTGGTTTGTATACTTTCCTCGTACTGTTTTCTTAATTAATTTCCCCTCATACATTTATGCTGTGCCCCCAACTCCAGACAAGCCCCCCGCAGCCGTGCAGCAACCTGGGCACCTCCCAGAGAGCCCCAGGAGCCCCTCTCACCCCATGGCCACGGGGAGTAGTATTAGTACATTGGGTCATGTATAAGCAAAAAATATCATTATTAGAAGCTTCTTTTAAAATACGGTTATCTGCAACTTCAAATTTGTCACTTTGTTCCACTTTTGCAAGCGAAAACAAACAAAAAAATAAAACGAGAAAAAGACTTTTAAGGTTATATCATTTTCTACCATGGGAATAGAGAAGATACAGAGCAAAAGTTATGATCTTCTTTTCTTTAGTGTCCCAGATAATGTACTTTCATATTGCTAACAATTTTCACAAGACTTTTCTTCCTTGTTTCTTGGGAATGGGCAAAGGAACATCACATACCGAGGAAGGGCTCCATCATCATCTTGCCCTCCTTCAAGCTCTTTGTTTCATGTTCTCACTGTATAACACACCGATTGCAAAATTAGTCTGGAGCTCGCTTCGGGCTGCCTCTCTCTGTTATAGCTGTTAGGAGACTCTGATAGACCCTAATGTATCTCATTTTATGAGAAATACTAAAAGGATTTTTTTTTCTGCATCCATAATCATTTTATTTTTGTGAACACCAAGTGAAGGTGGTAAGGCACAGTGAGATGTGAAGGGACATTAAAATTAATATATATTTTTTTCCTTTTGTACAACCTATATTACAAGGTCTAATTTGGGGCAGCCTTCCCATTAGGTTTGGGAAATATAATCTTCATCACGCTGTAAAATATTTCTGCTTACTTTGATGGAAATATGCAAAAGACATTTTTGTCCTCTAAAATAAAAACCCCTCTACAGAGAGCCAAACATGAGAATAGTCGGAGTCCTTATTCATACCTTAAAGGAACTAAAGCCTGATGACTTGAACATGTACATCAGAGATACTCCAGCAATTTTATGGTTCATATATCTTTCATTCAGTACTGTTAGCTGTCTGTTCCTCTCCATGGGAATAGGAGGAAAAAAAAATAGAGCCACCTTAAACACCAAGGTAGGGGGAAATGAATACTTCATGAATCAGCCCTCATATTTGCTAAGAAGTAAATTATTTCTTACATTTTAAGCTAAAATAAAAGTTGGGTGAGGGAACAGAGTTAGCAGGGCTTTGGTATTTCTTCTAGCACGGCTTTCCTGTATTTATAGGTGCCAGCTTTGTAGCATTGACCTCAGCCTCTGGTGGGACACCTCCTGGTAGATGCTTCTGCATGTAGGCAACTGACTAGCACAGTGAATTAATACGCTGGAGTTTTACAGGTTTTCATAAAAATAAAATTAAAAAAAAAAAAAAAAGTATGCTCTTTTGCCACCCTTATGTCTGTATGCAGGACAGGAAGAAATTTATTTTATTGTTAATGGAAAGCAAGTAATCAACAGGAAGGAATGGAAGGGACAATTACAGATGAATTCAGTAGATGTGTATGCAATACGGAGATAGAGTAGCGCAATAGCTAGGAAAATGGAGATTTTATGTCCCATTACTTTTCTTCTGAGGTCTTGCACATTGTTACAGTGTTTTATTGCTTATATTGGATTCAGACAGAAGAAATTCAATGCAGCTTTTGCAATGGCTTTATTTGTACTATCTTTCTTTAGTTACAGACTGCGAGATTAGACCTTTTTTCAAATATTATGTGTAGATTTGATTTATAAAGTGTTTTGCTCTGAATTTGGTTTGAAAGTAGACAATAATGTATATGGAATAAATGTACAATTTGAGAGAAGTGCAAACATTTTGCAGTCTCACTGAGCCTGATATTTTATGTCACATGAGCTGTACCCCTGAAGAAGATAAGGGATCGACGCTTTCTCTGTAGTCAGTTTTAATGGACAAGCTCATCCCTTTGAAAGGGCAAATGCTCTACAAGGCGGTTCTGCTGCAAACTTTTCAGAAATGCTGATTGCATTTGGCGGAAGAGATCTGTGTTAGGCATCTGACAAATAAAAAAAAAAAAAGAAAAAGAAAGAAAGAAAGAAAAAAAAAAAGATTTTCCTCTTTTAGTCCTTTCAAGTGAGAGGAATCTTCACAATAAAAAAAAAGCAAAAAGACACATTGCTCTCCATGTGATACTCGAAAACATCTGCCATCTCCTGGGGGCTTGTGGAGAAAGAGAAAAGAAGCTCATGAAAAATAAAATTTCCCTGGAATCCATATTAATGACTGTAGCTTTTTATTCCAGTAGGCTCTACTGTACTCCTCGCCCTGCGCTTTGCCTTGCTGCTCAGGCTTCCTGGTACTCACAGACAGCAAAGGAGCTGTTGAAAGCCCCGTGGCGGGGCGGTTGGGTCTCCTTTGAAGGAATAAATCCCAGGGCACGCTGTGGTGGTAGCTCGTGGGGCTGGTGCAGGGGAAAAGGGCTGTGGTTGAGCTCCTGCATGGGGCTGTGTCAGCAGTGTCCTCTTCGTGCTCATGTTGGGTCCATCCCGTGGCAATGTCCAGTAGCCCACGAGGGAAGTTTCAGAGGTGGCTGCGCTGTCTCAGTTTCCCAGTTGGGCAATCGGTACCTCTAGGGAAGCTTCTGCCTCTGGTGGTTTAACCAGACCCAAGGGAAATTAAAAAGAATACAGTTTCTCCTCATTTAATCTTATTTCACTAAAATATCCACAGATGTGGATCTGCGTGCCCTAGATAGCACATCCATCATTCTGCTTTTGCTTGGATAAGGTTCGCCCTTAGGGATTCCCAGGAAATCTGTCTTAAAATTACAAAACCCAACTTCACTTGAAATTGGTTTCTGAGTAGCGAGAAACTTCAGCTTGCTTCTGGTTTTGCTCCAATTTCTCAAAGCAAGGTGTTCTGAAAGCATTCAGATGAATTTTAAAGCTCAGTTGAAGCTCTGCTCTTTCCCATTCAGGGTGGATCTGATGCTTGTTTCTGCCCACACGGGATGCCTGTACCTCCTTTTTTTTGGTCTGCATTGCTTTGGATCCCCTGATGCTCGCTCACTTTCTCTACGAGATTGCTCGGACTCATTTTTGCGTTGACCAGACCTGGGCAGCTCCATGTGGAAACTTTGCCTTTGCGCAGGACCTGAGTGCCAAAAAGCAGAACCTCATCCCCCAGGAAAAGCAGAATATAGCGAGTGTATCCTGGTAACCGACACATTGAAAATCCTTTTCTTCTACATCTTGTCAACAATTGACAAATGCTCTGATACTCCTTAAACAGGGAAATGGGTGAAGAATTCAATCTTCCAGCTTCTTTAAAGCGTAATCCTCTAAGTGAGAAGTCTGAGTTGTTGGGGCTTTGGATGTGGGGCAGGAGGGGACAGGGTTGTAATGTACGTGGAAAAAGCTTTAATAAAGTTGAGAAGTGCTCTCCAAGGCCTTTTTGTCTGGTTCAGGTAGTGAGCAAACTGAGGGAAAGGTGGTTTTTGATGTTGTAGAACAGCTCTCTTTTAACGGCCTCCAAAATAATTGAAACAACATCTTCAGCTAATGGGTTCTTTGAAAATGTAATGGGTGCCTGAAGAGAACCTATCATCAGGTGATGGCAAAAACATGAGTGATTTATCATAAAAATAAGCATACCTTACTCATCTCCAGTGAGGAGAGCCATGACAGAACCAGGTACCTACTTTCAGGCACTCTTTCCCTCTGCCCCTTCCCAGTATGTTGTTACCTTTCCTTCTGCTTTGCTTAACTGAAGGTCAAATAAAGCATCAGGTGAGCTTTATTCTCTGCTTCAAGTAAACAATACAAAAGATTTGACAGCGTGATCACAGATTTTAATTTTCTTTCATGCCCATTTTGACCACTTATGACCCCCAGCAGCTGCCTGCCCACCTTGGTAGAAGCGTGCAGATCTGGAGGTGCAAGGCCAGCATCGTCTGCTGCTGCTGGGAGGGCTCCCTCCAGCCCACTTTCTCATCTCAGTTTATTTATTTTTTTTTTCTGCTTTCCAATCAGCCCTTTTATTTGTATCACTCGTAATACTGTATAGCTATAAGAAGATGAAGGATCCCCAAATTTCTTTTCTAGGTGTATTCATTTTCAGATACTTTGTGATTTTTTTTTTTAATTTTTCAGAATTTTTTTTCTAATTTATACAAATGTCAGAGAAACGTCAGGAAAATCCAGATATAGACCTAGATATATCTGTTTTCAAAACTTAAGAAACCTTTTCACTGATCTGCTGTTTCTTTAGCTTAAACATATATAATAAATGATTAATTATTTTAAAATGCATTAAGTTTAAGCACCTTTTCACTTCCCTTCTAAGATCAGGAAGGATGTCTGCTGTGTTGGAGATAGTATACAGGACAAGACACATAAGAAATGCTCTAGCGAAATCACCCTCAGGTTCATTTCTTTCCAGCTGGAGTAGCTTTCTTCTCCTAAAAATAAATAAATAAATAGATAGATAAAATCCCATACATTCATTCTTGCTATTTCTACTTTGAGATTTTATTTTTATTTTTTTAAGATTTAAAATGCACTGAAACAATTTCATGTGGATCTCTGCAGAAATATCAATACAGGCAAACACAGATCTTCGGGCTTTTCAAAAGGATAATAAGCCAATTTATATGGAATAATGGCATTACAGAATTTGTTACATTGCTGAACTGGAAGCACAATAAGGCCCAAGGGGACAGATAAAAGAAGTCTCTAAATCTCTGGAAAGATCCAGGGTCATCAGCAGGAATAAGGACAGGCTTCCCCATCCGTGTCTGGTACCTCCCACCCACGTAACGTGGGGAATGGAGATCTCAGAAAACACCCAGTGACTGCAGAGCTTGCAGTTTCAGGCAATCCTTTTGCATGCTTCTCCCGCAGTGCTCCCACTGCAGTGAATTTGCCTTCTGCAGAAAGTTTCAGCAAACAATTTCATGCCCTCGAAACCGCGTAGGACTCCGAGGCTTTACTGTGACTTTGCCACCAAAAAAAGATCACAAGCGCTGGCAGGAGGGAAGGCAGTGAGGGCACAGGGTGTTGTGGGCTCTCAAACCAGGGCAATGCCAGTGGGCACCGTCATTTGGCTGACCGGGGGCTCCCACTTCTTTCAGATCTGCTGTCACGTTGGGTGGGACACTTCCTAAGTCCTGAATGAGTTACCAAGGACATGGATGAATTCTCTCCATCTCCATCAGGTGCACACTGCCTGTCTGCTGAGTTTACCATGGGATCTAATAAATTAACCTGTAGAAAAGTGCAAGTTAATATGTATATATATATATATTCATGGGCAAGAGAGCAGAAGAGTTGCAGATGGATATAACAGGTGGAATCACCCTTAAAAACTGAAAGGAAACTGGGTCAGGCAAGCATGCAAAATAGGTTCTTGGAACATCTGTGCATCAAGGATATTTATAAAAGCTGCTAGAGCCAATCTCTTCCAGTTCACTGTTCAGCAGTTAAATATATATCATATTACAGGAAAAGTTAGAGCAAACAAGAGAAATGTTGTGCTGCCATTTAATGAAAGGGAGACTTCAACGACAACGACAAAAAGCTGGTATCACATTCTGTTCAACCTAAAGACAGCAGAAATTCAGCAAAGCAGCGTCTGGGATGATAATGTTAGCCAAACTTGCATTGCTGCAATCCCATAAATCCAGCCAGGTCCTACAGACCTGCCCACGGCATTGCAGCCAAAGCAATGAACATTAATTGGCACTTCTGAAATTGTACCTAATAACTGACACGGAGTTATTTAGTCGAGCAAGAAGGGGCATAAGCAGAAGTAATGGGATTAAATTAAGACAGGGAAAAATTAGGCTGAATATGAGGGAAAATTCTCTGGCGATGAGATTCATTAGGATGGCTCCCAAAGGAAGTGTTGGGAACTGCTTTGCTTCAGATGTAGAAAATTAAGTTATACTTGTATTAGGGAAATTACCTAGATTATTTAGTACGTCTTTTCCTTTCTTAATTTATTGAACTCTTTTATATCTCAACTGCCGAACAACTTGTTTTAGGCAGTTCGGGTGCCAGCCAATCTCCCCGATAGCTGTCTATGAAGAGGTGATTGCCCGCAAAGCACTTCCCTAAGAGCAGACCCCGTACTTATGCAAAGTTGTACTTACACTTTCCTAAGGCAGCAGCACTTAACCTGTGGTTAAATAGCACTTAAACGCTCCCCAGGAGCAGTTAGGAAGCACGTGGAGGTTTTCCCATTCCTGAATTATAATTTTCTTCTGTTCTTGCAGGTAGAAATATGTGGTGGCAGGACGTCAGGAGACAGCAGAGCCCTTTCCGAAGAGGCATTCTTAATGCCTGCCCTTTCATCTCTTTTTCTCATATGCCCTCTGAGAAGCTAACCGTACCGATTTATCAGAAATAACCATTAGCACGATCAGACAGGCAGGGGAACTGCTGTCATGGCACAATTCATGGTGTTTGAAAATGCCGTGAGTGGGAGGGAAGGCGAAGGAGTCTGAAGCAGGGGGTGAAGGAGACGTGCCCTGCCTGCGGCATCCTATAATGCCACCGCAGGGCGGGCAAGTGTGAATCCTCACAGCCCCATACACCATAAGTCCTACATACAGTTCCTATTAGAGTTGCCTTTAAATTTCCATGCAATGACAGGATCATGGAAGAAAGACGAAATAATGCATGTGGCCACCGACTCTTGCTACTTCTATTTACCTTCACCTTTATCACTGTTTAAGAGGTGATGAGCTTTATTTTGGCCTTGCTGCCATTCCAATGGCACGTACCTCTAGAATCAACTTAAGATGCTGCACAGCTGCCACACACACTCACAAAAAAAACCCACAAACCTCAAGCTCAGAACACAAGAAGCTCAGATAAACATAAGGAAAACACTTCAGGTGTTCACCAGCCCCACAGCAATTGCTGCACAATAAATGCCCATTGCTCTCGGTTCCTCTAGGCATGTGGGTTTGTCAGTGAGCAGAAGTGACTAAAGCTTTCGTATTAGTTTTATTTCATAATACCCACCAAAAAGAGAGGAAAACTTTTTGTCAGTACCAGCTGATGAGTTAACATTTCTTTTTCTTGAGTCACCGACTTCTGCTGCCCTGCCAGCCAAAACCCAGCCAGGTGAGTCAGTTCTTGAGATATATTCTGCACATCTCTTCAATTATGAAGAAGACCCAAGATTTTTTGAGGTGCAGAATGTGCTTACAGACTTCTGCTGCTCAAATTCTTTCATATCTTTTCCCAGAACTTATCCTGATCAATTAGAAAGCTGATTTAAAGAGCTTCTTTTATACTTTATTGGTGATCTTTACCATGTCCCTTTAATTTATAACATCGTACTGCCCCAATTAATCCCTAGTAACTCATTTTTCACCTAACAACACCAGTGTTATGAAGTTATCTGATCCGTGACTATTTTCAGGAGTTATTTTTTATCCTGCCTTGCAGAGCACCAAGTACCATACTGCCCCATAGCCAATAATGCTGTGTACTATAATTTAACTGCAGTTACATGGGGTTAGAAGCACTCCTCAGAAACCAGCTCTCACCACTGAATGGCTCTTCCTTTCATCTTTTGTGAAGATGAAGATCTGAACGCTCATCTACAGATTCCCAATGGGCTGCACCAGGAAAGATGAGTAGAAAGTAAAAATCTTCAAAGATAGTTACTTGAAACTCCAGCAGAATCACACCTTTATTTACTTATTTATTTATTTATTTATTTATTTTAAGATCATTTGCTCATTTTCTCTCACTCATTTTGTGTAACTCTTAATAATTTGTTATATTTTAATTATTTTAATTTCCAGTTTATTTTTTTTTTTCCTGGAATAGTAGAAACTGAATGTCCAGGAGTGGTTTCCTGGTCCTGCCTTAGATTCAGGATAAATTAGATTACTTTAGATTACTTGCAGTGTTGGGATTGAGACAAGGGATATTTGCTGCTTTGAGCATGCAGAGCCCACTCACTGCCCTGGTGACAAGTGGAGCTATTTTTCCATAACTCAGAATGTCACAAAACAGCATTAGAATATTGTATAGTTACTCTCAATAAATATTTGCAAGCAATACTATTTCCAAATTTAAACAATTATACCTCTCCTTGAAAGAAGGCAGTAAAAACTTGAGACTCTTAATTTCTTACAGCTGACTCCTGAAACTGACTTTATTTCGCATTATTCCATACACGATTATGCTTTATTTTCCCCATTTTCTCTTTCTCTCCTGCCTGCTGGAAACCAATGAATGCGTTGGTATCCTAAGAGAATCTTGCAAAAGAACCAATGCAATTTTTAAAACCTGCAATTTTTAAAACCTGCAATTCTTAAAACCCAAGGAAAGTGTGCAAGAGAGGGTGTGTAACTGTGTGGGAGGGGGTCACACAGCATGGATGTACAACACTGGTGCTCTCCATGGTCAACTGGTGGAGTCCCAACGGCCGTATTGCTTGACAGCAGGAGTTGGAGTTTTAAGAAGTTGCGATGATCTTGTATTGGACCTGTTATAAGAGTTTTTTTCAGGATCAGAAGGAAATTTTAGTTTACACTAGCATAGTTCATAATCTGAGTCCTGAGATGGAGCCCAAATTCCTACTTTGCATTCAAAACTGAACTGTCATTAGCATATAATAATTTCATAAGCGTAAAAGATGGGTGAGGAAAGATAAAAGAGGTGTGTAAAAAGTTACAGTTTTCAAATAGAAATCTGTGCTTAACCACAGGTTTCCATCACACCAGTTGGTCTCTGCTGTGAAGGATCTATTTAATTATCTTATTTGTTTAAACCCTTGAGGGGATGAATTCAAGCATATTTTAGGGAAGAACGTTCACAGAAAATCAAAAACTTTTGGCAGAAAGTCAATTCTTCTTCCATTCTAAAACACGGGGGTGCGATTTTCACAACTACAGTTATTGTGTTATCATTCCCCCAAAAACATCCATCTTGAGGGTTAATGGAGTAGCTGCGAAAAATGTTGGCTCCAGCAGTGCTACGTGAGTGTTATTTGGATTCCAGCTCCATAGCAGGCACTGCAGGGCAAGCACCCTGCGAGCAATTAAGAAATAATGAATTTAACCAAATAATGGATATTGATTAGTTACATTTATTTCTGATAAAATGAGAAGTCAGCAATAGACAGAGGGATGTTTAAACTAATTACAACCTAAGTGATCCACCAGAACAAAGTCACCCCAGACCTCAGAATGGACCAGCCGTGGGACACAGGAGTTCTGAGGGCCACCCATGGGCATATAGAAGAAGTCCTGGAAAGAGGAGAGCTCTCTTCAACTTAGCCTTGCATTTTGTCATAGCAAAGATGGCCAAAGGTGGTGGTCTGTTGTCATCACTGCCTGCCACTGGTGGAGGTGTTTTCCCCAGTAAACTGCTGTGCCTCCTTTGGCAGGGCGCAGTGGCGATTGCTGCTCTCTCACTGGAAGGACAAAAATATTTTTAGCAGCAATGTCATTGATTGGGTAATAGTGGTTGCATCCTTCTGGATTTTCTCCTAACAGATTAAGCCAGTATCTTTCAATAGTTTGCTCATCTATGTACTGAAAAGGAGCTATATAAAGGAAATAGGACAAGGATTAATTTATTTTCATGTCATGCAAAATTTTCTGATTAATATGAAAATCTCAGATAAAATATTCTGGATTTTTAGTCAATATTTTTGCTGTTCTAATTAGACTTATCAAGTATGAAAAATGCCATGTTTTATAATGAAAAATAACATTTTTCATATTAGCAAATGACCTTAGAAAGATATGAAGATATAAGTTTGAAATGATGTTAATCTTCCATTAAATATATATTATATATATTATTACAGTAGTCTCTCTATTTTTTAATTTTAATGTGGTCCCTAAGAGAAAAGCTTTAAAATCCCTCAGGGAGAGAAATAGAGTGGTGAACCTGTGAGAGGAGGCATGTCTATACTATATGACTGCGTTCAGTCAACAACCAGCAGCCCACATAATTTCCCCTTGTAATTCCCCAAATTGCCTTGTATTAGGAGCCTCCTATCTCAAGGGGAAAGAGAGATCCTCCTCACTCTGCGGTGGCACACATGGCAGGCTGCATTGCCATCTTATTCTCGGTGAAATCTCACTGGAGAAGCAATTTCAGTAATTTCAGGAAAGACAACATCTGGGAATGTCTGTGATGGTACAGTTTTTCAGCTGATGATGGAAGTTTTTCATTTTAAAACAGCAACAGTTACACAACATTTTGTTCCAGGCTTTGAAATAAGAGACCTTGCTGGTACCCATACGCCAGACTTTGTAATTCTTTCACAGACGTAGGAGAGAAATGTTCAAGAAACTCAACTTCCATTCCCCAAAGGTTCCCTTTGTATTTGGGTAACAGCAATCTTTCACTTCAAAATTAATACTTCTCGTATCTTTGAAGTTACAGCTAATTTTCTACAGATTCTTTACTAGGCATTTTCGGATGTACTTGCTAGTGGTAAGAGTCCTCATGGGAAAAAGAGATATTATAGGGAGGAAAAAAATAATACTTTAAAGATGAAATAGGTTGAACAACAAAAGAATAAGTCTGTTATTCTGTTATCTTTGGAAAGAATCAAGACACTTTCTCAAATATCTAATCCCCTGCACTTCCTTGAAAGGATATCAAGGCTAAAACAAAGTATTCTGATTTTTACATAAAAAGTAAAAAATCTCATATTTTGCTAGTAGGCAGCTTGTGGCTTTTTGAGGTTAACAAAGACTGTGAAACAATTTAAATGCATTACAGTTATGCATATTCATAAAGATATGCTGAATAGATAAAACAGAAAGTGATTTAATTGAAAAATCAGCCAGTGTGAATATTTTTCCTGTGAATCATGGAAATGTGACAAGATCTGTTCATTAATATAATCTCATTTATTTAACATTATTCTTGTCACTTAATATAATCTTCATACAAAGAGTAAAAAAGGGAAATTACTAAAAAGTAAAGAGAAAAAAATAAACAGAGAAAAAGAGAAAAGGAAAGAATGCCCCTGAAAAATGTGAAAGAATATAGGTTACATTAACTCCTAATATGAAAATAGAAATGTAGTGAATGAGGAAAAAAAAAAATAAGAGAAGAAGAAGAAGCAATGCAGACATTAATGGAAGAGAAAATGGGGAGAAAACCACCACCACCTACAACAAAAAAACAGAACGTGAACATGTAATAGAGGTAAGAACTTCCCAGCATACCGACCTGTTCTGAAGGTCAGATCCTTCACCAATTTTCAGTTGATTTTTTTTTTTACTTTTATGTCATACTTTCATATTGTTTTCTTTTAGACAGAAAGCAGATGAAGATCTTCTGTGAGTGTGAGGCACCACAGTTTCATGCCCTAACAATGAGCAATATAGCAAAAAAGATTAACTGTAATTGGACTGTCTTCTGATTTTTTTATGACATTCATATGGCTGTACTGCATGTTTCATTTTGTTGCTTAAAAATGATGGTTATGGAAATTCTGGTAGTAGAAGCACCCAACCAGATCCAGCTGGGACCAACCAGAATTACCATCCATTCAGGAGCCTACATGTCCTACATGCCACTATGCTTTATACTTCATTTCCTGACTCATTTGCTTAACCAACCAGAGTAAATGTGTGGCAAATGTATAGCTTTTCCACTGGAAAGTAAAATCAAATGGAAATATGACACTGTAGACATACAGGTGCTTGTAAGAAAGGAGCTTCTGAGAGATCCTAAACCTCTACTGAAACCTCTTCATCATGTAACGTCCGGTCCTGTCTTCAGCTCACTCGGTAGTAGAAGAGGATAATATTTCAGATTAAGAAGGGTGACATTAATCTGCTGATGCTGCAGGTTGCATGAGCAGCATGGTGAGCACATGCTTTGGGAGCTGCATCGGCAAGTAGCCCTCAGCTGGGCGCCAGAGGGGCGTGGGGTCTGCTAGCAGAAGCTAAAGAAACCCAATTCCCTTCAGGAAGGCAACACAGTAATGTTTTCAGACATCAGTGAGGGAGGATTGATCCTACCCTCGTACCCAAAGACCTAAAGAACAACAGCAACATGCGCGACCAAGTGGTCCAGCACTGGGCTCCTGTCACCTCGCCTCAATGATCAGCCCTGGAGACTGCTCAGAGGTTGTCGTGACCTCCACTGCAAAACCCAGCAGGGTTCTCAGTGCCTTGGGTTTAGATTTATCCAAAAAATGTCAGTCTTGATCCTCATAAAGCACACCCAAATTTCCTCATTTGAAAATGTGGAGCAACCCTGAATCAAAGGCCTGGCCTGGCCTGAGGCCCTATGGCAACACCTGAAATGAGGAGCTGGGGCTCCCAGCAATTTGACACTTGGAGCTTAGAACAAAATCCAGGCCACTCTGTCAGGTGCCCCAACTTCGCAGAGCAGGTGTGAACACTCCTGGAGTCACTTGAACAGGAACCAAAGCCGAATACAGGTCCCCAGGCTGTGTTGAGGCCTGTGTGTGGCCAGGACATGGCAGTACCTACACCCTGCCATAGGCAGCACAAGGTGCCTGACCCCGCTCTGCTACTGAATTGAGTGGGACTTAAGCTTTGTTTTAAAACATGACCAGGAGAGGTGGTGGTCCTCCTGAATGCCTTTATTTGGTTCTTTCCAAGAAAGCCCACCCCACCCCACTCCATTCTTCTGGTTTTACAGAGACTTGATTAAATGCATGGACAGCAGAGCCCCAGTGTATGTGTCCAAATCTAGTGGCCTATTTAGGGCCATCAAATACCTAAAAAAGTGAGTGACAGATGAAAAGGACCATTGCATGCCTATTAAATGTGATTTCTCATTGCCTATTTATCTCATAAACTCTGGATACTTTTAGCCAGCTGTAGGATGGTTTATGAGTTAAATTAAAGACCCTCCTTTTGCTTCACTAAATCTCACATATGGAACTCCCCTTGAAATTAAAGTAACAAAAGCGTATGAAGAAAAATCTTGATTTTTGCATATATATTCAAAACAGAAAAACACGATCTGGGCATGCATGAAGACATCAAAGCTGTGCACTGTCATCGGTGTACACATGCACAAGTTGTATTCAAAAACAGACTGCTTTTGGTCAGCACTGCATTACCGACCTTCCTTCCTGATCACCATTTCAGACGATTAAAATGAAGAGAACAAAAAAATGAACAATGCCAGCAGTCTCCAATACATTGTTTATGATCCTCTTATGAGGACCATAACTAATGAGCAACATAACATAGTACTTGTGCATTAGGTGTAATTTAAATTGTGAGCACCTGATAAAGTGCCTTCCATACCTATGATGCTGTGTAAATAACAAAAAGAAATATTGCAATCTATCAAATGCTTAAGGCTGAAAACTCATTTAGTCCTAAATTATTTCAGTTATTATGACCACAGATATTTAAATGTGAGATAAATTCTTATAAAGTCAGTAGTTAATAGACACTATTAACTAAAATTTATATTAGTAATTGTAGATATTATTAACTGTATGAACTGATAAAAAAGAAAAGCCTAATTGGAAAATGGAGATTAACTTCATTAGAGAGAACATAATGATATAACACATCTTGTTTGACTTCTCTGAGTAACTAGACCTTTCAGCCAAGTTGTCTGGAATGAATGTGTTCTTCACAGGTCAGAACTCAACCTTGCATTTGTGCTGTACTGCAGAGCATCCCCCAACGAGCTTGCTGCAGCACCCCCAGAATGGAGTGAAGATGCACACCTCGGGGGCCCACTCCTAGTGCTGTTGGAAACTGAAAAGGAGGGAGGGAGGCATGGATGGACACATGGATTGATGGATGATATGATTTCAGGTTGCACGGAAAAGTATGTCTAAAAAAAAAAACAAATCTGAATTAAAAAAAAATATGACAGAAAAATGAAATATCCGCACTACAGTCTACCAAACAGAATCCACTGAAAGTACAAAGCATACATGAATTCTAAGATTTATTTTACAAATTTTCATTAGTACAACTGATTGGCATATATAATTTTTCATGAACATTTATTATGATACAATGTTCTATTAGAACGCGTACAAACAATGTATAACAAACTATGAGAGCTTTATGACTGCTCCCTGCAAAGTGCCATTTATCACTAAGACTGAAGAGAAATAACTTGAAGAGAGATACAGAGCCCTATCAGGTTGAATAGACAGAGAAAATAAGGTGGCTTTTTTTTTTTTTTTTTTTTTTTTCCAAGTAGAATAAAAATCAGAACATCCATATGATGTTTGTTCCATCAATTTCAAAATTCTCATAAAACCAAACAGTAACACACTGGATAAACTGTGGAGCTTTTTATTTCACAATATTTTCTGTCCATTTTAACAGACTCTTGTAAATGTATGTTCTACTTTTAGCAGATTAAAAACTGATTTCACTAAGGACTGCTTGAAAACTGTTTTCATTGTCCCAGTGTTAAACCCTTTTACTTCCTTTATTTTATGACTATGTCTCTACTATTCATGTTTTATATTCTTCCTAGGAGACCACCAAATATGAAATAGGATTAAAGACCGAGCTTTAGGAAGTATATCTACTCTGTTAAATAGAGAATTTTCCAGGCCGTATGTTAAAGTAACATAACATCTCAGGACTGTATTTAATCATCCAAAGGAAAGAGAGACTGCTTGCACCAAGACATAGGATCTTATTTTTAGCAAATTAGGGAAGTGTCTGCTTTTCAGGGTCGTTACTCATAACAGTGACAATACATTGCTCAGCGCTGGTGCCCATTTGATCTAGAAATAAAAATGAAGAATATGAGATCATTAGAGGTCCTTATGCTCTTTGATTATCAAATACTGAGACAGTTAATTTATTAAAAGAACTACGAATGGAAATAGTCACCTCTGTTCACGAGCTCAGGCCTCATCTCTGGGCTTGACCAGCCCAGGCGAACTGGGGCAGGTGGAGCTGGTTTATGCTCTTGAGAATCAGCAAAAACATAAAGCAGCTCTTTAAACCTAATGCTTTCCATCAACCACTGATTACTAGAGGGAAATATATCCTGGACAAATGCTCTGGGAGACTTCTTTCTACCAGTTCAATACTGCTAGGAAGATTTTATGTATGTATGTATGTATGTATGTATGTATGTATGTATTTATTTTGGTATGTATTTATTTATTTTGGTGGGAAAATACCTCTTTTTTTATCAGAAGATGTCACTGGTTTCTGAAGCTTGACCAGCTTGATTGTAATTTGCACGGCGTACTTTAAGACCTAAAATGTGGATCCTATAGAACGGGAGTTGTTGTTTGCAGGTAGAACAAACATAGAGGAAAAAAAATAGCAGCCACCACTACCCATAGCCTTATTAAGTAAACCAGGTGGCTAACAAAACTGACAATTTTTAAGAATTACACCCAACTCCACTGGCTGGAACAGCTCTCTGCTGTGCCTAATTATTTAGGCTAACATTGCGCAATAGGAAAAGACTGACTTACACTACCTAAGTGACCCATGTTGCATGTATCCTAAACTGAGATTAATTATTTTCCCTTCAGTGATCACAAAGGGAGACTAGATGAAAATCTAAGTAAACACCTACCATTGGAGCTAGTTCACTTTGACGAGAATATAGGCTCTGGAATCCACAACCCATCCTGTATCAAATGCTCTACTTTTTAAGCCATAACAACCGATGGAACACTTTGATAAATATTCTCAGCTTTTTGTACTGCTCGATAGACCACTGTGATCCTGCAGCCTGAGCAATAAGACAGAGCTCTTGCTTCATTTTCATCTATTTATATATTCCAGAGCGCTGTTGTATTTTTTTTGTTGTTTGTTTTTTTCATATCCCATCTTGCTCATCACAACCGCACTGTATTTGCTGAGCCAAATTCAGCACCTCTGCACCTGTGTAATCGTTTACACTGAAGCTAAACACCATAAAGTGTAAACTGGGACCACAACCCTGAATTGGAATACTTTGTGCTCTCTCTGCGGTGCTGTAACTGAACACAGAAGGTGATATCGTGGAATAAGGCAATTATTATTCCCCCCACAGCCTGTTGCTTCCTTGATGTGCAATCCCATCTCATATTTTACTCAGGTTTGCTGTTTACTGCGAAGGCAATCACTAAGCTGACACAGAGCGACTTACATTTATTTTTCATCTCACCGTACAGCTCTCATAGCAATGAAATTTTCCTCTCCTTCGTGATTCTTAGCAGCCAGTCAGCAGTGCCACGTTTGGTCAGAAATTTCTGCGTGGCCCATGGTCTGTAAGTGACCGCTGCCCTGCCACGAACAACCAGGATGTTTTAATTAGCATTTGCATGCGCGAGCTGTGGGGAAAACAGCTCCAAAAGGTGAAAACCTTACATAGGAGGTGATGTTGGGCACCACCTGTAAATCAGAGGAATCATTTGGCTGAGTTGGTAAGGCTGTGTGGATGTAAACTGAGTATATCTGTGATCAGAATCCAGGTCCAGATGTCTGCTGCCCACCGATGCCTTCGGCTAGAGGAGGCAGCAGTAATTGCCTTCTGAGGAAAGACCATCTGTGTAATTTCTTGAGTCCTCTTTTATGCCGGATGCACCCCCAGAAAGTTAGATGTTTCTGCAACGTAGCACTGGAAACCTCCTTCCACACCGCCTATTGAAACCCTAATAAAATCCTGTGTGGGATCAGCATTGCGCTCTCATGTTTATCAACTACTCCTTAGCACATTCTTCAGCCAATTACTTGTCCTCATAATTGCATTTCTATGCAATCTATTTGGATTCATTTGTCAAACACAGTTTTGTGACATACTGTGTCAAATGCTTTAGTAAATTCTAGATGCTTTGATATACTACCCTCCCTTCTTCCTAATTCAGAATTTAGAATTTAATTAAAAAACTAATCTATTTTGCTTGGCGTGATTTGTTTTTCACATCCCCATGTAAGCAATATTATTTTTTAAAATTAAATACAACTTTGAACCCTACATAACCTCATATTTTCTCGGAGGAAGCATGACATTTCAGTCAACAGCATTAGTCCTGGGAGTAAAAATATTTTATATCCTATAAGGCCCCTGATGTATTTTTACTCTTGTGCTTTACTGGTGTAATTCTATCACACAGCTCATTTTTGAAGCCAAAGAGCCAAATGACACATCATTAGCACGTATTTTTTACATAGTTTTAGATTTTTACTCAGTATGGCCCAAATATCTATAGATCTACATTGAGTGAGATCGGGATTTTCTTTTATCATGACTGAATGTCAGTTTTATTAAGTTAAACACGACTTGTGCTGGTTGCATAAATCTCTCCCAGCAGCAGATCTTTTAACTTTATACATATATACTCATCCCATAGAATTTTCAATTACCGGTAAATGTAGTTTAAGTGTTAGCATGAGAAGAGTTGTCTGGTCTACAGTCTATACAGTCTATATGGGCTGTCTAGTTAAGGAGAAGGATGGGCGCCATTAGGAGATGATTTATCCCATCCTGACACGTCTGAGATAAATGTGATGAGTGCTTTCTGCAGATTTCTTCTTTCTGCAGTGTCCATGAGGTATCCTGGATGATGAACTTCGGCCAGACTCCAGCTCCTTATGGTAAGTTAAACTCCAAACTCTTACCCAGGAAAAATAAAGCTGTGATACCAGGAATCTGAAATTCCCTTTGAAAGCTGGCAAACCTAAAGACAACATTCACAACCACAGTGCCTTTCTTTGTCCAAAAGTAGCTGCTGAAAATGGAATAATTAGGAAGATGAATTTGGCCTGTCTTGTTATATATGTACAATACATTCATTTTCACAGGACCAAATTTTAACACCTTTTTTTTTTTCTTTTTTCTTTTTTTCCCTGAAACTTAATCATTAGCAAATTATTTGCCACTGAAGAAGTACCTGATGCCTTGTAACTCCAACTTCTGTCTAAATATCTAACAGTAAATATAAACAGCAAGCTTAAAAATCCAAAGGGTGAAAAAATGAATTGCATTCTCTGGAAGTGTATCATTGTAAAGCAGAACAGAATCAATATCATGTAGCAATGGAAGCTCTAGTAAATCATTTCAAACATACCAGTTCATATTTACTCATAATTATAATTCACAGGAGCACATTCCTGCAATCAAGAGACAGGGATGCACAGCATGAGAAAACATTTAGCACAGAGCAGACTGCATGAATAATTGCCTGTCAGAGTGGCTTATTAAAGGGAAACTACAATTTTACAAGACAATTCTTGTATCTACTTGTCTAATCTAAAGACAGATAGCTATATAAATACAAAGAGTTCAAGAAAAAAATATTTCTTGCTCTGAAGTTGAATTAGAAGTTTGCTTTTTATAGCACTAAAAGAACCATCAAAATGCGACAACTGTTCTCACGCGCATCACCGCAGACCTCTCTCAATTGCAGAGTCAATCCTTTGCACTGGAAGGTGGCAGAGATATTCAGAGGCAGGGAGATGCAGGGGTTGGCAGTGTGGCCAGGGAAACCATGCTGCCTTACACAGGCAAAGGTACCTGGTGGTGCTACCCTTGAAAAACCTACCAGCAGATGAGCCCGGTGTGTTGGTGCAATGAAGGAAGCCTCCTGGAACAAGCATCTACAGGAGGACTGCAATCTTACAAAACGAAATCTCCCTCTAAGTGCTACGGCTTTGGCAACCCTCAGCAAAGACCTGGTGCTGCAATCAAAGTCCTTTCCATCACACAGCCTTCCCTGGCTCTGTTGTGTTGGCCATGAGGCTTGAAGAAGGAGCAAGAAGGCGTCTGGGCAGGCAGCCGGCGTGTCCGACAGTGGCTCTGCAGGGGCAGGAAGTTTGGTTTCCTGGAAGGACTAATTCTGCTTTATTTGGCCTCCGATGGGTTGCACTTCCTCCTCTGTGCCTGATGGCGAGGTTCTTAGAAAGCAGGGGGGTGACACTAGAGAGAACAAAAAGAGGGAAGAGGGAAAAAAAAAAAGAGGGGGGGTAAGGAAAATACCCTTAAAAAACAAACAGCACAAACCACAAAACAAACTTGTGGCCTTTGGTGGCAATTCAGCCTCATACATCTATTCCGGCTTTTTTTTTAAGTGTCTTACCAATCTTTTTATGCCTTTGATACGAATCAGTTACACTTCCTGAAAGTGGAAGGCAGTAATATATCATTATTAAAGTGCATTAAGAAATAAACCAAACCATGACATTACAGGCATTATGCACAGCACCTATGGCGTTGTCCAAACTTGTGATGTTTTGACTTGTTTTAATGCTTATGACTGAGAGATGTGAAGTCCGAAAGCTGTTGATGGAAGAGCCGGACCAGGCCTAAAGCTCACCAAAATCAATGTGAGTCTTTCAGCGAGCTTGGATCAAGGCCAGGTGAAAAGGGAACACGCGCAGCAGCTTTCAAAATGCTGCACAACAATTTCTTACCCTGCCTTACAAAGACCACTGCTGAGGCTGAAACTGCAGGGCCTGTAAGCTGTGTCACGGTCTCTGCCTGGATGCTCGGGCTGATGTAGCAGCAGCGAGTCCGATAGTGGCTGTAATTGTGATTTTCCACTGCGAAATACAGAAATACACAGGCTCATTTTATACACAGTAATTCATGATAAAAATCATCGGATGGAAACAGCTCGCTCTCACTGAAAGAAAGCGTTGCTCCTTTCCAAATGATACACCTGATAATGTTTCACTTGAAAAAAAATAATAATAATAATAACTTTTTTTTTATATAACTGTCTGAGAGAGTGTACAGCTACCTGTTCTCCCCTCAAACGTTCAGACTCCAGGAATATATGGTTTCCCTTAGAAAAATTAATATCAGTTCTGAATATTACAAATCTGATAGTTTCCAGAAAAGGCTGTAAACAAATTATTGGGACTTTCTGTTCCAGGAAATACATTAAAAACAATCAAAGTAAAAAATTAATTTGGCCAGCAAGAAAACTGTCTAGACAATGCTTCCATTATAAGATTTAACAATCCCCTGCAAATGCTGGTTAAAAATAAAATTGGATTCCTGTCCAGAATATTAATACTTTTATTGCAGTTTATGGCAATATATGTGTTTTATAGGTACTCCGTATTCATATACAGACAGGCAGATGAAGAACATTCAGAATGGAGCGGGTAATGGTTCCTTTCGTCAGTGTTTCTCTCTCTCAAATGAGCAAACCATCATTTTTCAGGTGGAGGCTTGTGACGAGGAGGATTTCCTGATTTTCAGAGCAGGACTTCTGTGCTTCCTTCGCCACCGCTGTCTGGCCACGTTTGCGTGCAGCTACTCGGGGTGACACCAAGGACTGATGATTACAGAGTGAGGAGCAGAGCTCGCCACTTGCTGTTTCCAGACAACTCATAAATAGTTTGCGAGTTGAAGTTTGGGCATAGCCAGGGCAAGCTCCTGAATACAGAAGCCAGCCTCACCGTATTTGACTCACCTAAGTGCAGTGTCCTCACAAAAATAGAAAAGTGACATTTTCCCAGCATGACAGGAGAGAATTTTGAGTTGTTTTTCTAACTTGGACAAAAGGAAGGCACTCAGAGTTTTATCTGCTCTCTCTCTTTTTTTTTTTTTTTTCCTAGGAATAGCAAAGGAACACCATTTGATGCGTGGCAGCCAACTGCAGCACAGTTGCAAAACAGCCCCGTGCTCGGCGTGGGGAGCTGAAGGTGCCTCCCACTGGAGACCCGTACGGAGCGTAGGTCTCCACTCTTCCAGGATCCTGGATCTTACACTACTGGACAAAAAATGTTGCTGATCTCAGAAGGGAATATTTACAACCAAGGAAAGTTCAACATTGTGGTGCTGAACCTGGTCACAAAGTATTTTCTATTTCCCAGCTAACATTACATGTTAGTAGTCAAAAGGATACTGCAGCAGAATTCCTAAAATATGCGCAGCAATATAGGCAGGGAAAATTCAAAGTTAAAAGAGTGTGAGGGGGTATATCTGGAAAGAGAAACTTAAAAAACCTTAATTTCTAAACTTTCTGACTGAGCTAAAATAAACAAAAACTTGGGAGGAAAGGCTAATGTTTACAGACGACCAAAAGCAAGTGGTTGATTTCTTTGCTTGCTATATGGTCTTAGGTCAATAAGTAATGCTTGGAGAAGCTGTTTTGAGCTATTTTAATCAATGTAATCAGATATGAGACACGAGGTTTAATGTGGACTTTTTTTTTTATTAAATGCAACTGGGCCAGTGGCCCTAAGACAGCTGGGAAGAGGGGATCCCCAGCCCATCACCCCCTTTGGAAGGGGTCGGGCTGCAGGACTCAAGCCAAAGCAAGGCGAAGCAGCAAAAACTGGGCTCAAATGGATATATAATAAAAAGTTAATAGGAAGTTTTTATTTTATATATTTATATATATTTTTTCTTCTTTCAACATTAACACTTTTTTAGACGTGCAGGACATGTCTATGAATCCTGCCCAGGAAAAGGCGTTTTTCTGCAAAATCATTTTCAGTTTTGCTCCAAATACTCGGTATTTCAGTAACCAGTTTCTCAGCCCTTATAACAGGTGGGAGTCCATCATGTCCTTACATCGTCGTTTCTCATTGTCATCTCGTATCATTCATCGAAAGGCGAGAGGGAACACTGCCTGCAGCCTGAGGAAATTATGAAATCTAACCCTGCCCTGGCTAATGTGTCACTTTTGGCCTTAGGAAAATCACATAATCAAGAGGTGTGACCGAAGTGGTCTGGTATTTTGAGTTTCTCAGTTTTTGAATGCTTGTCACATTTTAAAAAGCTGGCCTTAGCTTAGCTGCCTCTCCACTGCAAACGGAGATAAGGACACCTTCCTGGCTCACAAGAAAGAGTTAATATTTGTTCAGTGCTTTCTAAATGTTAGGTACCGCATAAGTGCTTTGTGAGCAGGAATAATGTATGTTTTCATCTCAAGCTGTACTCTGTCTGATCACTATCTACCTTACAATAAAAATGAGTTTACCAGGATACAGTTACCAGAAAACATCTTTCTCGCTATTTTTTGGAAAACTGTTCTTAATTGTTTTGAACACAGTGTGTTAGATTTTAAACCTACACCTGTTGGAATTTTATAAAGTAAGGCAATTGGTCTCTGGGAAGGATTCTTCACTAAGCTGTTACATAAAGCAGTTTGCTTTGCCTCTTACCTTTGAATTTGCTTAAGAGTATGCAAATGGAGTTCAAAACCTCACTTAGATTATAAATATCAAATATATGAAAAAAGCGCCACTATACACTAAACAGAAAAACAAAAACAAAACAAACAAACAACAAAACAAACAACAGCCCAAAACACAAAACCTTACACTGTTGGTTATTTAAAGTTATTGCACAGAGGATCAGGTTGCCACTAACCAACAGTAAACTCTATTTTAGCTCGTGTTTTGCAGTCATTTATACCACTCTTTCCTTTAGCTGCAAAGCTTGCCATGATATTCCTGAGCACTTACTTTTGAGCGAGAGGCCACTGCTATTAAGTAAGGGTTAATGTCCAGCTCTTATAAGGAACCAATGCAACATATCACTATGTAGTTGTTCCACTATATGTGTAGTTGCTCCACATTTCACTTGGAAATACAAAACATTAAAGCCAGATGAGGAGGAATTTTGGGCAGCAATGAAGTTGGACAGACCTGAAATTGCCACCATTATTTCCAAGCCTCCCACGCTCCTGTGGGAACAAACATCTCTCCTCTCCAGTGTGGCTGTACCGTAAACACACTGCTCCAGCTCCTCTTGCTCCCAACACCATCTGCAAGCACTGGGAATTAGGAGGTGGCATGCCCTTCTGATACCCTGCTGAGAAAGTTCGCATTGGCAAGGCAACCGTCCTGCCCAACGGGAACTGATGCGCCAGTGTCCAAAATCCACGCAGTTTATCATACACGCGCTACCTGAGATGATGCCTGCTGTTCTTTTTCCAGAACAAGATGTGCTACAAATGTAAATGGTATTTGTGCAGAGCGCACAGGGATGGAAGAGACTGACCCATCGTAAAGTCTCATCTTGCTTTTCCTCTGAAGAATGTAAAATCTTACTCTCTGCTATGATCAGAAAACAGATTTTCCCCTTGAGCAGAAATGAAGCCACTTATATTTATTGTAGCACTGTAAAACTCATCTGATTTTTTGTATTCTGGAGCACAAGATGAAATGCCAGGGCATAAACTAAGCTGTATCTATGCTAATGATAGCCTTCCTAAAATACATCACTTTGGAAACCCATGTAGTTATAAAGAGTAACTAGGAGATGTTCACACATTTGCATTTAAGCATCAAACCCACTGAAGATGTTTTGTTCATTATATCTCTTTCAGTATAGTACAGTAAGAACAGTCTACATTATTCTAGATGGAGCATAACTTATGAAACAGTCGCTTTCAGCCTCATTTTTTTAGGCTAAAACATGAACAGTTTAATCAAAAATCTTACTTAATAAATGAATACCTTTATCTCTCTTCTGAACTTAAAAATAATTTATCAGTCTTTATACTCCTAATAGCTGCATAGTCAGTAAAAATAAAAATTAAAATGCAAGGAGGAAGCAAATGCTGATTAAAAGTCAGCAATATGGATAGATAGATGCTCTCTTTAACTCATCGGAAAGGTACTAAGCTGGCGTGATGAATGCACTGTATGCCACATATTGATACTCCTATATCAATATTGCCTTTGAATACTTCTGTTGGAAATTGGAAGGCCAGCATCTAGCATGCCAGTTATCATACATGTCATTCTGCTAGAAAAAAAGGCTTAAGACTGACCCATATACAGTCAAAGTGATTCCATAAAGATAAAGGGGAAGATTACTGGGCATGCTTATAAACCAGATGGGTGAAGCCTGGAAGAGCACGAAACTTCCCTCTAGCTATTGTCAGATTTCAGTCTAGGTTTATAAAAGCCACGCCTTGTCAGGCTGAAGCCAACAAGCAGGTCAAAGGCAATTCAGTTTTGACTTCTTAATTCTACCTGAAAAATGCCCATGCTCACCTGGAAGAGATCCCCAAGGTATTCATACATATATCGGGTATATGTAAGACCAAGGCTAAAAGGTTGAAGCCATTTTTGTAGCGCAAACTCATAAACTAAATTTTATTTCCATTCTGATGAAGAGCAATACACTGTAGCAAAACAATACTTTTAAAAAATGCCTTTCCATCAGGTATAAAAACTCTTTTTGTACACCCAAACATGGAATGTAGGTTGCCATTCATCACAGAAATGGTCCTGACAGAGAGGTCATTCACCCCAAATGCAAATCGTACAGAAAAATGTAGATGACGAGCATCTCAAGTGGAAACAAAACATTTCCAGCAGAATATCATTTAAGAGAAATAGAAAAGCAAACCAGTTATTTATTATACAATTTTATTAGTCCTCCACATCATCTCCTGGGAGGAATATTTCCAAAAGGAATTTGCATTATATGTGTAGCATAACTACTTACATATTTTGACTGAAAACATTGAATTTACCTATTTAGCTTGACAATGAAAATATATACATATTACAAAAAAGAGTGATGCTTAACTGAGATGGAACAAACATGCCTCTTGTGTAGTCATATGCAGTAAGTATGAAATACAATTTGATTGCATCTGTCCATTAAAGAGTCTCTCTCATTTATTGCAAATATATTTCATGCAGGATGGCTGCTCTCTTTCCATTCATCCTTTTCCAAAGATACTCCTAATCTCTCTGACATGAATTTCAAGTATCATTTGTGGCCAAATGCTGCATTTGGATTTCTTGGAGTTAATGTTATGAAAAAGAATGTTTCTTTGCTCCAAGAGAAGTGCCTCCAATTCCACGGGATGCGTTAAAAAAATAAGGTGAGAATCCAAAGAGCTGACATAATGATGTGATAAAGCTTTCAGATTTTAAAGAAAGAAGCATTTTTCAGTTTCCTCTTTGCAAATGAAAAACATACATGCCCAGTGTGAAGAAACATATTATGCTCAAGTATGTAAAATATGTCAGCTAGAACACTTTGCAGTTTAATGAAAAATATTTTTCATAAGGATACTTTATATTATGTTTGCTGGAGAAAAATAAAACTCTTTTACTTTCCCGATATTATAGTCCTATCCCATGACAATTTTTTTCCCTAGCTGTAAAAACAAGCATTGGGATATTCATGCATTGCGAACTAGGAGGAATATTTTTTACTGGCTATCAAAATTTTGATGGCATTTGTAACAAGTTTTCATTATAATGAAAATGTGGAACGTAATAAAATGAATATGGAACCTCATTCAGTATCAGTGGGGCTTTATGTTAGTCATGGGATTACTCATGTTGTTTGTGTTACAGATGATGACCAGACAATAGGACAACCCCCTTTTTTCACTGACATCAAAATAACTTTTTCTATTGCAATACAGAACAAGAAGTTCATATGTACAAGTTGTAAATAAATTTTTGATTTTCATTCTCTTGAAAATGGTACTTCCTACCTTAGGGACATAATCATAGGTACACATAATTCCCATGTCATGCGTATATACATGTACACTTAAACAAAGCGGTACCAACGTATATAAGAATTCAGTTTAACCCTTAGTTAACACCAGAAGGAAGGCTGTCAGCAGTACGTTTCTCATGAGGGGACACATGTTCTTTCAGCATCCTTCAACACTGAAAAAAGCAAACCAGATTAAATTTTAGATTTGAATCTTGGGGCTCTGGAAGAACAGCGTATAGCAACAGCTCGCTTTATGAGCAAATTAAATATATCTCAAAGTTAAAATGAACATCACAGTGCTTCTTGGTATCACTTTTTCACGTTCCATATCTGCAAAGCTACCATGGTGTTCCTGGAAGTGATTCCTTGTTATCAGTAACCTAAATGAAGGTAAATCAGGTTCCCTATAACAGATTATTGAAGTAGTAGTCTTAAAGATCTCTAAACCATCTAATGCCTGAGCTGCTTTTTTTCCAGTTTTGCAGCAGGTATTTTCTTGGTAGCACCACAGAAAAGAATATGTCAGTCCTCTAGAGTCATAGAGGCATTTGGGTCGGAGAAGACCCTTAAGATCACCAAGTCCAGCCTTAACCTAATGCTACAAGTCCACCACTAAGCCAAGTCCCTAAGCACCATGTCCACACGTCTCTTAGACAACTCCAGGGCTGGAGTCTCCACCACGTCCCTGGGCAGCCCACCCTTTCCACGAAGAAATTCTTCCTGATATCCAAAATCTCCCTTGGCACAACTTGAGGCTGTACATAACTGCAAAGTACTCATGACTAGAAATAAATACCATAGCTGCACTGCTTTTCCCTTTCACTCATTCTTTTGCGTGCACAGAGGAACAAAGACGACTATAAGAACAGAACAAATATGCCCATTATTTCAGTTAATTCACTTTGATTTATCTTATAAAAAATAAACCTGTTAAATCAAAGAGCTCACTTGTAACTTGTCTTTGGTAAGAGTCTAATCATTTACCCATTAATTCAGGATAAGGCTGATAAGCCAAGAAGCTGACTTTGAAAACCCTTTGATCTTCTCTCCAGGGCATAATGCATGAAGGTACTGGGTCTATCACCACGGCCTTTGAGTTCAGCGGGACAGGAGCAATGAAATCCTGATTAGTTTGAATGTGTAGGTGGTGACATGGGAAACAAATCACAAGGATGGGAAAAGGAGAGGGTCGTGGAAAAAGGAACCTTCAGAGATCTGAGCTGAATACTCAATCTCAAAGCCTGGGATATTGAAATTGACCCTCTGCATTCCCGGTGATGTAAGACAATATGTGCAGAAAAAGATGTGCAGCCCCGATCTTCAAAGAGAGCCCATTTACTTTCTTAAGCATGCAGTCGGGGCCTTCTCCTTCAGTGCAGAGCCAACCTGAGTCTCAGACTCCCAGGAGCACAGGGACTGGGATCAAGAAGATGGTTTCCATTCTTCATTCTTTTGTAATCAAATTATTCCATGCTAATTAGCCAAGAGAGGCTGGGTTTTGACCAGTTTTTTGATTTAGGTTTAGAAATCACAAGGTTTCTGACCATTACGGCTGAGGATTTACTCAGGAATGGTGCTTTCCTGAAAACAGCAATACCCAAACACCGACACCCTGCAGGTCTGAAACAAGAGTGGAAACCTTGCTTTAGGGCTGATCCTCTGGGCAGAACCATGCATTTGATGGTTGGACCAGATGGTCTTGAAGGTCTTTACCAACCTTAATGATTCTGTGATAAACCCTGGAGGGCCCCAGGGTCAGAAAACAGAGCAGAAGCCAAGAAGTATTGATAAAAGGTTGGATATTAGGAAGAACTTCTTTACTGAGAGGGTTGTGAGGCGTTGGAATGGGCTGCCCAGGAAGTGGTGGAGTCACCATCCCTGGAGGTCTTCAAAAGACGTTTAGATGTTGAACTTAGCGATATGGTTTAGTGGAGGACTTGTTAGTGTTAGGTCAGAGGTTGGACTCGATGATCTTGAGGTCTCTTCCAACCTAGGCAATTCTGTGATAAAATCAGTGACTTTTGGGGAGTTAAGCATCCTGAGGCAGACCGGGCTGCTCCCGTGGGGGCTGCCCGCTCTCCCTGCCCACCTGGGCAGAGCCAGCAGGCTGCTTGTCCACAGAGCCTCCCGCACAGCTGCTTTGGGGTGAGAAAAGAAACTTTTGAGCAAAGTAATGCGTCCAGGTGCCCGGAATTTAACCCCACGGCGAGGCACCACCTCAGCCCGCTTCCCTCGGCGGGGGGGAACAGCACGCCCGGAGGGAGTCAGGGAAGGGGAGCCCCGATCAGGACGGACCCCACAGGTCCCCCCGGTTCTCCCCTCACGCCCGGGGCCGTCCCCATGTCCCCGGGCGGGCGCCATGGCGCTGGCCCCGCCCGCCCCACATGACTCCGCCGTCGGTAGAAACTTTTCCCGTCCCGCGGTTGGAAAATGGCGGCGTAGGAGCGGGGCTCCGGCATCCCCGCCCGCTCCCCTACCCCCGGCTCCGCCATGACCCGCTGGGTCCCCACCAAAAGGGAGGAAAAATACGGCGTAGGTGAGGACCCTCCCCGCCTCCCCCCCCCCCTCTCCCTCCCCGTCCCCGCCTGTTGCGCCGAGCCCGAGGGGACCGGGCCGGCCTCAGCCGCTGCCCCTTCGGCCGGGGGCTCGCTTTTCATTTTTGAGGGGCTGCTTTTTGTCCTTTCTCTCTCTTTTTTTGCTTCTTTCCTCGAGCCTTGTGGACCCGTGAGGAGTTAGAGCTAGCCCTGCACCACTGTATTTTTATATATATATATATATAGTTTTTTTTTTTTTTAAATATATTTATTCTTTATGCAGGATGTGCGCCCCGTCCCGCAGCTGGGCGTTGGGCGGTGCAGAGCCCACCCTGTGGGGTGCGCGTCCCCAAAACGGGGCTGTGCAGTTCCTGCACCCCAACCTGCAGGATCAGGCACCCCAATCTGCAGGAAAATCCAAGGGCTTCCCCTCTGGCTGCTTCCCGAGGATCCATTTCGTCTGCCGCCCCAAAACAGAGGGGAATTGTTCTCTGCCGGAGGCTGAAACGCCTCTCGGATGTGGAGCTGAGCTCCAGTGCGTGCTGCCGGGAAGGCCCCGTCCTCAAACCGGGGCGTTTTGTTTTATCCAGAGGGGTTTTTTAGGGGTTGAGGAGGAGAAAACTTTATTGGCACGGGTGAGAGCTTTTGTCCTAGGGAAGGAAGGACCAAACCTGGCTGTTCCAGCTGGAAAGGAGAAGCGGAGCGTGTGCCGCTCAGCTCCGTGTAGTTCTGGTGTATGCCCACGGCTAAGCCTGGTGTAAACAAATTGAGCAGGAAAAGGGGAATTTGTGGGTGTGCGTAGAGCCCCAGTGAATTTCAGGGATGAATTTTGTATGTGTACATCCCTAGGAAGTGTAACTCTACAACAATAAACCGGCTACGTGGTGTGGATGCTGTAAATTTGGTGCCGGGGATGCAGAGATGATGTGGATGACTGGTGCTTGTTAGGAGCCCGGCCAGCTGTGTTGGGGTGTGGGGCAGGTAGGATGTTCCTGAAATGCTGCCCTACAGACGGCATACGGTGGGGCTGTAAACCCGGTGACACTGGGGAGAAGTGCTGTGTTATAGGGCTGGCACCTGGCTCTGATCAAGGGGATGCCAAGGCTCCGGGAGCTGCTTTTGGGATGGTGAGAGTGAGAAGGTGTGGAAGCAGCTGGGTGGATCCTCACTTCATTTCGGGGTGAACTCTGCTTATCTGTGGACATCCCATGTGGGAAACTGGATGTGTAGTGAGTGAACTAGACTTAAACATAATTTAAAAAGATATCTTTTTTTTTTTTTTTTCTGGTTTCATAAAGCACGGGATTATTTTCGTGTTGGAAGTGTTCTGAAGCCCTAACCCTTGAAAAGGCTCCGGGTCCTCAGCAGAAAGGAGCTCGGGCTGCGTTTTGTTCGTGTCGGCTGCTCTTGGGAGTTTTGTCCTGGTTTCTGTGACAGCTTTGCTTCTCCTCAGATAGTTTTTTCTTTTTCTTCAAGTTAGTTGAGGAGGATGATCCGTAGTGTCGGCATTTCTCTGATGAACTGCAGGGTGCGAGAGTTGGAAGGAGTTACAAAGAGATTAAATAGGATTTGAAGTTAATTGAACACCAGTTTTCCCTGTTAGGCATTAAATGCGGGGTGTGGAGACGATTGCCTCTATTCTGCTTTGCTGAACTTCCTCCTGATGAAGATTAATATTCCACCTGGTTACGTGCATTTTACACACCTGCGTGTAGTTAAAAAGGGCACTTCTGTACCTGGAGAGACTTCAGGGATTTTGTTTTTTTTTTGGTTAGTTCTGAAATTTGCAGGTTGTGGGGAATGAGAGCATAAGTTTTAGGCAGTCCCGGAGCAGAAGCAGTGAGCGCTGGCGAGGTGAGGGGAGCACTAAAGGAGTTTTCTTCCCAACAACTTGCCCGGCTGGTGCTGGAGGATGGTGGGGACGCAGCGTGGTCTGACAGCAGGACAGGAACATCGTCTGTCCCGAGCGGGGCTGTTTCTGAGCTGCCCTCTGAGCGATGCCCAGCCCTGGTACATGCAGTGTACGTACAAGTGTGTGTGTACGATACACCTCTGACACTTTGTGTGACTTTTCCCTTTTGAGCAGCGTGTTCCTGTGCACTGCTAACTTCTCCTGACATCCCAAGGCTTGCTGTCGGAGACATGCTTGGAATAAATGATGGAGGCGATGGGTGCAAGCGCTCTGCACGCTGCTCTTCCTGCTCGGCCAGCCTCGTCCCGCGGTGTGGAGTTCCCCAACGATGCTGGATGTCCAGGATAGGCACGAGCTGAGCGGCCAGCCCTCGAGGAGGAGCGCTGCCACGCTGGCACACAGCTTATCTCGGCGGGCAGTTGTGAGCGTGATGCAGTGCCACTTCCTCAGAGGGCCCGGGGCTCGGTGCGGGGAGGGCTGTGGGTCCAGCGGGGTGCTGGAGTTATGGGGTGCACATATGGGGTCCTGCTGGAACTGGGAAATGGACAGCTTCATTGAAGCAGCTTTTCTCCACTCCCGACATCATCCGTCCTTCATCTTCAGCGTGATGTGCGGCTCTGCTTCATCTCTCATCCCGTGATTGTGGCTCACCTGGGTGTACGGGGCACTGCAGGTACCTGCGATGGCATCTGTAGGTCACAGTCCTTAGCCAGGACCTTGCAAGCTGCCCACGTGCACAGAATTCGGTGTGGGTTTCATGTTGCCACATGCACTGCTAAAGCAAAACATCAAAAAATGTAACAGCAACACCACCAAACAAACAAACAAAACCCATGAAAAGAAGGGATTTAACTGCAAGCCGCACGGTTTGGAAATTGGCGTGTGTTCGCTTGTTACCGGTCAGTTTTTGTTGCCCTTTGACAGGGGAATTGACCTGCCTGGCTTTGAAACAGGAGGGGTGTCACCAGATTTCCAGGTCAGGGCGCTTTAGTGCCTCTTGGAGTTGGGATGGCTTTTTGAAAGTATTTTTTAATTTTTATTATTATTTCTAAGGGAGTGCCCTAGCGAGTTGGTGGATGGAGCGGTGTTACGAAGGTGTGCATGGCCTGCAACCTCAGGTGTGCCCTTGTAATGGCTCTTCGAACAGGGGGACAGGAATTCGGTGAGAGTAGTGCCATCTGAGAGCACGGGAGCTCCTCCAAGTGAGTGCTGGTTCTTTGTTTCTGCTGTGCGAGGAGGGGCTGAAGCTGCTGAGGGCAGATTTCAGGTTTGCACAAAAAACAGTGCTTGCGGTCTGCAGCTGCGGTGAGACGGAGGCTCCTTCCCTTCGTTAGCGAGAGCTGCTGGTCTCGTGCTTTCAGATTCGTGCCTTAAAACGGGGGAGGAAAGGGTTTCAGGAAGTCGAGGAAGATATTTTACTGCTGTTATTCTGCGAGTGACATTCAGAGCTGTCCGTAAGGGTGGTCAGGGTAGGTACCTGCACGCTGTGGGTTTGTCCCAGCAGTGCTGTGCCGTGACCTCCAAAACCAGCAGAGAAAACGTGCTTGTTATGTGGTGTTTGCTTGTGTATTTATCAATGCGGTGCTATTTCGAGGAAGCACGTGCAGGATTGCTCTCCAGGAGACATCGTACCCTGCTGCGTGCCCAGCCTGGGGCTCGTGTGTGATCCTGCACTGCACTTTCGGGTTCCCTGCCTGCTGGGGCTGGTTGCAGGGCTGGGAAGGGGCCCTCGAGATCTCGAGTTCTCCATTGTTCTAGGAGTTTATCTGCTATTAATTAATGCTCTTACTCCTGGAAGGAAAAGGGAAGAGGGAATTTCCACACGATGAGGTTTTAAGCTTTACAGCATGCACGAGTGTGGAGTGACGGCAGGACAAGGTCCTGATTGACGAAGGGTTTGGGTTTGGTGTTAATTCAGAGCAAAAACCATCCCTGAATTTCAAGTGGTGCCTTAGTGCTTGTTGCAGTCCTGTTTGGCCGTTCCTTGCCATAAATGTTAGATTTAGGCACCCTGAGACAATCCCAGTTTTGCCGTACTTGGCCCAGCTTTCTTGGTATTTATTGGTGTGAAATGAAAGCATCTTCTTTGTACGTAGGCAAAACTTTGAGGACAGGGGGAAGTAAACAGAAAGACAGCTGAAGCCAGGACAGCACCGCCAGGAAGGCTTCCGTCCAGCCTGCAAGCACGGGGAGAAGCATTTTTTGGAAATAGCTGTGTTTCTGGAGTTTGTCCAGCGCTGGCCGTGGCCCACGTGCAGGATATGCTTTTGCTAATCCTTCAGGAGTCCCCCCAGGACTGAAATCCAGTACGTGGCGGTAAATACCTGAAGATGTGCCTCGCTTCGGATGAGTGCCTAAAAGCCAACCGAGGTGAAGGAATCGAAGCTCGGGCGAGGAGCTCGTGCTAATCCCGTTTGGAAGCATTTGCCATATTCACCACGTCGGGCTCCTCTCTCCTCTCCTACTTGCTGCACCTCGGAAGCTCTCCCAAAGCAGCCGCTGGTGGCAATAGTCATTTATTATTTTTTTTGGAATAATGTTTTAATGAGTTCCTCAATGAGTTACTGAAGTTTTCTTCCTCTAGCTTGGAGGAAAATTGAAATTTATTTTAGCATAAACCTTTTTTTGAGGTGTTCTCAGAGGTTTGCAGCTGGTTTTACCAAAGGAATTGGAGGAGCAAGATGCCGTTGTCACCCCGCAGGAGAGCCGAGCTCTGTGGATGCGCCGTGTGATCTCGGAACAGGAATGGACCCAAGTGCCCGAGGTCAGCGTGCTGGTGGGCATCACTGAGTAAAGGTTGGTGCTTGGATTTTGGAGAGCTTTCAGACCACGAAATGCGGAGACCCGGCGCTGCCACACACCCCAGAGGCTGCTGAGGGATGGAAATGCCTCCTGGAAGCTCGTGCGTGCTCTGCGTGTCTTCCTTTCCCTCCAGACAAAGCACGGAAGTGCCGGCACTGCTGCATTTGAAGCCCGACGTCATGGAGCAGCGTGTGCTCGGGGTGCACAGCGGGGCAGCCAGGAAGGAGGAAGCTGGTGCTGGACGAGGAGCTCCCGCTGCTGGATCCTCCCCAAACTGAGCTGGTGCTGCTGGGGGAGGCATGCCCTGAGCTCTGGATGTGGAATAAAAAGGGGTGACAGAAGAAATAAAATGGATATTGCTGGTGGTGCTGGTGCTTCCAAGTGGAGCTTCCAAGTCCTGACACGGATGGTGAATGATTTAAAAGGCCGTGTGCCTTCAGAGATCTGCTCTTAATATGAGCCCGGTGAACAAATCGTGGCCTTGGAATGGCTGCAGGTTATCGAGGCTCTTACTCCAATGCCTTACGAGCGCTCGCAGAGGGGTTGCTCTGTGATTGTATTAAGTAGAAATATGGCTGAGGACATCACTGTGAGTCAGAAGAGTCGCAGATAAGGGTGTGTGGGAACCTTCAGACTTCTTTGTGCCTAAATCTTAGGCTGCTGTCGCAAGATAAGAGATCGGACAGGCTCCTGCTGTGGGTTTCTTTGCCGTTTCCTCCCAATTTGTGGTCACGCAGGAGGTTTCCTGGCACTGCTCACCCAGCGGTGTCACCTCATGTGCTGGGGGGAGACGGGGTTTGGCTTTGGAGATTTACACCTAGGGGAGATGGAAAACTTACTCGAGCTGCTCGCTTTCCTTCCAGGAACCAACTCTAAACCCTTTTTTACTGTGCATGGAGGCTGAATCATTAGGGCAGCAGAATGCATCTGCACTAAATGTGCTCTTTCGCCTCCCGCTGTTGTCCTGCCTGCCTCTTTCGTGCCCACCAGCTTTTTGGATCGTGGTTCCTGGATGGTGGCCGTCTCCTATGCATCCTGGGGCTGCTGTGGCCAAGAGTGGAGCAGCCTCGTGAAATCCCCAGAGCAAAGGCTAAGTGGTGAAACTAAAACAACTCTTTTACTGCTACCATCATCTGTAGGTTGATTTTTTTTTATTTTAGCCAAGCAGCTGGCAGGCAGAAAGAAGAAGACCATGCGATGGGCAGCAGCAAGCCGAAGCCAAGCGCCGAGTTCCTCCAAGCCTGGGCTTTGCCAGCTGCTGTTTGTGAGCACCGGGTCCTTTGTAAGCGAGTGCAGTGATGTGCCAGCACTGCCAGGGCTGCGAGCAGTAGGGGAAGAGCCTTTTCCCAGAGTTTGCAGTGTTTGGGGTGTCCTGATGGGAACAGGGGCGTGCTTGCCCTGCAGCTTTGTGGCTCAGAGCTGTGTCCCGGGCAGTAGTTTCCACAGTGCGTGACTCAAAGGGGCAAAACCAGCAACCCCGGGGGTCTGGTGAGGAGCCAACTATTCTCTTGGTATTTAACGCTGCATTTTGTTTATTTGTTGGTTTTTTACGTTTCGCTGTAACTAAGGGATTAAAAAAAAAAATTGCAGACATTTCTCCGGATAAGGGAACATCTGCAGTCCCTTCAGATTGCCCGGCTTTAGCCCTGATCGTCGCTGCCCTAAAGAGCTCGGGGGCTGATAAAGCTCCAGACACGTCGGGGAGAATCCCCTGCTGTTTGCTGAGGGGGGATCTCGGCAATAGGATGGACTGCCTGCCTGCAGTGTGCCCGCAGCACTGCTCACCAGAGTTTTGCTCCTGGTAGCAGCCTCCTAACAGAGAGGAACGTCTCCTTAGCAAGGTGTTAGGTGGAAAAGAAATGCCTGGAGAAGCAAGTGAGTCTTCGAGGAGTGCCCGGAGTAATTTGTGCGGAGTACTGGGTGCCGAGCCTCAGAGGGAAAACAAAAGGCGGTTGTTTGGGTATAGCTGGAGGAGCACATCCTAAAAAAAGTTAGCAGAATCACTCACTTGTGCTATTGTTTACGTTTTTAGAAGTTTTTGTGGTTCAGCTGGTGTTGGAGCTTCCAGCTGAAAGTATTCCTGAAGTGGTGCATGAACAGGTTTTTATCAATACCTTGCCCTCAGAGGCCCCTGTATATTTTCCGACCCGTTTGAGTCCGAGTGCCCGCAGCTCGGGCTGGGGACATGCAGGAGCAGATGCAGAAAGCCAAAGTCTGAAGTGTTGCAGCTGTAAGATCAGGTTCCTGCTGAGCAGAAAGGTGAGGAGTCGAGCTTGCACGGGCACATCTTCCACGTGTTCCCCTACTTTATTCCTCCTTGCTTCCAGGAGGTTGGTATGCTTGATTTACGGAGAGAGGAAGAAGTGACTCCGGGTTTTAAAGAGTAGGAATTTGGGTTTTTCTTCTCCCTGTTTCTTCCAGCATGAGCATACACTAAAGGGCTTGTCCCTGGGTGATGTGGGGCTTGTATGGCTGCACAGGTTCCCCCATGGCAGCACCGGGAGAGCCTGGCCCTAAAGCCCTGAGTGCCTCAGACAGGGACTCTTTGTTCAGGTTAGCTGCCAGGGCGATTCTCTCGCTAGCCTGAAAGCCTCCCGAGTCATGTGGTGTCTTCTTGGTTGGGAGACAAACAATTTTTCCCTGTTTTTGCAAAATCCTGGGCTTCTCTTCTAATGTATTCGGCGCTGGTTGAGCAGCATCCGTGGCTGCGCTCTCACGTTAACTCCCGGGTAAGATACAGCTTCAGGAAGATACCACGCTGCCTCCTTCTGCGATAGCCTAGCTGCTGGGGAGAAGAAAAAGTGTTGGTGGATCCCACTGCAGCTCTTCGCAGGTAATTCTTCTCGCTGGCTGTGATTTCTGAGAAAGCAGAACAAGTTCCTCGGGGATTGTTTGACGGTGGATCCGTGCTCTTTCTTTGTACTTGCTGCTGGAGACAGCTTGAAGGACTGGGAGACAAATAAGGCGATGGCAAGTGCAAACAAATGGAGCGAGGTTTGATGTGTAAAAGCTCACGGTGCCTTCTCCTCTCCTTCCCACTCTATAAACTTTCCTGAGAAAGCAGTGCAGGACTCTCGGTGTTGTTTCCTGGTAGAAATACCGAGGAGGAAGAGCAGAGTAGGAAATGAGACCTCCTTCCCATCACCTCATTTTCGCCTTGCTCGAGGCTTTTTGCTCCGCATCGTCAGCTCCGTGTTGCGGTGAATGGTGGCTTGCAGGGGCTGTTTGTTTGCTAACCATTTCCACAGTAGCGCGACAGCAATTTTATTGTGTTGAACTCGATTTTTATAGTCCATCGGAATGGCTGTTAAAATATAGCTGTGCCACCAAGCTCACTGCTGCTGAAATGCCTCCGAGAAAACACCCCCTTCACCAACATATCCTTGGCGTGACAGGGACCTGCTGCCGTGGTAAGGGGCAGAGCTGGAAGGAACGGGGCTGGTGTTAAGGGGCTGGATTGTTTTTGGCACCATCCTCACGTGGGGAAAGCTGGGCTGTGTTCTCGAAGGGTTTGGGGTGGCAGCAGCGTCCCTCCCGTGTCACCTCCCGTGTTGCCGCAGCCCAATTGAACAGCCTCACATTGACTCATCACCGGCTCCTACATGCTTGGTCCTGTGCCAGCGCTGACCGTAAGCTGAGCTAATTATTTCCTCCTCCCAGCCTCTTTAACTCTTCCTGCTTTCTCGTGCCCAGCGCATACTTCAGCACATTTTATGCAGCGCAACGTCGAAGTGCAGGAAATTTGAGGGAACGTCAAAAGTCACTTGCTCTGTGAGTCCGTGCTTGCAGATGACAGATGCCAAGACTTGGTTACGTTTCCATTTTGTCTAAATCAGCACCTTGTGAAGTGAGCATCTTATCCTCTCCTATTTGATCTCTGCCGGAGGGATTCAGCAGCAGGGCAGTGGTTATGCTCCTGGAAGGAAAATGACTTCAGCTTTGTTTTATTTTCTGGCCTTACAAAGTCCCCCCGGTTTACCAAGCCGTGCTAGGTAGCAATAAGGCCCAGATGTGCTGCGGAACATCTCGCTGCCCTGTGCTGCCGTCTTTTTTTTAAGGGTGTAAAATAAAGCTGATAGTATGGCAATGGCCGCTTGCTTTCCTTTCCAAGTGTGAAATGTTTAATACAAACTTCAATGTGAAGTAATTCCAGGGCACGCTCACATTTTTATGGTGTCCTGGCTATCTCAGCTCTCATACAGAGAAAAGCTTTCCCAGCATATTACCTTTGTTTGCTTCTTACCTTTTCTCCTCCGTCCCCTCTTTCATTTTTCCAGTTCTTCTAACACGTGCAGATTAATGAGTGCGGTTCTTCAGCGGTGTTTGTTTCCCATTCTTTACCAATAAATGGGTTTTTAACTCAATTACTGTAATGCCCTGTTCGTTGTTCCTTTCTTTATCAACTCGGAGCGCTGAAAAATTGCTCTTTCGGTGCCCACACTGATCCTTTGCTTTTGGCATTTCAGCCCTTGTGTGTAGGGCTGCTCGGAAGGAGGAGGACGGCGAAGGCAGCCTTGGTGTGCCCCCGGTACTTCTGGTAGCTCTTGTGCGTGGCTGCTGGAGTTTTCTCTGACATGAGTCTATCCCTTAAGGAGAAAAGGCTTTATAAATTAAATTATTTTAGATGATAAGGAGCAGGGTACTGAGTTGCAATAGAAAAGGAGCTGCTTTTGTTGTGCCATGTCAGTCTGTGTGGGGAAGAGGAGCATGGGGATGCTGTGTTAGACCACAGTAACCGGGAGACTGACTTGCACTGGCTTAGCCACGCATCTTTTGGTGCTTAAGTAAGCGTGTTCCTTGCTTGTGAATTGTTGCAAAGACTTTTTAGGAGCCCAGTTACAGGCTACGTAGCTCGTTTTCCAAAAATTCAAGCCCAATGGGCAGGCCTGACGTTAGATGGTGCAAATATTCCTAATGCTTCGTTCAGCTTACGACTCCCCAAGCTGAAAATCTGTCATGCTGAGAATGGGATTTTCCAAATTAAGCCAAACTTTTTTTCCTTTTTCTTTTTTAAAGCAACTTGTACTTCACGTACTTCATGTCTTAAATGTTGACTCAGTGTACTGGTGTGAGTGTGTGTGTGTGTTTTTTAATAAGCCTTCCCTCCACGGCCCCCGCTCGCTCAGCTGAGGGCAGTGGGAGCTGTCATGGGCAGTAATTACCTCTCGATGGCTTTTTGTCATCTTCAGTCCCAAGAAGTGGTCGTTACAGTGACGTTCACGTTGCCTGACCCTCCTCGCTGTGACAGGTTCGCACTCCTGGGTATCAATTTTAGCGTCTCTTCTTCACAGCTGCCTTTGATCCTTAATGCTATTCAGCTTCGATGCTTGAGAAATGGTTGGCTGAAGCATGAACGTGGTACTCAGCTGGTTTTAATCTGTCAGGGTGTGAATTTTTCCTGATTTGGGGGCCTGGTATTAGGCAGCGAGATTGCTCTCGGGGGCCCCAAGGCCTCGGATGGGTTTGTTCCTGCACACGCCGAGCACCCAAAGGTTCATCTCACTGCGGTGACAGCTGGGACATGCAAGAAAGCAAAATAAAGCCCAGGAGCCTGGATTTAGGAGCTGAGCTTTAACCATCTAAGGTCAGAAGAGTTCATATCGACTTCGTCTCTCTGCAGCTCACAAACCTTAGCTGCAAAAGTTGCCCAGGAGTGGGATCCAGCAGCCTGTCCCCTGTGCCGCCGTTCAGGAGTTGTTGATGTTCCTCTGCTCTGAACAGTTCAAAATGGTAATTTTGGTTCGTGTTTTCTCACAGAGCGCTCTCCTCCCATGGAATAGCAATTACGGCTTTGAAATCCTGCTCCAGATACCTGGCAGCGAGGATTTATCTCTTTGTAATAATGAAAAAGCTAATAAAAAAATGAAAACAGGAATAGCTGGCTGGGCTTGTTTTGATGTCAATAAAACTATCACTTTCTAAAACCTTCATTAAATCCTGTTATTATTAGTCCTGCAGTCTGCTTGATCTGTGTACCTTTTTACCTGAGTGTCCTTCCCTGTATTCTTTAGGATCCCTCTGTTTCCTCTTTTGTATTTGTTGCTTTTTCCTACCTTTTTCGTTTCGTATTCTTTTCAATTTTGCGCTCGGATGTTATTTACTTAGTTCTGAGCTCCAGCCGGAGGAATACAACTCAGAGAAGGACCAACGAAGCGTGTCGTGTCTTCATTATTGTCAGCACCGTCAGCTGGAACTTGATAAACCCTGGCAAATGCCAAATCGCTGGAGGCTGAGCGGGGAGCCGGGGCCTGTCCCCATGCTGGGACCTGCTGGCTGTGCCCTGCTCATGCACTCAGGGCTAAACTGGTAATCAGATTTGAGATGAAGAAAGTGTTTTTCACCAGTTACCAGTTTTTTAGGTGGAATTTCAGGGGCTGGCCCTCCTGGGGGGGCCATGTCCTCCATGGCTGTGGTGAGCAGGGATGCGCCTGGGGCTGGTGGCGCGGCGCTTTGTAAGTTTGCTTTTTGGCCTCGTGCTGTAGGTTTTCAGCTGGAGGCTTTTTTTGGAAGTGCTTTGTGACCTGTAATGAGCACGGCACGTGTGGCTGGTGTCCTGTGAGCTCTGCGGGTTTCCTGCAGGTGGGGAGGCTGCTCTGCTACCCGTGGGATGTGTCCGGGGCTTTCTCTTCCTTAACATCCCAGAGAGTGCCTGGAGCACCTGATCTGCACACAGACCCCATCTCTGGAAACTGGTGTGGAAGGAGAAGGAACTTGGCTGTGTTGTTTTTAAATACGGTATTCATGCAGTAACTTTATGAACGATTGAGAAATCATTCCTTGATACAGCCGTGTAAATTGGGGTGTTCTGAAGCCGTTTGCTGCGTGTTAACCTGCAAGAGCAGGGTTATTGCAGAACTGCATCAGATTGCCACAAAGTGCTGGAAGCAGACAAGGCCAACAAGAAATGGAATGTATTGTTACGGAGAAACAGAGCATTATGAATAGACTGGGAGCCTATCTTTAAAAAGTGGACGTGTGGCTTTTGAGACTTGCTCGTGAGGAGATAGGAGTGAAATGAGGAACTTGACCAAAGGTGGCCGAAGCTGTACAGAAGGATTGAACGTGGCAATAATGCATCATAAAGTCATTTGTGTGGAGAAGTAAACATCTTGAAAGCTGTGTTTGCATGTGCTAACAGCAGTGTTTTCTCTGTCCAGCCCTTTATAACTATGATGCCAGGGGACCAGACGAACTCTCCCTACAGATCGGCGACACTGTGCACATCCTAGAAACATACGAAGGTAAGCCTGCAAAGCTTGCATTTTAATATCATTGCTCTTACAATTCCATTGCTTTTCTGCTCGTGACTGTATCGTCCCATATTATCAGGTGATGAATTGCTTGCTTTCTTGCTAAAGGACAAAACACATTATTTTTAATGAGCCCAGAATTATCCAATGCTAGATGTGAACGAAGAAGCGTGCGGTCGATACCTGGTGAATACCCATTTCCTTTTCTATGAAAGATGGATGTTCTCACAGCTTTATTTGTATGGATCGATTGCAGTATCTATCCCACATTTAGAGAAATGATAGATGTTTTTGGGATACCCATGGGTAATGCAAAGGAGCCTGCTGCTAAAAGAAGTTTAATCTGAATTTGAAAGTCACCCGGGTCCTAAATTATTTACGTCTCTTAGAAGAGATGGATACATGTGTTGCAGTGCCACGGACTGACTTCAGGCTTTTCAGATGCTTTGCTTGTTTTGACATTAAAGCTGCAGAAGCGTTACATTTACCAAAATCTTTCCTCCTTGATCCATATAAAAGGGAATGTGAGTGCTGAGTTTGATAATCACCAGAATGTGAAAATTGTCATAGCGCTTTTCTGCTTTTGCTTGATCCAGTCGTGAGCCAAGTGAAATACAGCTCTTTCATTATATCCTTGACTTTAACGTTAAGGCATGCTGCAGCCTGGAGAGGTACAAGTAGCATTTAACTAAACTGTCTGTGCTGAAAATACTGTAACAATTCTTGTCTCGTGCAAGTGTGAGTTGCTTTAATGTACGAATGCAACTTGTTTGGTTTTGGTGACACTGATCTGGTACATCTGTGTGATAAAGTTGTTTTTGGTATTGGCTTAATAGTTGTTTGTTTTTTTTTTTTTATTGTTACATTTACTAAACCAATGTTATTTCAACAGAAGTAACAAACTTTGTTCACCACTATGAGCACATTAATTTTCTTTGGTTGGCATTTCCTTACAGGGTTAAGCTTGCCACAGCAATTGCAAGTGACTATGCAAAGTAATCCTTCCATCGTTTCATATTATGTGATTTAATAATCATCTTTTAATGCAAAAAAAAAAAAAAAAGTACATGCAAATGGAATGATTTAAATACTGTGCAGCTTTATATTTTTATGTATAAATAAATGGGTTTATTTGATGAATGTGGGAGAAACTTTGAATCCCGAATAGGGTATGTGAAACCATGGCTGCTGCTAACTTAATGGGGTGGTGGGGATGAGTCGCTTTTTCCCTCAGATTTCAATAACAGAGAGGCCTCTGTGGTCTCAGCTCATAGTTGTTTGGCTTTGGGCACATGGGATGAGTTTACGTTAAAAGAAATGCAAATAAATTAATGTTCTTCCAAAGGTTTTATACAACAGTTGCTCATTACTTACCTGCTGTGATGGGAAACGAGGTGCTGTAATTGTTACCTCTCCCCACAGAGCTGTCATTATCGGGTAATTATTTGAGCTTTTTGATCTCCAGGTTCCTCTCCCCACAATGTGTGCAGCTTGACCTGCAGCTGTCTTGGTGGCTGCAGCCTCCTGGTGCCCCAGAGGGCTGTAGGGGCCCGGTCACTGAGCCCCTCATGTCAGGGGATGTCCGTGTCCCTTGGGTTTGGAGCAGGAGCTTGTAGTTGGCTGCTTCTCCAAATCCTCTTTGTCACGATGAAGTGCTAATGGTAAATCTTAGCTCAGCTGGTCCTCTCCCCACAGACAGAAGGGGTGAGAAGATGAGGGCTGAGTCTCGTGAGCGATGTCTAGGGCTTCTGTAGGATCCCAGTGGGATGGGTTGCAGCAGGGACCTGGCTGAAACCTCCTTAAAGTGCTGCTTCGAGGGCGAGATGATCTCCAGACGTCCCTTCCAACCTCGGCCGTTCTCAGGTTCTGTGATCGATGTGGAAATGCAGAGCTTTGCAATTTGTTACCGAAACGCTTTCATCTCTTAAAATTTAATCAAAGAAAACATCTTTTTCTCTGAAGGTTTGTACAAATATCTTTATGTGCAGATTGTGTAGAGATCGAGGCTTGTTGCAGGCAGCCCGGGTTTTTATCGATGTTAAGATATTGGTAATGAATGTGAGCACTCCATTGTTAAATCTCAATGCCTCTGCTCTGCCAGGAAGCAAAGAAAAGAGGGAGCTCATTTCTCATACTAATAGGGAGAGAATAATTGATCTTGAAAGCCAAATTAATGTTTTTCTTTCAGGTGGAATTGCAGAGGATTTTATTTTTCAATTAGAAAACTTCCTCTCGCACTTCTTAATGTGAACCTTACAGGAAAAGGCAGACAGCAAAGCCGGGTGACTTCATAAACAGCTTTCATGTGGCAGGAGAGAAGGATTGTTTTCCATAGCAGATGTCCCAGAACAAATATTTGCCTCTTTCTGAAGTAACACTGGCCTGATCTTTGTTGTTTTAATTCTCTTTGGTGGAATAGGCAAAATGAACATGTAGGACAAGAGAAACAGCGGAACCTGCCAAATTTTCCCCATCCTGTGCCTTTGCAGCTTTAGCAGAGCCAGCCGCTTCATTTCTTAGGTGGGAATTTCCTTGGCCGGGCATTTCCAGCCCTTAAATCCCGTGAGCTTTTTAAAGGGGATGCTGGAAACCCTGTAACACGTAACCAAGCCACTTAAAAGCCCAGGTCGCTTTCAAAAATACGGATGGCGTCAGCCTGTCCTCCTCTCACTGGCATTTTGTCTGAAACCAAATTGGCAGTAAATAAAGTGAGGAGCGTTTGCGGCTGTTCGCTGGGTGTTTCACTGAAGGGCCTGACATCAGATGTTTGCCCTCTTTGCTCTCCAGTTATTTATTTTTGCCCTCCAAAAAAAATCATGAGGTTATCAGGGACTAAAATTAGGCAGGGCCACCTTTTTAGTGTCACTGACACCCGTTCATGCACGTCCCGGTGCGGCGGCTGGGTAGGCCTGCCCCAGCAGCCCAGCTCTACTCGGTCTCCCCGTTCTTTGCTGAGGTCTGTCGACAGATGGATTTGCTGCAGTTGGAAGAAAAGTAGCGATTTTGTGACTTGAATTCCTTCATTTCATGCCTCTGGGGGAGCTGGTGGGTTTCGGGGTGCTCGTCTGCACGTGGAGAGCTTTCTTTTAGTGGATGGAGAGCTGTGGAAGTGAACAGGCCGCGTGTTTGGGCAGGCTGGTTGGAGATGATTTCCCTGTCATATTTCCCAGTGGTGGGGTTTTTAAAGCATATGGATGCTTTAAGGAGCAGTGCTTGGGGTCCTCATGCTGATGCTGTGCAGAGCCAGTCCCCACCAGGATGCCCTGGAGCAGTGTGCAAGTAACTTCAGACCCACAGAGCCTTTCCCCTCTCTGAACTACCTGTTCCTAGGCTCTGATTGTTATTTCTGATTGTTTTTATGAAGCTGTTCTGTTCTTTATCGTGTTTTTATTTTTTTACGAACTCCATCAGAGCCTTCTGCTGCTTTTGTGTTTTGATTTGTGAACTGTAAATCCCAAAGTATTCTGGTTTTCTGATGAGGTGACAAATGGCTAGTCTGCGCTTGAGAACTTGCATTTGATGAATTTAAATAGGTTTTTAATTCAAACTAGGTGAACAGTATGTACCTGTGAAGTTAATGCTCTTAAGTTGGTTTCATTTATGTTGGTAAATTACCAATTAAAAGGAAATGCATCACAGTTAAACACATCATGTAAAATACCACCTCTGTCACGCAGCGTTCTCCATCACTTTGTTTATCATCACTCGGATTTTGTAGCTTTCAGAGGAGGCTTTGTTGTAGCCAGGATATGAATTCTGTAGAGAACTGAGCTTCTGGAGTGTGTTGGTGGGGGATGAAGCACATTTGCAACACAAGGCAAGGGGCTGTTGAGCTGGGAGGGAGCAGTTGTTGGGCCACACGAATTAACGCTTCAACGCTTTCTCCCTTTTTCCTCCTAGGTTGGTACAGAGGTTATACACTAAGGAAAAAATCCAAGAAGGTAAGTGCTGCCTGAATGGACAGGGCTGTGTGGTGTAGCTGAGATGATGGGCACACCGTGTTACCACCTTGTGATGATCCAGTGTGTCTCCACTGCCCCCTGAACTGGGTGCACTGCTGACCCGTGCTGAATGTGATATTTTTTCCCAGTTAACTGGAACTTGCTGCAGCGAAGCCTGAAAACTGACTCACATATCTGTTTTTTGCAGTGTAAGGGTGGATGTACGCACGGTTACTCTGGCTGGGTGTGTATCAGCCGTGTTCTGCAGTAACTTGTGTGCCAAAGCCTCTGCCCTTGTAAAAAGTTAAGAGCTTCACAGCCTAGTTGATCTGCTTAAAGGCTGACATTTTGCTCTGCTATCTGCTAAACAATGTATTGCTTGTAAAATGCAATTCCATCTTGGGAAGCGATGAGATCCACGTTGTGATTTTCAGTCATTCTCCATGAGAGGGGCAGTAATCTTCTGCTGTGCAATTTTGCCTAGTTGTTAGGCTTCAAAGTGTGCGTAAAGGGCTGCTGTTTATAGCAGCGCTACTGAAATAGTGAAGGAAACAGCATGAGTGCTGCTTGCAATGTTTTTTTAATTTTATTTTTATTTTTTGCTTTACTTTGTGTCAGCAGTTAATCAGAATTGCACAACTTTTCTTTTGTTTCTTTTTAATTTTAAATTAAAACACACAAAATTTGCACGTTTGCATACAGAGGTATGTTTTAAGTTGTGCTTTCAGACGTGTAGGAACAGAGTTAGTTCTGTGGTTCATCCCACCCATTTCCTAACTAGGCCCGTTCTATGTTTTTTCTACTCTATTTTGATATTTTCTTTTTTGGGAGATAGGCTAAATTTCTTACAAACTGTATTTCGTGAGTGTGCCTTGTTCAGCCTAAGCAGAAATTATGCATTCCTGTTGGCTTAAATTAATTCCAGGTGTTGCTGAATTTGTACAACTGAAACTAAATGTAGTAACTTTTTTTTTTTTTAAACACAACACAAACTGATTTTGTGATACTGTAGTGAGTTGCAACCACTAAAATGGTTGTACTGTCTGTTGAAGAGGTTTTTGGCTTGTAATGCTAATGATAAGTTGATGATAGAGAGTACATGATACAAAGTTCATGGACTATTGGCTGTGATGCAGGGTGACTGTGTCCTGCATGTCCACGTGTCCCTATTTGTGTCACCCCAAATGAGCCAGGCAGCCCAGTGTGATGCGTGCTCTCAACCCATATTTGTTTAACTGGGAGCCCACAAACCTTGGAGAAAACACCTGGGGAACAGAAGTGATACCTTACAGCAGGAGAAGAAAGCTTGGTTAGACCTGAGGAAGAGCAAATGGCAGGATCTGAATTACGGGTGGAATGTCATTCTAGAATACATTTATATCAAATAATTTGTCTGTAGTCTTTAATACTTTCAAAAGCAAGTCTGTCCTAACTTGCACACATGTATGATCACTTAGAACAGGCCAGCTCTGCTGATTTCAGTGTGGTGGAGTCTCCCTTGTTAAGGCTGCAATAACACCTTGGTAAAAGGGCCTGCAATATAATGTTTAAATACACATTTAAAAAAAACATTCTGATGCTTAAGCGGATGTGAACAGCTCTGTGCAGACCTGGCAATGTATCTTGGTGGGCTGGCATGGAATAGATTTGTTATGTGCACCTGGCTATTTCAAATAACTTATTTCCTTTCTCTCCTTCCCAAAGGGCATATTTCCCGCCTCCTATATTCACCTTAAGGAAGCAATAGTTGAAGGAAAAGGGTGAGTTTCATTTGAAAAATCACAAAAATCCATTTTTCTGTTGGTATAGATACAAGTTCAGTGCGTTATTGGATAACTTGCACTTGTTTCCAGTTAGTTACTGAGCTTATGCCAGTGCTGTGTGTGTTTGACAAGCTGCTCACCTTGGGCTCAGGTGCCTGCTGTCAGTGCTGTGCCCAGCTTAGCTGCAGCTTCATGGAGCTGAGCTGCTCTGGAGTGATGAAGAGCTTCGGAAGAGCACATAATTTACCAGTTTGCTTTGTAGGTTATATTATTCCCTTGATTCGTGGCTACTTAGATAAAATTCATCCAGCCTATCTCCATTTTAGTTCAGATTTCACTTTTTCCAGCTCTGTTTATCTTCCAGCCCTTGAGTTTTAATAATTCAACTTGGTCTGCTGAAAGAGGGCTTTGATTTGAGAGACCTTCCTTTTTGTGCAGATGAAGTTTAAGTTGCTTAATTCCCCCTTCAATAAATTTCGAGGGGTTGGACCCCTCACTGACAGCCATTATCCAGGCATCATTTCCTACCTTGCAGAGAAGCTCTGCCAAAGCACTGCCTTCCAGCGAGGGGTGGTTGGCTTCTGATCCTCCTGCCTAATGTGTGAGGCTATGAGTAGTTAGTGCTTCAACAGATGTAAAATCTTGGATCCTTCTATGTCAAATCAGCATTGCTGGACATGGATTAAAAGTTCAAAAAATCGGTGTAAAAGATACTTCTTAGGGAAAAAGTAGAAAATCAGGAAAAAAAAAAGTGAAGTTAATAAATAATTAGCCAGGTATGAAATGTAATGTAACAGGATTAAAATACTATATTCCTTTGTGCCTGATTTATTTTTATACGCTATTAACTATGTAAATGATAAAACTGCTAATCATATGATTGCTGCATAATGACATCTTTCTTGCTGATTACCAAACTACTTTTGAGTACCCTACTTCTGAAATATTAAAAGACCTGGCTGGTGTTTCATCCTTGGATGGCACAATTTTAAAACAAGCCATACAGAAACTTAATGGTAACGACCTGCATGCTTCATTTTCTTTGCAAGACCAATAGTTTTGAAAATCAATTGGGCATTGTGGCATTGTGTGTGCTGTACATCTGGCTTATATCTTGGCTGCTTCGTGTAAAATGAGCATCTCAGTAGCGAATGGTATGGTGAGGTATGTGTTGGTGTCTTGTGACTACAGAAACAAGTGGGGAAAAAGTAGTGAGCTCAGTAGCATAGTCTCAACCCTATTTATATATATCCTTTACAGATATATCCTCTACGTCACAGGGCGGTAGTGGCGTGTGCTGCTTCTCCTGTACATGATGATAGATTCTTTGCTAGCTTATGAATATGCAGTGGTGTTATTTTGAATCTGTCACTGCTGGATTGGGTTTGGAAATGACCGGTTCCTTCCTAGAAATGACTCTGCTGTCCTACCCCAAGCTATTACTTAACTCTGACTTTTTTTTTTTTCTGGTCTTTTTAAGACAACACGAAACAGTCATACCCAATGAGCTCCCGCTGATTCAGGAGGTTACCACAACGCTCCGGGAGTGGTCCATAATATGGCGGCAGTTATATGTTGTAAGTACCAATCCCATTCAACACACACAATACTCCATGGTTTGTGACAAAAGTAATGCCATGAAAGGTACCTTGAGAAGACTGAGGAACCTGTTAGTGGATTTCTCCTTCTCTTACTGTTTCCGAAGGCTGTTTAATGTTCAAGCAGTATTCAGCATCACCTGTGTTAAGGCACAAATCTCAGCAGTGATTGCTTGAATACTTTCTAGAACACCGTATTTCTTGGCAGAATCAGGTTTTTAGAGTGATCCTTTGATACAGCAGTAATTTGCTGAGCAATTATGACTGACTAGACGGAAAATCCTTTTTTATGAAGTGGTATTATCCAGAATACACCAACTTTTTTTTGAGATGATAGATTAGATTTTTCCAAATCTACAGACAATTGCAGTAAAGAAATGGAGAAAATTATTCTGAGGGCAGTTGTTAGGGCAGTTAATCTTTGTGAGGAAATTTGAATATTTGATGTCAAATTCGTGGGTATAAACCTCTACCTTTTGAAGATTCGTCCATGCAGGCCTTTTACATGTCACCGTTCTTGCACTTGAAGTTGATTGATTACTTCACATATATTGACCTTAAATTGCATGCCTTAAATTAGTATTTTTTGCATATGTTTAAGTTCTAAACGCATGATATACTCCTAGGAATTTATAGCAGTAAGCATTTCAAAGTTCTCAGATGAGTTAATAGAAAAATACAGTAGCCATGAAACTGCATAGATGAAAGCATTCATAAGTAAGGCGTAAGTTTTTTCACATAAACCTTAAAAAAAAAAGGTGGTTCAAATGTAAACCAACGTTATATTGTTGAAGATAAGGTACCCTAGCTCTGACTTCTCATGCTCTGATTGTGTAAGGTCACTATCATGAAATAATATGAACGTTAAAGTGTTGCATTTAAAGTCTGGTTTAATGCAGAATATCTATTCCTTATAACGTTCCTTATATGCCTGAAATCTTCAATCATAAAAATAGAAGCTGTATAATGAGGAGTGAATATTATAACATTACTGAGACCACGAGCTAGCACTAAGGACTATTGCTCTTAATACAGGGAAACCGGCGATGGCAAGAACTGAGAAATTACAGTTTTAATGTGCCTAGTTTATACTTAGTTTACAGTTAAATGTTATTTGAAGGTAGACAGAAACCAGAATTTCTGAGCACCTGACCCAAAACCCATTGTAGCTAATCAAGTGTCCTATAGATTTAAGTTGGTTTGAATCATACCCATGAAAGTAAAAGTTAAGATTAAAAATAGTGTGCTGGAAGTGGTCCTGTGTTGCAGTAGATGAAACGAAGGACAATATGCTACATGAAAAGAAACACTATATGTAAAGAGTTTTAATGTGACACGAAACTAGAGAGGTAAAGAGTTGAGGATCAGGGAAGAAATAAATGGGCAGGAGTGAAATAAGAGGAACAGTGCAGTGAACACAGGGAGAAGCTGAGAGGGACAAGGTAAGAGAATTTGAGAGAGATTTTTCTTTTTTTTTTTTTTTAATAATTAATATGAATATAGAACAGAGAGAAAATTAAAATGTCACTAGAACCAACTGTTTGGTAAACAGTATATTGGCCAGATGGTGAAACCTGTGTTAGTATTTACCTCTTGTTCCACTGCTGCATGTTACTGAAGGCAGTGCAGATTACGTTTTGGCCCTGATGTCTCTTTCTGTGTGTGTGTTACCTAATATGTAACCTGGTACTGCTTCATGCTGGAGCAACACTGCTTCCAGAACCTGCAAAGACTTGGTTGAGGAAGTTATAAAGTTTCCCTAATGTGGGAATCACTTGTAATGTGGGAATCACATCATTTTAACTGTTAATGTGTACCACCTCCATGGTCATGTATTTACTTCTGTGAAGATGTGAGCAGCTGAGGAATGCTGCAGTGCTTTGCTAAGTGCTCTGAATGCAGGAGCAGGCAAATAGGATGCTGCCAGTGGCCTCCTTTCACTGGCAGAAAGGATTCTAGTCCAGGACACAGCTGTAGTTTGAGTAGGTACATCATTGGGTGAGTTTTGTATCATCATTTATATCTCAATATAAATTGAGATGGGAGGTTCAAGGGTTTTGGTTTTGGTTAACTGCAGGTAACAGGTGTCAGACTGGTCAGTTACAGACTGGAAGGATGTTCTGTGTTGTCCACATCTTGCATATCAAAAGCCACTAAATGACCATGGCTATCCCCTTATTGAGTCCACAGTTTGTTTTTGAATGCTGAACAGGCTTTCAGTTCTGATTTGCAGATAGTGGAGGAAGTGGCATGTTCTTCGGCTTAGTAGTTTGCTTGCCTGCAGCACTGAAAATCATGAACCTCTTTCTCATTTGAATTTGTCTGCATTTAGCTTCCAGCCACAGGAGCCTGTTGTGTCTCTCTCTGCTACATTAAAGAGCTTTTAATAACTGGTATTTTCGCTCTGTGAAGGTTCTCACACTATAATCAAGTCAGCTTTTTGATAATCCGAACAGACTGCAGTCTTTACGTTTCACAGTTAGATATTTTTTTTTTCCCCCTGAGTCTTGGAGTCATATTCTTTTCCTGCACCTGCAATTTTTTGTTGTCTTTCATAGGTAGCAGAGTGTTTTAACTTTATTTTAATTATTTAATTCTAGTAGCTTTCAGTCAAATAAGGCCCAGGTATAGTCTGAACGAAGGATAGCTGTGCGTAGCCTAAGTAATTTGGTGATGTAGGGTGTTTAGGAAGATGTATTCTTAAGAGTGTATTGAGCTAAGGGCTTAGCTAGATTTTGAGGGCTACAAAGATTGCTTCTGGGGAAGATCAAAGCATTCAGAGCCTTAGCATTGTCCTTTCCTTGACATTGTCTTTCACAATAAAGACAGGCCATTGTGCTGTAACTTCGTGCACAGTACTGTTCATTTGCACTAAAACTGTACATTTGTGTTGTTCAGACCAATGTCAAATTTTGTTTTGTGGTTGAAGATTTGGTCTTTAATCTCTGAGTCTAAAATGCTCTGGAAAAGGCCATTTTCAGTGTGAAGCTTTTTCTTCCTGTGTTCTCGCTTAGCTGTGTGTTGCCAAGGAAAGTTTGCACGTGCTGTTGTGCACTCCGTAATATCCCTAGTTCCGCTCCTTATAAACAAGGAAGGTATTTAACTTTTTCTGTAAGGCTTTTTGGGCTTTCCTGGTTTTCTACTTGCCTTCAGATGTTGTTTGTGCACTTGTAAGGTACAAATGAACTTGGCTTTGCTCGCTGAGGAGCTGTGAAGTATTATTCTGAAGATTTAACTTTGTAGGGGTGCTGGGTGAGAAAAGGATTCTCTAACATGTTGCACAAGGAGTGCTGCAGAACCTGAACCTCTTGTTATTACAATGCACTGCTTTTAGTTCTGCTCTATTTGTTATAGAGAGCCACTAACAGAAGGTACGAGATGAACCAAGAAAACATCATTTCATTCAATGCCTGTTTCCCTTGTACCCGTTTAAATGAATATTTTCTAATAGTAATTTATTATGTGTATTTAAAAGATGTTCAGAATGCTTCAGAACTAACTTCTACCCATTTTTTTTCCCCCTCCAAACAGCAAGATAACAGGGAAATGTTTCGCAGCGTACGCCACATGATATATGATCTTATTGAGTGGAGATCTCAAATACTCTCTGGGACTCTACCCCAAGATGAGCTCAAGGAACTGAAAAAGAAAGTGACTGCAAAAATTGATTATGGAAACAGGTTTGTGAGCAATATTTTCCAAGTGTTTGTGATGAAAACCAGATCAGCTTTGTATATTACACCTTAGCTATCAGTGATGTCTTACAGGTTTTTTTTATTCCTGTATTTATGCAAATATAATACTAATATATTAAAAGTCCTGTTACAGCATGATAAAGAATGAAGTTGATATAGCATCTTCTTAGTATAGAATTCAGTATATAATATAATATATTAAAGTAGAATCAATACAGAATGCTTCCTGACACTATAAATTTTATATTGGTATGAAGTTGTGATTTTTCTTTAAGGTCAGTTAAAAAGTGCAAGTAGTGCCTCTGTTCAAGATGTAATTTAAACTCTGTTTGCTTGTGCAGCATAAACAGTTGTTGCCTTCTCAGTGCCACCAGCTGTGTGTGCCCTGAAGTCACTTATGCTGTAATGTGATGTTGAAGGATTTGGCTCAGAAGCAGAGTTTGGCTCGTTGTTGCTCTGTTTATGTAGTATGTGCCTTGTACCGAAAGATTTAACAGATTTAAAAAACAGAAATGAAGTGAAAATTATGGAAAAAACAAACAAACAAAAAACAAACAAACAAAAACATTAAAAATAAAGAAATGAAGTCAGAATAGGTTGGGTAAGTCAGGTATGTTAGTAATTCAGTTGAATTAACTTTTGAGTATAGGGTAACTTCCAAACAGTGATCTGGATCAGCTTTTTTTTTTTTAATACAGGTTTTATATAAGTTGTCCATAGAGTTTCCCTTTTGACTGAAAAGTGAGGAATCATACCTTCCTCTTAAATCAGGAAAGCATTTGAGGGAATATTTTGAATACTGAGAGAGCGTGGTAGTACTGCGCACTGGGGACTGAAAAACTATTCAGCAAACCATTCTCTAAATTCCTTGTGATGGAAATAACTCACCGGGTTTCAGCTGTTTGTACTTTATTCCTTTCGAACTGTCAAACTTGTGGTATTCCTGTTCGTGCACTTTATCAGCAAAAGCCACAATTCAAAAAAAAAACAAGTCAACAACCCCGTTCAGTCAGTAATTTAGCATGTATAATCCGAGATACGGGCTGTTGTACCCCAGTAGACAATTAACCAGATGTTGTTGATATTATTTGTTCGGCTACTGTATTTTACCATCTGTCTGAGGAGATGGTTAAAGTTACTCTGAATAACCTCCAGATGCTCACTATTCAAATACAATAGAACATCTTGTGCTAGGCTTTCTATTCGTAATGTGCTGATGGACTAATTAAGTGATCAGAACATTCTCTGCAGAGCGCAGTCGAACTTCTGAGTAAATCCCCACAACTGCAAGGATCCCATATGTTTCTCAGCATAGTCGTAGATTCACTTTTGTCTCCAAGAAGCACGAGCGATGATTTCGCTATCTGGACAGAAAGAATTCATTATGCATTTTATAAATGTTTTCTGATCTAATCATATCCTAACTTTTCCTGTTTTGTGAAAGGCTGATTTGTAAGTAAGATCTTCCTATAAATAAAGATGACAATTTTATTGCATGTTGTCGAAATAACCGAGGAAGTAAAAGTAGTCTTATGAAGCTGTATTTATATTGCTCGCCTGAAATTGGGTCAGATAATTTTGTTGGGAAAACATCTTCCTTGTTCGCTTGCAGAAATCTGTAACTGGGACGTTTAAGGAAAAATTTCATTTTTTCTTTCTCCCGAGCATCGCTTTCAAGTTAAAGGATAAAACAAATGAAATCAAAGTAGTGTTTGCTGCTGTTCATTTGGCAATCCGTGCAGACATCCTTGTCCTGCTTGTGCGTAGGGGCCGGGTGATCAGCTGTTCTCTGATTTTGAGTTATCCTTTCTTCTGGTCTGCTTGGTGTCTCTCCTGCAGAAGATCTCTGCTGTCGTTCACCCCAGGCCATGCAGTTAGGGTACCACTAGGCACGTCCCCTGCTGTGACTGCAGTCCCAAGGAGCATGGTTTGGGATACTTTTCTCCTAGGCTTTGGTGGTGAAGCCCCATTTTCAGTAGGAAGCTTGTCTGTGAGCTTGGTGGGGCTGCTGAGGTCTTGTGAGGTGGAGCTGAGGAGATGTTACTTAATGAGCTGCTGCCTGCACGCTGTGACTTGTGTGAGTGACGTTCATCCACCTTCCAGTTACTGCAGTGTGAGTAATTAGAGGGTTTTCTCGATTGACTCTGCTCAGGGCGGTGTTTCAAACCTCCACGTTTCCCTCTTGTTGGGGGGCAAGGAGCTACTCACAGCCCCTGCTCTTCTCTCCCAGTGCTTACAGGTCATGTCCCAAGGGGATTTGCTCTGATAATCCACAAGCCTCTCTGGGTGGCTTAGCAGATTCTGCAAGTTTGACTTAAGCTTAACAATCAAACATCTCAAAGACAAAGTTAGAGCAGCTCTCTCATGAGGGGTGACTACAGATTAGCAGCTGATAATATTTGGGACCGTGTGTAGTGAAGGGGAGCTGAGCAGAGAAGATTGGTAGGGAAACACAGGACAACCTAGACAGGAAGTTTCTTTATCCTGGGTTCCGCTGCCAGCACTACAGTAACATGGAAAAATTTAGGAAATCTTCCCTAAAGGGCTTGATTATGGCAGAAGCCTTCCCCACTGCAGAAGATAATGGTGGATGTTAACACCCCGCTGCCAGAAATCTGGCTGCTGCCTTAAATAAAGAGAAACATCTTCTGCCTTCTTGTTTTTTTTTTTTTTGTAGATTTCTGCTAAACCATGATTAATATGCTGCTGTGGAGGAGAGCACGGAGTGGGAAGCAATGAACTGACCGATTTGCATGTGGCGTGAATGTAGATGTTGTTTGTTCGAACTGTCAGATGAATCAGAGGAGCAGACAACTTCTCTTGCAAATGTAGTTCCTTACTACAGAAATTACTTCCCCAGCTGTTGTGCTATTTAACTTGCATCAGTTCTTTCTGTGCTGTGGGGAAAAAGTGACTTCCAGCCGGGAGTGGTTATCTCCTGGGCTGGCAACGTGTTAAATTATTTTATCCTGTTATCAGATCATGATTTCTACCATACATCAGGTGCACACAACGTTAACCGTTAGCACTTTGCAGGTGGTTTTTAAGCATTTACCTGAGCATTGTTAACTCACCAGCATGTTTTGGTTTTGTTCAGAATTCTTGATTTAGATCTGGTCGTTAGAGATGAAGATGGCAATATTTTGGACCCGGAGCAGACGAGCACGATTAGCCTTTTTCGAGCACACGAAATAGCTTCCAAGCAAGTTGAAGAGAGACTGCTGGAGGAAAAAGTAAGATGCAGAAAGCAACTGAAGCTTTTCCCTTTGAAACATCCAATTGTAATTTAACTAGGTTATTGTTATTATTAGCATTGGTAATGAAGAATTTGATATTTTTATGCAGAGTTACTAGGCTTAAATGTTTTGTAAGGACTCATGTCATTGGCTTTTTAATTTCTGTGTTTTTTCCCTTTAAAGGGTTTATTAGAAATCACGGTATAGACATATCAGTAAATCAGCTAGACTTGCCTTAGAGATGCAGCTGTAACAAACTTGGATGCTGGGTTTTCATGAGGTTTTATTTTTGAGAATCACCCAGAACAGTGTCCTCATATTTGTGGGATTTATGTATGCCAATCCTGAAAATTTGTTTGCTGAATTACAGGGGCAAACGTAAAGGCTTTCTCAGACTCGAACAGGCAACTTCTTTGCAATTCAAATTTTTATTTTTAAAAGGAAAAACATTTCCATTGTGAGGAGTCTTCCCAGCAGCATGAGGTAGCGAAGCACGTTGCTCATGAGCGTGCCAGTGCAGCTTAACGAGTTCCCGTGTCTTCCCGAGTTGTGAGGGGCATAGACACACTTGCAGCCCTCACCAAACGCGGTGCAGAAACATGGTAATTTGAACAGAATTGAAATTAATGCATTTTTGTATCCAGAGTTGTTTCTTTGTCCCCAGTTCAGCCAGTTTCCGTGGGCATAGCCTGGCTTTGAGTTTTGGAAGAAGTAGAGTATATGAAATTATGTAGCCATCATCTAGACATCCTGTCCTGTCTTGTCTCTTCACATTGCTCACAGTCTTTTAAGAGGAGGTTTGTAGCTTGCTGTTGAACGTCAGCTGCTGTTTGGGGACTTGGCAAACTGATGCCAAAGCTCCAGGTCCTCGCAGCAGGGGACCTGAGGTTGGGACAAGAGTTCAAAGCGCTTTGCTGCCGATGGGAAGAGCCTCTCTGCTTCCAGTGCCCTTCCTCCCATCTCCTTTTTGTCCCATGTGTGCTTCTCCCTTCTGTCTAGGTGAAGCATTTCATGGAAAGTTCACAGGAGCTAAAAGACAAGGGTTGGGTAACCTGTAGAAACTGTTCTCTCTCCTGTCTTGTTGCTCTTTACCTGCCACAGCAGGCAGAGAAAAGAACGAGTTTCTTTTTTTTGTCAGGTACATCTGAGGTTCTCTTTCTTCCATTTGCTCAGCTTCCTTTTTTTTTTTTTTAATATGTGAATGCATCGACACATCTTTTTTAACCTTTTTTTTTTATTCCTTATGCTGTGGCACTTCAAGATAGATCCAAAAATGCAGTCTGTTGTAAATTCAAGTATAAACAAAGAGGATGGGAGTAGACACTCAACAGATAACCCATATTTTTCTGTCTTTAAGGCTTTAGGAAGACTTCAAGTTCATAATGGTTAGGTATTTGTTAGGCTAAGTTAATTTTCTTCTGTTCTTCAATTACAGTCTCAAAAACAGAATATTGATATCAACCGACAAGCCAAGTTTGCTGCCACTCCTTCATTTGCTTTATTTGTAAATTTAAAAAATGTAGTTTGCAAAATAGGCGAAGATGCTGAAGTCCTGATGTCTCTCTATGATCCCCTGGAATCAAAATTTATCAGGTGAGTGTACTCCTGAGTGTGCTCCTTCATCTGTGCGTCCTCAGTTAGAGCAGTGAGGCAGTTCTGCAGGATGAGGGGGCTTATGGAAGTTAAATATTCTGTGAAATGTGTAGGACAGGATTATCTGGGAAGTAATGCAGCAGCACTTCATGGTTGTATTCAGCACAGCATCTGGCAAGGGACCTTCGCCCTGGGTACCCTGCAGGGTCGTGCTGTTCCTTATCACACCGTGTCTTCAGTTCCTCAAGTGCAGGCCTTAAAGGAGACGTGAGCACACCTGCGAGGCTGTGTCCTCACTTAACAGCAGCTTTGACAGCAATCTGAGAGTTAGATTTCTACATCCCCTGCTTCTGGAGAGAAATTCTTACGCTTTGTTGCTGAAGAGTTGCTTTCGTTCATAAATGATGCATGCAAGGGGAAATGGCAGCTGTCTACTAAGTAAATATTAATTTGGTTAGCATGGATAGATTGGGCTTAAGATAGACTTCTGTAAATCCTGCAGTTGATTTTATATTCCTTATGTTAAAGGAAGACACTTAAACAAAAAAGTCTTCAAAACCTTGTTCTTTCAGTGAAAACTATTTGGTGCGCTGGTCGAGCTCTGGACTCCCCAAAGACATAGACAGATTGCATAACCTCCGAGCAGTGTTCACCGTAAGTCTGGGGGGCTGGTTCAGCCTGAAAATTTTTAAGTGCTTCTCTCACGTCTTGTGAATAACTCAGGAGTTTAACAAGCTGTTTGTGATCAGCAGAGTTACCTCTGCTGGTGAAGGCTCACATGAGACGCTTCTCGTAAGTGGCAATGAAAAATTCTGAACACCTTGCTAAAGCTGAAGTTGCTCTCTGAAGTTTGAAGTTACAGGAAAAGATTTGGTCTCCTAAGAACTAATTCACACAGAAGTCAGGATAAGACTTATAACTCCTGTTACAATTATTCTTTTAATTCTGAGAACAATTAGCTCTTGTGCTAGAGGCTAGAATGACGAAGGCAAATTGCGAGCAACAAACGTTCTTCTGCGTACTGAAATGGGGCTTGAAATTCCATTATTGTAAAGTAATCCAACGAAACTAATATTTCTAGGACCTTGGCAGCAAAGACCTGAAAAGAGACAAAATCAGTTTTGTCTGTCAGATTGTGCGAGTGGGCAGGATGGAACTGAGGGACAACAACACGAGGAAGCTAACCTCTGGGCTCCGGCGACCCTTTGGAGTAGCAGGTAACCTCTTGTGCACTGTATCTGTATGTTTCATGTCATATTGTTGCACAGAAACTTGGGGGTTTGAAACTCCTGGGGTGTTTTATAAACTCAGAATTGTTTGGTTTGTTCAGGCTTATTCCTGTGTTGCAGAACTGACTGTAGCTTTCAGGACTTACATGGAGCTGGAGATGCCAAAGCTCATTTAAAGCACGATGCTGTTCTGCTATATGAATATCCTGAAACTGTGCAATTGATAGCTTCATCCCTGTGCTGAATCACTGTTTCCTGACCCTCAGGGTGTCCCCTCACAACCCTTCTTCCTGTGTAGATCATTAAATTCAGTGTTCTTTGTTTTCGTTTTCAGTAATGGATGTTACCGACATAATTAATGGAAAAGTTGATGATGAGGACAAACAGCACTTCATACCCTTTCAGCCGTAAGTAGGGAATAGTTTAAAGAATAAGTAGAGATGAAGGATTATGATTTGATTTTTTTTTTTTTAATTATAGTTTAACCTTTGGTTGAAAGAAACTTTCTGTAGGTATTCTGAAGTTATTTCAGTTTGATAATTTATCTTGGATAGTACTTAATGGGAAATTACTGAGAAGACATGTTATTTATAATAGTGATAGCACTAGGAACTTTTTTTTTTTTAATTTTTAATGAGTTTAAGGCATGCATTCTCAGTTTTGTTTTCTTTTTGTTTAAAGCTGTCAGGGTTATAATGTTTGAGAGGTGAAATGCTTAAAGAAGTTACATTGCTGGTTTAAGTCTGGCTAAGATTGAAAAAGACCAGCAGCATTTCCAGCATCCATGACAAGGGACTTCTGTGTAATGAGCTAGTGATAAGATACAACTTTTTCTTGGTAGCAGTTATAATTTCATGGCAGGGGCCACAGTAATTGTACAAACAAAGATGACAAAGGTTGAGAATTTTGAAAGCTGGCTTGATACACGTTCTGGAATAATTCCTCATGCTCCAGCTGTTTCTTATGAGACTTTACCAGAAACCTGAAGTATTTTGGTTGGATGCTAAAGGAGATTTGTCTGCTGCACATATTGTAGTTGATCTAGGCAATAAAGACTGGTCTGCTGCATGGACCTGGTCTTGGTTTCAGTCATCTGAAACTGCAGACCTTTCCGTTTCCATCCTTGAATCTAAGCTAGCAACTTGGTTGCAGGTTTTTTGTTGTTATTGCTCTTGTTCAACACGGTGAAAGATGAAGTTATATTAACATGTTAACCAAATTCCTTGATTAATGGGTATTCAGAGGGTTTCTAATAATAGAAACAAACAAAAACACCCAAAGAGCTTGAAATAATGCAGCCTCAAATTAACTTTATTTTGGCAAAAAGGCGTAAATTAGGAAGCTCCTGTGGTTTGAGGATGTGGGTATGTAGAGCAGATTGTGAGGTGCTGCAGGTACTGGATTTATGCCTAAGGTCTAAAATGGTTTTACTGGTATGTAACTGCATCAGTGGAGTGGTGTAGAGGGTGTTATTGTGAAAATCATAATTCCATCTTTTAAGGGAAATAGAGGTTTTTAGGGAAGAGAGCTTTCATGATACGTTTATTGTATGGTAAACAATAGCGAGCTTTCTTTTAGTGAGTGTGGAAATATGCAATGAAAATGAATCTTTGTGTATCAAAGTGGATGCTAATGGAACATCTAGTTTTCTGCTCCATTAAAACTGATTTATTTTTTTCTGTATATATAAATCAGCTATTTGAAAAGATGTACAATGTGTTTCTTTATTTTTATTTTTGCTGCAGTAGATTAAAACATTCTTCTGAAAAAGTATATTCCAAACAGCATGAATAATGTGAAAGCACGCAATGAATACTGGTGTCATTATTTCTAATGTAGACTTAGGCTGTATATGAGCCACATTTTTCTTCTCATTCCATGCTTTGCTTCTGTTGTACCACATGCGACTCTGTTTTCATATCTTTGTTTGTTTGTATTCATTCACTAGCCACCAACACAATGGCTGTCAAAAGCACTTGGCAAGATTACTTAAATGACACTTAATGCTGGCGTTTATTTATAGTTTTCATCTTTTCATTTATTCATCAAGTTTAACAGAATGTTTGGATTATCTGCTTTTCTTGTCCTATGCCATTTCTGTTGGATTTCGAGCAGCTTTTCCCTCAGACAGATTGCACTGCTGCTTCACTTAGAGAACCACTGAAGTGACCCTGGAGGTGTTGCAGGCTTAATACTTACATTAAAAAACAAACAAACAAACAAAGCCTGCCTGTATAGGTTTTCACTGCTTAACAGGGGATTCTCAGGTGGGAGACATCCTTCCTATCCTCATGAAGTGTTGCGGGGGCTGTGCGTGCACGTTCCTGCAGGAAGAAGTAACACCGCGAGTTTGCTGTACTTCTCTCCAGTAGATCAGCGTTCTTCTGATTAATGGTCTCCTATATCTTTCTTGTTACCTTTCCTGTCCTTTGTCTTGCGTTGACTAATAAATACTCTTTGTCACAACTATGATATGATCTTTGTGTTCCCTTGTTGCTGTGACTTCTGGTTTTCTGTGACCCTTTGTTTCCTGGTGTTGGTCGTCATGTGCATCCTCCAGGCTAGCGTTGGATGACGCCATTCGACACAAGCAGCTGAACATATCATCCCGTTTTTCACCCAGGGTGGCAGGGGAGAATGATTTCCTTCAGACTGTTATAAACAAAGTGATTGCTGCTAAAGAAGTCAACCACAAGGGTCAGGGTACGTACTGCTCTTTAAGTATGCTGGTGTATGTAAAATTGCTCATTGCTTCATTTGCAGCGTGGGATTATTCTAAGTTTGGAATCAGGACTGTTTTTTTTTGGTAGCAGAAAATATATCTGCACTGTTCCCCTTCCTTCGAGCTCATTCTCCTATTCCTGCCCCGTGCCTTTTGCCACTCGGTGTCAATCCCACAGACTCAGAGCTTTCTCTGCAGTGTCCATCACTCGGACACCTCTGTGTTTCTGGGCTGGAAACTGCTTCAGGAAGTCGGCTCTTATGCCCCGGAGCTGTGGACTTTGCCCTCCTCGTGCTGAAGGAAGGAATAGTCCTTTCCTTCCCTTCCTTCTGCTTGTTTGGCAGCTGCACTCGCAGCAGTTGGCTTCCCGTCAGGATGACCGGGGAATTTCTCCCATCAGGGGGGAAGAATGGCCCCAGGACAAGGCAGCATTGCTTTTTTTTTGCCTTTGGTCTTTACTGGATTACCTTTTCTGTACACAGCACTTCGTAATGTGCCTAGAATTTAAAAAGTGAACTGTGTGGCTCTGTTATTACTGTACTGGCTTTGATCTTTTTGGTCTGAGTTAATATACTGTTAGACAGGCCTGCACAGAGCTCGCAGCTCCCAGGTTGTGTTGGAGTATCTGTAGGATTGGTAGGGGGTATCTGACCAATTGACACAGGAAAGATCATGTATTACAGTAAGTAGAACTTAAAATTGATTTATTTATTTTTTTTAATTCCTCATTTAACTAAAGGGAAAACTGAGATCTGATTTCCCTCCCATTATTTTTCCCTCGTGACCGGTGTGCATCAGAAAGGAGGAAACTCACTGCAGCTTCTTGGATTCGTTTTCAATTCTTTCCCTAAGACAAACCTCCCGAGCAAACCAGGAAGGATGAGGAGCTGCTGCTTAGCCGGTCGCTGTGGGTACAGTTACTGCCTGATGAAATAGCAGCTGCTCGAACTGTCCTTGGCAACAAGTCAGAGCATCGCCATTTGTAAGAGGTTTTAGTGGAAGAGAAAGCGAGCTGCCAAATCTCCACAAAAAGAACGCGTAGTTAATTGGGTGTGTAACAGGATAACCCACAATTTGTTTTATAGATGAACGTTTTTGGGGTATTTTTTTTCATAGATTTTAATTTTGGGATTTTTTTTTTTCCTGAAAATTGCTGCTGTAATTATTTCATGCTTCAACTTAATTGCCAGTCGCTTTACCAAGTGTGTAAGACTTCATTTTTTTTCAGTTTAGTCTTTTTTTCCCCTGTAACAAGAGTGCCTGATGTTAGCTGGCAAGTGTTGGCTTTAGTGTCTCCTACTACTGAGGAGAAAAATACCAACAGAGTGAAGCTGATGCTGTCGTCAGTGTGGTTAGGGCAATGAAACCAGCTTATGGGGTGGTGGAGGTGAAGTTAGGGTATGTGTTAGCTGTTGGGGTTTTCATTGGGGTACTGATGCTGGGTGGGTGTAAGATTTAACTCTGCTTTCAGTGGAAAAATTTGCCATTTCTCTTTCTTTTCTCCTGTGGAAGATAAACGTTTCATTAGAAAGAGCTTGAGAGAGTTCAAAGCTTGAGGCAGTTCTCTTAATGGCTTAATAACTGTGTTCCTACAAGACCCTGTGTGTACGAGTCTGAAGAGCCTGAAATGAGAGAAGTCTGCTCTCACAGTGCTGCGAGGAGCAGGAATTTGATTTCACTCCGGCTTCGTGTAAAGGGCCCTGCAGGCCTGCCGTGTGTCCGCAGTGCAGGCCTCAGAGGGGTCAGCTGTTGACTGAAGGCTTTTCTTCTTCCAGTTGATGCTTTATGGCCCTGCTAACCTGTTTTCCTTCTGAATTAAGACCCGTTGTAGTGAAGTGTTCACCAAAATCTCTGGCTTTATGAGCCTGTCCCTGAGAAAGCTGCATGTACCTGCTTCTGAACATGTGCCTTAATTCATCCTTGCCAAGGTGTCTTCCAGACGGTATCGCTGCAAAGGCACAAATCCTTATCTTGCTCAGGTCTTCATTTTTTTTAAAGTACCTAGTTACCAGGTGTAGATGTCACTTTTCTAAAGAGTTTGATAAGATCAGACATGGCTGTGTTGTACTCATATTTCTGCTTGATGAGCTCTATTTTGAGTTTCTCTGAATGTGTTAATGTATTTTTTGTAAGGTAACGAACAGCGACCTTGATGTATCCTCTTACCTCTTAGAATATGTACAAACACAATTTTCTTCAATAACTAGGAAAAAGCTCAAGTTTAATAATTGTGGTTTTTACACAACAGGTTTGTGGGTGACTTTGAAACTTCTTCCAGGAGATATCCATCAAATTAGAAAAGAGTTTCCACACCTAGTGGATAGGTCAACAGCAGTGGCTCGGAAAATGGGATTTCCTGAGATTATTATGCCTGGTAAGCTGTTGTGTGAAATAATTCTGCTTTGCTATGTTTTGATCTTCTTTCCATATCTGCAAGTATGGAAGATTTGGGGGGAAAAGAACCCAAAAAAATGTTAATTTGGGATATGGTATGTATTAGAAATAAGACCTCATCAAAGGATCTTGTCTTAAAATAAATATCAAATAGTTTGATGGTAAAAGTATACCTGCCACATGTGCTGCAAAAACAGATTAAAGTAATAACCACTTCCCTTCCCCCTAAGCAAAGACATGCTACCAAGGTGATGATGGAAATTCTCTGTTTCCAGTGAGGAAAAGACATGCTTGATATTATTTTCCTTAGCAAGGGCATATGTAAAATTTCCATCTCCCGAGATATAATCCAAACCAGAAAGTAGATAAGATTTTTCAGAGCAAATGGCTTGATCTGCAGATATGCAGGTCTCTTAAGGTTTGTGCTAGATTTGGATAATGTACTTGAAAGAAAGTCAGACTGTCTCCATTATACATACATTCTGTGGACATTCAAATTCGGTGTTTATTTATCTGCCTGTTTATGATATAAATATCTATTTAAGTTATCTACCTCTTGGATTGGGAAACGGGATTTCCAATAATTCCATTTTCTAAGTTTTAATTTAATTGGGGTGAAGCTGAGGACTGTGCTAAGACATAAATCTAAATATAACCCTCCCCTGCAGCCCTCAAACCAGTACAAACATCAAACCAAGTCCTGATGCCATGTTACAGAAGACCTGTATAGGCTGTCATATTTTAAAATTGAAAAATATCTGTGTATGAGGTAAATTAACGATGAAATTTAAATTTATCCTTTCAAATTAATGATTTAAAAATGAGACAAACAAAGAGAACTGAGATGTTTTTGGAATGATATGGTACATAAGGTTGATGTAGTGTTCTTTTAGTCCAGAAATAATTGTGATTATTTTTGGTTGCTTTATTTGTTAGATTCAGTTTTGCGCGCTCTGAGTTGGGAAGTCAGGTTTTAGAAGTCTTCAGACAGTTTTAGTTAAAACAGCTACAAATTTTGAATGTTCAAGATTCTGTGGCTTTTAAATATTTTGCCATATATACGTTTGTTACTTCTGAAAATGTGGTGGTTGTTGTTTCTATGCACAATTTCATAACTCAATAGGCAGGCTATGCGAATTGCTACCAACTTTCCTTTTTTCTTCTAGGTGATGTTCGTAACGATATCTATGTAACGTTGGTTCAGGGAGATTTTGACAAAGGCAGTAAAACAACAGCAAAAAATGTAGAAGTTACAGTGTCTGTTTATGACGAAGATGGAAAAAGATTAGAGGTATTATTATTTTTTTTAATGTTAGCTGGTTTATATGCATCTGTCTGATCTTTCTAAACATCTTTTTAGAAGTCTTTCAACTATAAAAAGTCCCTATTTTTATATACGACAAAATTTTCTCCTTTATCATGACCACCTCATGCTATCAGTGCATACAATTTGATATTAATTTCATGGGACGTTTTGAGTGAGCCATTCTGTTTTATTTCGATCTACTTACGAACTTATTTTTTGTTTACTTGAATTGAAGAGTGGAGCTTAAGATGGGCATAAACATTTTCTCTTCTGTTTGTGTTTTCAAGAGTGTTATTTTTCCTGGTGCCGGTGATGAAGCCATCTCAGAATACAAGTCAGTAATATATTACCAAGTAAAGCAGCCTCGCTGGTTTGAAACTGTAAAGGTATATATATAAAGTTACAATTATTTATCCATCTGGGTTAATATGACACAAGTACATGTTTCAATGGGAAGTCCTGAGAAGCAAAATGAGGAAAACGAATGTTTGTAGTCATCTGTAGTGGAACAAAAGGAAGTCTTTCAGAGACAGCTGGAAAATAGATTACACTTTTATTGCATAATAAATTTTATTTCGTCCTTTTGGTCAAGATGACTGTTATGGGGGCACTGCACCATCTGTTTAGGAATGGTTTTCACTCTTGCCATGAAGCTGACCTAAAGAAGCAGGATATTGAGGTTAAGATATAACTGCCATACTGTTGAACTCATCGTTGTTTTGGGATCTGGCTGATTGTGCTTCAAGCTTGCTGAATTTGCTTTGGTAATAACATTTTAGCTTAAATGCTGATTTTTATGTAGGAGGCTGATGTTAGCTTAATGAAAAATATTCTGTTGATCTGTAGTCAATGGGAGCAGTAGATGTGCATCAAGAAAAGATTCACAGCTGCTCCCCACATCATTTCAAGTCCAGGGATGCTCTGGTTGCATGCACTGCCAGAAGGTGGCTGCTAGGGAGTCACAGAAACATAATTGACACCTTAAGAAGTTCACCTTTGCCAATCAAACTCAAGGTGGGCTTGTTCCTGAGCTCAGGGGATTGATAAGGGATGCTTTGAGGTTACAGCCATCGTGTCCCTGTCAGCCATAGTATCTCCAGATCTTGCTGGGTAACTTAACAGGCTTGCTTTGTCCTTTCTCTGTTTCTTAGTGCAAGGATTGTTGATTTTCCTGGGGAGTTTGTGACCTTTTGAGGTCTTTGATGGCAAACTGAGGCTTGTCTTTAATGTTAACATTTTATAAAGATCCAAGGCTAGTGTTGAAAAACATCTAGATGAGATTTGTTAGTGGTAGATGATATTTGAAGATACTGTGCCGACTGTTTTCGTCTCCATCTTCTCTCCCAATGTGTGAAGGTCGCAATCCCTATTGAAGATGTGAACCGCAGCCATTTAAGGTTCACGTTCCGACACAGGTCATCACAGGACTGTGAGTAATTTGTCCTTTTCATTGTGATTCCTGTCAGTGTCTGGTGCCAAAATGTCCTGAAACAGGCATGAAGTTCCTATCTGTAATTGACTGCTGTAATTGCTTTGGTGTGGGGATAAGCTTTTGCCTGCTTTTTTAATGTTAACATCTCAGCTTTTCCATTTCTGACTTTCTAGCTTTTGCCTTTTGACATCACCTTTTTCCTTTCTTGCCCGGTCATTTCTCCAAGCCAAATAAAAGGGCTAGGGAGTAAAGCTTTCAGTTAGCAACTGAGAGGGTTGTGGTGTTGCTCATCTCAGAGGTAGGTGGTAGGAAAGGTATTTAAATACAAAGAAGCCCCACATGTGAAATAGGAACCTGAAAGAGAGGTTACAATAGCATCAGTAGTTGAAGCTATTAAGAAACCTGGTTTCCGTTCCTGGTTCTTATTCTGACTTGCGGTTGTTTTGAAGTAATGTTGGTGTGAAAGATGCTTGCAAGCTTGTGGTTCTCCTCAGCTTTCCTGTAATGTTGCTGGCAGCTGAGGTGCGTTGAGCTGCTGAGGATCTGACCAAGACAGCTAGACATCCTCCGTATATCAGCAATTGTTCTGTAGTAAAGTTTGGGGATTTGTCTTGGTTACGATAACGTTCATTACGTATAGCAATTACAGTGGCTGTCTTACTTGACAAGAACGTCTTTCAAAAGTTGCAGCAAAATATTTTTGCTGTAGAATACGTGCACAGACTTAGTATTGATGGGGTAACATCCACTGGATGCATTTTGAGGTGTGTAATTCTTCTTGCATACACCCATCTGTGCGATGTAGAACTCATTATCATAAGGGGTGGTTAAAGCTGTATTTTGTACATTGGTCATTGGTAAGAATTTCTCCTAGTTTATAGAATAATACCACCTAATGAAAACAATATGAGGAAAATCAGTGTAACTGGTGTCAAAACTATTATTGTGAACTGCAAACTGCCAGAGTCAGAAAAATTTATGTGGTGGTACAAAAACTTTGGTTGGTCACTGTTTAAATATTAATTAGATGTCCTGCTTTAGGGCCCCAGTGTTTCCTCATGCTCATTGGACTATCTCAAATTACTTTCCTTCTGGTTTTATTTCTAAATTTACTTTGTAATTTATATTAACCCTTGTTGCCATGTTATTTTAGTTTTTGATGCTAGATTTTGAATGTGAGAGCAAACTGAACACATTAGCTAGTTCCATTTAGCTGTGCAGTGGGTTAGCGTGGCCAGATGCACATTCATTTTTCCAATTTTTGGTTCTAAGTGATGTTTAAAAGACTCCTCATTTCTAGAACCTTTTCTGCATCTGAGAAACTTTACTAGTATCATTCCTATGTTCTCTCTTTTCTTATGTTTTAGGTGAAGTGTCTGTACTAACATTGAATACTTAATTATGTATTTTTTTAACAGCCAAAGATAAATCTGAGAAAATATTTGCCCTTGCATTTGTGAAGCTCATGAGATACGATGGAACGACTTTGAGAGATGGAGAACACGACCTTATAGTTTATAAGGTAGAATTTTGAGATGGTTTTTCCATAATTGCTAGCTAAGTGCGAGCATTACTTACTTTCAGTGAACTGTTGTGTTAGACAATTGCAAGTAAGGTATTTGTTATGGAATATTATATTAGAGCAACTAAATACTGTGCAATTTGCCAATATGGCAGACTGATGGTTAAACTTTGAATCTGTTTTCTTGGGAATGTTTTAATTGTTGAATTTCTTAGGCTTGCCATTGAATTTTATCTGTATGGGTTTTCATGGCTGGGGAAAACTACTTGTGTAGGTCTTGAAATATTAGATCTCGGCTCTGAGCTGTGTAGACTTGTTAGATAACTCCAGTTCTGGAGCCAACCTGCAGAAATTCCAGGGTAAAGAACAACATTTTGCTCTTATGAGGGTTTTCTGCAAGTTTTTTAAGCTGTTTTCTATCTTGTATTTAAAACACTGCTGCAGGCAGAAGCAAAGAAGCTGGAGGATGCCTCAACGTATTTAAGTCTGCCATCGACTAAAATAGAGCTGGAGGAAAAGGGACACTCTGCAACGGGGAAGAGCATGCAGAACCTCGGGAGCTGCACCATCAGCAAAGACTCTTTCCAGATCTCTACTCTGGTTTGTTCAACAAAACTTACCCAGAATGGTAAGTTCATAGAACTGCTGGGTTTCTGTCCCTTGCAGCGTGAGTGCAACTGTATGCAGTGACTTGCAGACATCTCGTCTGTCCCATTGCCTCTGGAAGGGATGGTAGATTGCTTGACATGTTGCCCTGGATTAAATTGTCAAGATGCAGCAAAAGCATCTGCCCCCAGTGTAGTGTGCAACTCGTGGATGTAGTTTTGCTTTAGAGGAGTATTAGTCTCCAAGTATACAGGTTTCTGTATCTGTTTGTGGCAAACAGGGGTTCTCAGGGTTAAAACTGAGACTTTTATATTGAAATATACTGAAAACATGCTCTGTGACATTTTCCTACTGTGTGGATATGAATAATAGCACCAGGGAAAAGGGTGAGTTTATTTTCGAGAGGAGATGATATCATGGCCGTGCTCCAAAACAATCTGTTGTGTTATTTCCAAGGTGCGATATTCAGTGTTTTCTGGATCTTCTGCCAGAAGCCAGTGCTGTCACTCCTGTGTTGGGCAGGCAGGTGTGTGCATGGGGCTGTGCTGCTTGGAGGCCGGTTTCCTTTTCACAAACTTTCATAGGAACACGGAAAGCTGGGGACAGGCTCAGTGTGTGCTGCTTCTTTTAAAACGGCCTCACAGAAGTTTTACCTGTGTATTTGTCAGCCCAGAGGCTGCAGCAGCCAGTGCTGGTGGCAGCCACCAAAGCAAACATTTCACGCTTCCAGCCAGCGCCCTCTCTTTACTTTTCATGCTGGTTTGCCATGGGGTGATGCCTCGTTCTCCTGGGCACCCCCTGCCCAGGGGGAAGGTGGCTACTTGGATGTAGTCACCTGGCAGTGTGATTGCAGTCTTTTCCAGTGCCATCTCTTAGAGCACATCCCAAGTGCTTGGTATTCAGAGCACATCACACGCACTGCAGTTTGGCAGTCTTAGAGCCTAAGAGGATGCTTAGCAAAAAAAAAAATAAAAAAATAAATAAAAAAATGCAGAGATGATTTCTGGAATTTCATCGCAAGTACAGGATGGGAGCTGAACGGTAACGCAGTGATTTGGGGGGCTTTGTACGACGCAGGAACCAGCACGTGGGATTGAACTGCATGTTCTTCTGGTTTGTGATTGACATCGTGGGGCTTTTCTCCTCAGTCTTTCCTGCTGTAGCAGGAAAATATTTGTTAGTATATGGAAATATTTCGTAGTGGTCCATTTATTGACTGCTTTCACATAACCGCTACTGACGTGAAAACCGAGCATTGTTTTGTGCTTAATTTACCTACAATTTGCATTGAATTTTGATCAGAATTTAATGTTACTGGTAATTGTTGTCTGTGAAACTTTCTCTGAGTTGCCAAAGCCTCTTCAAAGTGTTACAGCATTACTAAACACAGTCCTCATGTATTGCAGGCAAGTTTTAAAGGAAGCACAATTTTTAGCGTTGAACCTTTCCCTCAGGTGTACAGTTGGTATTGCTCTTCAGGCTGTAGGTTTTGAAGCTGATTTTCTCTTCTGTAGACTTGTGAGATAATATTGCTCCCTTAACTTTAAAAAAGAAACAAAAATCCGTGATTATCTTTGCCTACCAAAGTTTTTTTCTCATTTTGATCATCTGTAACACTTCTTTCTTTCTTCTCAGTAAGAATCACAGAATTTGCTTTGAAACTTATTTTTAATAATTATGAAATTATGTTAGTAGATCATAGAATTCTTTCTGTGTTGTATTTGATGCTGCAGATTGTGTCTGCAGTCTCTCTGAACACTTGCTTGATTTCCATTCTTTATGAACTGCGAGTCGTTAACGTTGCCGTTCTGTTAGTACCTGATGTTCTGAGCATCCGTAGCAGAATATATTGGTAGGAATGAATTGCCTGTCGTCTTAGGTTTTTTCAATTTAATTTTTAGGAAGAACAGCAGTATAAGCACAGGAGAAGGACTGCTTAAAATACATGTTAAAAAAAAAAAAAAAAAAAGAAGGTAGCGAGGGCTGGTTTGCATCCATTCCTGATGTCACGATGAAGCCAGAAGTATGTGTTCATTTTGTTTCCCTTCTTACAAGTAGCCTCTTGAGCTATGACAAACTGAGGCCTTGTATACTCCAGCAGAAGCAGGGTGATTTTGGTCACTGAATCTTCTTTTTCCAACTAGAAGTTGGAAAAGCCCTTTTTTGTGTTTTCTTCCCTGCATGAAGGATTCAAACATGTAGAAAACTAGTAACTGCTCTTGATCCAGAGACAGGACTTCAAAGAACCAGGGAGACTAGGCTTTCAGAAAACAGTTGAGGTGAATTTTACTTAATCATTCCGTATAATTAGTAAGTTTTTAAAAAAAGTTATGCATATGAAATGCAAATTCAGGTGTTTTAGTGGCATAAAAATGAAGTTGATTTGAATACAGAATTGAAGCAAGCCATTAAGAGCAAAAAAGCAATCGCTTTATGGGGAAGATTATTTCAAAGAACAATGAAATCAGGGTGCAAGTACTGTCTAACTTCAGCGAAGCAGTTTGAAGAAAGTTTGGGTATTTGTGTAGGGAAAATTCTGCGTGTGTACAGGTCAAGGTAATAACGTAATCAAGAAACAGGACTGCTCTATTGTTAAATAAGATGTAAAAGACGATCTTCACACAAATTTGATGTCATCCTAAGTTGCACTAAGCTGTTTTAAGTTTTTATTGCTTACTGGTAGGCTAGATATTTATTCTAACCCTGAGCAATTGAACATTCTCACTCTGTCTTCTTCCTCCGATACTTTCTGATCATATAAATTTCACTTGATGTAGGTGCCTGTAGTAATTGCTGTTTACTACAGGCTGAAATACGATTTACGTTCTTACTCTGTTGTACTAACAGTGTTGTGTTAGATGTAGGTGTGCTGAGAGGGGAGGATTAACTGGCTGGCTGTTACTTTGGGGTTACAGCTCGCAGTCACAGTGAACACACGTTCTTTCTGCACGCTGTAACTTAGTTTTCTGGTTGTTGGACTACGTTGACTTTTTCTGTTCTCACATGTATTTGCTGTGTCATCACACGGAAAGAGCACATGGGTTTGGTTTCTTGGGGCATTGCACAATGCTATTCAGAGGTGCGGGCTGGCTTTCGTTCAGTTAATTTCTTTTGTCAAGCTGGTGCCTTTTTAGAAGTCAGGCTGAAACCCAGTTCAGTGGTGGAAAGCCACTGGCTATAAACATGCTCAAGAAATGCTTTGGATAACTCATGGAGGCATCTCCAGCTTTCTTCCAGAAGCAATTTTTCTTTTGAAGTTGAGTTTCTAAGACTTCGGTTTCATCCTAAAGACTTATTGTAAATTGCATTACCAAAAAAAAAACAAAAAAAAAATAGGATTGTCTAACTACACCATAGCTTTGAAGTCTCTTTTAGGCCCAAAGAGAGAGAAGCCTCGTTTTGGTTTGAGTGCTGCTCAGAGGGAAGTTCCCCCAAGGAGAACCGCAATCCATTGCATTAGAGATGATTTTATTTATTCCTTAGAGGGGAAGCTTTGGGGGAACGTCTAGCAGCTGCTCTGGGTCTCTGCCTGTAATTTGCATGATGTTTGGCTAAGGCACGACGAGCTTGGAGTTTGGGGTTTGTTTCAATTCATGTTGCGTCTCAGAAAATGTCCAAGTGGCTATAACTTAGTGGTGCTCCAGGGTGGCTGTTAATATTTACTAGCGTGCTTATTTGCAGATGAAACACAATTGCGAGCTGTCTCCTGAGAAGCTGGAGAATGGCGCTGTGGCTCTTCACGGCTAATGAGGGAGAGAACCTGCCTGCTGCAGCTTGTCTCATATTTATCAGGGACTGATGAAGTGGCACCATCTTGGTAGTGGGATGTAGGATTTGGGGACAAGACCATTGCAGTTGATTCATTTCATCATCTGAGCCGTAGCCTAGTCCGTCACTTGGAAGCATCCAAGTCATTTGGACATTCTGAGTTATGAAGCAGACAGCTTTCCTCTGAATTAGCTTGGCGTGCAACTGTTTGGCTTGTGCTGGTGTATTTTCTTTTCTCTTTATTCAGAGAGAGCAAAGAAGCTAGAGGCACTCACTCTGGAAGAATCGCAGCCGTGTAGATGTCACTGTGTTGGTGGCTGACTAATTCCAGTTTGGCATCTTTTTTTAAACACACAACTGTTGTATGCAGCAAATCAAAACCGAGGGATCAGGCTTCCTTGGCCCAGATTTTAATGCTGACACTTCAAAATCAGTCTGCTTTTTTGAAAGCCTTTCACAACTCTTTCATGACAGAAGCATTGCACTGCCTGTCTGCAGTGTCAGATGTACCCTACAAATATGTTATCGGCCAGTGAAAAGGGCTGACCTATCGAAGTAAGCCTGTTTGTCCTGAACACAGTTATGGTGTGTGCATGGAAATAAATATCTGGTGTGATCTAATTCTTGTTTTTTTTTTTTTTTTTTTCCTTCACTCCTAGTGGACCTCCTGGGCCTTCTGAAATGGCGATCTAACACAAATCTGTTGCAGCAGAATTTGAAGCAGTTGATGAAAGTTGATGGTGGTGAAGTGGTGAAGGTAACAAGTTAATTTCTTTAAAAGCAAATTTGGTAACATAATTTTGCTGAAGGCTGTATTTTGAGGTACTCATCTGTTTTCTTTTCTCTCCCCTGTAACCATACTGCGCATACCTGAACATACTTAAGAGATACCTGGCTACAGTTTGGCCTTCAGGAATGCAAATCCCCTTCTCCTTTCCCTCAAAAAACATGTCAGATTTTAAGTAAATTTCTAGAAATGGAGGTTGTTTTTCTTTTTTTTTGTTTTAGTGCTTCAGTGTTGCTTTTTTTTTATTATTTTAATATACAGATACTGGAAGAGAGGCTGTTTTTTTCAAGATTAAAACATCTTGGAATTATCACATGGTGATATTTATCATGTTTTAAATATAAGGATGTGGAATGCATGCACCTTACTGTGTGCTGCTTGTAATTTTTTTTTTTTTTTTAAATTATTTCTCCTGAAAATACTTGGCTGAGCCAAGGTATTTACATTTGCCAAGGCCACTGAGTGATTGCAGGAACCTGCATAAAGACAGATTTATTTGCGGAAAAGAGTAGGCTGAGACTTCATTGAATGTGTTGTACTAAATCAAATATAATGAAGTGTCAGAAGATGTACTGTGCTGGGGACAGGTGGCCCTTAAGGACCTATGGTGTTTTTACTTCATTTGGATTTTAATGTGTTTAATAGGAGTAGGGTGAGTGCCTCGTTTTGAGGTGACCTAAAACATCTGAGACTGCTGGCAGTGTTCTTTATTGAGAGTGGTAAATACAGGATCTCAGGTGTGGTTTGTGTTTCGGGAAGGTTCTCAGTTCTCCCTGCTGCTGCTTTGTTCTGGATCATTTGATAGCTAAAAACTTGACACTGATACCAGGCTCTGACGAGTGCTGTCACAGTACTGTCATTTGTAATTTTCACTCGTCTCCAAATGACACCAGCATACAGCAGATCAGTGCCTGATGGATACCAGTGATTTTAGAGGCACCAGGATGCGGCACAAACAGGGCTCAAGTAAGAGCAGAGTCAGAGGGAGTTCTCCAGCCAGCACGTGCTCATCCCTCCGTCTTACTCACTTCCCCCTCGTATGTGGGAGTCTGAGCAGAACTGGCTGTGTGCTTAGTACAGAGGCGTGAACACTTAATACTGCTCTTTTCACTGTGTTTCTTCATTTCAGAAGACCACTGTTTTGCTTTATCTCCTACGGTAACGTTCAGAAAATCTTGGTGTAGCCTGCTCTGTTGCATGCTAGTAGCACTTTACCTGGTTAGTAACTGCTTCTGTCTGTTCTTTCAGCTCTTTTGTCCTTCATGTTTTTAAACGCCACATCAGACACAGGCTATGTGTGCTACAGAAAGTACATATTTGATAAAACATATCCAGGTTTTCTGTTAAACTATTTAGTTTTAAACTCCAGTACAACATCCCTGCCTAATGGTGTTCATTCAGCACGAAGCAGGGATCACCAAGGTCCTTACTTAGAGTAACTGCTTCAGTACTGTAAGAAATCTGGAACTGTCTTCCTGTAGCAGAGGCGCTGTCTTGATTATTTGTGAGGAGTCCATGGGATGTGAGAAAATAAACTAATAGTCCAGAACTTACCCATACTAGTTCCCGACCTGAGAAGTTTTGCTTCCACTGTTAAAACAAAAGCATCCATCCTGTATCCTCCTTGCTGTTGTATGAAGTCCTTGTAAACGGATTTCAAACTTGAACTCTACCAATGGAAGTCAATATGTGATGCCTGAACATGAAATAAAGACTAGAGCAGTCATTGCACAGGTTTTTAACAATCCTTTGTTTTCAGAAGAGAGTTAGCCAGGCAGGGGGTTGGGTCTGGTTGTACCCATTCTCTTCAAACTGAGACAGAAACTTCTGACAAAGCCGTACTCTTTCCGTGTAGCCCAGGCGATGAATCCCATTTGGCCTAGGAGATCCATTGTGCAGGTAGAAGTCTTGAAGGCTGGTGGGAGTCCAGGTGTTTTCCATGGCATACATAATACCTCCTGGGGGTTGCAATCTCAGAAAACAATCCCATAATGCTTGTTCAGACATTCCTCCCCACCTACCCTTTGTCTTGTCTACTTTTTAAAGAAAAAACAACAAACAAACAACAACAACAACAAAGTTTCAGGATTGTTCTGGCAAATCTGTCTCAAACAGCAGTAAGTTGAAGCCTTTCTCTCTCCACCAACCCAAACGCCAACCGTGGCCACGTTCGCTCTCATCCTGCCGTGGGGGAGCCCGTGTTGTTCCTGGTGGAAGGAGATGCTCAGAGCCAGACCCCGGTGCTGATCAAACTGAATGCATTCACGACTAGCTACGGTTTATACCTAAGAGACTTGCTGTCACTGGGAAGAAATGCTGTAATTATGTGTGTGTAAAACAGCTTTTATCTCTCTGCTCAACTTCTGTCCCCTGCCGCTAATCTGCTTTTACTCTCGTGTTGCGCAGGTCAACATGGCTAGCGAAGACTTCCTCGGGGCAGGGATAGAGACCCGTAGGTGTAGGGCTGGGGCAGAGGGTTGTGTGCTCGGTGTCCCATGCCTGCATGTACACTCTTCCTTGAACTTCTGGGTCTGAGCCTGTGCAGCTGTGGAAAGCAATATGCTCTGCACTTTTTGTTTTTTACTGCTCAGCTCGAAGCTGCTGAGGATGACTTATTTGGCATGAGACTGAGTTGCTTGTCTGGTTTGTGCTCTGAAACATCAGTTTTCAGAAACTGCATGATCCCATTGACTGTTGAAACTGAGTTTTGAAATACGTTTTGTTCATCTACCATATGTAGATTAAACTTTTTCAGGTACCAAGTGTGATTTCTGACCTTTTATTTCCTATTTTGGGGTGATATGGATGTATAGATAATCAACTAAACATTGTTTTTCAGCAAATGATTTTAAGTTTTAAAGTTTTCCTTTCTCAGCTAACTTGTGAAAATGTCTTGCATAAAATATAAATGAAAGCAAGTGTTTCTGTGTACACCTCTGTGAAGTCAGATTTTCATTATTCCTCTCCAGCGTGATGACTTTTGTATTTATTTGTAGTTCCTTCAAGATACATTGGATGCACTTTTTAACATAATGATGGAGAACTCGGAGAGTGAGACGTTTGACACATTGGTGTTTGATGCTTTGGTAAGTCTGTGTTGTGGATAGGCAAAAATGTAGATATTGTAATGCTGAATAAAGAAATGTGGTGTAGATACGAGAATGAAGTTTTGCAGTGAAGCAGTATTGGCTGTTAGTTAGTGTTGTTTTGGTTAAAAACACATGGGAAGTTTTCATTATATTTGAAGTTTCAGATGGACTTGATTGACAAGTGTTTGTATCCTGTCATCTTCCCAGACAGGATGGAAGCCATCACATCCAAGTATTTTAGTGATTTAACAGCAGAATTTATGACAGAAACAGCAAGTTTCTACTTGGAGCAGAAAACTTGGTTTGGAATAGAAAAGGAGAATATGAATGCATGGGGAGGATAATCAAAAACCAAAGTCTCTTTGTTTTGAATGTTGTTATACTTTATCTGAAAACAGTGACTGAATGTACAGAATTCAAGTGTTTTGAGGATAATGCCATAGTTATGCTAATTTTTCAGGTATTTATCATTGGACTGATAGCTGACAGAAAATTTCAGCATTTTAATCCAGTCCTGGAAACCTACATTAAGAAGCATTTCAGTGCTACGTTAGCCTACACGTAAGCTTTAAAAATTATTTTTTCACATCGGGGGTGTAATACGACTGGCTCAGCAATTTAGTTACTTGTTTAATTAGGAATTTGCCCACAGAACTTGTGGGGTAGGAGCTTCTTGGAGAAGACTGGATATTATCTGTCTTTCTCTTTTAAAATAATACTAATAAAACATTTGTAAGAAGGAAGTCTTGATTTTCTTGTACTGAAGGAGGGGGTAATTGACTATTTCAATAATTGTTTTGTAATAAAATATTCATAAGCAATCTCCCGTCATACTTAAGAAAGTAAATGTGCATTTAAGATTCTTCAAATCTGTGCTGTTTGGTGCATTAAATTGATGTTTTACCCGATATCATCTGTGTTCCTGTCACTTTGGGGAGCAAGCAGTGAAGAACAAAGGTCTGTTACTTTTCCTGTCTTAAGTATTTCTTGGCAGATAGCTCCTTTGCTGCTGCTGCTCATGTTGGAGAAAAATACATAATGGATATCTTTTTGGTGTTGGGAGGAGAAAAAAAAAACAACAGACAAGCAAACCTGCTGTGCATTTTGCTGTTATGCAGTCTCTATTATGTGAGCAGAAATGTTTGAGAAATATTGATCTAAAATAGCGAAGAAGTTGTGCCTTTAGTCACATCTTTGATATTCCATTCACTTCACTGAGCTACGGCTACTTCTGCTGCCTTCATGCAAAGCACATCAAGGATGAAGCATCCTGCAGCGTCTGGCTTCCTCAGCAAGAGCTTTAAGCTGGCCTTTGCTGGTAGACAGGGAGGGCACCTATCCCTTCTTTACGTGGAGAGGTGTAGAAGCAGGTTTATGCTTGGGGATGCTGGAAGAGCTTACAATTTTGGGTTAATTTGTGACCGTGGGCTTGACAGATCCCTGTCCCCTCCCTGCCAGGTTTACTCAACTTGTGTTTTATTGCACAAGTTGAGTAAAGAGAGGTTGCACTGAGAATATGTAGGTGCCTACCTCAAATTCTTAAGCAGCTTACTCCTACCAAAATAAATGCACACGTAACAAGATGTCTGTCTACACGCTGTTTTGTGTTAGTGATATGTAATTGTTGTACTTACTTTGAATGTGCATGTTGAATCATGCGCCGTAGCTGGAAGGATTCAGAACAGCATTACTTGTTCGTGCATTTGAATAGGAGGTAGGTTTATATTCATTAGGAATGATGTAGTCAGAATGGTATTGTTTTAAAAATCGTATTGCTTCCAAGTTTGTTTACGTTTTAAAACGTGGAATAATAGAACTTCCAGCTGCTGCCATAGCAATTTTTAAGAAATAAATTTCACAAATTCTAGCCTAAAATCCATGGGCAACACTATGTAAAGGGGAATCCTTGAGTAAAGAAGAAACTCCTATTTTAAGTGTTTTAATTTTAACAAGGCGTTTGTGTTTAATCTTAATAATTTGACTGTTACTAGTAATTGTATCTTTATAATTGGCTATTAGCCTGAACATCTTTGGATATCCAGCATAACATAAATCTTAGCAAGACTTTGTGTTGCATGTATGTTGGATGACATTATGGTCTGTGTTCCCACCCCCAAGACCAGGTTGCAGCTGATTATCAGCATAAGCAAGAGCACAATATGGGTGTGTTAGTTGCATAGTTACTTTTGAAACTTGGAGGGCATTATTTGCAGACATAATTTCCCTTCCAGTCTCTCAATGTTGACATTTTTGTTGTGAATATGCTTTTAACATCTGTGTTTGTGTATTTAAACAGAAAACTGACTAAAGTTTTAAAAACGTACGTGGATAACGCTGAGAAGTGTGGCATCACTGACCAGCTTTTTAAAGCCATGAAAGCTCTGGAGTACATCTTCAAGTTCATAGTCCGCTCCAGGATATTGTTCAATCAGTAAGTTTGGCGAATGCTGAAAATACCTGCAGTTCTGACTGGATATACACCTGCTCAATATCGCACTGCTCTAAGAAGTATGTGAAGTTGTTAGGATTTGGTTTAGGTGACACTTAAACCAGCCTGAGTGAGCCTAACTGCCTTAATCCTGAACCCAGCTGCATGGGAAGTAGTAAACACAAGAAATGTGTATCTGAAACACGTATTATAAATACCATTGTAGTAGTAAAACTGTGCTGTGTTTTAGCTCTTTATGGGCTAGATCTCTAAGGAGTAGCACTTGACAATGTTTGGTTAACTTAATAATTAACTGTGGTTAATAATTGTCTGGTATCGTGACTGAGAAGTTAAAGCTACTCAGGAGATGTGTGTTCTGAGAAATTTTCTTCTGAGATATTTTCTTCAGGGTCAGTGAGCAAGAAGGGAAAGTGGAAAGAAAGAAGGGCTGCAGAATGTGTAGTCTGCACGGCGATACTGTTTTTAAATAAAAGAATCACTTGGATTTCTACAGTGCCCTTGTCGGGGTAGCAGAAGCTTCTGGGAAGGAAGGGGACTCCTGGAGGGTTTTTCCTACCGCCAGCCCATTTCCCACATGGTAACGTGCACCACAACTCCCTGGGCCTTCTGCAACCAGTGTCTGCCCATAAAGTCAATTCTAAATAATTACCCTAAGTTAATTTGGAAATCGGTGCTCTATCTGATACACAAAATACAAAAAAAGTTACAAACAAGTTACCTGTTCTTCTTAATTTAGATTCAGTCCTTTTACTACTTGTTACAGACTGTAGCAAAATTATTACAAGGGATTTATGTAGAGCTCTGAAGTCACCAGCTCCATCAACCTTCCTGCGAATTACATGATGTAATTTGCTTCTTTAAGATTCTGGCTGTGATATTCGTAAAATACCCAATGCCACTTATGCTGTTGGAGGTCCTACAAATCATTTTAAAAAAGAAAAAAATAATTATCTCTTGCTGCAGATTAGATTTACAGACAATATGACCCTTTAGTATTGGCCATTGGGTTTTCTCCTGTTAAGCACTAATTCAGAGCACTTCAGCATTGGGGAGATGCAATTTTCAATGACTGGGGATTAATCAGCAAAGCTGCTGAATGTTGAATGGCACCACAATTTGTTCTGCTGGGAGACTGAAATCCTGCCTGAGGTGTGTGATTGAAATGATGATAATGTAGAAGTGTTCTGAAACATCATTAGCATTTCACTGAGAAATCTTGACAAACAAACAATCTTTTTAAAAAAATTACATATTTTTAACCTTAAGGTAGAAGTAGACTGAATGGATACAACATCTTAGAAACGTGAGGCGAGCTTTGGGTCTGGGTAAATGTGTAAATACCTGGTTCACTAATTAAAGCCTGATGGCAAATCCAGTTGTTTGGTGTATCGAGGTTTTAAAGGCAAGATATTGTGAGCTTCAGAAATACCTTTGTGGTTCACACAGTGGATTCCAGTGGCAATGTAGCACCTACAGCAGGCTTAAAACTTTGAAGTCAGTGGTGGAAGTGTCGACTTGGTATAATAATGGTAAACTGCAATGGTTTTTTTATGTATTACCAGGTGTATTAAATGTATGCTAAATAACTGGCAATAGAAACATATTAGTGACTGTAACTTGTTTATTTTTATTACTTTCCTTCCTGAATCACAGAGGTTTTTGTCTGGAGCATTCTGATTTATTGGACTGTCAAGTTTAGTTACTCCTTTTATTAGTATTAGTTCCTCCTCTCCAGTGTGTTCAGGAGAACACAGAAATCCGTAATTGAAATTGGGAGTTAACAAATAATTTGTCCTGTATAACCCCCAGTTTTAGCCTGGAAGGGGAATAGAAGTTTGCACAACAAAATAACACAATTTAATAATTTTTCTGTAGCACGTGTTTCCCCTGTGTAGCAGTTAAATAGCTTTTAATAATACCTGTGGCTCCAAAAGGGTTTTGATCACAGCATTAGGAATGATAAACGTTGGGTTCAGTGCAAAGCAGCGAGAGCATCCTGTTTTCCACATTCATTTTAAAACTGTATGCCCCTTCCCTTCTGTAACAGGTGGTCCATCAGGAATTTTTAATTACAGCTTAATTATTTTCAGACGCGAAAAATTCTTTTAGGACTGTGGACATGAAGAGCCCGTGGTTCTCTTTCTGAGCTGCACATCACATTCAAGGCTCTTTTCTTGCTGGGTTTGACCACAGAAGAAAATGGAGCAAAATAGAGGGGAAGCCTGGTGGGGCTGCTGCAAGTCCAAAGGGCTTTAAGGGCCGGTTGGGGCTCCTGGAGGCAATCAAAGCTGAGTGGGTAAACCAGGAGTTAAGGGAGAAAATCCATTGGATGTGCACAAAGACGAATTAAGGTTTGACCTGGATTAAAAGCAGTGATTGGGTTTTGGTCACATTAAGCACGTGTGGCATAATTTTATTACTCTGAGGTTTATGAAACCAAACGGTCTGTGCAAAATACCAGGCAACAGCCCTTATGTGAGTCCATCATACCTATTGCCAAAGAGGAAAAATAAAGAAATTAAAAAATAATTGCATGGAGCTAGTGGTCTCCTCTTTCTTTTCCATTTTGTAGTGAGAATGATCTCATCCTACCTCTGAACCCCAAATCCTGCTGTGTTTAAACACTAAGGAGTTTCAAAGTTACTCATTCCTATGCTGTACTGAACCAGCGGAGCATGAGGGTACCAGGTTCCTTAGCTTGGCTGCTCCTTTTTTCCCCTTCTGTGTTCCTGAGCTATCCCAGGGCAGTTTTATCCCCCTGAAGTCATCCAGCAGAGCGAGCTGACAGAGCACAGCACTCCTCTGCAAACCCTGCCTGCAGGCGCCTTGCGGACTGTGGGTTAGTCATCTTGTGTATTCAGGGAATGAGAAGGGAGACGAGATTTGTGTCAGCTCTCCAGAAATCAGAGGTGAAACACATCGAGTCCTCTCCTCCCATTTGTCTGGAGTATCGCAGAAGCAGAGGGTTAATGCATGTACATCCTTTCAGAGTTTGAGGCCGCTCGCCTTAGGCCCCTGGTAGATTGTAATGACTGCAGGCAAGTTGTCCGGGTGCTTTCTGCTTTCCACATCGCCGAGCTGCTCGGCATCGGGGCTGCCAGACATCTGCAAGCTCTTGTGCAGGGTGGAGGAATCTGCCCTGCTGCTGCGTGGGCACGTGGAATTGGGTCGCCGGAGAGATTCAGGGTGACGTGAAGGCGTAAGGAGCAATACTGAGTGTGGCATTTCAGATAGGGAGCTTCTAAATAAAATCTTTAGTTACTGCTGGTCAGTCTGTCTTTAGATTTCTGTGAAAGACAACTCTTAGTTCAGTGTAGAAACGTGTAAACGTTTGTGAACCTAAATAAAAATGAAAATAAAGCAACACAATGAACTGTCATCTGTCACTGGAACAAAATGTTAAATATGTATTTCCGTTTTCAGCCAGCTCATGTTTATGACACCCAATTATTTTTCAGACTTTATGAAAACAAAGGGGAGGCAGACTTCAGGGAGTCCTTGCTGCAGCTCTTCAAGTCCATCAATGAGATGATGAGCAGCATCTCCGACCAGACTGTCATAGTGAAGGTATGTGGAGGTCTCCAGCTTGGCTTCATTTTTGCATCCTAAACCCTAATCAGGTGCCTGATAAAGCATCTGCTGTATTTGTGCCCAGACGTGTGTTTTATCTCAAACACGGTTAATACTTCATGCTTCTAATGAAGGGTCTCTGCCTGTCTAAAGAACGTGTTTCAAACAAGCAACTTGACTTCCTTGCTGTAAATGCCCCACTTTTTTTTTTAAAGGGAACTTAGGTGTTAAATGATGTTTCACTTATTTAATTCATATAACCTTATCTATAAGGGATTTTTAAGATATCACGTTTAAGATGCTGGTGGCAGTGTAGATCATGTCCTTATGCACTTATTTATATCCTAGGCTGCTCAGGAACTTCAACATAGTATCTTAAGCCCTTGCACATATTTTCTTTTATATGGAAACTCCCCCCCCACCCCCTCGTGTTCTCTTTTTTCTCTTTAATATGGTGTCAACTTCTGGGAGAGTTGGCTGGCTCATGGAATTGGGAACGTGTTCTCTGACTTCTAATGAAAAGGTTGCTAATATCACAGAGCAGAAGCATTAGAGAAAAATCTACCATTCCTATCATTTAGAGCAGCTGGAGGTCACTGTGTCAGTCTCACGCTCTTTTAATGAATCTCTTTCACTATGAAAAAGTATAGAAACCAGAGTAAACACACGTTTGATAAGATGCACCTTATTGTTCTCCTTGTGATTCCCAAGAGCATTTATGAAAGATGCAGCTCTTGACCCAGCCGTGCTGAATCAGCTGGAATATGGTCAGACAGGGACTAAGAACTGAGGTTGGTGTGGGAATAGTGTGACTTCCTGCTCAGATGTGTCTATACAGTAGGGAAAAAAAATATATAGCAGCTGGGAGGCAAAGAAAAACAGTGGCAAAGTACAAAGTCTGTGCAAAAGGCTCCTGTTGAAGGAAGCTGGGAGGTGTAGAGTGGGAAAACAGCCAAGTCAAAGCCCCAGATCCTTTGTAGCTGAGTACAGACAGGTCACAGGGTAGTGGCATCCTGCTGGGCACACAGCAAAAGTACTGGGAAATAAAGCTGCCGAGCTGGAATAGTTTGGTTTGCAAGGCAGAACTCAGACTGCAACATCTGATACCAGGAGGGGTACTGCGTGGCTCAGGAGAAGTGTTCTGCCAGAGGAATGAAGATGCAGCCATCCCGAAGGGAAATTATTTTTTCAACAGCATTATGCATTGAAAAAAAAAAAAAAAAGTCAAAAAGTACCTCCCAAATTAACTTTGTATTCACCTGAGAAGCAGGAAAAGACGACCAAGTTCCTAGCAAAGGCTAGAGAAATCACACTACAGCAGTGTCTGTCCCTGTCTCTGGTGTTTTACATCCAGATCTCTGCAAACTTGTGCAGAGCACATCTCCTGTCTGCATTTGCCTACATGAAATAAACACACTGGTAGGTGAAGCAGCGAGGGCTGAGCGTGTGAGGCTGCCTGAGAAGTGTGCTTGTGTGTGCCTTTCAGAAGCCTCCCCAACCTTTCATTCATTATTCATTCGTTACTTTCATCTCCTTTGGACTCTAATTACCTCGCTCTTAGAATATGTAGTTGTTAGGATTGGCTTTTTGCAGCTTGTGAGATTGCTTTTATTGTGTTCGAATATCCACTGAAGCACTGTAATTCCTTCAGTAACCAGAGCTCTGTGTTTCTGTTACAAAGCATAAAATCATCGAGTAGGGGTATAATGCCGTGCTTTTGTTGTGAGGTGGGTTTTGAGGAGTGAGGATGGCTTCTGGAGAGAAAACTGCTTGGCAAACCTGGGAGGTGTCAGTAAGCAGGTGAGGATATTGGCTTAAAAGGGAAAGTTTTTCACTTTTGAGGCTTGTTTTCACAGGAGATCACGGAGGCAGGCGGTGTCAGTAGGTCCAGGAAGGGGTTAGGAAAGTCCAGAGCTGACCAAGAGGTGCAGCCCCAGCAGTGCATGGCTGGGTGACACACAGGGAAGTTGCTGGCTGGGGGTGTCCTTCAGTTCACATCAGTAGATCTAGCTTTAGCAGTCCCAGTTTTTTTTTTTTTTTTCTTTCTGCCCTACGTTGGGGAAGCTAAATAAATGTACACAACATCAGCCTGTTGGGAGAGATAAGGCGCTGAATAGACCTACCCCGAAAATGAAGGTGCTTCACATTAAAGAGGCAGGTGCTTAATTCACACATTAGAATATTGCTTTTTTTCCTCACAGAAACCGTGATGTGTCGGGATAGTTTATCAGCGTGAAGCAGGACTGCCACGGAAAAGTTTGGATGTTTACAGCTGCCCTGTTTGGGCTGGCTGTGCTGCCTGTTTTCTCTCAGCGTATCTGAAGGGAGTAGCCTTCGAGCTGACATTGCGAGGGGCAGAATGAATGACTGGAGCCCTGTGTTCCTAGCAAGAATTGCTCTTTATCTATTCAAATATTTATGTCCTTGCAGAAGCCAATGAGCTGTTGCAGGCTGTTGCTCAGCTCTTCAGTTACCTGAGAATTTGCATTTAAACCACCCCTTGTTTATTGACGGACCCGAAGCCTTGAAAAGGGAAAAGTTGCGTCAGAAGAAAAATGCATGGGTTGTATGAGGATTTCAGGTACTTTGCAAACCTGACCTCAGTTTTGAGGAAACAAAATGCAGACTATTTTTTGAGGAGGGCACATAAAGAGTGGCATTTAGAGGTTTTGTTGACTACAAGTAGGGATAACTTGCATTAGGGACACCGCATTGACTAAATTTTTCTCGAGACTTAAAAGAGAAAAGCAAGTGAGCAACCCCCCTGTCTGCCTGCCAAGTCTTCCAGTGCCCCCAAATCGACACTTTGCAGTGCTGAGGCTGCTGTGGCTGGGGAGGGCATCGAGCTGAGCTCTTGCCCAGGGCTGTCCTAAGCCTCGAGCTGGCCTGGGGCTTGGAGAAGTGTTTCTGTGCGGTGGTGGGGGGCTGTAGTCGTGGTTTGAGACACAGGCAGACTGAACTGTTGGCTTTTCCAGGTAGTAGCTTGATTTTAAGAATTACTTGATGAAGGTGTGCAGCATTCAGCACGTATACGTGTTTGTGATGATTACACGTGTCGTGAGCTCTCCTGATTTTGTTCCTATTTTCTGCTAATTGGTGCATGATAATTATTTCCCTAACCTTTTACTGTTTAAGCCCGAGCTCAGCTGAAGCCTAGCGTGATGTTTCAAGTTTAGATAAAAATGCAAATGCTTCCTGGTAATTTATTCTTGCATCTCTTTGAAAAACGAGGGCAGTTGAGCCAGCTGCATCGAATTTCTGAGGATTGTCTGATTTCGGCTGTGTTTGTGTGAGGGAGCTGAACTGTTCTCAGCAGGGTTCCTGCAGTTCACTTGCCTGTTTGCTGGTACACGTGGCTTGGTGCTGCGCTTCGGCAGGGCTGGGGAAAGGCAGGCTGGTACGCTTTAAATGATCCTGATAAAGGAGGTGTGCGTATAAAAACGATCCAGTAATGTGACCGCAGAGAACCAGAGGGAAGATGATAACATTTCGCTAATGAGAATTCTCTTCTGAGCCTGGATTTATAACTCCTGTCGCTTTTAGCACGGCGCGTGTTTCTCAGTATCCATCGCCTATTCTCCTCTAACAATCCACAATAATAATTTATTGCTTAAACCACAGAAAAGTACTCAAACAGAAATACATTACAAGCTGCTCAGGTCGTCCTCATCAGCAGGAGAAAACAAAACGGGCTGCACTAGTCTGCAGGGCTTCTCCAACAGGTTGAACGTTTTGTATCCTCCGTTTAGACGAGCTGACTACTAAAATATGTCCATGGACTGAGGTTTCTGCTTCTTAGGACCTGTATGGGAAAGTCTGTTGTTACGCTGGTAACTAATAGAATAATTTCTTTCCCCGTGATGACGCTTTATGATGCCTTACGCTGCATTTTGTGCCACAGGCATCGGTTCAGTTGTGATTTGGAACAAAGGACTGCTGCAGACTGGGGCAATTCAGAACTAGCGTGTAGGCATTCCTGGAAATTGTTTCATCCAGCTGCTGACAAGGCTTAATTTGGCTGGGTTTATGAGCTTAATAGGATTGCAGCCAGGGATAATGCTTGTGGAGAAGGTATGTGCTTTCTGGTGAGTGGTACAAAAGATGGAAATGAACATTAAAGTCGTGTACAGATTGTGTAGGTAAAACAAATTTATTGCTTCATCAAACAAAAGAGTTCATTAGAACATACTGGATTTGGCAAAGAAATTTGATGCTCAATTGTGAGATAAGCTATGCTGTGTGAAAGGAAAGGCTTGACAAAACGACATTTTAAAATTAGGTATTTTTGCTTTTATGTAGGATAAAGAGATGAATTTAAATCCAAGACAAAAACCTGGAGCATAGTTTCAAAATAAATGTTTAAAATCTTGCAAGTGTCATTTGTTCAGTCTTATGACATCCTAAAGTTAGTGCTGCATTTTTGGGGGTTCTTTCTGTTGTTCCAAAAAAAATAAGTGAAGCTTGCTCTTACTTCTGCAGTTCTCCTACACAGCCACATAAATAAATTTGTATCTACAGACCCTAGCTGCACCACCAAGCTGCCTATCTTATAACTCATTTAGTTGAGATCAGAGATTGGAGACATTAGAAATCGTACAATTTTGTTAAAATTTGAAGATACTGAACTTCATCTGGTTTGCCCCTAAAGCAGAACCGAAGTGGCTGATAGTTGCTGTAAGTACAGGCTTTAAATTGATGCTTTAAAGAGTTTCACCTGACAGTGCTTCATTTAAGTCATTAAAGCGTTAATTTTAATGATTGTGCCAGCGCAGTGTGAAATTGTAATTCAAGATGTAAAATAAAAGCTCCTTTTTAGCGTGTTACTAAACATTTATTGCTACATGCATTTGAATGATAAGCAAATAAAAACACAGCGATGGCTGCGGTTTATAACTGGTCATTAGAGTCCTCATCCATCAAAACACATAAGCCTGTGCATAATGGGACTATTTGCATAATTACAGTTATGAGCTTGATTTCTGAGCATGGAAGTAGTCCGCTAAGCATACGTGGAAACGTTTGACAATCAAGCTCGACTGTTTAAATGGACGACCAAAAGGAGCTGGAAAGCTTTGAAATTCGCAGCTAACCTGTGACATGTTTGAGGTTTGCTCAGGTAGAAGTGGTCAGCAAGCAGTGGCAGTTTTTCTCTGTTTGTCACTCAGAGCTATTTGACAGGTTTCATCTTCTCCTGAAGAGCTCATTCTGTAGAAGCAGAGCCTGCTGGTGCCTTCGGAATTCAAATCTCCTTTTTTCCCACTCAATCCACTTTTTCTGTGAATGCTTCTGCAGGTTAAAAAAAAAAAATACTACTACATTTCTTAAACAAAAAGCAAACACTAAAATTGTATCGGCGCGGTAGAAACATACATTTTGCTTTTATTTGAGCAAACAGTGGGAAATGCTGGGTATTGACTCACTTCTGGTTGATGGACAGAATTTGGGAACAGCACGGGCTATAAAAGCTTCACTTCATAATTTTTTTTTCTGTTTCAGCAGAATTTCTGTAATAACAAACACTTTGTAATAGCAAACAAATTTGCTCATTCACATTGCAGAAGAGGAGATGAGCTGATTTGAAGATGGGCATAGCGTGCACATAAACGCTATGGGGCGTAGTTTTGGCCACGGATATGTTCCTCCTTCAGCCGTCTAACCAAAATCATTTTAATCTGCATTTTTATTGAGGAATATGCAAATTAATGGCTGCTTCATACATTATTCAAGAAAAGATGTATTTTGTATCACTGATACTTCTTCTAATCTTAAGCTATGCAAATGATTTAATTAAAATAATTATGCTATATAATATACCTGAACTTTACTCTAAAATAGTACTTATTAATCGTTAATGGTACTTGTATTTTTAGCTGGAAAGGTGATTAAAATACTTGATTGATGGTGGGTTTGAAAGTATTTTCTTCCCCTTTTGCCTAACAGCTAGGACCGAGCTGGCCTTGTGTCTGTAATCAACCAATTGACCTAGTGCGTTCAAGAGCAGGGTCATTTGATTTGAAATTGCTGGTGTTGTGGCAGAAAAGGGTGGTTATTGGGAAAACAGAGAAGTCGTTTTGATGTGCCTGTCAGGCAGTGTTCCTGCAGCCTGCTCTGGTGGGCTCATCCTCCTCCTGCGAGCAACCACAGCCGAGCAGAAGTTTGCTGTCTCTTCAATCCCTCCAACCTTGGAGTTGTACGGCGTAATAACTCGTCACATCACGGCCTTGAGGCTGAAAAGGAATTGGTAAAAGGGAAGAGCGTGAGGGCTTGTCTGCCTTCGGGTAAAGGAGGCTGGGGAGCACACGGGGCTCTCAGCGACGGAAACTGCCAGGGCTCAGCACCCAGCACCCGGCTGCTGCACGAGGAGTGAATCATCCCCCCTTTTGTGGCAGCAAAATGATGTGTGTAATCAAACCGTTGGGTAGGATCGATAAAATGCAAAGCAAAGCGAAATAAGTGTCTGGCAGTTGTGGTTTCTGTCTGAATTACTGCCTTTCTTCCCGGGCTGGTGCTCAGCACCGGCGAGGCCTCGGTAAAAGCTGGGTGCGTTTATAAGCTGTTACAGCTGAGGTTAAAACCAAAAAATGACATTCTGCATGAGGATTTCTTACGCAGAATATATCTCATCTTTTTGGTGCTAAAATGAGACATTTCAATCCGTTTGCAAATGGAAGAGAAAATAAAAACTTTGTCATTTAAATTACTGATTGTGTAGAAGAAGCGAAGTTCAGCTTTGGGGTTACCAGAGGTCCATTTACTACAGTCTGACCAGAAAGTTACCCGGCCGTGGTTGCATTAACAACAGAATCAGTTGAAATAGTTCAAACATTTAACATCTGTGTCGGCAGGACTTGGCTCTTACGTATCCTCCCATCTTCTGCTGTGAAATGGGGAGGCTACCGCAAGCCCAAGGGCGAATTGAGGACCCGTAGTTTGGCTACAAAGAAGGGAAGGACAACAACTATGGGGTTTTGTTTGCTTTTGACCTAGTGGAAGGAAAATTCAACCCAAACAGCATGGAGAATGAAACAGCATGGAAATTGCCTCATCCTTCTTTTTTGTTTAATCTTAAAAGTTTAATTTTCCTGGAGTTTGGAGGTTAGGAAACTTTTACCCTAAACAGAACAGGCTAAGAGCAAGTTGTGGGGTTCAGCTGAAGGCAGAGGGGATCGTTCAGCCAAAGCAATTACACGTGTAATTCTCCTCTTGTTCTCTTCCCGTTGGATTTAAGGATCATGAATTTCAGCCCTGTTTTTTTATTTATTTTTTTTTTTTTTTAGGGGGCAGCACTTAAATACTTGCCAGCTATTGTCAATGACGTGAAATTAGTATTTGATCCTAAAGAACTTAGGTAAGTAGTTAATGAATTGAGTGTACTGTGCACCTCATCTAGAATTTTATTTTATATTATTAAATATCTATAAATATATATCTGTAATATATATTTTTAATGTATTACTTTATTAGTATACTGGTGGCTTGGAGCATGAGGGCAATGAAATATGACCACCTGAGATGTTTTATCACTTCAGTTATCACCTTTTTTCTGCAAGTAGTTGCAGGACTACACACACATCCTGCTTGTAAAGTAATGTGGGGCATCAGGGTTTGATAAATGCCTTGATAAATTTTGCAGTCTTGACTAGTAAAACCACATAATGAGCTACCAACAATTATCAGTCAAGTAACGGACTGCAAAACACTCAAAGCTGTGTACTTAATGCATCGCTCTTTGAATTATGTGAGGTAAATAATAACTCTGCTTTGGTTCAGTGAGCCTTACTTATGGATGGACATTTCAGTATCATAAACACAGGAGTGCTCTTAATAATGAATAGAAAAGCATAATGGGAAGATGTTTTAGAACAGCAAGAATAAAAAAATAATAAAGCAAAACTATTTGTTTAGGACCACTTTTAACTTAGAGGGAAAAAAAACAAAACAGTTTCTCCCAGTAATACTCAAGGTGTCTAAATCGAAATAAAAATTAGCAATGTAGATTTAATCTGATTTGATTTGCACAATCAGTTATAGAATATATATTATGTGTGTATAAATATGCATTTTCCATGTTCTGTCAAAAGGATGAAAAAATAAAGTAGAAATAAACTATGTAACTATAAACTTTTAAAAACTTTTTCATATTTATTACTTTTATATTAGTTTATATAACTATAAACTAATTTTCCAAATGTCTGAGGAAGCTGGAGTCTAGCTTCTGCTTGCCTGAGCTTTCAACTTATTTGCGTGTACGCTTATGCTTTCTTTGGCCCTAGGGAAAATATCTACTGTAGAGTTTCTGATCTAAATAATACTTTTGAAATGTGGTAGTAAAAGTATTGTTGAAAATACACCAAATGAGACATGTCGGGATTCGGCCCTGTTTTACCCATAATCAGTACAATTTTTCTGTCACTTATGGTATTGAAATTGAGTAATACTTAGAAATGTAGCCTTAATAGGGGGGAAAAAAAAAAGGATAAAAAATTAGGAAATGATACAAAATTATTATAAATTTCTTTAAAAAAAAAATCGTTTTAATGTGGGAACTGAGCTGATGAGTTTGATGGTCCTATATCAGCCTAAAATATGTGTTTTTGTGTGGCTGTACCGTTGGTGAAAGCTTGTAATATGGACTATCACTTTTTTCCACATTTTTAATTTTGTGGCTTATATGGTCATGTATTATGTTTAATATGTTTTCTCTTGTGTCTTTGCATGTAGCAAACTTTTTACCGAATTCATCCTGAACGTTCCTGTGAGCCGGCTGACAATTCAGAAGCTGTACTGCTTGATAGAAATAGTTCACAGTGACCTCTTCACGCAGCACGGTAAGCAGAGCCTGTGCGACTCCGAAGCTGTCACATTATTCATTGTCTCCAGACCTCTGCTGCTGTAAGGTTTGTCCTTGCTACCGAAAGCAGCAGAGGTTGTAACCAATGAGGGTTGTTCCATTAGCAGGACAAGGAGATTTAAAATCAGGGAGGAGATGCTAATTGACACTTACTGCAGGTTAGAGATCATAAAGAAGTGAAAGGAAAAACTTGTAATTTTTCATTTAAGAGGGCACTAAGTGTCTGGTGTTATTGGCACGCGTTACAACTTCAATGGTGATAATTTTATCAAAAGCTTTTGTGCTCAGTGAAGTCTGGCAGAAAGAATGGCTGTTCTTGCTGGCCATCCTTTCTGAAACATCTTGCTTTCCCATCACTCTGTACCCGAGCCAAAGTAAAACATATAAACCCTTTATCACAGCATATAATCCCTTCATCCGTTCTTCCTTATTCTCTTCCTTCACATTGTGGAAGATGACTTCAAGTGGTTGTATTACAGATTGCTTCGTTTGAAGTGAAACCTTCTGTTCTTTTTTAGATAACTGCAAGTTAAACTAACCCAGACTAAATGTTTATGTGCTGTCAGAAGAAGCTAATGAGGGAGCAAATAGGTGATGGTTCAGCCATAAAGGAAATCGGAAAGGAAATAATTTTATAAAGGAAATTTGAGTCTTCTGTGGATCAAAAATGCTGGTGACGTGACACAAAGTGCTGACATAACAAAATTTTGTGGTTCCAATTTAAAAAAAAAAAAAGTCTTGGTGTATTGGCTCTGCACTGATAGGTCTTAGATCAGTTAACGTCTGAACACACCTAGTAACTTTATCTTTTATGGTTAGTTTAAAAAAAAAAAAAGGTATAAAGCTAACACAATCTGTGCTGCACATGCTCCTTAATTTCACAAAGCTTTGTGCTTTCCCACCTGGTGCAGTTCAGCAGCACTGCTGGAAGTTTGTATGTAACAGTATTGTATGGACCTGGTCCTAACAACTGCGGAAACAAGTGCTACCTGTTGCTCTCTCTTGCTGCTTGAAGTTTCCTTCAGCAGGGTTTCCCCTTGTTGCTCAGGTGGGCCTGTGGCACAGAAGTTGTGAATTTACTTCCTGCAGCTATGGGTGGTGAGGAAGTAGGGGTAAAGCTCTCTTAAAACAGGCTACTGGCCACATCACCACATACTGCACCAGCAACTCCAAATGCAATTCAGCTTCACCTTCACATTTGAGACCATTTGAGATTATTCAACCCTTCTGAGCCGCACCAAACGAGAGGCATAATTTTATCTAATTTGAATCACAGGATTGGAGTTTGGGTAAAATGGTTCAAGTCTCCCTGAGGCTGCTGTAATGTTTGCTCTCCCTGATGTGTACGTAATGTTACTGTAACGTGTGTCCCTTCTGGCCTTCTCAGCTCTTTGCAGTGCATTTTCTTTCTTCTAGCTGCCTTTAGAAAGCCAGGTCTTCAGGGTAGAAGTCAGTGATGCTCTGGAGAGGAGGAAATTGAAATAACATGGGGAAGAGCATCCGAAGTCTAACATGCATCAGTTGAGGTGTGATGGGGATTCAAGGCACGTGTACCCCAAGTGCTGCCCAGGCATTCGTGGCCCATCCGGGCTGCGTGGGGCACTCGTTTCACTCCAGCTGCTGCCCAGCAAAACTGGGGCAGTGCCACATGCAGGGGGATGAAGCCTGGCCCAGGAGGGGACTTGCAGAGTTGGGTGCACTGCTGGCACGGCTGCGTGTGCTTGTGCAGGGCCTTGGCTGTTCTCTGTCAATAAACACAGCATTTTGTCAAAGCTTCTCGTGCTGCTGATAGGTCTGCGTAAAGCCTGGAGAATCAATCATACCGGGAAGGTTTTGTAAACAATAAAAATTCACTTGAAAATAAATTAAATGAATAGCCACAGTATTTGTTGTGCTCAGATTTTCCCTGCTCTGCTGGGCTGAGTTCGTGTTACTGAAGCAGAGCTCTGCTGCCTTTCCTCCTCCTCATTTGTTCAATACTTTTAAACTGATAGCCAAATTCATGTAAGTAGCTGTATGATCCTGTATCATGTCACAGGAACGAGATTTTCTTTTCTAAAAGCAATATGCAGCACAAGATTGTGGAGTTGATGGAAAGCTGTAAAACGTACCGAAAAACCAACCAGCATTTCATCAGTGTAGGTGGAGAAAATGCACTAATTCTGTGCCCTGAGAAGTCACGGAAGATTGATTTGTGGTGCCTCAAGAAGAATAAAAATTCAAAATACATGAATTCATGAGGCTTTGGAGGATGTGGGGATGAGAGGGGTGTGAGGAATGATAAAGCATCCTGCTTGAGTGATGGATGCATCGGTGGTCGTCATGAAGTCTCAAGGCTTTGGGATTTTCGACATGAATCTCCTTTTGCATTGTGGTTTGTGTCTTTAAAAGTATTTTTTGAATCCTTTTGTAAAACTTCACTGGCTTTCTGGTTACGTTGTGTGTCTCGTTTGTTCCCTTCTGAAATTCAAGGTTACTTCTCTCCACTGCAGAGCTTGTACTTACTTTTATTAAGCTTTCTTCGGCCTTGGCAGGCAAGTCTTGTACGTTCCTTCCATTCCATTGCTTTTGTCCTAACAGTGATTCATAATCGAGCCCTTATACCCAGGGGAGTGAGGAAAATCAGCGTGTGATTAGGCAGTCAAAGCCGTGCTAAGGAGAGAGAGAGAGAGAGCGTGTGTGTGTGTGTGTGTCTATTTGTGTGTGTGTGTTTGATGAGAGAACAAGAGCCCGGTGACTTCAAGGAGCATATTTTCCAAGCTCGTGGCTATTTACAGAGGCCCTCAGGTAGGAATCGGCCCTCTGCATAGACGACACGTGTGCCACATCTTCGTGCTCCTGATTCCTGTCCTTGAATATTCGAACAGCACCAAGAGGAAAAGATTTTCCAGCGATGTAAGCTGATGCGAGAACAGCTGCTTCTGCCTATTTTCAGGGATTATACTTACCAAGTTCCAAGTCTGTTTTGTACATAGGATCTGCCTTTTTCCCCTCTCCATGTTCTTACCAATAATCTAGTATGGCATTAGCAAAATAAGTACGAGTTTTCCACTGGAAGAGCATAAGTAGCATCTTGCTGTTTTTTTTGTCAAGCAAAATTTAATTAAAAAAATAAATTATTAATTTGTTTATTTATTGTACAGAGAATATAAATTAATAGAAAATCTCTTGCATAGGGGCTGGACGCTTCTTTGAAAACCCCAGCGCTCATCTCAGGCAACTGGAATTCAGCTTCTTGCACGCAGTGATTTTAAGTTCAGTGGTTAATGCTCTGATTCAGCGAGTCGTTTAATTATCGGACGTGAACAGAGCTTCAAATGTACTGGTTCAGAAATCTGTATACGCCTTGTTCAACGAGGACCTGGGTATATATAGCAGTGGGTCCTTATGTAAGCCGTACGTAATCTTGTGTATGCATCTGTATAAATGTAAGATATGTGAATATACAATAATTGTGTGTATATGTATGGCTGTATACAAGTAAATGCATGCATAAATAAGATTTATTACTGCTATCACAGTATTTTATGTAGACCTCTTATGGTTTGCACAAAAAACCCTTTTGCCCATGTAAAGTAGCAAACTTTTGATTGCAACCAGCCCTGTGCCTCTTCTTCCTCTCGTGTCCCTCTCCCTTCCACAAACACCCCCACGTCAACCCTGACACACGGGACATGTCTCTTGATTTCAGCACCTGAAACAGTTCTGGATGTCGTACGTGTCTCCTGTAAGGCTCTGCCCAAATGTGTGTGGGAATTTGTGACTTGGAGTGCAGCAGTTTTATAATAACCCAGTGCAGGTTTTCAGCTCTAAACGTATAAATACTTGGTTTGTAGCTAAGTGAATCGTCTCATCTTTGGAAGCTTCAAAACCCCAGCTTTATATAAATAGTGATTTATCGGATTTGTTTTGTCCTGTAGAGATGTTTGCGTTCTCTGGTGCTCAGCGTTACAAATGACTTGCAGCTAATTACCAAGTGAGCTGTGTGGCTGCTGTATCCTTAAATAGTTAGGGAAGAAAACAAGTGATTTCTCCATTAGGAAGTCGCTGGCCTATTAAATATTAGGAGAGAGCATATAGCATTTATACGAACTCTTACTGTTTAATTATGGCTAAACTTCCAGTCTCTATCTGCACGCTGCGTAGCAGAAGCACAGTTATTAAGCACAGTTTTTTTTGTTTGTCCACATAAACAAAATGAACCGTAAAAGAAAGAAAGACATTCATCAGCGTCTCTCCAAATGAAATGCTTCATATTGACCCAAATTTATTGCCTGTGTTTAGCTTCAGCATGGATCCCGTCTCAGCGTTTCATCGAAGCTGTGCTTGGCTGCTCCGGAGTTGATAATGCTTCCTGAGCGTCCCTTTATAAAGATGAATATTTTATTCTGGCTGCACGCTGCTGTGACATTAATCATGGTGGGCTGGACTTGTGCAGCCGAGGATGAACGGCTGTGGGATCGCTGCTGTCTGTAATCGTTGTGCATCGCCCTCCTGAGCTGGCTTCACAGCTGGATTCAGGGCAGGAGCCCCCAGGCTCTGGGTGGATCGAGGTTTCCCATTAATCAGCGCCCGGAGGTGTTTGTGACCAGCAGGTTGAGGAAGGGCAACTTTTCCCCGTTCTGTACCTGTAAATAATCAGGACGTAGCTGAGCAAGCTGCAGTTTGTCAAGATGCTTTATGGCAAAGGATGCGCTAAGTGGAGATAAGATTCTACTCCGATAGCACTAGGTTTGTTGAAATACACGTGTTGTATGGATATGGGCGTAAATAAAGGTATCTGTGTGTTGGTGGGGTTCCCTCTTAGGATTTTATTGCCTTCCAGGTCTTGTGTGTTTCATTGGAGGTAGCTGGAAAACCTCAACGTAGTTCATGGAACAGTTTCAGTAGTGGTTTCTGCTCAGGATGACGCTGGGATGCGTTGGGTGATCCAGCATTAAAAGCATCGTGCGATGGGAAAGCGGCGGGACGAAGGAGTTTGGTTTTGAACTGGGAAGGATCTGGCTTTTTTGCGGAATAGTGGAGTAGCCAGGACACCTTGGCACTTGGCTTTATCCTCCTGTAGCCTGCCTGGTGCAGCAGGTACACAGCGAGGGGCGGCTGGATGCTCACCAGTCGGTGCTGGGGAAGGCAGAGCCGGGCTGCTGGCACCCAGAAGTGCTACCCAGGAGAACTTGGGCCTTGGTGCAGGCTGTGTGACCCCAGATAAGAGTATGACAAATCAGTTCGTGTTTCCTTTCCCAGAAATTCAGCGTGAATACCTGCCCTGTCGATCACCGTGCACTCCCTGTGATCCAACCCCCAGGGGCAGAGCTGCAGTTCTGCCTTCCCAATTTACATGGAGTGAGTAGTGGTGATTTGGTGGCTCCTGGCGTGTAGGAATGCCCCAGGTAGCTGAGCGAGGAAGGGAACAGAGCTGGGGGTTGGATTCCCCTACAGGTTTATGGATAGTGCAGCTGCAAACAAATAACGGGGGCTTGCGGTGATGCTTCTCTTATTAGATTTTCTTTTTTAATCCATTTTTTTTGCTGCTTACTGGGTAAGTCTTCAAGGAAAAAGGTACGAGGGGATGCGAAGCTACGGCTGGATGTATTTCTCCATGTCAATACTACGCAGGGACTGGTGCCTGCTTCTCGGTGGGAAGGAATTGACCTAATGCCCCAGGAGGTTGCTAATTAAATAGCAAACTCCCAGGTGGAGGAAACCAATGCTTCCAGGTGCTCTCTGAGTGAGATCCCCACTTGTGCATCCCTGCCCAGCACCCACCCGCAGCAGTCACTTGAGCCCGCAGGGTTCCTCTCGAGCTGCCGGGGCTGGGAGCCCTGAAACCACTCCAGGGACCTGTGTGGGTCCTTGCAGGGTGACCTCGTGTTACTGAGCCGAGGCTCCTGGCTTTTTGTGGGGGCTGCTTTCCTGGGGAGTCCTCCGAGGGCAGAGCTGCCCCCCGGGTTAAAGGGCAGGAGCCTGGGCGGTGCTCAGACCTGATGTGCAGGAGATAGGTGGGTGGTTGGGAGGAAAGGGGTTTGGGAACTGATGTTTGTGGGGTAAAGGATGTGGAATAGTCTCCTTTTTTGTCTGTTCCTGTTCTGTTATCTAGGGTAGGGGCATAAAATGTGCTCACCCTTCCCTCACCTCCAAAATGTAGGCTGGTAGCAGGCAGGCTGTAATTTCGCGGTGTAATTTCACCACCGTAATTTCTTTAGGAGTAAGCCAGGCTCTGATAAACAGGAGCCCTCTCCTTTGGGCTCAGATTTATTTGGGGTGGGCATGGGGACAGGCTGAGGGGTTTTACCTGCGCTCCTCCCCGCTGTGAGGATGCTGCCGGCGGGCTGGGAGCTGTGTCCTTAGGGCAGGAGTGGCCCAGGGGCACTGAGTGCTAGGTCCCTGCATCTTGTCTGTGCAGGGCCATTTGCAGCTTGTACACTCCTTACATTGAATAGGTCAGTGCCACGGTGATACCTGCTCTAGTTCTCAGTCCTCACTTTGCTTCCCGAACCTCCTTGATTGGAGCTGAAACACTGAGCCGAATTATTTCACTCCATGATTTACCTTCCCCTTATCTCTGCTTCCTGACACACTTCCCTTGTCCGGGACTATTCCCGGGTAGAAATGCAGGTGACTGGGAATCTGGAAGTTCTCTTTTTCTTAATTTTTTTTGTCTCATAAGCACCGGAGCAGCTCGGCTGTGTCGGCGATGCGGGGAAGGTCCTGAACTTGTGTAACCTTGTGTCTTGTGTGCAGACTGCAGGGAGATCTTGCTGCCAACCATGACAGATCAGCTCAAGTATCACTTGGAAAGACAAGAAGATCTGGAGGCTTGTTGCCAGCTGCTGAGTAACATCCTGGAAGTGCTCTACAAGAAGGATGTGGTCAGTATCTCGCGCTTCTGCGGTGCTTAGCATCTAAAAGGGTTGGATGGTGGTAGGACCCATTCAGCAGGTAACCCCTCATCACTTCGATGCTTTTTTTTTTTTTTTCCTCCTTACCAGTCTTTTGGAAGACTTCTTTTTTAGGTATGCAACGACAGGGATGTGTTGTTTGACATCTTTGGATATCTCTTACTGTATCTGCAGTAGCTCCAGTTACAGAATCCTATTTCTTTTCCAGATACTGGTTGAACAGTGAGTAGGAATCATCCACTTAGGAGATCAACCTCTCACACAGTGTCTAGCCTCTGCCTGCTGGAAAGTATTTGATTCCATCCCCCATCCCCACCAACCCCCAGCAGTCTGGGAAACACACATTTGAGATGTGTTGATGCTGGCCCATGAGGCCAGATACGTGAATTTCTGCTTTTGTTAACACAGAAATTTGTTTAACTGTTTGAAGTGCTGTTTAGTTTTACACAGCAGGGCTCTCCACCCCGCAAGAAATGACCTGGATTAGCAGGTGGCTGCTTCTGCTTCTGACCCCGCTGGGGTCACCTCCTCACATAACACCTAACATCCTATTTGACTATTTCGAGGGGGTTTCTGATTTTATTTTGTTTTATTTATATGATTTCTGATTTTATTTTTATTTTTTTTTTGGAAGAAGTTCTGTGCCACGACTTCAGAGAGTGGGTGATGCTTAGAGGAGATGCTTAGAGAGTAGGGAGAGCTGAAGGGTGGAGAGGAGCAGGGTCCCAAGGTGCCTTTAGCCCTGAAGATGCTCCTTGTAGCAGAATTGTACGCTTTATCCCAAAGACAGCTCTGTCAGCAGGGGGAAGAAAAACCCATATTGAAGCAGTAGCCGTGTCTGTCTGCACAGGTGATGGATCGCTCTTCAAATATGCAAATGCCTTTTCCATATATGCATGTCTGCCTTTGCTAATTAAGCATAATGAGATGATAAGCTGGGGGTTATTATGTGGATCCAAGGGCAAGGAAGAGAATGGCTCATCAGAGTGTTTGTGCTGCAGCCAAGAAGCACCACGAAGATGCTGCTTTATTTAGATAATTATCTGGGAGAAGGCTTCCAAGTGCTGGCTGTAGAATTGTTTCACCTTCCCACCTTCCCCCTTTTGAAGTCTGCTCCTTCAGACTAAGGAAAGCTAAGAAATAAATCCATTTATGAAGTATAGGCTGGGAGTGATGTTCATTTATTGTGGGTTTTAACTCCTTGTCAGGTTTTTCTTTGGCTTCAGTCCCTGTGTGCACCATCCTGCACGAGGTTTCTGAACTTTTCTTAAAGGCCAGTTGTGCCAAACACCCTATTTTCAACTCTTCTAAAAATAACAGCAGATTACATACAAGACAAAAAATAACTGGACATAATTGACTGAAATCGAAGCTCCTCACTTAAACTTTTTCTTTTTGCTTTTCTTGGTTTCTTTTAATTGAGCTTTTGTAGAATCAGCCCCCAGAACTTGCTAATGACTGTGGACTTATGATGTTGGAAAAATGGCTTAGGAAAATAAAATTAAGTAACTAAGTGTCATGGTTATTGCTGCTAGTTGCAGGGACTTGCTTTTAATTTAGATAACTCTAACAGCAAAAATAAATTTATCAGGAACATGTATTAATAAGACGTTTCACGGTCTTCTTTAAATCTGAGGCTAATTTTCTGCCTTTGATCAGTAGCAGTTAAGTGCTGCTTTATTTAACTTTCACAAGAAAGGTGGTTTTAAAGGCAAACATAAATATTTGAATTGTATTGGTGTCTCTTGTACCTAGTTACCATTCATTTATTCTTTTTCCCTAGGGGCCAACACAACGCCATGTCCAGATAATCATGGAGAAGCTACTGAGGACAGTAAATAGAACAGTCATTTCCATGGGACGTGATTCGGAGCTCATTGTAAGTGTCTATTGATGAAAACTTAAATACCTTTGTCGCATCTTTGTCAACCGGGCTGTAATAGGATTTAAATCCCAAGCGATCCCAAGCAATCAAATCCTTCTGCAGCTGGCTGTGTGAGCTCGGTAAGCTGGAGAGCATCGCCTTGTCGGTTTTCTGTGGCTTTCATAGGTGGTGGTGGTGGGGGCACTGGTCACATCAGACCAGGGTTTTCATCTTTCTGAGCGGTTGTTATTGTTCTACGTGAATCTGGTTCAGTTCAGTTCAACGCACAGACTTGTTGTTGTCACCTGAAGTCATGAATTTTCCTTAAAAAAAAAAAAAAAAAAGTGTGTATCTGCTAGTCTAATGGGGGAGTCCATTAGCACTTTTTTCTTTTTGATCTCCCCTTTCTTTTCCTGTTTTATTTCTGTGTAATTGCACACGGTGATATTTTACTTCTTATTACAAAGAGGAAAGAACTCTTTGCATCTTCCTTACCTGCTGCCATCGCGTTTACTTGGCACAGTGATGTTTGCGTCTGCAAGCGTACTGCAATGTTAGTTCTGTCTTCTGTGCTTCACCCATTTTTATCTTCTGTCTTAGGTTTTATCACATTGATTTGCAATCATAGTTTTTGCCATAAAAAGTGATAATGGATCACCAGATCCTTCGCTAGAGCAAAACCCAGTTACGAGTGGCTCTCGTTCTTCCAGAATATAAGGTTGGATTCGACTAACAGTGAAAAAATCATAAGATTTATACGTTGTAACTCTGTGTATTACCCCAGAAATTATTAATAATGTGCAGAACAGATTATATTCAAATATCTGTCTGTGCTAGGGCACGAAACTTTCTGCTTTTTCCCCCAGCTGTGAAGTAGGTGTCAGTCTTTCAAGACACACGCATGGGAAATTTCTTCGGTGCAGTTCGAGTGTGAATTCAGTATTCTTTTGGTGAACGTTATTTAGATACCGTATCAAAATGTTAATTATTCCTTTTGAACTTAATCAGATTTGAAACTTTCTCCTGTGCGTATTCCAGCTCAGTGCGGTTGTGTCAGAAATACCCGTGGTGGTCGTGAGCACACCGTGAAGTCACTCGATCCGCGCGAGTTGTAATTAGGTGATGGCTATTAACAGGCCAAGGTATTTCAAGGAGTACTCACTGCTAGCTTAAGATTCAGTCCTGTGCTGAAGGAATCCTCCTGTGATCAAACCGGTAGCGATTCATTTCCGTGGTGTCAACAAAGTCGGATATTAAAATGCAGCCGCTAATTAGCAGGCAGAACCTGACCCCTCTCGGATCAGCATCAGGCAGGAATCGTGCATTAACTTTTCCTTTCTCGCCGCTAGAACAGTTTCACCTGGAGTTTGTAGTAGAGAATTAATCACACGGGATGATGAGAAGGAAGGAGGTTTAAAAATGAGTGATTTTAGAGAGGCACAGTTGAACTAATAACTTTTTTTTGGAAGTAGCAAACTACAGGGCCTGTGCGATTTGCTCCTTGTGTTAGCAGAGCCGTGTTGGTGTCCTGCAGGGAGCACGTCTCCACCTTGTTCCCGTTCCTATTTCAGTCTCCATCGTATTCTTCATCCCTCTGTCTGAGCTGGAGGTGCTCCTGAGCTAGGCTGGGTTGTGCCTTAGTGTAAGGGGAGCACGGGGCACCAAATTTGCTGTTACCGGAGAACATATAATTAGAGCCTACTAAAGACACTGCAAATAATTCAGTAGCTCGCTCTGTGTTACAACATCTGGATGGGGTTTTGTACGTGTGATGCTGATACAAGTGTTAGCGGGTCAGTCTCCTTTGGAAAAACATCCCAGAAAGCTGGCTGTGCTGGGCGTACCTGCTTGGAGAAGGTGCTGACCTTCGGTGCAAGGTGGGAGCGCAGCCCCGCGGTGCTGAGCCAGCACCCGTGCAGAAATCCGATAGAATTTGCCTGTTTTGTGTACAATTTATCGGTATTCCACCTTGGTCCAGGGAATGAGAAAGGAGTTTTGGTAACTCGTACTGTATCTCAATCCAAATGTGGGAGAAGGGGCAGAAACCCTTTAAAGGCTTTCAGTCTTCTGTGAAAGCGGTGATTTTATGTGCTTGGAAATTAGCGTTTGTTCCCTCCTTGCCAGATCAAGAGAGGTTTTAAGATTAAAAAAACTCATTTCACCATGTAACTACTTGTTATTTCTGGCGAGATTTTTCTGGAAGTCTCACTGTGGTGATTTTCCTTGGTCTGTTTGCTGAGTGAAGCTGTGCAGGTCGTTCTCAGTGAAGGTGAGATTCAGATACTTTTATTTTTTCTGTGAATTCACCTGCAGCCAGACCACAAAACCTTCCCTTCTGGAAGATGCATTGTCTGAAAAAAGTAAATTGAGCAGACTTCCTTGGCTCTTTCTCTAAGTATAACTGAAATAATCTCTTCCCTTGCCCGGCACTGTTTGAGGACCGCTGTGCTCCCGGCTCCTCAGCGTTTTGCAGCCCCCGGTAAACCCAGGTGCTTCAGGTGGCAGATGTATGAATCTGTTCAGTAGACCATCTCGATTCCTCTGTATTGTGGAACAAGTCACATTCCTTGTTTCCAGAGAGAAAATACAGCTGGGATTTAAGAGCAGAGGGGTGGGAAGTGGTTCTGCTCCCACCAGCCTCTGTCCTTGGGAGCTCTGAAAATCACTTCGCGGTCTGTGGGGAAAAGGCAGCTGAAAACCCACTGTGATACCAGCAGAAAAAAGGCTCCCGTGAATTCTCTTGGGATGTGTGACCAGGTAGGAGAAGACTTGGTGGCTTTCCCAAGGAGTGGAATATTTCCCACATCACTTTTTTTTTTCTTCTAGTTTTTTTCCATGAGACATTTTGGGCAAGAATGCAGGGAGACCGACATTGAGGAGCTGCAGAAATGATCAGAAAGCTGAGAAAGTGATTTGTGATGTGAGAGCCTCCAGCCACCTGAAGTTCAGGGAAGATTTAGGGCTGGAAGAGAATCTCTGTAGGGTGGGAATGACGCCTGTCAGAGGAAGGAAGAGGAGCCGGTGACAGCGCAGGAGAGACAGAAGTAACAGGTGAAAGACAGTGGTGGATTCTCTGTCTCCTGGCATTTCCAAGGCAGCGTGCCTTCCCAGAAGGAGTTTGTAAGGGAAACTGGAGTAATTGGGGGTCACAAGAGAGAGTTCTGGAGCTTACCTTGTAGATGGGCTGAAGGTAGATGATGTAAATTGTCTTTGCGACCCTGAACTCCGCAGGTTACAATGCACGGCAGTTCCAAACCGTAGGTAGGAAGGGTTCATGAAAACGAATCCATTTGATTTAGAAAAAGTGATCAGCCACTAAAACCCTGAGTGAAATTAACGGCATAGACACCTCTGCGTCTGAGGTAAGAAAAAGCAAACACTTTGTACTGATGGTAGGATTTTCCAGTTTTAATCATGATTTTTTTTTCATGTTATCCTGATTTTTAAGCTATTTTTACAGTGATTTTTTTTTTTCCTTTAAGAAAACAAGTGATACTTACAGGAGTGGTGTTTCCTAACGGTCCTAAACCAAAGAATGGAGCTGACGCTTCATGGGAATTAGATGGACTTGGAAACTAACAGGGAGTAGAAAATCACTGCGGCATCTATTGGCTAAAAATAATTTTCAGGGAGAAGTGCCTGTAGCAAATCAGTGTGTGAAAGTGCGTGGTGCTCTCAGGGAACTCGGCAAAGCCATGTTAAGTGCCACACTGGAAGTGAAGATGCATTTTCTCTGCTGTAACCTCATACCTGCAGTTTATAGGATCCCCTACATTGGGGTGGAGATAGCTTCGTGTCAGTCACACTTAACTAAAAGCTCTCCTGAAGCAGGTTCGGCTCTCGGTGCCTAGCCCGAGTGATTCTAAATGCAATACAATATGATACATCTTACACACTTGCAAAAACATTTTATTACAAATTACATTGTATGGTACGATATAACACGGTATGTAATTGTAAGCAAGACTATGTATGTTAGCTTTTCCATCGTTTAAAAAAATGTAAAAAATTAAAAATCTGCAACTTCTTAAGAAAATAGCCTGGACATGTACAGAACACGCCGTGAGAACTTCCACTTTTAGCTCTTTGTGTGTTTCACCAGTGACTTCCCCTCTGACAGTAACTGCTTACAGGATACGGGTCTCCGGATGGGGCAGGAACCGCACAGAAATAGTGGAGTTTGGTGTCAGAGTCCCTGCACACAACAACGTTTAGAATAGATTTATGGGCAGAGCTACTGATGAGGTGACGCTAACGATTCGTAATTGATTGCCATTGAGAGATGCTTGGTTTAATTACTGAAACTAAATGGCGTGGTAGCGTGTATGAGTCTATAAATTATTACTGCTATTTTGAAATATTAAATATTGTTGTATTTTCTTCTCATGTCCATATTTGATATTTCTTTTTAGGAAAAAAAAAATAGATTTTCTTGTTGGGAAATATTTGGGTTTCTAGAACATGTAAGGTGGGCTGCCCTGTAAACAGTTCTATGTAATTAATTAAAAACACTATAAAATACATGGAACACACATTTTTCCAGATGAAACAATTGCACTTCCCTCCTGGTACACAGGACCAATCACCTTTTCTTAATCCTTCAGCTTTCACAGCCGTATTTTGGGACAGTGTTTGTGTTTGGACAAGAACTCGGAGCCCTCTTGAAGTCACTACAAAGGCGACTTTTTCATTAAAGCACGCCGAAAATAATTTCGAGGTGGACATAAACATCTCCTGCATTTCTGTTCCCTTTTTAACCTCCTTTTCTTATTTTTCTCCAAACCAAATAGCATGTGATTTTCCTTTTTTTTTTTTTTCTTTTTCAAATTTTATGTCGAGCTAAGAAACGGTGTAAGTGAAAGCATTTCAAGTTTGCTACTACGTGCAAGCTCCTCTGCTTATGATTACTTTTCTTCCACCTAAAGACTGAAGAATTTGTATCTTAACCTTGCTGCAGGGTGTGCAATTTCAAAACCAACTTAGAGTAACCCAGTTTCGGATACTGTATGATTCAAATGATCCTAACTCCTTAAAAAAAGAAAAAAAAAAAAAGATATCCCCGGTCCCATGTCACTTCCAGCAGGAGATTTTTTTTCCACAACTGGTCATTTTTGGTAGGTCTTTAATGACAGTAACAAATACTTAAGGGAAAGGGTTCCAGGTTATAATTCCAAGCAAAATTTTAAGTGTCAAAAAAAAAAAAAAAAAGAAATTTGAATCACATTTGTTCCCTAAGTGCATTGGTTAGTAAGTACAATTAGTAGATGTAGGTAGAAACTCTAATGTGGGGGGTTGGGAAACCCATCTGAGAAGCTTGGTAAATAAATAAATAAATAGATAAATAAATAGCTCTTAAAATTGCTGCTTCTTCCAAGCAGGTTTCAAAGCGTAATGCGTGCTATAAAATTTATGGTGCCTTTTGCAGTAATGGAGAGGTTTTCCAAAGATTGCATTAGAAAAAGATCCTACGTCATGGCAAACGCCAGCAATTGGTAGAGCTTGGTATTCTTTTTTGTGTGTTTTTTTTCTTTTTTTTTTTTTTCCTGTGCCAGAACGTGTCATTTAGACCTTTTGGGTACCAAAAAATGAAAAGTGAGATCTAGGACGGTTTGTCCTGTGGCCTTGACCCTGTCAGCTTGGTGTGGTTAAAGGCTCGTCCTGAATTTGGGAGATTTCTAGCCGCTCGCCTGCTGGAGGAGAGCAGCAGGCTTCTTCTGGTGGTGAGGACACAGCTAGGTTAGAAATGACGGTGCGTTGTCGAAATGTGATAGCTTGGCTGAAGTCTACAACACATGAAGGCAAATATACACACAGTCACGTCTTAGAGAGTATTCATGGTCTCGGACCACATGAAAAATTGTGCTTTGTCCAGGATATATGTGCTGAAAACTGCACTCCCCGATCAACATGGATTTGTAAAACTGAAGACCATTGCAAACGCAAGGCTTGCTCGCTTTTTTTTTTTTTTTTCCCCTCGTTGTTTAAAAGACGACAAACCAAACCCCCAGAAGGCTTTAAAACAAGAGTGATATTGCGCTGCGCACAGGATGACAGCCTACGACTGACCGGGTTAGAATGTGATGCTCTCAGATCTAAGGGGGGGGGGGGGGGTAATAGTTTTACTTTCCGTTTTGTACAAATTGCAATTCAGGTTTTACATCCCACATTGGTGAACCGCAAGTAAAAGCTGGCAAGGGGTCAGGTACCGCCTTGCTCTCCCGAGCACGAGTTCCTAGGTACAAAGGCCTTTTTGGTACACACGGTGAGAGCTGAACGCCGCCGGCCGCCTCCCAACAGCAGCGGCCGGCAGCACGGATCAACCTGCAGAGATCCCGTTGTAGGTGATGGACACAACCCCACATCTTCTTCAGAGAAGGCCTTGAACTCCACATGGGACGGACTTGGTTAAAGGAACCAGAGTTTCCATCTTCCGTGCTTTTTTGATTCAGTTTTGGATTTTTGCTTGGGAGTGGAGGAGTAGCTCTCCTGAGAATAAGGCAAAGGTGCAACCTGAGTTTCCTCGATAGGATGAAGTTTTCTCAAAACTGGCTGTAGTTTATCTTCTTGCTGCTTAAAATCCAATTCCACGCTAAAATTGGGAAGAAAAAAGCAATTAGCTGTTATAGGATAATCTAGGCACTTCACTCTGCTGCTCTGTAGATGCAGAGAACTTTTGCTTCTGAAAAAAGCTGCCGAGTGGGTGAGAGGTAAGGAGGCTGACCTGGCCACTCGTATACCTGAGCTGTTTCTTGCAAGTTTTACCATTAGATTAATTTCACCAAATTACTATCATGTTTACATACTCATCTCTGAAAAATAAATACGTTAAAAACCGAATTCTCCTTCACATTGCGAACCTTCTGCATATACACATAGCCCTGTAACAAGGACAGTAAAATACAACCTACTCAGCCTCTGAATGAGTGCTGAGACAAAAGCAGCTGGGGCTGTAGGCTCATTTGTTTAGCTGATCAGATCTGTAGGTAGCAGGGAAGGGACGCGTTACAGTAATAGCTCGTGTGTATTTGTTTTGTTTCATTTGCTTTTAAAATTTAATAGCAATAATAATTGCTAAATAAATAAAAATATTAAAAAAGCAATAAGGGAAACACTTGTTTAGTCTTAAAGCATGCATTCAGAAAACATACTTAAGATCCAGATTACACCTCCTGAATTCTAAGGACTCTCCACTACACAATCCTGCTAGCAATTAAGAAACATAATAGCGATGAAATTATAACCCTGATTTCAACAGAAAGAGCTACAGATTCAAGGTTAGCTTAGAAAACAAATCACGTTATGAACTTCAGCAAAATACTAATTTTATCTGATCCTCAAAAACCAATCTAGGCCACGTACATTCAAGTACCTTAAATGTCATGGATTGAAATTTGGGAAGTTTTATGGAACGAGTGGTGTAATATCTTCCTTCCCTACGTGTTGCTTGATACTCTAAAACTACGAATTTAAGACTGAGTGCATCTTTGGAGGCATTTGAGAGGCTGCCCTTGACTCTGCTGCTGAGGTTTCGTGGGGTTTGCAGTGACTGCTTCGGATGCCTCAGTGCTGCATAAACATCCGAGGTCAGTGCTCCTGAATGTCAGCTCACTTTTATAACTATTAAATTTGTTTTCTGAGTCCTTTCTGACCTTGCTTGTTTGCAGTAAGGTATCAGAGAAGCTATGCTGCTTTACTCCATCTGTGGATTTAGTTGGATTTTACTTTCCTCTTAGATTGGAGGAGAAGAAATCAGAAGTTTAGTAGGAAATGTTTGGGATGTTGCAAGGATGAGGTGGGTTATTGGGTGGCTTTTCCCAGAGCTGGTGAAGAGTCTGCCTGTCAGGAGGACTTCCAGTGAAGTCCCTAGAAGGAGGTGCTGTAAAGGTGTTAGTTTTTTTATTTATTTATTTTTAATCTGGCTGTAAGACTAGTTAAACCTAGTTTAATGGTCAAACACATATTGAGTAAAAAAGCATTTCAGTCATCTGGAGTGGTTGGAGAAACTCCCCAATAGTCAAAGAAGTTTTTTAGATAAGAGTTGAAATACTCAAAATATTTTTCCTGCCTCCATGTTGTTAAGTGGTAAAAAGACATTTCAAAAGGAAGGAAAAAAATATATTTACATTTCAATTTCAGATACGCCTTAGAACTGCCCCGTGACCACTGAACTTGCTGTAGACAGCAGCATCAGATCTGCTGGTACTACAGAGGCACGCTCTGAGAGCCCTGCATCTAATACTCATATACTCATCCTCGTTAAGGACAGAGCAGAGCAGTCTTCAACTCAGTAACTCTCTTAAGACCTACTCAAAATTGATGTAAAAAAAAATGTAAAAGCCAAAGCAACTTTCTGAGCAGAATACCTTTTTTTCACAATCAGTTTTTATTAAAGATGGACTGCAAGAGAACTCCACTAATTCTGGTCCGTATGACAAAACCCCCATTACTGTCATTCTTTACTGCATGAAACCATTTGCAGCTCATTGCAGGCTGTTTTATCTATTTACATCAAAATAAATATTTTTTTTTCTTCTGAAAACTCTAAAGAGCGTGAAAGGAAATGCATTTTACCTCTTGTAACTGTGTACATTTTTCAGGAGAGCTGTTATCTATCAGGATCAATTTATTTAGCTTTGCAGGTTTCCTAACGTAACTGTTCCTTTGAGGCAAATGATTTGTTTGCTTGCAAACTTAGGATTCCGCGTCGACTTGTTTGTGCTGCAGTAAGAGCTCAAAAACCTTATTTGGTGATTTTTCAGATTTCTCTAAATTAGCTGTAGCTGCTTTTATTTTGGGTTTCTAACTTTCTGTCCAACAGATGGAATACAATTAAATTCAGAGAGTGTCACATAGCTGTGTGGCTTCTTTATATTTCGGTGGGTGTTCTCTACAGCCTGTTCCCGTCTTCCCAAACCTTGTATTAGAGAACTAGTTTTTGTCACCTGGCACAGCTGTGATATTGCTTTGCTGAGTGATACTTCTGTATCCTAAGCATCTCTAGGTTTCCTCTCAGTGACTTTTCCTTGACAATTTTTTTTATCCCTTTATGCCATGTGGTTTGTTTCACTCCCAAATGGCCTCTTTCATGTCTCGAGGCCTCCCTGTGATAAGTGCAGTTACCATATCACTGCGGGCTGTGTGCTCTTCTAGCATTATTCATTTTGGAGCTCGTTATTGGCATCAGAAGTATTTTTTCCATCGCTCGATGACCAAGCAGTATATTTTTCAACAGTTAGGCCAACAATTATGAACACCAACAATAACGAATAAGCCCTACAAAAACGAAACAAGTAGTATCAGGCCTTGTAAACCGAAGTAGCCAACCTTGGAGGAATTGATTCTGATGCACTCAAACACAAGTGTCGGGGAGCTGGGCTTGCCACACCTGAGGCACGCCGCAGAAAGGTAGCGGGCAGTGCTTGAGTGATGCCTGGAAAACTGCTGTCATCCCTCTGAGCAGCCAACTCGCTCAGCCTGCTTTATTTTCTGCTTAACCCCATGGGCTGAGTCCCAGCCCTGTGATTAGGGACCGGTGTGGTGGGTTTTCTGTTCTCGGCTTCGTGGCTTCTCTAATGATTTTGAGAATTTATGTTAATGAGTGTTTATTTTTTGCATGCTGGCAGGAGAGTGAACTTTTTCTAATTTTGTTGCTGTGTAAGGGATTGAAAACAGTTTGAGGAGTCATAACCACTTGGTTTTAAACATATGGGACGTGGGAGCGGATCTAGCAACAAGCTTGGAGATTCGGATGGGCTTTCATCTTTCCTAACATAGTCACACGTTATTAATGTGCATCAGTTTAAGGTGCTGGATGCTAACAGTCTGGTACGTCAGCTCTGTAAGGTTGCAGAATTGGAACAGTTCAGGTTCAGGACCAGGTTGCTCAGGGCTTCACCCAGTTGGCTCTTGAAATCTCCAAGGAGGGAGTTTGCACAGGCTCGGGGCTGCGATCCCACTCAAGGGTAAACCCAACCTTTCGCCTGTTCAACCACAACCCTTCTCCTTTGACTTGACACTCCCTCTGTTTCCTTTTTTACTCTCTAGTTTGTAATGTTTAGGCCCCAATCCTACAAGCATTTGACGAGAGGTTTAACTCTACAGTAGGCTATGCGGAGTTGGAATTAAAGAACATCGCTGCCTCTCCTCCTGGGTTGCGTTAATAGGATCCCATGGAGTTAGTGTGTGCCACGTCTTGGAAGATCAGGATCCAGATAAGCACTAATAACTTGAGAAATAGCTCAATATACTTGCAAACAATCTCTTTTTTTTTTTAATTTTCCATTTCAATCTGAATATCGCAGATACCTAGGATCCCAAGCATTGTCAGTGCTGGGAAGCTGTTAAGATCCAAATCTTCAACTAAACATCTCACAGGCTTAGAAGTAAGGTGAGAAAGAACGTAAGTTAATTACTGTGGGTAGGAAATTAAAAAAAAAACGGTGAAAATTCCTAGTCTGGTCATTTAGTTACCTGATTTTGTTATACTGATACCATCTTAGGAATTTGTCTACTTGTCTTACTTCATTTTGTATGCCATATTTACGTATTTTCATAATTATCATTATGTCGAACCTTTACAATTAAACTACTTCCACGTGGCCTCTGTGCTACCTGGTTGACTTGCATCACCGTGATCTTAACCTGTAACAGCTGCTGGTTTACTGAGTGTTAAATTGCATAGATTCTAATAATAGGTTTTCAATTAAATAGCTGGAGCGTGCCTTAAAATGTCACTGACAAAATTAAATACTGTAAAACAGCGAATATGATTGCAAAATCCTGAAGGACTAAAAAACAGCCAAATTAATGGTTGCTGCAGCTCTGAATAATTTTTTTTTCCCAGGAGCTCCAATAGCGCAGTCCTGATGTAAGTTTGTTTGTTCCCCCTGTGCAGAAATTGGCTAGAGATTTGATCATTTCCAGCAGCTAAAGTAACCTTGCAAAAACTACAGAGTATTTGTGACCTCTCTGAGCAGAGGGAGGCCTAGCATGAATTCCTTAAGATGCTCCTTCACAGGGATAATTCCTGATAGAGGCCGTGGAATAATGCACAAAAATATTAAACAGAAGCCTCATTTTCTCATAAAGATTCCTTTTCGAGGATTAAAATTCATGAGGGATGGTAATTTAAATAGAAACGGAAAGGGCAGTTCCACTAAAAGATAATCACGGAATAAAACAGCCTGTGAAGATTTGAGTGCACATGGGTTTGGGTGTGATAGATTCAGTACAATTTCTGCATATCAATGCGATTTCTTCTTAATAACAAGATCTTGGTAGACCTCAGTATTAAGTTGACTTTGTGCTGACAATTTACCCTAATAAGGGTTATCCTCTCTCCTTAAAAATGATAGTGAATCTGCATTTAGCTTGGAAAGGATACATGGATAATTCTTTTTGTATCTTTCTATAAGTTTTGTTCTATAGTTTGTAAAAGATGGATGATTTTAAAACTGTTTTGAGGCCTTTTGTTTTGAGATGTGGATACTGATGGGGTGGGTTAATGTTTGACACATCAACACCTGACTAAAAGTTTGCTTATTTTTACTAAAGATGACATTTTTTGACTACTAATTTAACCACTGTGTGCTGATTACTACAAAGACATGCTGCAAAACACTTTTTACTAGTTTAGACTGTTGTCGTGTAGCTGGGGCTTGGTTAAAATTAAAAAGCTCTGTTGATAATATTGCAGATAAAGAGTCCTGAAGCTGTCTTTGAGCCTAGAGCTCCAGGAGACGTGGCACAACTGATCCTTTCCCTATTAGGATCCCGGTGACAGCAGGCTGCTGAAACCTTTGGGGTAATTGCTCCAGCCTTTCCCAGCCTTCACGGGAGCAGCTAAATGGGTCTTTAATTGGCAGGGGAAGCAGCGAATTGATGTGTGCTGCAGGACGAGGATGCAGTTAATGTTGCTCATCTCATGCAATGGAAGAAATCTGACCTGGGTTAGAATTCATCAAGTTCCTGAGCCTGTTTCCTATGGCAGCAACAAGTACATTTTTGAGGGAGTGGGGAATCAAATTTAGATGGTTCTTTTCCTGCTGGTTCCTGGAGTAGGAAAGTTTAATTTTTTGGGACCTTCTATCTTTTAACAGTTTCATGTTTGAACAGTTTCCTATTTATCAAAAAAGGAAAAAGTAACCTGGTTTCCCACTTTTCTTTAATTCTAAAATTTCTTTAATTCTATGTATTCTTTTCAACATTAAGACAATGTAAGAATAGATTTGAAATATTAGTAAAAAAGACATACTTCATATGCAAAATAACTCCTTTCAAAATCCTCTACTTGAAATGTTTACTAAAAGTCTGAGCATTTTTGCACATAAAAAGCAACAAAAATAGCTTAGAGTACAACAGTGACTTGTGTCTTCCACATTGTCTTCAGCTTTTGTGCTAGATCGTATTAATATTCGGAGAAGTCATCTTGAGGAGCAGAATTTAATTACAGTGATTGTTTCTGCATTCTAGCTCCTCATCTCTGCTACACTTGACACCACAGCAGGTAGCTGGATTGGCAGTAGGGCAACTGATTCATTCCCCTAAGATGCTTCAGTTTAAAAATAGAGCTTTGAAAGACCTCCGAAGTGTCTTTTTTTAATGTTACCGTGTTAAAAACTGAATTGCATTTTTGAAAGCAAAGGCAATTGTGGACGATGTCAAGAATTCTTTGAGCTCTTGACTTGCCCCGTAAGGGGGTTGGTTACATTTTCTTTGGTCTCCCCTGTCTACTGCCTGTATGAAGGGAGGACAGTGGGTCCAAGCTGGGTAAAAACACTTCTCCTAGTATCATAAAAGCAGTTGGAGAATGTGCTTTAATTTCTGTCCCTAAAACGTGTTCTTTCTTAATTGTACCTGTGTGCAAGGTTTGTCTTGCAATCCCTTACAGAGGTGCTCCCTGTATCCTTGCACGCAGAGTTGAGGTTTACCAGCAGCTTGAGCATCCTCCCTAATGAGATGCTTCATTTTGTTCAGAGGTTCCAGCACTGTAGTATTTGACTTGGGGAAGATCCTACAAGGCAATGTGTCTTAGTGGTGGTTTTATCAGCGAATTTCTCTTTTATCCTTTCTGGCTGCTTATCTTGTCATCGTAATTCAGCCTTCTCAGAGTTTCCCCTGTTTTGCGCTGTCTTCTGCTTTTAGACTTCTTGCCTGCAGCGTGTATTCTCCTACTGTGTCAAAAAGCTGAGCTGATTTTTGCTAAAACTTCCCCTGGAAACACTGCTTTAGGCGAATGCCCTGCATCGACAGCTTCAGTCCAAATGGCTGTTCTGGTGGGAAATGCTGGGGAGCCGGCTGGTAATGCATGCGGAGGGAAGCCCTTCAAATCTGCATGGCTGCGTGCTTTTCATTTGCAGGGCATATAAGAGGTAGAAACGGGTAAGTTCCTTCCTTTTAAACCTGCTGACTAGAAATCAAGCCCTTTAAAAATAAAATAAAATTGTTTTTGAAACAAAAAGAGCACCTCTTGATGACAGAGTGCTGTGTTGCAACTTCCCTGTCTGCCCTGGGAAAGAAATTGCATGGGATGAGCAAACCGGGCAGTAGGAGAGGCCTTTGTTCTTTATATGCTGCTAAATGCCTGTCTAAAGGAGAAATACATAAATTGGGTCCTTCCCCTGCACAGAACAGCACCTTGCTCTTTCCTAGGTAGCTGGGAAGGAGACAAGATGGAGCTGAAGCTTTCCATCCTTCCTTCTTTCACTTCTAGGCAGCTTGGGTGTAATGTATGGATAGGTGCAGGTCTTCCACCTCAATCAGAAACCGAGTAGACAAACAAGGGGGGAAGTGGTTTTCAGACCTAGACAGCATTTGTACATTCATTTTAGTTTGTATCTTTAGTTAATACCAGTCTTTATACATTTTCATCTGCACTATATTGCCTGATTTTCTGAAATACCTGCTGATACGTTTCAGAAGGAAATCTAGAAATAAGTTCTCAGAATATTTCATCCCTTTGTACAGAAAAGAGAAGAAATTCCTGGTAGAATGATAATCTGAGTCACGTTTATTTCCATCTTACCTGCACCACATGTAAACATGCAGTTGCTTTGCTTTAAGACTCTCTGTAATGGAGGAGGATAATTAAGCTGTCAGTATGAAACACATCATCAAACTCCTGATGGCTTCGTGTCATGCCCACTGATTATCTGTTATTCATTACATAGTACATGGCAAAACAGGTCTCTTGGCTGATAAACTTTAGGAGGCGAACCTCTGCTTTAGAGAAAACTGAAACGTATCCTTCCACCGTCTGCACCTGATTCTGTTCTAGTGAGTAAACTCCAAGTATTTCCTTCTGGAGGAGAAATTCTAGCAGGTATAACACATCTTTAACAAAGCCATGAAGCAGTTTTGTCATGTTTGAAGGTTTGACAGTAATGAGCCAACCTGTATTCACCTTCCAGTATCGTACACCTTCAAAACGAGTCTGTTAAAGGGGATTTTTGTATGCATGCAGCGAGTTTTCACTTGTGCGTTGCATGAAGACTGAGCAGGTTTGATTTGAAGAAGGCAGACGTGTGCTGTTCGTGTTGAGCAGGACGTATTTGCCCTGTATGTTTTAAAAACTTACCTACTACAAGTGTGAGAGTATGTAAAAGCCTGGGTAGTAATGTCATTTCCCTGATTAAACTACCTAAATTGAATCTGTACCTGGTTATCTGTGCTCTGAAATCTCAAAATTGCTTCCTGAGTCCGGCTGTTACTGCTATGAAATCAATTTGGCACGTGGAGCTGCTGGACAGGAATTGGAAGCATCTCTAGCAACGTGACAATGAAGCTCACAACTTGTAGCACTCCACATCCGGGAGCTGCAGCGGTGCAGTGACCGCAGTCATCTATTTGTCATTGTAGGCTTGAAAGCAGATGTCAGTTCATATAAGTAATTTAGTGAAGGTAAATTTATTTTCTGTTTTTTAATCTGCTTCTGTGTATTGAAAAAAAAAAAAACAAACACCATTTTAATGAAGGCTACCGTTTCATCTTGCATTAATGAATAAAATTGTTACTCTCATTAAGTAAGAAGAGGGAGTATTCATATTTTAACCTACCTGTAGATGATACACGCGCTGTTCCTGCACGTGTCGCAATTAGCCGTGTCTTGACCAGTCCGATATGAAAGCCTACAAAGATAAGAACACGAGATCATTAAAAAGCAATTTATTTGAACATGTCTTTGCCTTCTGTCATTGCTTTTCATAGAAATAAGAACTTTTTTTTAAAAAACTTTAGTATTGACCATACCAATCCAGCTAGAAAACAGGATCAAGAGGAAGACCATCCCATTTAACTAACGTTTCCCTTATTCACCTGGCCTGCACCTCTCTCGTCACCCTTCAGTTTGAGGCACGGTCCAGCTCTTACTTTCCCTAAGTATTGTCACCTATGCAAGGATTTGTCTGTACGCAGACGGAAATTTCATTAAAATAAATGTCTTAAATTAAAAGGAACAAAGCAGCCTGTATATCAATGCAAATGTTCTTGCATGCAAAGGACTTTAAAATGAAAATTGTGAAGTCAGTTTTTACATAGTAGCACTGTCCTTTTTTTTTATAGACTTACATATTTAAACTAGAGAATCATTTTAAGGTTTTTTATTCCAATTTGTGTAAAATACAGACTGGTATCTGCCGTTTGCTCCTAGTTACTTGTAAAAGAAATGGGGAAATACCTCATTTGTTGAAGTTTGAAGTTTGAAATACCTCATTTGTTGAAACTTGATGTTTGAGGATTTTGGATCGGGTTAGCAGTAATTTAAGGGAATGCTGCCGAGCTCAGGTTCTGGGGACAGAGGGCCTGCTTCTTGCTTCCCAGGCACCATAATAGTCATGGAAAAATACAGCGTTTGTGGAAACACTGATTTAATTTTTACTTAACAAAATATCAGGCCTCTCTAATACACAATTTTAATGAAAAATGATACACAAACTGTTCATGTGCTTGTCCCTAACACAGAAAATGAGCATTTCCTAAATACCTACACTGCGTCACTTCTCCTTACTATTTAAAAAGCTGTGAGTATTGTTTAAGAAGCTTAATAGGCTCCTTATAAATACATATTTTACCTAAAACTTATGTTTTTAAGAGAGAAGAAATCCCTCCGTGTGACCTTGCAGGCAGCGAGGGAATCTCTGGCACTGAGACACTGCGGGATGCTGCTTTTGGCCCTTGGAGGCCTGAAGTAGTTTCTGCTTTCAGTTCCCCGTTAAGACTCTCCTGGAGGCAGGCACTCGGCTTGGCACCACTGCATTAAACTTGGGCTTGTGAAATTATTTTTCCAAGCTATTGATCAAATCCTAAAACCCGTCGCTGAAAGACCCAGCCCCTGAACTTCACAGCTCAGCGTCTGGAAGCCGTGGTTTCCTGCAGGTAGTTAATAACCACCCTGGGAGGAACAGCACGGGTGTCTGAGTGCCTCTCTATAGATAAAGACACAAACGCGCCGTGCTGGGTGCCAGTTTTTTTCATTAGATGTCACTTGGGACGTTTTTATTTCTCCGTGCAAGCCTGCAAAGTACCTTTTAATATACAGGTAATTAGCTGCTTCGTAGACTAATGACCTCCTGCTCTCTGGCAGCCTGTGCTGCTCGTGCCAGCCTCTCTGCTCTCTGCAAAGTGCTTCTCGGAGCAAATGGATGTGTCTCTGAATCGCCGCCCTCTCGGGATGCTCTGTGACAAAGAAGTGGACCTGTGGGCGCTCCTAGTTCCTGAGGCATCCAGCCAGCTCCCACCAGCACCGTGCCCATCGTAACAAAACGTTTTGGCTGTGAAAAGCTCACCCCAAGTTAGTAGGCTGCTTACTTATTTAGCAAAAGCCATGCTTTGGTCTTACTGTGGATGTGCCAGGTCAGTCATGAACTGTGGTCCTGCTTCCGTAACTTGCAATTTTGATTTATTTATTCTTTAATCTTGTTTTCAGGACTTTTATTCAAATTAATTTCTAAAGCATATGATGATCTTTTAATGCTTGAAACCGTATTTCTTAATTTATGGTATAAGGCGGGCTCAACCTGATAAAAACTGGCCCTCTGATATCAGCATTAAAATGATCTGATCACTTTGAAATCCCGATTTCCCAGCTGCCCCGTTCAGCACTGTTGCTTTTAGCCTCGCTGCCACCCCCAAACCGACCTGTTCACAATTAGTTGTTTGGCAATTTACGATCAACTTGTCTTAAAATGTCATTTTCCTCCTTAAATCTTTTCAGCTTTCTCAGGGAGGGCTTTTCTTTCAAGCTCCGGTTCAGGTGATGCTGCTTCGTTAGCCAAGGCTGCGCTGTACCAGAGGTGGTACAGCACAAATGCAATTACTTACAAATTAAACTCTTTATAAAAGAATTTTGTTGTTTTTTACCCCGGGGCTTCAGGCTTTCACTTTCTTGTTTTCACATAATTATCTACAGAAATGCTGGCATGGAATTTACCTACCTCATGCCAGCAAAGATTTTACCATTAGCACAGTGGTTCTGCACGCAGACCTTACACAGTGAAGTAAAAACCAACTTGCTGAGAAACAGAGCAGCTGGAGGTACTGAAAAGTATTTTTCAATTTTTATTTGAATGGGTAAATGTGAAGTTTTTCACAAAGGTTCCTACGGAAAACTTTGCTTTTTAGTGAACTGATGAGTGGCTTTGGTCTGCCTGAGATCCAAAATGGGGTGCCTGGGAGCCAGGAGTTCCCCCAAGCTGGGACTCCCATGAGCAATGCACTTTATATAAAAATTATTTTTACATTTTCTATGTAAAAATTATTTTTACATAAAGTTATTACTTTTATTTTATATTTTTTATTACTGTTATTTTTCATTATTAGCCCTGCAGCTTCATTGCCCACTTTTACCATCATGGGTTTGGGAATGCTGCACTGGTTTATGTGTACGAAACACTGGGTTTCATAACTTTGGTGGATAAAACTTGTGGCTGTTGAACAACCAGCTCTTGGTTTTGCCCTTTTGGCTTACGTTGCTTTCGGTCTCCCCTAACAAAAATCCAGCAGCTTCGTGCTTTGATACCTTGCGCCTCGTCTTTCTGCCTCCACGTGGATGTGTGCAGATGGGCCTGGCCAGTGCCACGTGCTTGGGGATGTAGGTGCTGGAGGAGGGATAGTTAGAGATTACTGCTGGCTGTGTCTGCCTCTGATGAGCTGGGTAAGTGAGCAGAGGGCTCTCCGGGCTCGGTGTTTCACGTGTGGTTGCCAGCTCCGCTGCGTGTTATCTTCCCGAGGCTTTTACGTGCTTGCATTTCTTTTAGCATTCTTGGCACAACCGGAGCTTAACCTCAATTAACACCTCCAAGGAGGAAAATATGATAATGACGAGCAGCCATTTGCTGATCTGGACTGGCAGTTGCTAAGAATAGGCAGGAGTTTCAGAGCAGCCCGAAGGAATTACAAACACCTCGAAAACCCCTGAGAAATGCCGAATTTGTGCACCTGCTTGAGGCGTCTTTTGAAAATACCAACTGCAGCACCTTAAAACCATCTTTGCATTTGGGTAGGCTTTTTGCAAACATAAATTGGAGGCCTGGCTGTGCTGAGAGGGAAGTTTAGGTCTGTACATACAGAAATCCTTCTGTGGTTCAGGAGGTGGCGAGGGAGGGGGCACTAATCCAAGTACCCTGAGCAAGTATTGAAAACAAAGAAAACCTTACAGAGTGGTTTGGAGAGTAGTTTTGTTACATCCTCCTGCTGGGACTATACAGAGCACAGAGAGTGAAACACTCTGACGTTACCTGGGTTTGCAGAATAATGCCTTAAAAATAAATAGCGTGGTGGTAAACTTTGCAAAACTTGCATTTACTGTTAAGCACTGAAGAGTAATGAGGCTGATAACCAGGCTTTGGGAGGGAGTTGTCCACCCTTATTATTAACATAATTCGGCTTCTGGCAGAATCAGATGACTTCCCGATGTTCTGTGCATTGTAGTTGTCCTTGTGGATGTTGTAGCTGCATAAATAGAGGAAGATCACTCGACAGGTTTGGCAGATGAAGCTAAATCCTGCTTAGCCATGGTCTTAGTCTAACCCGGGAGAGATGTGGCATTGTATCGGGATGGAAAGCCACCTCGTATAAATACACTTCTATCAGCAAAGTCCTGTTCCTGCTGGATTAAGCTGCCTCTGGGTGCCCTAAGCCGCGTGCAGGGATGCTGCAGCTGGGCCGGCAGCAAGCTCACAGCCAGCTCTGCTGGGAAGCCCCCGGCCCCGTGGGTCAGTGGAAAAGCTGACACAGCCCTCCTGGTGCCGTGTTCTCATTACGCTGAAAACCAGCAGTCAACAGCTGTCATTTATAGCTGGCAGTGCTACAGCCAAAAGAATAAATAACTGCAGAAGAGCGGCGTTGAGCCCAGAGCGACTGACTTGATTGACTTGGTGCTTAAACATTTCGTTCGCCTACGTCTGGACGCAAACACTGAATTGTTCCATCTCAGATGTTACGTTTTTTTCTCCTCTGCTTTCACCTGAAGTTTTAATTACTTTATTTTTTTTTTTTCTCTGGAGTTTTTTTGACCTTATTTGCTTCCCTGGTACAGGGCTTGGGAGCATCCTGGCGCACACAGCACTGTGACGAGCAGCGTAGGGTCCTTGGAGCACTCAGAGCAGCTAGAGAAAGGGGTGCTTTAGGGTGTCCTCCTTCAGGTTTGGTTGCTTTATGTGGAATTTAGTTGCATTTAAAATAGATTGGGTGTTACAGCTGTGAGCAGAAGCCACTCTTTGTTAGAGCTGTGCTTTGCAGCGCCCCAAAAGGGCCGTGAGCTCCCTGCTACCTCCAGCACTATCGGCTCCCCCCAGCCAGCAGCTGTTGCCCCGTTTTTTAGCAGTCTCGTGGACTTGTAGTGGGGATTTGCCTTCCTGGTGGGGCTTTCCTGTCCTGCTCTGAAGTTGTCAGCACCTTCCTGGGGACGGCCGCGATACCTGGCAGCTGCAAAGCTCCGTGCCCGTGCAATCAGAGCACACGTGCAGAGGTGGGAAGGCAGAAGCTGTCCTGGCTCTGGGGTATGTAGGGAGGCTGTAGGTACTCGGGGTTATCCTGCTGGGTACCAGGACGTTTTAACATTAAAAACAGAGCCAAACTGATAAAAAAAAAGGCAAAAGAAACTACGCATAAATTCAGTAACTCATTTCTGAAAGTTGTTTTTAACTGATGGTGGAGGATGGAAGTGGAAATTGCGCGATGCTCTAATAGCAGAATCATTTTCCAGATTTTTTTCCCCTATCTTTCTTGTTATTACAGGGCTCGTATTATTCATCTGGTCTCTGAAAGTACTTTGAAATGTAGCGGAGCTCAGTGGTGAGATTTTTTAGGCTGTTTCCAAGACAGTAGTTTGTTGTTTTTTCCCCAGTCCTGACAGTTGGAAGCAGATGACTAATTTTCTTTTTGAGGTATTTGCGCTGTGGGCGTGTGGCATAACTCCCAAGACAGCAATTCAAGTGCTTTCACCCCGTAAATACATTTTTATATTGTACTCAGGTTAGTTAGGGAGTGAGGGTTTAAAAAAAAAAAAAAAAAACAAAGCAAAAAACACACTAAAAAACAACCACCGTATTTCAATAGGGCTGCCTAGTGATTAAAACCCAACCAAACAACACAAGCAAACAAAAAACCCCAACCTTGTGAATCAAAAGAATTAAAAAGGCATTTCAAGTGAAATCAGAAAATCTTGTAGGAATTACGAGTGTTTGAGGTCTGGCATCTCTCTTGAATGCCTTTGTTTCTCTGTCATATCACCAAAAAATGAGAAGGATAATTAAAATGTCAGCAGTTTGTGTATCAATAATTCAGGGAATTTGTTGGCTCTGGCTGAGCACCAACTTTATCTCTGGCTGGCAGCTCTTTGGGGGAGTGCTTGGTTATCTGTCACACAGCTTACTCAGTATTACACCCCGAGGTCTGGCTTTGCCCCTCGTGGTTTGCTCTGGACCCCAGCATCATCATTTGGGTGCTGCGAGACTTGTGAACCTCGTGCTGCAGCCCCCTTTATCGTAGTTTCGTTCCTATTCCAAGTCCCTGTTGCTCTCCCACCCCCAAATCCACCTTATTTTAAAATGAATGCCTTCTGCATGTAACTTCTGGGGTTTGCAGGGCTGATCTTTGTGCAAGCCCGTGCTGTGCTCGTGCCCTCAGACCTCTCTAGGTGCCAGGCTCCTGCTGGACTCAGACTGCTGACGAGTATGGTTGCTGCCCGGTGCTCTTGCTGTTTGGGTAGTGCTTCCACGAAGGTCAGTACTTGCAGGAAGGAGGAGCAGCAGGAAGGCCCTTGGAAGCAGGTCTCTGCAGGCCCCGGCACTTTGTTTTCTCATTTCCCTACCTGATGGTTTGATTTCACTGCAGTGCAGGAGAATTGGTGGAGAAGCAGCTCTGCATCTGCTGGAGCTCTGCACGCAGATGCTCAGCAAGGTCCCACCTCACAACTTTTTTCTGGGCTCGTGTCGGTGGCAGTGGAGGGAACACATCTCATTTACCACAGCGATGTCCGAATCTTGCCAGGCTGAAGTATTCTGGAGTGCAAATTGCCTTGCTGATGTCCAAATACCTCTGCTCATCTCCGCAGCCCAGTCTGGCTGAGTTATTAGACCACGCTCAGATCCTCTCTCATCTTCTTACCGATAACCAGGAGGAAACAAAGAGCAGAATACCTAATCTAATGGCCTGTTCTATTTATTTGTGCAACAAGTGATGTTGTGAAAAACACACCCCATCATCCTGCTGCCCAAATGCTGTTCATAGAGGGCCAGGCACAGCTCGGGGTGCTGGAGAGGCTTCCAGCAGCCTGCAGAAGGGCACTTTGCCTTCACAGCTGCCCTGGGACCCCACAGATCCCTGTCCTACTGCTGAGCGAGAGGCAGAAAGGAGCAATGACAATAAGCTGCTGCAGAAAATGTGAATTGTGATCTATTAAAGTGCTCCTTTTCTAAGTGCTTGTATATAACGTGGAAAAATGGTTGGGTGAGTGGGAAGAATAACCTGGTACTGCCTGCAGGCAGCAAAGGCGTGCCCGTGTTGGGCTACGCCGTGTCCCTTAAATCCATTACCTATTGACTCATCCATCTTCAGAATTTCTCTGTATTTGCAACGTCCAAAACAAAGCCACAATAAGAAAATACGAAGCAGTGTGATAGGGGATTTTTAAGATCTGAGCTGAGAACAGGACCTGGGTGTTGTAATAGAGGAAGAAAGCCAGCAGTGACACTGGGGGGGAGACAAACAGACGCGTGCCTGGGAGCTCTTTGGCATACGAGGTGTTTACCTCCCATTTCTGAAACAAGCCATGGATATCGGAGTCCAGCTCCACTCCTCGTTGTCCCTCAGCTCTGTGAAGGTGTCCTCCCGTAGGACTGACCTGCACATTTCTTTCTTAGCTCTGGAGCGGGGGCAGCCAGGAGCAGTTTAAAAACAAAAAGCCCCTCTTAAGGGCAAACCTCTCTACTGAAATTGCCCATAGTCAAGGTCCATTTTTCGCCAGGCATACCACTGTGCACGCCCATAAGGCTCAGAAGTAGGTGTCAGGTAGAAATCTGGGGATTGATCTCTTGCAGAACCCACATAGGCGAGAAACTTGGGGCCGTAAAGCTCATTTTGCTCATTTTTACCTGACTGGGTAGAGATGTGGCTCACCGCTCTGTCTCGTTGCAATCTAATACTACAGCATTCAAAATGCCGTTATTAAAGGATTACTCTAATTGTGTAAAGCGAAAACTGGTAATTCAGTACCTAAATAACATCCTCTTTAAAAGACTGATTTAGCAGAGCTCTCCTTGCAGGTATGTAATTTGGACAGCTCGGTGACAGTTGGAAGAGCTTCCCTTATGATCTGCCGCAACTCACAGGGATATATTTAGCACGAACACGAGCCTGCTTACACTTTTTTCTCAGTCATTCATTGTAAGACTTCACCGGTATTTCTGTTTTTGAATGTGGAAATTTGCTTTTATTGCCCTTTGTGTTAGTGCAGCCGCCCCGATGTGTCTGGAGCTGAGATTTCCCTTCCTGGAGGGCTGGTGACCCCCCTGAATCAGGTGGGGTCCTTCATCTGGCTCGTAAAACCTGGTGAATAGCAAGCAGATACAAATCACATAATTTTTCTGAACACACCAAACTGTTTTCTCCAGCTGTGCTGTGCGGTACCTGCAGCTAACAGCCGGTACGTTTAGTTTGCTGTGCCCCGAGACTGGGAGCGGTCGTCCTGTTGTTTCTGGAGCACACGGAGTAAGCATTCAGCCCCAATAAATTTGTTTCAAAAGGTCTTTTACCTAAAGGTCTAAACCTAAAGGTTTGCCCTTGCTTTTTATCCACCTTGCCAGTATGATCTGGAGCTTTGGTTACAAGCAGTGGAATACATTTGTTCAACTCTTGAAGGAAAAAAAAAGTATATGAAGTATGAATCCCATCAAATCTGGACGATCTCTGCCACACTGTGCTGTGAAATACAAGTTGGGCGCTGTTCATATCCAACTTCTCGTTGTTTTTCAGTGAGTTTAAGAGTTGGTCTTAAAGCTGCTTTAATGACCTAACCCCGGAAAAATAGGAATTTTCATGGAGTGCCCTTTGAGTGTGGCTCAGAGTTTAGGGAGTGATGCACCTGTGGGGCAGTGACAGGAGAGAGCTGACAGTTTAGCTCCTCATAATTAGAAATATCTGCGTGCTTCCAGCAAAGAGAGGGATGGCTGCAAGGAAAGGGGGGGGAGTTGTTGGAGCTAGAAAATAAAATGCTACTTGAGTATGGATTTGCACTGCAGTAATGGAATGCTCCAGGGGAGGCTGATCTTGGTGGAAACAGCAATGAATGACACACGGATAGAGCAGAATTGTCAAAGCAGGCGGTTGGAGTCACAAGGCCCACGAAGCACTGATCTGTGCAGAAATTATTCCTTTTCCCTGGCTATGGAGGATGCAGGTGAAGAGATGTCCTGTGTGCCACAGGAAGGTGAATTGTTACAGCCTGCGAGATGTCTCGGTACGTCTAGTCCAGGAAGGGTTTGTAACCAGTGTGTGCTTACAGTAAAGGGATTAGCAAGAAATGGAGGAGGTGGTCTTAGGCAGACTAAAGGCCAGAATGGATTTGGCAGCTCCCCAGGACAGACCAAAGGGATGTCTGTGAAGATCCCCCAGGGGAAAGTCCAGTCACTGCAGCCCCTACACTTCAAAGGTCTGCTGGTGTCGTGTCCTGCAACTTGGCTGCACTACCACGATGCAAAACGTGATGTCGTTTGGGCATCACAGATAAAGCTGCTTGTGTTCTCTGGGTTTTTGTATCTTACTTTACAGTGCGGTTGTCTTCCTTTAAGCTTATCTACAGATTGCTTTCCTCCATTTCCAGGTTTTCTCTTAGGAACAATTTTCTTAAACGTTTCCTGTGCTATGTCTGTAATTGAAAAAGCAAAACAAAACCAGAGAGGTTAAAGAAAAAAAATAATAAAAACCAATCCCGAACAAAGCCATGTCATATCATTTCTGCCGCTACTCCGTTATTTCCAAAGGCTGTGTTTTTCAGGGCTGTATTTGTAAGCTTTTTGAGCTTACCCTTCTCCTTATGTGACATAAGGAACTTGCCCATTTTTAAGTGTTGGCTCGTGCGTAGGTGGATTGAGGCCGGCAGCAGAGTTGTCACTGCCGGTGTTTGCTCTTTCCCCTTCGTCTGAGCTGCGTGGCTGGACTGTGCTCAGAGCAGCTTCTGGAAAAGGAGGAGAGCAAACAAGCTGGGTAATAATTGCTTCGGCTGCCTGCCTTTCATTTGCCATCATTCCTGAGTCAGGACAAGCTGCCGCTGGGCTGTGTGATGCTGGGTGGGCGCTGGCAGTGCTGCCCTCCTCTCCTCTTCGGTTTCAACATCCAAGCAAACACGGTTTGGCTTTGTTTTGCTGCTGAGAAATGATAATAGAGACCCAAATATCCTGTATTCATTGCAAGGAGACGTGAAATGACATCCAGATCCCATCCAGGAGATCGTACTGCCTTCAAAGCAGCCGGCTGAGCTGCTGCTGCTGCCTGGGACTGCATCTTGCAGCCGTGTTTGCTGAGAGCTCTTTAAATTCCTCAACCACTGCCTGCTAACAAATGAATATAAATGATGTCTGAAACAGGCTCATTTAACTGGTGCCTAATACGTAGCGTTTGGCCTGGCAGAGTCAAAATACTGTGACTCAGCTTTGTAGGGCGAATTGAGTACTTTGTTTATTAAAATTACTGATTTGTGGTATAACGAGAAGGGCCGTGATTGCTGCTACTTCTCACGGTGAAGATTTAAAGGGCAGATCATCGGTGTTCTCCAGCTGCAAAATATTTTCAATTATCTGTTCCTCTTCCAAATACTTTGCTGTTACATATTTCATGGGCTGTGCCGTCGTTGGCCAGGTTTGGAAATCAGTGACTTGGATTTTGCTCTTCCTGGCCTCGGTGAGGCTCCTTACAGGTAAACAGAGCAGAATTTTGCCTCGCTTAACCGAGGGCACCGTGTTTCAATAGAGACAAACATCTGCAGCTGTTACAGATTGCTAATAGTTTGCTCTGAAATCCGTTTGCTTTATTTTCCTGTAAATAACCTGTGTTGGGTTATAACGCTGCACCATGCTGCATGTAATACTCAGCACTTCTCCCCTCCTCTTGGAAGTCTGAGTCGAAGCTGGAGCTCTGCTACTTTTGGCCATGCATGACTTAACACAAAGGTTGGTTAAAGCCTTTGGCTGTGATGTAATTTTTTCCTTTTTTTTTGGTAGAGGCTCCCACATAGTAAGATATAATCACCATTTTGCCGAGTTTTATTAAATAATGATGCGCACGAGAAGCGTACAGCTTTGATAATCTTCAGTGGGAGTACGTGGAGGATGTCACAAGCTCGCAGGAAGGATTTCTAACCTGCCCCCAAATCTGTTTAGGTTTAATGCATTACAACTGTGCTGCACCCCGTGTTTTTTTCCCGATGGCCCAAACTTTGCATTTTGTGACCGATCACCTGGGCCTGACCCCAGGTCAGAGAGCAGAGTTGACGCTGATGCTTGAAGCATCAGATTTGGGCAACAAGAGCCCTCTGCACCTTGCCAGGTGTTAAGGCAAGATGTTCTTTTCCTCCTCCTGCTTTTCCAGTCGCTTTTCAGCCGAGCCGAGGGCTGTGTGTTGTTGCTAATTGCAGATAATGTAGTCCTGACACTTTGCAAAGTATCCATGGATGATATTCACCCAAAGGATGCTACCACTATCTTCAGAGATGCTGATACAGTTTTGCTGGCATAGACTCATTTAGTGATGAATTGCAGTAATAGCAGTTCAGGACCTACAGCATATTAGTGAAAATGAATCCACTGAGCACTGGTCCCATGGCACTACCACAGCACTTAGAGAACACCAATTTTCCTGAAGGGAGAGGAATCTGACTGAGTGTTAGCGATTTTTTTCCCAGCAGTGTGTTATTTGTATTTGTTTCTCGATGTGTGTTATTGTAAGGTAGTTAATGCACGTAAGAAAAGCAGGAAATGCCACAAACACAGAACACTTTTTTGGGTTGGTTCATGGAAGACTTGCACGTGCTACAGAAAGCAGAGATGGAGCAGTAATATTGCTCAATTTCTTGTTGTAAACTGACCTAACAGGAATCAGGGGCTAGTAAAGGCAGAAATGCCTTTAAGATCACCCAGGTGCTAGAAAATTCAATGGATCTGGAATACAGAAACTCATAAACCAGGAGGAAAGATACAATATTCATCTCTCCTTTCCTCCTTCACCATTTCTATATCCTTCACGAGAGGAGGCACATCTGGGGTGTGCCTAGAGCATAGGAAGGAGGAGCTGCAAGCAGGTCTGAGGAGCTCTTTTCTACTCTTGCTAAGTTTTATGACGGTACCTTTGTGTGTCCTTGTGTTTAAAACAACTCCCCATCCCAAGCCTTACTTTGATTTGTAGATATCTTGCCTCCAGTTTTTATAATTAACCTCCACTGCTGGTGGAAGTGCCACCGGTTATGATTTTGCAGTTAACATCAAAGACTCAGTAAAACATCTTAATTGCCTCTTCCACGCACCAGAACGTGTTTGAAATGAGTTCAAAACGTGTGATGTGTCCTTAGGTGGTGAGGAAGGGCCATCTCACCATTGCCAAGGAACCTGGGGGGGAAAAAGTAAAGGAGTGCTACAAATATCATATAGTCTCGCAGACTGACACACAAATCTGTACTGCCTTAGATATGCAGATAGTGTAAAGAACGGGGGTTTATAGGTGGGTCCAGTGTTGTAGGGCATGGGAACCCTCCTAATGTCAGATACATTAAATGGGTTTCATTTAAACATTACCCTTATATAAGTGAGGGTAAGAAAAATAAGCATTTGTGGACCTATTGCTCCAGTATCTTTGGGAAAAGAGGAAAAAATGGGCACGAAAGTCCTTGGAGGAAAGGCTGTTGTATCTGGCAGATGACCTTGTTGGGTAGGTGTGAGTGTTTCACACACGCAGGGTGATCAGCTGATGAGTTAGGACAACAAAATAATTTTCTGTATTTTGTGATTTGAGAAGCAGCATGCCACTTCTCTGATTCTTGTAGAGATTCTGTAAGTTAATTCAGTCAGAGGAATCCTTTTTTTCTGAGTAATTATAAAAATTAAATAAATCTGAAAGTGTGTTGCTTTCTGGTAGGTCAAGAAACTTCCCAGTCTAAAGATCCAGGTATTGACAGATTATTTAAAATAATATTTAAAATTGGTAATAATTAAAATAATAATTAAAATTAATAATTAATATATAAAATAAATATTCAAAATAATAATAATAATCATCATCATCATCTTAGCTGTTGGACAATTTTCTCAACACAACCTTAGCATTTTTAGTTTGATCTACAGCTGCTTGTAGTATTTCTACTGAAAAACATTTTGAGATCGTAGGGTTAACAAGGTATTTTCCACATTCCTGGAGGAAGGATTACAAACCTCAGATGTTCCTTTTCGACTAAAATTAAAGCACAGCCTGCCTTAAGTAGCAACAGCCACAGGTTTCTGCTTTTAAAATCTAGATTTCTTCTGAGAAGTTATGACTTAATTAGCAAACAGCGCATATACATTTTGAAGGGTAATAAATGAATAAATATTAGCAAACAAGTCTGAAGAATATTTGAGGTAACGCAGGAGACAGGCTGGAGTCTCTGGGTAAGGACTAAATGCTGTATTGCAGCAACCACTACTTGTAATGCACTAAAGGTTGAGATAAGTTATATAACTTAGTGATAAACAAAACTTCTTCCTTTGTGCCCGAGAGTTTGTCACATACAGAGTAGTACCAATGCTACAAAGACTTGATACTCAAAGTTTTCATTCTCTTAAAGAATTCAGAAGGCTGAAAACAAAACAGCAAACAAAACCTGCATGCTCCTAATGGAATTATATCGAGTTATATCCCTTTATCTCAAAAGCGAAGTTTCTCACCCAAGACTCGCCCTGTCCTTCCTGCTAGGTGAGGGACTGTGGTTAATTCGGGCTGCTGATGGACGAGCACCCCCCGTAATCCCCCTTCAGGAGGGGCTCCGTGTGCGTTAGGGGACTGCAGTACCTCGGTGCCCGCGTGGGCACAAACTCATTACGGCTCTGCAGATTTGGAGCAGAAAAGCTCCTACAGGTCTTCCAGTAAACAACTACCTAATTACGTTCTGCTGGGACATGCAGGTAGGAAATGTAATACCCTTGGCAGGTTTCTCCGGGACTCCTAAAGCAGCAAAACCGTGTATGCATGAGGAATAACACAAAGCACATCTCGGTACTCTGCAGGAGGGCAGAGGCAAATTCACACAAGCAAATTCAGAACCGAAGGCACAGAAACCAGCTTAGAGTTGCTTCAAAGCCTCGTACTCACCCTTCCCTGTGAGCTTCTCCTTTCTCTAGCTCCTGGATGACCCCCAACAAGACCTTGATGGTTTCCTGACTGGAGCTGATCAGATTCTCCATCACCTGCAGCTGCGCTTTCAAGTCCACAACTTCGGTGTGAGGCACGATTTGCTGGCATTCCTCGCTCAGGGCGACGGCGGCCTGGCAGCTGGGCGAGGCGTCGCCTCGAGGGCTGCGCTCGTGCCGCTCGCCGGCCGGGCACCGAGCCTGCAGCGGGCAGGAGGGCGCCTCGGCGGCCTGCGGCTGGACCCCGTTGAGGTGCACGGTCCTCTTGCTGTCCTCCTCGCCCCCCGCCGGGCACAGCGACCACTCGGCTTCGGGCTGCGAGGCGTCCGCGCCGCCCGCCGGCAGGTAGAGGGTGGCCACCTCCGTTTTGAACACCCTCCCCTGGAGGGGCTGCCCGGGCTCCTCGCTCCCCGGCTCCGGCTTGGCCGCGTTGTGGAGGGGGCACCCGGGGGGCTCGGCGCCCTGCCAAGCCCCCGCGCACGCCCGCTCGCCCACGTGGGAGATGAACTCGGCCGTCTGCAGGCTGCCGGCCTTCCTGCCCCACTGGCCCTCCTCCCCCGAGCTCCTGCCCTCCTTGTCCTTCAGGTCTACCAGGAACCCGTTGTTCTCGCCCTTGAAGGCGTCGACGGCGGAGGCGCTCTTGATGATATTGCCTTTCTTGCGGTCCAGGGGGAAGGTCTGGTAACACTTCTTGAGGTCGGGGGAGGTCTGCACCCCCGTGCTCTTGGTGACGTTGGGGATGGACCTGCGGGCCGGCACCGTCATGTACTTGCGGTAGGCCGTTTTGTAGGACAGCGCCTTCGCCTCTCGCTTCTCGCTGTCCTGGCTGGTGGCGAGCTGCTTGTCCCGCTGCTCGTTCTGGGCCTCGCAGATGTCCTTGAATCTCACCTGCAGGGCCTTGTTGCGCTTCTTGATCTGCCGGTTGGGATCCAGAGCATATTTCATCTCCAGAGCGAGCGAAGCTGCTGGCTCAACTTCGCTTTCCGAGGCGGTGAGTAAGCATTTGCTGGGCTCCTTACTCACCATGATGCCTGCAGTCAAAAACAGTTCAAAAAGGCCTTGTTATAACAGAACTACGAGGTTTTCCCCCTAGTTTTTCCCCAAACTTTTCGTATTTGAGCCCATTTCCTGTGCTCTGACTGAACGGGTTGGCGCTCACTACCTTTTTTGCTGGATTCTCTTCATTAACTCATAATCCTCGCTGTTAGGTACTAGATGTTGGTCTTTTGCTAAAAAATAGCGCCTTTATCTTGCCGTGCTTTATGAGATAGGTTAAAACCTGCTCTTGGGGAGCAGGCTGTGACCTCTGCAGGGTGACAAAACCAGCTGCTCAGGGGTGAAACCCCATTTTTGTGGCACCCAGGGGGGTTTTCCAGGGTTTTTCTATGGGGGCTGGCTCCCCACGCAGGCTGTGCTGCACGGGAACCAGGCGCTCAGGAAGCGGGTTACTTCAATTTACTTCACAGTTACTAAAAAGTAAAAGAGAAAATAATTTTAAAAGCCTGTTTGTATATTTAGGGAGAAGTCTGTAGCACCATACCCTTAACTCTCCTTTAATGCAGATGTTGGTGGCAAGAAATATCAAACCGGCATTATTTTTACAGCATGCTTGCTCAGAAAACATGACTCCTGTGCACTATAGTCTGCGTCCTGGCACAAGATTTATCTAATTTCTCATTTTAGATGTCAATACCTGGATTTTTTTTGAAATCTACCTCACAGCTAAACATAAAATCTGGATGCAGATGAATTTTTAGCAACCCGTTGGTCCTGCTGTGTGCATAAAGTTTATGGTCTTTGAAAGTTTCTGGAAGAAGGCAGCAGTGCAGAAATTAGTTTTGCTTCAAATGCAAAACAAGCCATCCTTTACTAGAAGCACAATATACCTTTATAACAGAGCTTCTTGTCCTAAAGTATCCTAAAGTACTGAAAAATAAGAAAAAAAAAAAACACAACGAAAACTGTGATGAGTCAGAGCAATGACTTAATCTGCTATTGAAATACGAGCACCTCCTCAAGGATGAAAAGATGCCAACTGCTTAGCACAGAGCAAGGAAAAAAAGCAGCTCTATCTCTGTGCAGATCATGTGGGATCTGGAGTAACTGGATGGCTAAGACCTCATTTTTACACTTCATTTGAAGTTGTCATTTTTAGTCTCCTATTGCGCAAATTCCTCCCTAATGCTGAGATTTACTGAATTACCCAATTCTCACTTAATCCGGGTGTTCTGCGGGTGTCTCCTGTTTAAACACGGCTGTACCTTCAGCGGGGCTGGGAGTACGAGGTATGATGAGCAAAGGGACTTCCAGGCGTGGCATTTGGAATACGTTTTTGATAAAAATCCTCCCATTAATAAAAAATCTGAAACTCTTGAAGACTTAAGTGCCACAATTGGGTATGTTTTATAACATCAGCTCAGCGGTACAAGTGAATATCTATGACTAGGCTGTATTCAGTTTTAATTTAATACAAGATAAGAAGTTAGATTCAGTGGAAATCTGAATGTTTACAGTGTTCAAAAAAGTAATTATAACCCTAGGAAATACGAACACATGAAAGTGTGTGGCAGACAACCTGTACGCTGCAAGGCTGGGCCTCTGCTTTATCCAACAGCTTTCAAAAATCTCTTGCAAATGTGTCAATCCTTAAACTTTTATCATGTTATACTCTCTATTTCAGCTAGATTTCTCAGAGTGCTAGATACGAGTCTGTATGTATAAACAGAGTGCCTGATAGCAGCATGACCATGTCCCTCTCGTTATGGGGAAAAAGATGGTAAAAGGAACTGCTGAAAGGGAGCCTAAAGATAAAAGTGAAGCTGAATGTTATGTCACGGAGATCTCTTGTATGTTGTGCTTGGGTATGGACGCTCAGCTCTCTGTATGCCTGTAAACCATGATGTTTAGATATTTTTTTCAGAAAAGTGAACTACGTAGGAATGGTACAAAGTTTTTCTACCAATTTAAAACCTAAATAAGGGGCCAGTTGTGCTGTGTGTAGAACCCCAGTATCCTATGCTGGCTGTTTGGGGCTGTCTTTTAATCATATCACTTGCAGGGTGAAGTGACGCCCGTGAGACACATCCTGTGTACAGAATCCCATTTGTTCCCAGCTTCCAGAAGCAGTGCTGGTAGAAATTGCATCCAGCTAGCTAAAGGTGGAATTTTACAACACTTTGGATAACGAAGCGCTTTGTAGGATACAAACCTCTGCATCTGTCAGCCTGCTGTTTGACAGATGTATACTGCACATGGATAAAATATGCTGTAAAAACTAGTGTCAAAAAAAAAAAAAAAAAGCACTTTCATAAATATAGAGCTATTGGAAGCAAGTCTATCTTAACTTCCATAGATGTGATAAGTCAGAAAGTTTGCCAAAAACAAAAAAGAAAAAAGAATACAGTAATACAACAGCCATTGTGTCCTGTATGTTCAAATCTGCTCATCTGGGTTCCTGCACTATTAGGGAATTTTACCAGATATGGTACATTGCTTTAGAAAGATGTGAAATCCACCTGAAATACCGGAATTATTTCTGAAGAGAGGATGCATTTTTACCCATAAAAGAGGCTCACAAAAGTTGGTTGTTAGATCTGGAAGTCACTCTCTGCAAACATCTCTTAGGATACCTGAGAGTTGCCAATGTTCCTGGCAGAGTCAGTTTTCTGGCACTTTATTTGACAGTAGGCTCCACCAGCACACAATTTATGCTACAGTGTTGGTTTGATAATTTATTAGAATACATGGGAACAATCTCAGATTATTTGGGTTACTGCTTTATCCCACAATCCTTGGGAATCGTGGATCACTGGGTCTGTTTGGAATGACTTAATTGGCAAAATTACGTTATTTCCATTAATGTTATTAATGGAGCTGCTAACCCAGATGAAACCAGGAGCCCAGTGATATTCTACAGAGTAGAAATAGCTAAATGCAGCACTCTATTCGGTGTTGCAGTTAATTTTAAGCGTGTCTCTAATAGCCAGAAATTGATTCTTCAAAAATGCTCGTCTCCCTTTCCCAGTTGCACGGGCCTGATTGATTTAGTTAATCTAGAGTTTTCCGTTCCCTCCGGTCGCTCGGACTAACAATCTTATCAGCAGCTGTGACTGACAACCACCAAAAGAACGAGAGCTGATTTTTTTGGAAGATTTACTCAGTTCTCAGCATGTTGAAGGAGAACTGGATGTGCACGCTGGAAAGCAGAGTGGTTGAGCCAAGAGCTGATTTAAAGTTATATAAACTTTTCTGCGTTAAATACGTAATACTTTTTGTTTCAATTATGTTTTGGACAAGGTTTTGACTCCAAGCTTGGTTTACTGACACTACAAGGTACTCTTCTGGGAGTGCTGTTTAACCATCTCACCTGTATTTGAGCTCAGCTGGTGCTAGAGCTCTCCCCTCTTTCCACTAAGCTCAGTGCCAAAATTCGTACAGATTTCATGGGGAACAGGAGCGTGCCATGGGCACAGCCTGCACCTGAATGGGTAAACTGGAAAAGGAAACCTCATTATCACTTGTTTCCAGTTCCCAAACTATCTATCTGTAATCCTGATGATGGAGATCCTCAATTTGCTTGAGCACTGCAAACCTTATGGCTTCCCGCATCACGGGGCTGGTAAAGGCTTGGGATCTGAATTTCAGCTGCAGATGCCAACAGAGAGCACACACTGAAACTTTCTGTCTGTGGCTCCTCTAAACAAGCCCTGATTGTGTGACGTGATTTGCTAAGCAGAATATGTAATGATCACAGAGCTTATTTTTCAGTTTTTAGCCTTGATTTGTTTATAAACTCCTGGCTGATTAAACTTAAGCAGTGTTCCCTAATGTTTGAGTATGGAAATAAACTGTTCAATAATAATAAAGCGATGCACAGAGAAGCCTGAAGTTGGTACAGAATCTCCTAGTTAAGCCATGGAAAGCACCTGCTTTATTATTTCAGGCTCTCAGGAGCATGTTTTATTCAACTTAATAAATGTCTCCCGTTCAGTTCTTCATTTTCATTGACACTGCCCGGATTCCTTCTCTCGGTTCAGAAGTGGTGCTGGGCATGGCCAGGAAGGAGACCAGCCTTACCCGGCTCGTGCCTCACTTACGAGATTAAGTCTGTGTCGGTAGGCAAACCACAAGCACATCTGCACAGGACTTCACTGTCCCCTTGCCCAAACTGCTCAAAGTCACTGCACTACCCAGGGAATTAAGCTGCCGGATTTCTCTATTGATTTTTTTTAATGATGGAAAAGGAGCCTTGTAACCTACCTCGTAATTTCAATTTGATTCCTGTCAGTTTGACACAGAAATGTATTCAGAGCGTAAACGCGCTAGCAAACAGCACGGGCCACGTGCAACTTCCCAAGTTCTGCATGCAGACAAAAGGCCCAGATCCCAGCTTGGAAAGACGTTGGGGATTTGGCTGTAAACTTCTGTGCACGTGCTAAGAGCACAAAGGAAAAATAAGACAAGGGATTGCAAAGTATTGGAGTTCACTGTGTAACGGGGAGCCCACTGGGGATACGTACCTTCAGGCTTCTCAAGGCTATAGTTCCTTATAAGAAATCCAGCTCTGTTCTTATGCATCTAAATATTATCATAAAGTTTAGTAACGTGTATTTGTTTTACAAAAAGTATTTTATGTCCACAGGTTGTCTTTTAAATGCATGCATAGCCTATAGTCCATTTCTGTCTTTAAAAATAGACATTTGAAAGAAACTGGGATTCACTTCCTATGAAGGAATAGGAGATGGAATCCTGTTCTAGGTAGATTCACAATATACTATCGTGTAGCCCAGAGACAGCAAGCCGAGGATATTCTACATGTAATCTAAAAATTTTTCTTAATTTTGAATTAAGTAGATTCTTTTCCCCAACTTTCAGACATTTTTTCAGCTTTCCGAGGAGCGTTGTCAGTCTTTTAGAAGGAATCCGATCGTTAGGTTAACTGGCCGTTCTATCATACAAACCTCAAAATCATGTAGATAATTAATCAGTAAAGTCCAATAAACAAGCTGGACCGATAAAGAAGAAATTAATTGGAAGTTAATAATGATCTTAGCCAGTTATGAGTTGTTGCAGACACTTGCCCGATGTTACAAGTGTGTATAGACTTTTAATACTCAGCTCTGAGGGTGAGATCTGGCCTCTAGCTACCCATAAGGTATGCCCCATTTTTGTGGGTTACGAAGTCCAGATGGTTGTTAGGGGAAAAAATACTGCGTGTAGTGACACACCGAACTGACGTGGAGACCACTCCGTCTTCCTTTTATCAGAATTGTTCATGTAGAATAATAAAGTTAGCAGTGCTGGTAAATGTCAAACTATTTTTTTCTTTTTAAATCTGTTCTGAAACCCTTAGGCATTGAACTTGAATTTTCTCTCTTGAACTTCCCTATTTATTGCTCAATAGCGAATTCATTCTCGTTGCTGCGTTTATGGATTCTGTATTTTATCAAGCAGAGGGCGAACTGCCATAGCCTTACAATCTCCCTGCTTTGGGAAGTTTGCACCACTTCCATGAACTACACAGAGTGCTGCTACCTTTTGCCCAACTCAGTGCTTTGCAGCCTGTGGTCTGGAGACGCTTTGCTTTTGTTTCACCTTTGTTCTGTCTTCCTGAGAAGAATTTACAGCTTCCACAGACAAAAACAAAGCTGAAACCCTGCTGACTTGAAGCTGATGTTTCACTTTTCAGGAACTTTCTCCTGCAAAAACAGCTTTGGGATGCATTACTTGGAAATAACGCACTGTGCTGTAAACCACAAATGTTTGGTGGAGTTGTGATGCTCAGCAGGACGAAATGGTCGAGCAGTTGGACAGGATGGTCCTGGAAAGTCTGCTCCAACAGAACTGTCCTGTCTATGGATCAGCCAGTTGCAGTGTGACCCAGGAGGGATTCTTAATTGCTCTGAAGTCTTCCTTTGGAATGAGCACAATCCCGTGGCGTTTGGTTCTTTTTCTTTTTCCTCCCCCCATTGGTAGGCTCTGTACGAATGATATATAAAAGTCACATCCCAGCTAATGGCTCAGGTGGTCAATAAATGCCTTTAAATGCTTTTGTGAGCTTTAGCTTTACAGCTAAGTGGCTGGAAATAAAATATGTGATTTAATAAGCCTGTGGAATTTTAGATAGAGAAGCTACATATTGCAGGATAAACTATTTAAAACTTCCTTACAATGCAGTTTCCCTGAGTACACAAATGCTACGTGTTATCTTCTACATCTTTGATGTCTGCTATGTGTTCTGAACCCAAATTTGTAATAGCACTCAGGTTTTGGTGCTTCCTATATCGGTGAGTAAGATAAGATCAAAAGGTGGCGATAAAATCTGGTACAATAAGGGTTACTTTCCCCTAAATGTTTGTACAACTCACACTAGTAAGAGATCTGCACTTACATAATGCAGACCCTTGTGGCCTGAGTTAATAACCATTTCCTTCATGTTGGAACAAACACAGTGTCAGAAATACTCCCTGCCAATTCACAGCATTCAGAGGGCTGACAATATGAAACGTTTGCTAGAATGTACGATGGCACGGCGCTATTACAAGAATTATGCTCGCTTTTAATGTATTATGCAGCTATTGCTGCTATAAAAATCTGAGTAAAGGTTTATTAGCATTATTTTGCCCAGATTTACATGGCAACTCTTTCAGTGTTACAGCTGATACTTGTAGTGGAAGGATGTTGCTGAGGATGTGTTGCTAGGAGAATCGCAAATAGCTCTGCTTCTACTCCGCTGTCTTCCAGGAGCCCAAAGCCAGCCTACTTTCACTGGAAGCCTTTTGTCATTTTTATGGCACTTTCTCTTAAATAATTAAAGTAGCAAGCGTAAAAACGAGAACTTAAGGACAGTTCTTAATCTGCGTTATTTTTAATACCGACCTCTAATTGTTCTCCATAAACAACAGTAGTTTTTGTGAGTGTTTGGAGGGGGAAAAAAAAAGTACCAAATGATGACAAGGAAAGCAGTTCTGCTCAGCTTGTCTTTTTGCATCCTGGCTTTCCAAGTGATGGGGAGGATACAGACAGGAAAAGTCAGAGAAGCAGGTTCCAGCCCCTTGCTTGAGCCTTACAGCTTTACTTTTGCTGTGGAGGCGCTGGAAGGCACCGCGGCGCTGGGCTCGGGCCCAAACCGGGCATTTTAACAGGTTATTAATTGTTATTAATTGACGAATAACATCATTCTAGGAGACTGGAGTTTTGAACTCCAGTGCTGCCACTGGGAAATAAACGCTGGGTGATTTTCACCCTCTTGAGGAGGGCATCTGTGAACAGCTTTAGTCTCCAGCAGGTTCTGGCTCTGTTGAGACCTGAGCCTGCTGGTGGTGGGGGAGGCAGAGTGGTGCACACATCAGCCTGACCTTTGCAACAGGAAAGGCTGGGACAAAACTGGACGTTGGTTACCTGCAGGGTGACATTTAATTGCTCTACTGCGAGTGAGAAATATTCCCAAATGCTGCAGAAATTCCTTCTTAAGAGCTGGTTCTCCAATGCTGTTGAAATAACGTGAAGGAAGAGCCGAATTCCAGTGTGGGGTGAAGTTGTCTTTAATTCAGACATCTGTGCAAAAGTGCCAAACCTCAAATCCCAAGGTCTCAACTTCTCCTCACATGTGAGCAATGTGGGAGGAGGCTTGGAGCTGCTGAGCACCCAGGTGAACGTGCTTGTTCCAGGTCACCAGGGGAAACGTTTTTGGTTCAGTACAGGAAGAACTGCGTGGAGAACAAAGGGGAGAGCGATGAGAGCACGCACGGGTGGTACAGAGATGGAAACTGAACTGCTGCTGGGCTTTGTGAACCTGGGAGGCGACGTGGAGGAAGATCTCCACAAACGCTTGGTGTTGTCGGTGGGTTATTTGTGGCACGGACGATCAGGAAGCACATCACAACAATCAGTAGAGATCTTCTCGGGGATATTTATATGGCCCTTTTGTCAGTCTGAGTTAATGTACTGTGCTCATCTGAAACTGTAGGACTGTGGCTGAGAAGTCCCCTATTATTAATCGGAATTGCCTGAATAACGCTCTAGGCACCAGAATTGCCTACCAGTCAGATAATTTGCATCATTTTTATTGTGGCTTTGTGTGTTTTTAGACTCGCACAAAGTGCGAATGCAAGATATAACACATTTTTCTCACCAGCCTGCTCAGCGAGGGCTACCTAAAATACACAGATTCATCTTGAATGGAGGCAGTGAGGCCCAGCCCGTAGAAGGGATCAGTGTTATCGGTGTCAGCAGGCAGTTCGGGCGGCATTTCTCGCTGAATTCCTCTCTTCAGCACTGGGATGTTTTGTCTGTCCCTTTGTCAGCTCCTCAGAGATAGTGCAGCGTTTTATTTGCTGATGGCCTTGATACACAAAAATGTATTAAAGCAATCCCCACTGTAAATGTCTGCACTTGCAGCTATCTCCTCCTCCATTTCTGATTGCGTTTGCAGGAGGGAATAATGAATGTAACAACGAAATGGGCATGAACACCCAATTACTAATGATATGAAGGAGAGATTGGGTTTGCTGTAAATGCTGGTTCTTACGCCTATATGAGTGTCCAAATGCTGTTGATTTGACTAAATTCTCTTCTTCCTCCTTTTCCCAAGGAGAGCAGAAGCAGCCAACGAGACCCAAACCACTTTCCACGGTGCTAACTTCACCACGCAGTCCTGAAACTGCACCCCTGCTTCAGCACTTCTCTGTCAGGCATTACACAGCCTCTTTCCTCATTTTTAAAAAGTCACTGGTGCCTCGGTTCGCGTGCCTGGGGCTTCCTTGGGCTCTGTAACTTGCAGCAGCTTTGATCTCCCTGACTCGTTCGCAGGCAGCAGCACTGCAGCTCTGGCGTGAGCGTTGGCTGCTGTGAATTTTGTGGGCAGCACAGAGCAGCTCCGTGCTCTCGCCGTGCTCAGGCACCCCCAAACCACCCCAGCACCCTACCTGAGGAGGGGTCGGGTCTGTTCCCCCCACGCTGTGGTCACAGTGGTGGGCTCTCACGTCTGCGTCGTGTGCCTCACTGCACTCCAACACGACTTCTGAGTCCTGCTGCTGTGAAGGGGGCTGTGTTTCACCTGCCTGGGTCTCAGAACTCAGGGCAGAACTAAATACACGGTGACAGTTTCTATTGGAAACTGTGCTGGATGTTTTGGGGAGTACAACACGGGTTTTACTGCCATGGCTTGTTTCAGAGGACTGTCTCTTGTATGACTGAATCACTGACTAGGTGTCTGCGTTTTTCCTGGAGGTTAAAAAAATGAAGAGGTGAGGAAGGGCAGCTGTAAAACAAGCAGGGAACGATTTTTTTTTTTTTTTTTTAAAAAAAAAGCAAGCACAAACCAAGTAAATCCTTCTTTCTTAGCTGTTAACACTTCCTAGCTCCAGACCATACAGGCTCATCCTCCTTTGCTTTTGCTTTTAAAATAGTTTAATTTTGTAACTACGTGGGCATCCTGCACAGGCATGCTGTAGTGCACACACACAGGCAAAAAAAAACATGAACCCCCCCTTGCTTCTCTTCCCCATGGGTGGCATGAGGTTGGGGTTTTGCCAGTATTCTTTCTGGACAAAAATAGAAGGAATCGCTGTACCAGGTAAAATGGAAGCAAATACACGTAGAGGAAAAGGGCTTTAAAAAAAAAAAAAGTAATGATAATAAAAAAATTAATGGCCTCTCTGGAGATGAGTGGAAAACTTCAGCTTTGCATCTGGAGGAGCAGGATGGCCAGGTGGAAATCAGGAAGGGAGGAAGGCACGCTTCGGTGCACAGGACTGCTGCCAGAAAGGGACCGTGCAGCTGAGGCAGACAGCACCTACAGGAAAAAAACTTCACGCAGGACTTCCAGTGTTCACTTATTGTGAGAAGTGAGCGTGTGCCAGGCACTGCAGGTTTTCTTTCTGCAGGGTTGGTAAATTCTGTGCAAAAGCCACGTGCTTACATGTTCTTGGGTCCCCTGTCTGAGCGCATTTTTTTAACCTGTTCTATGAAACTGGTGTTAGAGAACTTCCGAAAGCAAACTGGGGGCGTTTCTGCAGGAAAAGCTAGCGTCAGTAAGCGCTTTATTCACAACTCCTTTAGCCCTCTGTTGAAATGCTTCTTTTTGTGTATTGCTGCCTGATTGCACTGAGAATTAACACCAAAGTCTAACAGAAATCCACTCTAGACTCTAACAGAGTCTAGCAGAAATCCCCCTACAACCTGGCCCCACTACAGCTGAATTTCTAACATACCTGACCACGTGTGCACAACCCTATTACTGGTTACAGATGAACTTCTCCAGTAGCTGCAACATCAAATGTTTTGTGTTAACATTTGCCTTTGCATTTGTGAGATGTTTCACTCGCTGTTTCGGTATGGACTGAGTTTGAGGCCAAACGATCAGCGAAGTGTGTGGATGTGGAGGAACTTCTGCACCCCCTGTGAGGACAGAAATCTCCTCCTGCAGAGCTGGGTTAAGAGGTTCACGTCTGCATCCAGGTGCTGTAGGACCGAGAGCTCTTCAGAGCCAGGGCTTTGAAGCCCACCTGTTTCACTCAGACTGGGAAAATGGCTCTGACTCCTCCGTACGCCTCTGTACTTACAGCTTGGCTTTGGCTGTGACAACTACCGCTGCAGTAAAGTCAGGCCTGCTGCCTTCCTGCCACTAAAGGGGGGAAAAATAAGCAAAGAGGAGGACATAAAAAGCAGCTGTTGGGTCACTGAGTTATTATTCTTACAACCTGCTATCGTTGCCTGTGAGACTCGTGCCCGTACATATACCTGGTGACTTTTCAGCAGGTGACTTTCAAGGCACGGATCACCTCGATGCTGTACGAACGTGCAGACAGGCTGAACTGCTCTGGAAGTAAGAAGGGATCAGCAGAGAGCTGTCTCCTGCCTGAATGTCGTAGCACTGTAGTAAATTGACTTCAAAGTGATGTGCCACTAAAATCAGAGAATGCTCTGATCATCTTCTGTGCAGTCCAGAATAATCTGAAACTTGGTACCTAATGAGTGGCACCTGTGCACGTTCATAGGTTAGACAGCATGATTCTGTGCAGAATAAAAGCAAACAGCACTTTTCAAATGGCTACATAGCAAATACCCCCCCAAATTCACCACACTGAGGTTTTTTATACTTCAAATATGTTTGCAGTCTCCTTTCCCTACAGCCTATTGGATTTGAAAACTGAGCAAACAAAATAGAAGGCAGTGCCGCGCTCCGAAACAGATCCAGATTTGTTGCTTACATGCTTTTTAATATCTCGCACAGATTTTCAGCAGTTCTTTAAATAGTGCCTGTCATAAGGCACAAAATAATCCCGCTTTAATCGCTAATTTAAGCGAGCTTGGTATGCGGCTCCGCTCTCTGATATCCTAGGCTCACTGCAGTTCCCCCAGGTACGCGTGGATTTTGGGACTGCACCTCCCAAGTTGTCCCTGCCCAGGCTGCCTCCGCTCGCCCTGAGGTACCACCGGCTGCGTTGCAGCACAGCTTTTTGGCAAGCCGGGAGCTTTCGCTGCCTCTCGCTCCCCCACCAGCCGCAGGCAGAAGCGGTGTTGCACGGCACTGTTATAAGGTCGCTTTCAATGCCTCCAGAACAGGAGAAACGCAGCGTTAGAGTTGGCGGCGTGTCCTCCGAACGGCGTGAGCAGCCTGGGTTCCCCAGGAAGGCACCGCTGGCTTGTGGTGACCAACAGCGTTCGCTCCCCGGTAGTGCACGTCAGGAGGACGCCTCGCTGTGATTCGGCACTCGTGCAGGCTCCCGGGCTTCTCAGCAGCTCCGTTTCCCTCCCTATGTCTTAATCTGCAGGGAACTTGGCTGCTCCTTTCACTCCGGATTCATTACGGAGGCTGCTGTGCATCTACTGTACCAAAACACTGCTGTCGGTGAAATAGTTAACCGGGGAAAAAAAACGCAGCAGTGATCTTATGAGCTACTTGTTCGTGAGCTTAATTAGCGGGAAGGGTGCCGTGAATGTTAAGTGCTGTCCCTCCCGATAAGTCGCCAATACTTGGTGCTGCTGCTGCCCAGCTGGCTTTTTGTTTGGTGTGCCTGTGTGTGTGTGCACATCAATCTGGGGGAAACGCACTGATTTCTCTCCAGATTACACATCTTTCGAGCGTCTCGTTAAAAATACGCAGGATTAATAATTACGCAGCCCGAAAGAACACATTTTTCACCAAGGGCATCGTGACGTCCTCACCAAAAAAAAAAAAAAAAAAAAAGCTAAAAAAAAAAAAAAAAAGCTGCTTTAGTGCTTTAGTGTCAGCCTTCAGCAATGAGCTCATTCGGGGAAGACAATATGCTTTAAATGCAACAGCAACTCCAACTCCGGGCAGCGATTTTATTTCGTAACTGCTTGGTACAGATATTGGGCTCGGCATGGTGCAGCATCGCTCTCCCTCGCAGCCAAGGACTCCGTGCCACGGCCGGGCAGAATCAGCCCCTGGGTGCCGAACCAGGGCTATCCGAGCACCCAGACCTTTCCATCCGAGCTGCTCGGCTGCGTTTCTAACGCTGGAAAAAAGCCGGCTTTGAACTTGAGAGCGTGGTGGTTTTTTTTTTGGCACTTGGCGAGGGGTGCTGCTGGAGGGAAGGCTGGGGCACGCTGCTGGAGCCCCGCCAGGCTTCGCCCCACAAGTACGGCACCGCCAAGCTCCTCGTCCTCCGCGCTCGACATTTCTCCTGCCGATCCCTTGGCGTTCAGCACGGGGTTTAGGATGCTCGCCCGCCACCTGATTTGGGGCTCGCAGTTTCTCACCCGGCGCCTGGCTTTCCACCTTGGTGGCAGCGCTGCCAACACGAGCAGCACCCACACTGAGGGGACAAACCCCCCGTTTCCCTCAGCCCCGACCTGTTACCCTTGGTTCGAGCACCTCACCGCCCAATATCGCTTCCCTGGCGATACAAGAGCTGGCTGAGGACAGCTTTTATCAAACTTGCCCCTCGGCCACCCCCAGGAGCTGCCGTCCCCCCCCGGTGCAGCGCCACAAGGTCAAGGGGGGCGCTCAGCCCCTGGGGCTCGAGGGGGGGGCTCTGCCCTCAGCGGGGCCCAACCGGGCTGCCCCTTCCCTTCCCCATCATCATCACCATCATCACCATCATCATCCTCAACCTCATCATCCCTTACCTTGAGCGTCCTCACCAGGGCGTGCGGTGCTGGGCGCTCCCTGGGCGCTGCATCGCTCTCCGGGCGCTGAGGGGAGCGGCGGCGGCGGCGGCGGCCCCCGGCTCGGAGCCGGCCCCTCAGCGGCGGCCTGGGGAGCGCTGGCTGCAGGCAGCCGCCGCCGCCTCGCCTTCCCCCGGCGCCCTCATGGGCTGAGGAGCCCGTTTCGGGGAGAGGGAGGCTCGGGGAGGATGGAGGGGGGAGAAAAGGGGGGGCCGAGGGCCGCCTGCCCGCCGCCGGGAACTTGTTGAGCGGGACCCGCGCTGCGCGGGGAGGAGCCGGGGGCCGGGCCGGGGGCGGCCCCGAGCCGGGCTATGAGGGGAGGGGATGTAGTGGGGGGGCGGGGGAGGCTTCCAGCCCGAGTGCTGCTCAAGAAGCGTTTTTTTATCATTAGAATTATTATTTATTTATTATTTTTTTTAACCGCCTCCTGAAAGTTCCTCAGCCCGCTCGCCACCAGCCACCCACCGGCGATGCTGAGGGCCACGCGTCCTGCGCTAGGGACTGCACAGAGCGGGACGAGCTGGACGGGCCCTGCCATAAAAAACACCCCACGGCCACCCGCTGAGGGTGCACCAAGCCTCGGCCGTGTCACCACAAGGCGAGACGCCCGAGCTGGGCGCCCAGAGGGTCAGTGCATCGCCAGCCCCGGCACGGTGCAGCAGCAGCACTGCCTCCGCTCCTGGGCAGCTTTCTGGGGTGAAATAGCTGGAGCAAACCACGCAGATCGTTGCGCCACTGAATACACGCTGCTGCTGCTGCTGCTGCCTGATTTGTGCCAGCTTTGCTGTCTTTACCCAGGGCTCTCTGCTGGTAGAGCCCGGCGCTGGGTGAAGAAATCCTCCCGGACCCGTTCGACATGTAAAGAAAGCATCATCAGTGTGGGAGCACGGAGATATTCACAGGCATCCCTGACGGTTAAGCCGCAGTTCAGCCGTGCAGGACTGGATCTGAGGAATGTTTCACAAAGCAGGCCGTCAGCAGAGGGCAGCTAAGTTGCTCTGCTTGCCTGCTACCTGTCCAGGTGCTCCCCTGGCCCGCCGCCCTCCATCCTTCATCTGTGCAGGCTCACCAGGACCAAGGGCATGCCGTCTGCATCGCCTGCTGCTTGCCCCAGGAGCTGTGCCACGAGGGCACAAGCTGATGGCACGGCTAAGGTGGCAGTTTGGGATCTCTCTGGGTATCTCAGAGGAGACGTTTTCCCAAAGAAATAGGTGGGAAGAACTTACATATCAATTTGCTTGAAAGAACAACAAACACTGTGCATTTTATTTTATTTTTTTTTGTTTTCCGGTTCAGCAGCCCTGATTTGCTGTACCCCAGGACCTCTGTGTTGTTTTTTTTTATACTGAAATAAACTTGTTTATTTATACAGCCAGTATATAAGCAGGGGTAAAATGAAATGGTGCGCTGATCACCTTTTAGCTAGGTGTGCTAATTTGACAGGAGACATAGATCACCTGTAGTAGACGCAGTCACTTTTTCACGAGCTGAGCACGTGAACCATGCCAGCTGCGTCATGCGACGTGCAGACCGCGGCTGCTGGAAGGAATCACTCCCGCTGCATAACCTCAGCGACTTGCAAGGAAAAGCCCTCCGACAAAAGCAGCAGTTAAAAGAGCTGCTGCTCCAGTTAGTCTTTTCTCCATCATCATATTTAGAGGCCCCTGTCCCAGGGCTGATTATTCTTGCACAGCATTATGCATATGCCCCATTTATAAGGCTAGGCAACTCTACAGCGCTTTCCGTAGATGTTATGAGAATTAGAAAGGTCTTTCCCGTTGCCCTTCAGATTCCTGCTTGTCCTGCATGTGTGTAAGCACTGTTGGTATAAAGTACTTGTAGCTTGTACACAGGGTTCAGTTACTCATGGTTTGTGAGAAATGACAGGATTCCTGATGATCGTGCTTCACATCACTGTAAGAGTGCAGAGAAGTAAATACACGGGGGAAATGGAGATGCTTCATCATCCCCTTTGCCAGTTTTTCAGCCTTTAAAAGATGCCGAGTGCAACTGCTGCAGGTCAAAATTATGCTGGAACAGGGAGAGAAAGCTCTGACCTCAACCTGGTAAGATGCAAAGAGAAAAAAAAAAAAAAAGACAATTTATTATTATTTCTAAAGTACAAATCCATTTTGTTCTAACGGGCTGCCCTATCTTGCCATATCGCCTTTTTCCTGGTGTTTGGCAGGCAGGAGGGGGTGGCTCTCAGGGCTGGTTCTCAGGACTGCAATTCTGGTGCGGTGCTTGCGTGGGGATTTCAGCACGGGCCCTATTGGCTGTCAGTGTTTGGGACATATGTTTCCTGTGCTCGGTACAGCTGCGAGGGTTTTGGCTCCTGGGGAGCGTGAGGCTGCTCGCAGCGAGCGTCCCTTGCCTGGGAGAGCCGCGTGTGCTCTGAGCAGGTGTTCGCTATGATTACGCTCCGCCAGAACGTGCAGGTCCTGCAGTGCAGCGCTGAAATGTCGATTTCTGGAAGAGTCTGCGAAGTTCTTGTCAGTCCTTGAGGAAAGGCGCTCCCATCCAGCTCAGGGAAAAGCAAGTGGCAGCCAGAGCTCTGCTTCTCTGCCAGGTGTGCCAGCTGACGCCAGCACGGACAGGAAGATAACCCACACCAAAGCCGTTTTCCAAATCAGCGTGCAGGCTGGTATTTACACTTAGCCTGGCTTAAAATGTGTGTTGTGCACTGGAACCCAGGCCCAGGTTGTATCGAAAGGGGAAAAGTCAAAGAAAATGCGGGGCCAAGTGCACGAGTGAATGAGGGGAGGGCAGCGATGCCGGCCCTGGAGGAGTTAGGGGTATGGGGTCGGGGCACTGCACGGCCTGGCACCATCACAGCAGAAACCCGTCCTCCAGGGCTTCCTTCTGCCACATTGTCCTCCCAGACCTCTTCTTCCACATGGGACAACTGGCATTTGGTGTCATGTCCTGTGACAAAAGGTGCTGCTCAGCTTCTGTCCCCGTGAGGCTGTGATGCCTCAAGCGGCCCAGAGGATTTATCTGTCCTTCCTGTGGGATGGCTGCCGCTGGGAGGTGTGGGTTTTGTTGTCATTTGTTTGTTTCTTTGTTTAAACCTGAATAATTTATGCCTACCACTTGTTGTAGGTTAAGTGACTTTCTTAGAGGCAGCTAATTTCAGTGCTAACAGTAAATACAGGAGCTCGGTCATGGGGAATACATAATCAGCTAGCACTGGTCTAATTTATTGCGGGACCTCACTGCCTCCCTTTTAGCTGAAAAGAGAGTGAGATTTACTTGATCCGAGACAGTGAGGCATGCAAAATGGTGTGCCTTTTCAGTCCATATTCACCTGGGACCAGCACTATCATCCCACCCTTGCTGAAGGCCATTACTTTCCTATTGCTGAGTCTTTTGTTCACATGAACGGGCCTGCTCCTTCCATGCCCGTGTGTGATAGCCGTGTCAACCTTCCTTTTGGGATTTCTTATTTATTTATTTACTCCAACCTGCCAGGGGAAGAAAAATGGAGGAGCGTTAAGTATGCTGCTCTCCTCCAGCTGAGGTGAATGCAAACTCGGCTTGAATTTCAAGCAGGTCCTCCTGCCATCGCCCTCAGAGGCGCTCCCGGCTTTGGGGGAGGACGCGGCCCGCTTGGCTGTCTGACGGAGGAGGAAGGCCTCGGAGGCATGCAGGGCAAAAACTGACGAGTAATTGCACATCTGTGAACTTAGAGGAACGTTTTGAAGATGAAGTGGATCTAAGATTACGTGTATAGCACCCCTAATACCCGTGTGCAGCTAAAATATGAAGCAGCTGATTAAGGGAACTGCCGCTTATGGGTGCTCTGCTCGAAGAAGGGAAATGCTGAGTAACATCATTAGCTGTGATGATTATTTCTGTACTTCAGCAGTATGAGTACGAGCAGGGTTTGGGCCTCTTAATTTCCCTTTCTACGCATCATTGGGAGAAAAATGCAACAACAAATCCTAGCAGCCAAAACTCTTGATTTCAAGTTCTGGTTGAACGCGGTCTCGTTAGGAGGCCAAATTGCTGGAGATGTTAGGTCCTCCATCTTCGTCTGAAGGGGAAGCTAACTGGGGTGGGAGGCTTCTTTTCATATTTTCACCCTTTCTAGTTGAGGACTGTACAGGTGTTTTTGGGAAGGGAACCGACCTGATGATTGGAAATACTCGTGGTGGTGGGTTTTGGGTTGGTTGGCTTGTAAGGACGGAGATCGTGGCACAGTCTCGTGTGGTGCATACGAGTTGTTGAATCACCTCGCAATAAAGATGTTCTCACCAGATGCAGACTTCTGCACTGCTTAAATTATCATGCAGTCTGTACGGCTAGGAAATAAATGAGGGTCTGGGAGACCGTGATGTATGATACCCTAAATGGCTGCATTTTGTTCATATTTGAAAGGCAGTTTAGCTTGTCGTCATTACTGATGATTTGTGCTTTTATAGCCCTTCCTTTTGCATTTCAGAAATCCTTTGTGCCCATCTGAATAATAAATCACCGTGTTTGATTTCTTCAGTAAGAGCCAATGTGAAATTATATTCTTATTAAGATGTCTTGAGAAACTCTAAGTGTGGGGGAAATTGTCTAAAGGAGTAGATGCCAAGTTGGCTAATATTTTGTTTTGCCTTGTTTATTTTATTATCTTTGCAGATCGCAGGGATGTATCTCCAGTTGCTTTGCGGCAAAGGGAGAAATACCCTGATTAAAAATAAAAAATAAAAAATCCGATCGTACTTTTGATTGCTTTCAAACAAATGGTTTCAGATTTAAGCACCTAATGAAATCTGGAACGAGCTTGAGTTCTGCCTTAGAATTCAAGGTACTGACAAAAGAAAGGCAAATGTAACAAATAATGGGAATACTTTCATCTGCTTCATATTTGCTCTTTGGTGGAGCAATATATTATTTATACAACACTGATTTCATTAGAAGGAGGATTTGATGTAACTTTTCTGTCAAGCTGGAGAACTATTAAATGTTATAAGGTACTGTAAAATCCCAAGCCTTCAGTAAGGTTTTCTTGATTCAAATTTGCAATAGTTCAATATTGCAATAAAGCATAAAAATACAGGCTTTTACGTGCTTTTACATATTCCTTTAAAGGTAGAAGCCCACATAGCAGTTCGGTGCTAATGCATACTACTTAGCAGAAAAAACAAGCTACAATAAAATGCATGAAAAATGAAAATCATACAAAATTAGGTAGGAGAAGTAAAAGTGAAGAGTGCAAATAGTTGAAAGTAAATTGAACACAGCATTTCTGGCGGTTCCGTGAGTCTAAAACAAAATTAAATATTTGGGCCATACTGGTCGGAAATGAACTCTTCAATGCAGCTTCCAAAATCCCTACGCAGGCACCAAAACCTCAATTATTTTGAGACATGGCAGAGGAGTGAGGCCAGTTTTTGGAAACAGATACGAAGAGGCAGGTTGCTTTATCATGGGCACCCCAAGCCTTTAGGCACATACTCACAGTAAGGAGCTGTGACGCTGTAATTTAATGAGGGGCATCTTGAGAAAAAGGAATGGGAAACTCAGGTCTAGCGGTGAATTGCAATGACCACCACAAATTTAGGAACGAATGTGATACAAATTGAAAAATAAAGAATTTCACAGCCCATTCCCTGCTGTGGGAAGGCAAAACTTCTGTAGGGTCTTGGTCACTGTGGCCTTTCTAGCACCATTTCTTACTACAGAAGGACTAGTTAAAGAACAGAGAGCTGTTCGGGATTTTTTTAAACATGCATTTTTTATCCACTATATATTTCTTACAAACAATAGCTTAAACGTTCCTGTGATAGCGTGCCATGCAAACTACCATAGGAGCACACAATGTTTCTTTAAAAACCAAAACCCTTTTTTCCATCCAAAAATTATTGGAAATGTCACTTTGTTAGTACAGTACCCAATAGGAGCACGTCGCGTTGGAAGACTTGAAGGAATTTAGGAACTTTGAGCAAAATGCTCATACCTACATGTATTTTGTTGCTGGTACTAAAGTAAAATATTTACACAGAAAAATCATACGTTAAGCTTTGAATAGTGCCAGTGCTCCAGCTGAATATATTTTTTTCAATAAAATAACCTAGGAATGTAAGCGTTAGCAAATAAGGATATGCTAAATTCATGGTTGGCTTGCAAAGACTTAATTCTTTTATGTATTAAAATGTATGTGACTAAGTTTTACCTTAAGAAAGGAATATAAGAAGGAATATAAGAAGTTATTTTTAAAAGTCCTGAAATCCTACAAGCACAAAATATTCGACTAAGCTGTGTTATGCAGCAGTCTGATTATAAATGTGGGAAGCCTAATAATGACATTAAGTAAATTTCTGATTGACAGCAGAGGCCAAGTGAAGTCCTCGTTAATCCCAGCTATGTGGCTCCTGGTAAGGCAGTACAATAAAGATGGCTCTGTCCTTTGTAAAAAGTGATCTCCAGGATACTTGTATACAAACCATTACAAGTAGCACCACATTTTGATTTCCTTAAATTTTTGAGCAAGTTCAGCGCTGTGAATATTGATACTCAGAGCCGTAGAGGAACGTAATTAGGACATGCTTTAAATCGGAGGGTGCCAGGCGGTGTTGTGGTGAAACCCACAGAGAAGGGGGTGAAACAAATGTGCGAGGGGCAGCAGGAGAAGCCCAGCAGCTGGGGCCAGGCTGGAGTTGTGGGCAGAGCTGCGCAGAGTTCATCTTTTCAGGCTTTCTCTCCGGGAAGTTGAGATGTGCTGCTTTTCCGCAGCCATCTGGCATGGTTTGGTTTGGAGTCTCTGAGGTTCCGCGTGCCCGAGGAGCACGGTGTTTGTGTTTCAGCACGAGCAGCTGAGGTTGGGAGATGAATTAATTATCATGAAAGGGAATCCTCCTGAAGAGCTACAGTGCAGTGAGCACAGGTTGCGTGGAGAGTGGTGCTGGCGAAGCTCAGCCACCACGGTGGGCAAATGTTGCTGCTGAAGCCACTGGACTGCAGCCAACAGCCAGAGGATTTTTCATTTTCTTTTAGAGAACTCCAACACGAAAGAATATCAGTGTTAATGTAAGGGCAATTACTCCTCTTTCCCCGTTCTTTACAGAACTCAGCGGAAACAAGGTCACTGGAAATCTCAAGGTCTCCGTTGAAATGTTCTCCTTACGTTTGGAAAATCTCCTTTTCTGTTAAGCTTGTGCAACTAAAGGGATCGGCTTTTGGCATTGTGTTCAGCACCTCAGCCTGCTCTGCGAGGCGCTGCCCTCCCGGCAGAGGCTGGGCTGGAGGCTGGAGGCTGGCAGGAGGCGTGCGGGTTGCGTGGGTCCTGCTGCGTGTTGTGGAGGGTGGGCTTGGAGAAGGGGTGGGGGTGAGCAGGACCCCCTCGTGGCTTCTTCGGGAAGTCCCTAGTGGTTATAACTCGGAGATGTCTGAAAACACGGGAAGAGATTTAGTGTTGAGTGTGATTTTTGTAAAACTGGTGATTTTTTTATTATTTTTCTAAATATCTGTTCTAACAAGTGATGTCCACGTTTAGAGTTATTCTACTTCGTTGTTGGTTGCACGTTGTCCCCAGATGTCCGTCCATCCTCCAGGCCATCTCGTCCCAGGATTTGTGCAGTCCCCTTCTGAACTTGCTTTTGCTGCTTGCCTCTGCAACTTCCACCGCTCCCTGTGCTTAGAAAATAAGTGCATAAATTAAAAAGTACTTTCTCATATTTGCCTCAAATTCATTTCCCATTAACTTCAACAGCTGTCTGCTGGTTCTAATGCTGTGGAAGCTGCGAGTAGCAGCTGTGCACTCATTTTATCCCCCACCTCTGTGATTTTGAACACCTCTGGCTGTACGAATCCCCCCTCCGCCTTCGTGAAAGGCTCTTGGACCTCGTGGTCCCTTCCCCAGAGGCAGCTTCTCCATCCACTTGTCGTTTCTCTTGCCCTTTCCTGTACCTGCAGCGAGCTGTTGCTCTGTCTCCCTCGAGCTGCAGGGGCCGTATTTGTTCATTGAAATCATGTTACCCTCCGTGAGATGATGATACCTTGCAATGCAATCTTCGCTGTATAATGAACACCACCAGAGCTTTGTGTGTGAGCTAAGTTCGTAGGAAGATGAGCTAACGAGGTTTGCTTCGACGTGTAATTTTGTTAGTTCACATCAGCTAGAAGATGACATAGCCCCGTGTCTGGGGGCTATGGCTGGTGGTGTGCAGGTTGCTGAGGCTCCTTAGGGAACCCCCCTGCAGGGTTAGGGCTTCTCAGGGGCTGCTTTTCTGCTTTGTCACAGCTCTGCTTTTTCCCTTTTTTCCTAAGGAAACAGTTGGCAGAGGAACTTGACCCTTTCCTCTGTGTCTCATAGGAGCTCATTTTGTGGAGAACTTACCCGCATGATCTTTGTCACAATATTGTAATTAAATGGAGTTGAACTTGAAAGATCTGTTTGAAAAGAAGGAAAAACTTTTTAATTGTAGGTGTTGCTAGCAAAATGCACAAGGTGAAAATGCCTGGCCAGTAATTGGAAAAAACTGAAAACTTGCACGTTAATTTTTCCGTTTAATAGGGAACAAAAAAATGTTTTAATAATTCACAGGGATGCAATGAGTGTTTTCCTTTTATTTATGCATATTTATCACTTGGCTTGAATCATAAACATATTAATTCCTGCCTTCTGGCTAATGACTTTGGGTAATGTTTGTACTTTTTTTTAATGCAGAAAATGTCCGCATACCTCATATTCCCTATAGGAATAAACTAATTTTATTCAGGTTTACTTCCTTAGCCCTGAAAGCGATTTTGTCTTACCTTAAATAGTTTTTCTAAGGTATTTTTAAAGCTGTTAAAAAATATGTATCCTTAACTTTACTTCCTCCACCGATAATGAGCAGCATTCAGCCATACCAATAAAATTTACTTGCTGTTTTCTAGGCTTATGACTGTCAAATGGCAAAAGTGGATGTGAGTGTTGCAAGCTCCGCCATAAATCAAGGTTGCTTTATTTTTCTGCTGTGGTTTAAAATATTCTGCCCCAAAAGGAAATAGTTCCAATGGTATTAAATGCCTGGATGCTTTCTCAAGAAAAGAACTGTCAAAGTAATGTTATTATTACTTTCAAGTAGGAATTATATTTACACTTTTGTTCTGACACCTAAAGACAGGCCCTGGAATTAAATGGGATATTTGGGGATCTCAGGTATTTTCTCTTCTTCTTAGGCTGTGGTACTCTGTATTTATCTCCTATTCTTCATGTTTCTTCATATTTAAGTAGTATTTTATCAAATATAGACATATATTGGCATATTTGTGTTCTGTGATATTTCAGTTAAACTTTTGTTATCTTTAAGTATTGGAAAAGATGTGGTAAAGGTGCTTATACCTGTATCAAAGATACATTTTCTCAGGAAAATAATAAAAAATAACCCTATTTCCCTATAATTATTTGTGGTTAGTTTGCATAAACCATGGAATTCAAATATGGGAGCGAACATCTCTCCAAGAAGCTGACAGCACTGCCCCAGTGCAGCCGTCCTTCCTCTCCCACTCTCCTATCTGGCTCTTTTTTCAGGACTGTTCCTTGCAAAAAGATTAGTTAATCTGCTTTAAAAATATTATTGTTATCCAAATGCTAACATGATTCAGGCCTTCCAAAGTAATCCAGGGTTTGGTAGGACTGCAGTCGGCAAGTTTGTGATTTGAGAAGGGAGAGTTTTCAATAGATAAGCCTTTTTTGACATGTACATGCTGAGTGGGACAATTTAGCTGATCCTGTTTGCAATGCACTCTTTGAGAATTATTTTTTAAAAATCTGAAGAAAAAATAAGCTTGTACTATCTTAAAGTAGTGGAGGCTACACAATGTTTTGCACAGATCTGAGCATATAAAGGCAGGAAGAGTATGATTTGTGTCTAACTTTTTATGCATCTCTTGAGACTTGTATGGTAATACGAAGTGACTTCTTAACATTCAGTGTTGAGAAAAATGTTCCAAACAAAAGCTAATTTTTGTCTTTGAATGGACTTGGGAACCTGACAGCTGTATACATGTGCATGAGCTGAATGCATCTTCAGACTTTTAATATATTTTCTGTCTCAGTAGAGAAACTCTTCCATTTAGAACCTCTTACTTTAAATGATGTTTTCCGTTGTCTCCATTTTGCTAGCTTTTGTACATTTTAAGGAGATAGTCCTCAAACTTTCCACTTAAACATTTACAAACTTGATGCTTTTATCCACACATTTCATTGTTGTTTTTCCCACTTTGTCGAACATCTGAGCTTACATACGAGTATGTAAGGCTACATACTCGTAGCCTTAGTACGAGTCATCAGTGCTGACTTCTAGCTTCTCTTCTGCAGGTTTAATGGCTAAAAATTTTGTTAGTGCTTGTATTGGGGAGACAGAACTGTTCACACGGAGCAGCTCCACCGGCAGCGGGGAGTAGGGAAGCATACAGCGCTGAGAATCAGACCCACCGTTTTCAATAGCGTCTCATGAGTGTATACGAAGAAGAAAAAATGAGCTGGACTTGGACACAAATCTAAAAATAGAAACTTGCAGCCCATCTTTGGCCTGGTTACCATATCTTTTGCTCTTTGTGTCCTGGGAAAAAGCAAGCCGAGTGCTCAGATGGCACAGATTGATGTAACACCACTGGTTTCATCGAGCTGTGACAGCTCGCATTGTGTGATTTAAAAAAAATACCTATTCATTTCTGCCCTCATCTTAGTTGTCATGTTATAGCCATAAGAGGAAGTATAAAGTGAGTAAATATTAGGAAATTTTAATGAAATGACTGAATAGTCACCAAAGATGACAGGGGAGAAAGCATTTCTAAACTCATTCCATGTATCTTTCACTTTAGCACCTGAACTGGTTTTGTTTTTATTTATTCTTTCTTGATATTTTTTTTATATTCTGATCTATGAAGACTGTTTCTTGTGGGTTTGAACGTACTTCGTGTTGGCCAAGTGGCCCTCAGCCTCCAGGGCTGGGATGGGGCATGAGCCTGGGCGGGGAGCTGGGCCTCACAAAATGTAGAACGGGTCCTGCTTAGTTGTAATGCTATGCTCAGCTGGCATTTTGGGAGGAAAACGGGAGAAAGCCTTGCTCTGCCGGGGCCAGCTCCTGCCGACTCTGGTTGCTCAGCCTCCTGTGTGCCACGAGCCCTTCCCACCTGCAGGCCATGATGCCTTGTGAGGGGCCTGAGGCGCTGCTGCCCGACCGATCACTTCAGCAGCGCCTCTCCCTGAGCAGAATTATTATTTTTTTTAAGTACAGAACAAGCATGTGCACCCTGAGGTGCCATCCCGAGCTGTGTACGGAGGAGAAGGGACACGGCCTGTGGCAGAGCAAGCCTCTCAGAGGACATGTCCGTCCCTGTCCCCTCCTGAGCTCCTGTGCCGGGGGCTTCGGCTCTGCTGCCTCGGGCACAAGAAGTTGCTTTTGCTTTGGAATGTTTTAAGTCACTGATTTTAATCTTGTTTCGGATTTAATTTAAATTGCTTTTTCAAAGAGAGATTAGTTCTCATTTAGGTGTGGATAAGTAATTAAAAAAGATCTCTAGACTTAAGTTGCTGTTGTTAGCCACATGCACACACTGCGTGTGTATTAAAGCAATTACATAGTCGAATATACATCTAATCCTATTCTTAGTGCTTAAGTGTTACCGTGTTAGAAAATGATAAATGACTTCTTATTTGTGAAGGGATTTACTTTTTTCCCTTATGATTTATGCCAAGATGATGTTGGAAGGAAAATGAAATTCAATTATAAATTGAAATTTATTTTGGTGGTGGAAAACCAGCACTTAAAAAGGCTTTATTATTACTTGAGTATATTGAGCGTGTTGGATATCATAAGGAAAATTATCAAAACATGTTTTACACTTGAATCATACTGAGTTATTCAGAACAGAAGGCATTCTCATTGAAGTTTTTAGGTTGGTTTTGGTAGGCTTGCAAGCACTGAGAAACCTGAATTAGCTTCATCTGGAACCAGGAGAGCTTCATAAGCGAGTAACTCCTCTTCTGGGGGCAGCACTACTCATTGCCTGGCTGCCTCTGCCTGATGGGGTGCACGAGCTCTGTCCTTCACGGGTTTGGAAATTGTGCCCCCTGTCCTGGCTTTTCCATGGGAGAGAAAAGAAAAATGAGATGTCCTGGTTTGGAAGAGAAGAGAGAAGGGAAGGGAAAATGGAAGAGAAGCAATAATGGAAAGGAAGGGAAGGGAATGAATTTAAAATAACTACAAATCTGTGTGCCTGCAGAAGCCGTAACCTGGTTTCATTATGTCTAAAAGATATATGCACTAGGCTGGCCAGTTACGTGCTTCAGTTCTGTGATTTGGCTTTCTTAAAAAATGGCTTTTTAAATTTTGATTATTCCAGCTGATTAGTTCTTCAGTTGTCATACTCTTCTTTAAAAAAGTATTAAGAATACATGAAATATATCTCAATTTAACGCCTTTTGAATTCATCCTTCATATCCACTAGTTAGCCCTGCTCCCATTTACTGTTTACCCTGAGAATTGTAAAGAAGATTGGAAAGCAGAAATCGCCTTCCATTACCCCCAGTGCCCGTAACCAAACAAGTGCTATTTTCTTAATGATGCCTGCTGCATGCTGTCTTATTTTCCACACTGCCTTGTGCTCTGGTGGGAGACGGAGGTGCCTTGGTGCAGACCTGGCAGTGGGGCAGGTCTGTAGGGGATTGCTCAGCTCGGGCGTTGTGATCCCACACGTGCCCCATGTCTTGCACATGTTCTGTGTTTCCACGGGCAGTTTAATGCCTGCTTTTGTGCTCCTGAAGGTAGTGATTGACCCCAGCTCAGAAAAAAAGGCTCAATTTGTCCATACCCAAGCTGATAGAGCCCTGTAGCCCTACTGATGTTGGACTTTTGCTGCATTATTTTCTGCAGGAGGAAATGTATAGCTGTTCATCAGTTGTGTCCTGCTGGGATGTATTATATTGAACTTTGTGGTCATCATTTGAAACAGTAATAAAAAAAATAAAAAAAAAAAGAAGTGAATTTAGTTTTCCACAATATTAATGTTCAGCTGTTTCTGCTTAGACTGTATATTAGAGATTGATACTTGCTATACTTCTTGATACTGTACATTCTTTAGCAAGGTGGTCTTAAAAATCCCCCCAAAGTATTCTGTTTTACTCTGAGATTAGTAAGAAATAACATTCAAATTTAATAATGTTATGGAGAAGAATTGCATCTTTCTTGGAGCTGCGACCTCATATTACCATCCTCAGGTTCTGCACAAGGCCTTTGGTGCTTTAACTCCAGTCCTCCTTGATCTGCTGTTGTTCCTTGGATTCCCGTCTTACTTAAATGCAAAGTGCTAAATTGTTCTCTGTTATTTGATAGTGAATTCTTATGAAATATAGATACGGCTGCTTCTGTAAATACCTGTAGACAGCCTCCAGCACTGCCTGTAGGAAAATATTTATATCTGAACTTCTTGCTTTTCATTGTCTAAAAGGAATTACTTCTGAATTTTTCTTCTGCTGGTGGCAAACTTGGCACACGTTTTGCAAAATATAACAAGCTGAACAAATTATAGATGAAGTAAGATTGCCCGCATGAGAGACAACCTACGTATATGAATGACAAAGTGTCCAGGAGAGGATTCCTGCCAGGGGGAAGCTGGCCCAGTGTGTCTGGGGCGTGCGGCGGTGGCAGCTCGGTGGGCGGCAGCTCTTTGCTCACAGCTCCACCAGGGCCCTGCTCAGACCCTGAGTAAGTCGCTTCTGCTCTCTGTGCTCTGCTTTTGAGGCTCTGTAATGGAAATCGTGCTTCTTCTCATTCCTTTGGTGAATCATACTCTAGCTTTCGAGTGGCAGTTGCAAGATGGATTAGCAGGAACCAGGCTCCTCCAGCCCCTGTCTTTGCATCTGTCCTGGAGAGGTGCAGGTGTGATTTGAGAGCCAAATTACGAGTGAAGAGGGAGGTAAGATGAGAGACTCCTGTAGGCAGAGAAGAGCAATTTCACTTCCATGAAACCCCATTTGCTACTACTAGATATTCATCTTTTCAGCTCCTCTTGTCTGTCGATATTGGCACAGAAAGTCTGAATTAAAATGCAAACTCTCCTGAAATTGTATTTCTCTTATTCACCATAATGGCATGTGGATTTGTATGAATAATACCAATTTTGCTACTATACAATGAAATATCACAGAAAGTTAAACTTAGTTAGAAGAGCAGTAATAAAGGAGCAGACCACTTCAGCAGAGCTATCTTTCTCTATCAAAACAGTTTTCCTACTCTTGTGGAGGAGGGAATGAGAGTTGACTGTAATGAAATTTTCATTTTCCCACCATACAAATGTAAAAAAGAGCCCTGCCTTTCTTTTAACACTGATGAGAGTTGTCCTAATTCCTGTCTGCAAGGACTACATCACCTTCTGCTGAACCGAAAGATGAGAACAAAGTTCAACAGAAGAGACTGCCTTCCACGTGAAGCCTCCTCGCCTTAAAGCCTCCTCTCCATACTTGCTGTTTGTTCTGTCCTGAATATTTCCTATCAGGACAGCCCCACTGGCATGACGTGATGATTTATGTGGATATGAACCAAAGGCAGAAACTGGTTCAGAAACTCAAAAGCTTCGCCAGGGACCTCTTCTTGCAAGTTCCTTTTCTAACCCAAGGTTATCTAATCTGCGTATTCCTACCAATTAAATTTTGATTGCATATATTTCTGATCTTTCTCTCAAGCTTTCCAAGCCCCTAAATAAACCAGTTCTTAAATATTTTATATCACAACAGTCAAATGAGAAGCATCAAAACTGAAATAATTTGTCTTAAAAACAGCTGTTTCTTTTAGAAGTCTGTTGATGAAGCAAGGTCACCTGTCTTGTATGAAGAGGGGGTTCACTGAGAAGGTAATAGGACATCTTCCCATAGCATTCCCATGATCAGTCATAGTGATACCTTACTGAGGCATGATTTGCTTGCTTCAGGGACAATATCCCTACTACCTGTAGGGCTGTCTCAATTACTGATGTTTCTGTGGTGTAATAATTTTTAATATAGGATGCCTGTTTCAACTTAAATTATCTTATCTTATTTGCACAACTTCTTTATCTGGTCAACCTAATTGTAGTTTATTTCCATGGCTCTCAGCATCGATCGTGTTGGATAACTAAAATTGATTCTGATTGCTTTAGCTACCATTGAGGCTTACAGAAGTGTTTAGCCATCAGTAAAATGTCGTGGTGTGGGATCCATAAGCTTACAGTGCAAAAAGAGTCTGGAAATTCTTGTTTTTTTCCTCGTGACAGCATAAAGTCATTAAAGCCATAACCCAGGAGCAGCCAGAGCACAGCATGAAGGATGCTGAGGATGAAGCACGGAGAGGACAGGATCCTGTGCTGTTTGTGCACGTGTCTGCATCTGGGCTGTGTTCTCCAGCTCTGTTTTATTTTAGCTTTTTGGTGACTTGAGTTTGCTTCCAAGAAAGTTCAGTGTTTTTTTTTTTTTTTTCCCCTGCCATTTATCTAACACCGAGTGCTAGAACACATACGTCTTTCACTTGGAGAGTACTTCAAATGGCGATAATAATAATTATAGTTAAATTAGCTTCCTAACATCATTCTGCGTTGGGAAATCTAAAGTAAACAAGATGAAAGGCTCTCACTGGTGTGAGGAAGACAGCTTGTTTGAGGTTTGTATTGGTGTCAGGAACCTTTTTACTGCCCCATTAAATCTGTCCAGAGATCACTGCTCCTTCTGTTGGTGTGTGTGAGCCTGCTCCTGATGCTGTTGGCATGAAAGACCAAAAGTGGCAAGCGACCTGTCCTGTGGCGTGTGTGCTGAATTCCATATAAACAGATTTTTTTTGTCTTTTCCTTTCTTTCCCCTACTTGAATGCTAGCCATACCCATAAATATTGTTTTTGTGTGTTGTCCTAGCATTAATAACAGCATAAGGCGAAATACCTGAAACAGATTTGAGGGCAGTTCTCTGGATTTTCAGTGAAGTAATTCGTTACATAGCGTGGGGAAAGGCAATCGCATTTAGGAAACCAAAAATAAATGGACTGACCTTCAGAAGTCTTAAGCACTGTGCTTTCAATTGAAGGGCATACTATTTAACAGAGACTCTTTAGAGCTTTTTAAAATGAAACATTTTTGGTTAAAATGGACTTCTTTGAAAAAGAGCCTTAGAAAAAAAAATGATAAATGGTGTTGTTAAAATATCTCATTAATTTTGTGCTCGCCTTCTACCAGAGTTAGCGCCGGGCCCTTTGAAGCTACGAAGGTTTTGTGTGTATTCTCAGTGTGCATATCATCAAGGGGCCTCATAAATACGCCTCTCGCAAAATGAATTCCAGTTAAATTATCGTGGTCTCGGGTTCAGGTTTAGATCTGCGAGGATCCTTTTTGCTGTTCTTGCCAAGGAGGTCTCTCTGCATTCACAGGTGGTTTGTTGTTTCGTTATTTTTTGTGCTGCCTGAGTTTCGTCCTCACTGGGGCCCTGTGAGACAGGAGGCTGCAGGGGTAGCTCCTGTCCAAGCTTCTCTGCAAGGAGAACTGCCCACCTGGGCTGTCTCTGAACACAAACGTGTTGCTTTGAACCAGCCTTTTAAAATAAAACACCTTCCAGAATAACCCCTTCCCAAACAAATACATCATTAGGGTGGTTTAGAGTATTTTTCTTTTCTCTGTGGCTTCCAAACTGGCCTTCTTGGTAAAACACGAAGCAACAAACTGAAGAACATAACCAAGTTACATTTATTTCACATCACCAAAGTCTATTTTTTAACAATTTCGATAGCTTTAGCCCACTAAAAACGTATCTTAGGAAATAAGCTCCTCTGTGGCCTCTCCCACACACAGCACCCAGGCTGCTTCCCCCCGAGAGCCCTGCCGACAAAAGATTGGGACTCCTCCGCCATGGAAAAGTGGCATCTTTTCAATAAGAAAAAAAAAAAAAAGGTCTTTTACTTCAGTGACCAGAGTTGTTTGCAGACCTGTTGTGTTTTATAGTTAGTGGGAAACTATAATGGGGCTTTATGTGGCAGCCAGTCTTGGCAGGAGTCACTGAAAAGCTAAATTCAGCTAAAAAAAGATAAATTTTTATCTTGTGAGTCCTGAAGTGGTGGCAGCTTTATTCATCAGCTCTAGAAACATGAACCAATGATTTTTTATTTACTTAATGTACATGTATACACAGTACGTGTAAGCAAAGAGAAAACTTCATTTTTACATCCCTGCAAACTGGCCTATGAGGGGTTTCAGGCATTTTCACTAGATTAAATTCTATGAAAATGTTGTGAAAGCCAAAACCTAGTGAGAAGCTCATTTTAACCTTCTTGGATCTTTTTTTGTTTGTTTGTTTTTTCTTTTCTTTTAGCAGCTTAAACCATATAAGGAAAAAAAGTAGCAAAAAAAAAAAAAAAAGTGTTCTTTAACTTATGCTTCTTTAACTTGATCTCTGATTCATTGTAATGGGGAAGTGATAAACCTCCCTTAACTAGTTTTGAGTTCTCTTTGATTTTCTCACTATACATAAAGATCTTCCACTCTCCAACTTAGAGATTTCCCTGGAAGAACATGGACAAGGCTATTTAAAACCTTATGTTTTACCCCATTGGAAAAAAGCATTGGCACGTGTTGTCTCCACTGCGAGGAATTCTCCTCGTTCTGAAAATCTTCAGCGTTACTATTACTTGAGGGGATTATTTTATATTAAAATTTCCCTATCCATGTCTAATAAAGGGCCCTCTGAAACGTTTGTGATTTTATTATAAAGATAATTTAAGAAAATAAGTACTTTTTGAGCATTCGCGAGCATCTTCAACTTTTCGTTCGGAATTGTATTTTAGAGGAACTAGAAATAAGTTTACATTTCAGAATTACACTGTCATTTTATATACAACGTGTTGTCTGAATAATAATGCATTGTTTCTGAAGAAGAATCAGCTTCTGTGGTTGATTTTGTTGCTGTTATTGTTTTTTTCTTTTTTCCTTCTTCTCGAATACTTCATTTCCAGTGTTTGTTTCTACTCTTTGCTAGTAAGGAAGGATGCGAAAGGGTTTTCAGTATAAGCCTTGACACTATTTCAATGAATAAATAGCTAATAATTGCATGAGGCAATGGCAGGCCCCTATGTTGCCCTTGCAGTACTTGTTGTATAAATGTAGGTTTGCAATTGCTCCTAAAGTTAAAATTGAAATTGATTTTTTTTAGACAATTAGTTTTTTTTTTTTTTTCTTTTTTTTTCTTCTTTGTATTGCTTGGAGTGGCAGAAGACAACAACGGTCTCTGAATCCAACTAAAGACTAAAAATCAACTAAAGATTAAAATTTAATACTGTTGTTAGCTAATGCTAAATAGTTAATAGGCCATATTAAAATACCTACAATACAAATATTGCCTATAAATAATTACAAATTTTTATTAGTGTTGTAATTAAGAGCATGCTGGCTGCAAATGATACCTCAAAGTGCAAAGACAATTATGAAAAGCAAGCAGAAGACTGGTAGTATACTTTTTGTAATATTAAACAGATTTTCCTGGGGATCTGAGGATGAATTTTGGAGGGGAGAGGTGTGTGTGGAGTGCAACAGAGGCGTAAGGGGACAATATGATATTAAAGAAAGAAAGGGTTTTTGTTATCAAGGTAATACTAAGAAGATGGGAACGGTGCATGGTTTTATGCAGGGAAATGAAAAATAATGTTGATTAACTTGTCAAGGACCCTAAACATTCAGGTAGGAATCATTTTGGGGCTCAGCTTAAGCTGATGTTACAGTATTAGACAGGTTTCTGTAGTTGTTATTGTAATTTTTAATTTTTTTTTCTGTTTTAAACTACCATTTAATTGTGCTACAGAATTTCCTCACATTCGTGCTTCATTTGCAATTCTAACCTTGTTTATATTTCCATATTTGTTTTTCTCCAGCAAGCATTCAGGGTTTTCAGCAACCTTTCATATTTTCATTTTCACGCGTTCGGTAGACGTCGTGTGTTGAACTAGGAGACATTAAACTTTCATGTGTCCTTTCCAATCTCTCTGTGCTTACTAGGAAGACACTCGGATGTAATTAGCTCTCTCACCAGTGACTTGCCATCTTTCCTGGCTTATGGGGACAGTCATAGAAGAAGGGTTGTGATCCTTTGGCAAGATGTTGGCACAAGAGGGAGTTGGGGTTTGCAAGCGATGTTCCTCACGTCTAGCTGATGGAGAGGAGAGGGTCGCCATCCAGCACGAAGGAAATGGCAGAGAAACTCATCCATGGATGGGTATAGCTCCTGCTGTAGCTAAAAGGGATATTAAAATGCATCGGAAAGCTTAACGGGTGCTCCACTTCCCTTTTTTCATATGCAAGGGTGCCATAAGGATTTCTTCAGGTATGAAATTCGTCGTTTGGCTGTTGCAGCCATGTCTAGTAACTTAAATTACACCTCAAAAGGGCGCATAAACAGCACTGATCAAAGCTATTAGATGGTTATAGGGTCCACATAGTTAGAAGGAAGCAGAGGTTGGACATTTACTGGTGGTTTATGTGAAAGGGGCTAGATTGCAAATACGTGGATAGTGTTGTAATGTGAGGGAAATGCACATTCGTGTTTGCAAAGCAATGGGCAGTGCAGAGTCATCGAGTGAGAGGCCATCCGTAACCAGGTACAGAGGCTGCCTTCAGCTCTCCCGAGCCTTTAGGAGCCATCCCCAGGCCCTTTGGAGAAGTGATGGACTAAAATTACACCTGCAGTCTAGGCTTCGGTAGCCAATTTTAAAAAGATTACATTTCAGTGGAGCATCGCTTTGCCTGATGACATCGTGAGTGGAAATAGGCCTGAAAGTGGGCTACTGGAAGTCTTCCAGCAGGCACAGGCTCTTCATGGTGTCTGTTCTGTAGAGTGCCTGTTATACACGGTCTTGGCAATTATTGTTTTGCCTTTCCTTTTTCTTTTGAGATGATCCAGTCTTATTTACATGCCACAGCAGTAACCATTATCTTTTATGCAGCCACTGCTTCTGTTCATGGTGTAGTTTTGTAGGAAATTCTCTTGATGCAGTGGATCAGCGGATCAGGTGGCCCTTCCCTTTCAGTTTCATCGTTTGCATACGCCTAAAAACTCGTCAGAGACGGTTGTGTAGTGTAAAATAAAACGAATGCTCCTGCCTGGACATGATCAGCTCTGTAGGAGTTTAGCTATAAACTCCACTACATAGGAGAAAAACATATTGAAGGAGTGCTTATCTTGTGGAGTTTGGGGGCTGGAGAGTAAAGAGGAGGGCTTATAATGCACACGGACAACCTGATGTCATCTTGCATTTGGTCTCAATTACTTGGCCTGATGCAGCAATAAATATTTTAAATTGAAAATAATAAAGATCTTAAAGCTAAACAATAAAAACAATAACTCTGTGCTGTACTTAGAAAGAACAGAAATTTACTGGATGTTGTGTCATGCCATGCATGATATAGAATAACCTTGAGTACAGCACAGAAAGGTGAATTTACAGTTTCATCAAACCGTATATAAAATCGTTTATTTTTTGAATAATTCTCTTTTTTTTTTTTTTTTTTTCTTCATTAAATATCAGAAAAGGTGTGGATGCTATTACCATAACCAGTCAACACATCTTTAGCAGATAGTCCCAGAAGGAGCATGAGCACAGAAAAATGTCACTTTGGGGTTGGAGCTTCCAGTAGCAATAGAAGGGGTTTTTCATAATAATATGCTTTTGAGTCCTGACTGATATTTTCATGTGCCAGAAAGAAAGGTTAAACTTTCTGTGTCACTTCTTATGTTTTCCGTGGTTTGAGAGAGGGAGGTTTGTTATCCTGTTTTTGTGGAATTTACTGGGTTTAGTTGGTTTATTTATTTATTTATTCAAGCATCACAGTATCTGAAAATACCACTCAATAAATTTAAACTTGGGCTTAGGCTGCGATGCTCAGTATAATGATTTTAAGAGATTTCTTCCCTGAGCATAGTATTGACTTCCCAAATGCAAATACTGATACTGTGTGATATTTTTAGCAGTAGTTTATTACCTTCCAAAGCCTTTAATGCCTGAGCAATTTTTATATGAAAAAATATGTTGCAAAATCTTCAGTGAAGTTGGTGATAAAGCTATGAAATTGGATATCGAAACTTTTCAAGATTTTTTTTGTGTTTTCTTGACGGAATTTTGCATATCGATGAATTTAAACAATAGAAATCTATTGACTTTCTTACATGGAGCTCTCTAACAATAGCGTGTTTTGATAGCAAGTATTATGTTGCCCTATCTTAAATCCTTGACCTGTTTATATTTTTGTCTTTGGTAGGGAAGTTTTGTTGCCTGCATGACTGCCATTCTAAGGCAAATGGAGGACTATCACTACGCTCATTTAATCAAGACTTTTGGAAAGATGAGGTCAGATGTTGTGGTAAGTGTAACGTCTTCTATCTCTCCACAAGAGAGCTTAGTTTGTGTTTGTATTTCTTTCCCATTTTTTAAATATACTTATGAAGTGTGGACAAAATGTTTAAAGTTACAAATGTAATCTAAAAATAATTAATAAAGCAGTGTGACATTTTCTGAATTTGCAAAGGACCAAATTAACCTTCCTGCCGCACACAGAAATGCAGCTCATCTCTGGAGCTGTTCAATATTTTCAACGCAAGCTCTGAGACATTAGATGTAAGGTAATTAAAAGAAAGTATTAGGAAATAGTAATTCCAAGTCATTACTAAAAATCTGTTTTGTTTAAGGAGAGAGGGGGAAAAAAAAAGCTTTCTTGAGGAAAAGAACTTCTAGCATTAAATCTCCCAGATGTCCCAATTTTCTTCATTTGTTTAAATAGCTTTTACTTGCAGACCTGCTAGCTTTAAAATTTATACAAAGCATTTTAACCTTAAAGATGCCCTCAGTTGTTAAATAAGCAATAATAATTGAAATTTGTCTTCTCGTGGTCGTTCAGTAGTCTAACTAATCCTACAACACAACTTAATTAGAGCATAATAGAAGAGAGTTTATAGCTAAGGAGATAACTCTCTAATGACCTGAAACTATCATTGCCATATGGCAAGTGCATGCTGCAAAGTAGCGACCAAACTTGTTGGCTGAGATCCATCAATTAGCAGATGACCTGAAGTCTGATCAGCAGTATTACATTGCCCACTCTGCTGCAGGGGATTCTGTTCGGCACTTCAGGCAGCTTTCATCTCTGCTTTAATCTTCAGGGTGGCCTTCGTTTAGATTGCCTTCTTCCTTCTGTACCCAATGGAACAAAACCCATGGTCTTCTGTTTGTGTAATTTCTCTGTTTGGATTTTCCAGTTTTTCTTATTGCCTTTAATTTTTGTTCTCCTTACCTCTGCTTCTGTTCTGCAAGACTTGAGCTCTTTGCCTGGTGCCAATTTTCAGATCAGGTGCTAGAGCCTCTGTTGCTCAATGTATTTGTATCTGATCTAGAAGAGTGAAGTACAGAGCTGAAGATTCAGGAGAATGAAGACAAAGTCCAACTGCAAAGACCTGAAGAAGAACATCATGATATTAAATCGTTGCTTCCCAATTAGTCTGCTTTGGCTTCTTTAAGCATGTCCTTGGATAAATTTTTTCCCCCACTTGGTTTTCCAGTAATAATCATAGATCATTCAGGTTGGAAAAGACCTCTAAGATCACCCAGTCCAACTTTTAACCTAGTACTAATGTCCAACACTAAACCTTACTTCTAAGTCCTAAATATACACGTTTCTTGAAGACCTCCTGGGATGGCAACTCAACCACTTCCCTGGGCAGCTTATTCCAGTGCTGCACAACCCATTCAATAAAGACATTTTTCCTAATATCCAACACAAACCTCTCCTGGTGCGACTTGGGGCCGTTTCCCCTCATCTTATCACTTGGTGATTGGGAGAAGAGCCCAATCCCCACCTCGCTATAGCCTCCTTTAAGGTAATTGTAGAGGGTGAAAAGTTCTCCCCAGAGCCTCGTTTTCTCTGGGCTAACCAACCCCAGCTCCCTCAGCTTCTCCTCATAAGACTTGTTCTCTAACAGCGAAGCATTCCCTAGCTAGATGTATCTAGTTCAGTGAAATTATGTTTTTATTTGTAGAAAAGGCATGAGTTAACACTCCTGGTTAATGAAGGCAAATATTTTTGTAGTTTTAAAGTGGTTCAAGCCACGTAGCTCTGGAAAAGGCAAAGCGATTACAGGGTTTTATAAGGAAAAGGTAAAAGCAGTTTGCTCTCTAACCTCGTAATGATAAAATGCAGAGAAAGAAAATTGGTTAGGAAATTGTGATTATTCTAACGGAATTAAAAGTGTTTATTTAAAAGTCACTTTTTTGAAAATTGTCTGAGGTGATTCTCTAGGGTCAGATCTTTCTTGGTGAAAACAAGAGAGTATTTATGCATTTGAAGTTTGGCAAGTGATCTATTTATAATTGCTTGTTTTAAGAGAGTGATTTATATGCTATGCAGTGCTTTGGGATACATGATGAATCACTTTTTTCCTTTGTCCTTACTCCCTGTATATTCATCCTGTTCTGCGTGTTCTTGGGTTTTGTGGATGGGCTTATTCCATATTATTAAAATCTTATTTTCCATCAGCATATATGCTGTTTGATTGCTTATTTTCTGCTTGTTATGCCACCTGACTGTGGTTTGTAGGAGCAGATATGCTAATCCAAGCTTAGTCAGTTGGTGTAATAGTTCTTGTACCTTTACAGAAATGTATCTTTTAAATGTTTTAATGATGCTGTTGATTAAATGATGATGCACATTAGTGGAAATTAAAGTATGTAGTAAGCTGGTGAAACACTGAATAGGTAGTGTGCTAGTGGTAAGTAATAATATCTTAAATTGACTTTAAAATGTAAATAATATAAATGAAGGTCAGAGGTGTAATGGCAATACATTGTAAATCTTGTGATAAAAGGAAACCTCAGTGAATAAACTACCTTTTTTACACAAAAAAACTCACCCCCATTCACTCATCGTGTAGGACAAAAGGATGAAGATACAACCCAATTTCTCTGTATGAAAAAAGATAGATAACCTTTTCAGTGAGTAGCAAAAAGGGAATTACAGTTCTCTTAAGTATTTATTCTTCTATGGGATTTCAGTGTTAATTCAAAGCCCACATCTTGTTCAGTACAGGAGGGTTTGCTAGCTCTCCCAGGAGCATTGCCTCCCTTACCTCTATCGGTGCTGAGGTTCAGATTTTCCCATGTTCCTCTTAACACTTTTGTTTTCTGTCTGTCTTCAGTGGTGGGATGCTACTGAACTATATATATTACCTGATATCGTGTGCTTTGGGTGGAAAGCAGGCCCTTCTCTCCTTAGTTTTAACTTTTTAATGCTTTTTTTTCCACATTTCTTTTTAGTCCCACCACCATTTTTGAGCCTTCTGCTAGTGCTCTTTGCCTCTCTTGAGAGTTTAGATCCAAACTGATTTCATTCAAACCCAAAGTCCCTACATATGGAGCTGGTAGCTGCCTCTCCTATTACAGGGTATTTCATCTAACCACAAAGGCATAAGAAAGTAGTGATTTAAAACTGAAACTAAACACATTCAAACAAACACACAGCGTTTTCTTCATTTTTTTTTCCGTTTTAAATGATGAACTTAAGTGAAGCTGTGGATGCTTCCTCACCATTTGAAACCCTTATATCTTTCTTCAGCATGTGCTTATGCTTAACCAGAAGTTGTAAGTTCGGTGCTGGAACTGCTAGATGAAACTTTATGGCCTGTGTTAGGTAGGTGTCACTTTTAGATTATTATAATGGTCTTTCTTGGCCTTAAAATGTTAGAAGAGATGAGCTGGAATGTGATAAAACCAGTCTTATCTCTCCCTGTAGAATATACTGTTTAGGTTCAATTTTAGAAGCTGTTCGGATTAAGGTGTTTCTTTTCAAAGAGGAATTTGTTATTGTCAAGCCTGCTATCATCCTGAGATGAAACATCATCCACGATCAGTGGGGTTATTTCTGGAGCTAACCGATTTCACTTCCTCTTTTACTTGGTAGACTTCAATTGTTAGAGGAATTTGTGACATTAGTTGACAAAAAGAAAGTCTAATGTTTTGCTCTGTTGAATATTTTAAGAAATATTCCTCCTAAAGGCATTCGAGATTTTGTCTTGGGGTCAGTGAAGTGAGTAGGAAGATGAGCTCCATATAATGTTTAGGATCACCATCTGGTATACCTCCATCCTTCCCCTTAAAATCCCCTAGGACTTCGAGTTGTGGTGTGAGTGTAGGACTTGGAGTTCCCATGGTGGTGGGACCCCTGCATGGGGCCTGTCTGGGGGCAGCCTCCGTGATGGAGCTCAGTGGGGGTTCAGCCAAAAAGCCTCTGTCACATCCTACCCTGTTACAAGGCTGAGCCTGCTCTGGTTTCTTTCTGTAATTTGATGGAAATTATGAATGGGTCCCATCTATTGTGAATTCTACTTCCTTGGGACAGTGAACAGGATCTGTATCAGCAGTTGGCAATACATCAAGAGTTGCCTTGTTCCTTTAGTACATTTTTTCAATCATCTTTCAAATGTTCAGGATAATTTGTTCTGATTCTAGGTATACTGAAAATAAACAGGCTGTACAGCAACACAGCATGGACTGGTAGCTCCCCCGTCCATTCCCACTCCCCATGCAAAAGCTGGATTTTGCTCCTAGTAAGGAGTTATCCCATTTAAACCATTTACTTTTTTATATGAAAAATAGAATTAAAAAGAGCATAGGATTGAGAGTACATGAAATACAGGTAAGCGTCAGAAGCTGTTTAGCTGATGAATAATTACATTAGTTACTACAGTGCATTATTTAAAGTACCTGGGTGAAAGTAGGACTATTAAAATGCGAATATCGGTAGATAAAAATGTAGGGCTGAATCAGCAAAGCAGCTCAGCCCCGTGTAGGACAACATTTAAGGTCAGTGACAAATACGAATCATCCAAAAAAAAAAAAGGAAAATTCATCCAGTGTCACATGCAGCTTGATCAGCAAATTATGCAGAGGTTCAACAGCCAAAACCAGCAGCAAATGAAGTAGTGGTGGGGTTTGCTGCAGGAAACCAAGACAGTATGCGTCTGTAGTCACAAAATAGCAGGAAAAAAAGCCACTGTGAGCTCAGATTTCTCTTGGATAGGTGATGACCCTTCCTATGGTGCCACTTCCACAGAAGCGTTGGGTTGCTGAGCTGTGAAGCAGCCCCAGCAGAAAGCAGATCCCCCAGCGCGGGAAGGGAGCAGGCACCTGGTATAAATACCGAGCAGTGCTTGGGCAGCAAAATATGCAAGGTGATCATTAGGAATTATGTAACTCTCTCACCAAACTCGTGAAAAATGAGCAGCAAAGTATGCAGTTTGATCTGCTAAATGAAGACACATTTTCCTGAGCCGTGTGTGTCTGGGCTGAGCTGTGCCTTACGCACCGGTAACGTCTCATTAACCACAAGCACTTGGAAATTTCACCTCAGTTCTGTTAATGTCAAAACATCTTTTTTGATGTTGTTGTGTTGGGAGTGGTTTTGGTGAAAGAACACGGCAGTTTACTGAAGTAATGTCGTAGATTTGGGGGGAAAACATGCCTTGTGGCTGCTGTTGGCCCTCTTCGGCCTGGGTCCTGGGCAGGTGCTTGTGCGGCCCCACAGCAAACCCTGCAACATGCACAGGGCCCGGCTGAGCAGCCAGGAGCTTCACATCCCTTCCTGATCCCTGTGTTGTGCCCTCAGGGTCTTTGCATCTCCCTGTTTCACACCAGTGATGAATTTCAAGCCAGGAAAAATGTTTTAAAAGAACAACGAGTCATAAGATAATATCTAGCAAAGACGCTGGCTCTCGCACATGAAGAAACCCGTGTAAGAGCAGTAACTTCTTATTTGTTTCTCACTGAAAAGGTTACATAAAAAAACAGCCTTAGTTTGAAGCCCACTGAATGTAATTTTTTATTTTTTTTGTAGACATTTGACATTTTAAAAGATAGACAATATTAATACAGTTACCGAGGAGCTGTAGCAAAGGAAAAGTATTTTAACCTTGGATGAGAATAAAAGTTCATTTTTATCTCTGCGTGAAGTGAATCAAGGACTGCTTGCATTAAGCTCCTTTTTTTTCCCCTCTCTCTATCTTACTGTGGACATTTGATATCACTTAAATTGTTAGATAGCAATTATAGATTCCCAAATTGTAGAAGATGATTTACATTGTAAAGTACATCAGGTTTCTGTTCCAAAGAGATGTTTGTTTATATCTGGGTAGAAATAAATTGGTTTGTGCTACTAAATTAACTTTGTTCTGGGTCAGATTTTCACTTGCAGAAGCAATTACTGCTGTTCCCTTTAGGGAGAAAGTCTCTCGTAGCTTCTTGATGGCCAAACCAGAAGCAGTGTTACCAGCTACTCGAGGTCGTGGGTAACACAACACTCACCTGAATCCATTTCTGAGCTGTGGCTTAAAAACAAAACAAACCAAAACATAATTTTGTTTTCAGCAAGGGAAAATTTCAGCAGGATGTACTTGAAGAGAAGGAAAACTCAGCAACTGGTGCCAGGAAGTATTTTCAGTCTAATTATCAGATTAAAATTAACGCCTTACTCTTTTTAGCTTTTTTACGTATGTTTTTAACTATTTTTTACTTCCAAAAAGGTCAAGTATATGCCAGGCATGTGTTGCTACGTGTGTGCTGCAATACAGTCTGCGTGCACAGAGAGAGACTCAGTGCATGCACCTACAGTATAGAAAAGAAAACATTTTTTCAGCAAAAGCTTCCTTTTCATAGCTTCTTCCTGAGTAATACAGTGAGTCCTTCACGATGTAGGATTGCCATTGATACCACTTCTGAAAAACTTAAACGGAATCATTGCAGAATTTATATACATCGTATAGAAATATGACTTAGTAAAATTTATTTTATATGAATAATGGCTTTTTTTATGAAGCAGAACAATAAAGCACCTCTTGAATCTAGTCATTAATAACTGACACTATCACTTGTGGTTTTTTTGATCTATAAGAGGAGTCTTTTCCAAATATTTTCTCTTGTTTTAGGATTTTCTGATGGAAACATTCATCATGTTCAAGAATCTCATTGGGAAGAACGTCTATCCCTTCGACTGGGTTATAATGAACATGATGCAGAATAAGTAAGTACAGAGGGAAAAGCTCTGTGGCTGACTGAGATGGCTGTTTCACGTTTGATCTGAAACAACAGTGTTGCTTGGAAACAGTAAAACACAATGCAGCAGCTAGGGTTTTTTCGTTTCCTTCTGGGATGCAAATAATTATTTGAAAATTGCCTTTTCAGGAGGATGCTTTAAGGGCCTGGTTTGGGGCTCCCCAAATTAAGGGTGGCATCATTCAGAGAGCCAAATTTTGGAAGAGGCTGCCGATTCAGTAGGGAACTACACGTATCTTATGATAATGAATTTATTCCTTTGGAGATCAATATGTTTCGCATATGACCTCAAAAACTAGTGGTTACTGTATGCTGACACGGAGTTATATTCTCAGATGTTTTCAGTGATATTAACAAGACAGAACTGAAAGGGCATTTATACCCAGATTCCATCAGCCTGGTAATGAAGAGACAAGCTGTAAATATTTCTAATCCCCGTTTTTTTGCTCATAATTGCAGCATTGTCATTACTGAACACGCCTTTATGTAATATTTTATGTTTGTGACATTCATTAAGAGCATCAAATGCTTTAATGTGTACTGTGATGAAAGTATAAGGAAAAACATTTTATTTACTAGTTGCCTGGAGAAATCTCTGATGTGCTCACTGGTAGCTACCGGGGCTATAAAGTTGCCAGTGTTTACTTACATAAAATCCTGTACTACACTTCCTACTTTCATTATAAAAATTCACCATAATTTTAATCCCAGCTTCTGAAGTTGTCTTAACCACGTAATAAAATCCACTCCTAGTAAACGTGAGGTAGATGCAGCCATCTTTTGAATCACATCCATGGGCTGTGGATGCACGCTCCTGTGCGGCTGTAGCTCGCAAAGCACCTGCTGTTTTAAAGCCAAGAACCCTTTGAGATTGCTTGATGGGGAAGATCTGAAGCCCGTTGGGTTTCTTTCTCATTTAAAAAAAAAGTTTGAAAGCAGTTTTGCTTCAAGAACTCCAACTATCTGGAGGATTTTGTTGCAGGTGCTTTGGAAACCCTCGCAGCATATGTTCTCTGGCATCCCTTCAGGAAGGAGAGCACCTCTGTGCTCCACTTAGTTCTGGGGGAGGCTGAAACATGAGCAGCAAGGTCTGTGCTTGGACACTAGTGCCAGCAAACCAGGCACACGGTGGTCTGAACTGAGGCAGTGGCTCTTTCCCCAGATCTGATAGAGGCGGGTATTCCTCAAATTCAAAAATACCTTCACGGTATTGCCAGATAACGTCTTAGGGTTCATTTGGGTGCAATTCTGATCTCAGTTGTTTGTTTTAAAACTGTGGAATTCCAGTCAGAGAAATGTATAAGCAAAGGTATAGAAAGAGCGTTTCCCTCCCCCACGTTTTTCCTTTAAAGTGCAAAGGGATCCTTAGCAGGCAGCTTCTCCCCTGGAAAATTTGGAGTAACACTCATGTGATGCCCTCAGTTAGGCTTGGGGCTTTGATTTCCTGATCCTTCGAGTACCGTCTGGTCTTTTTGCCGAGCTGAACAGCAAGTCCTGGAAAAGCAGGAGCAGGATGTGCTGTGATGATCTTCGCCTCTTCCTTTCTTCCTGGGTAACTGCAGTACCCATATAATGTTTGAGTAGCATTTAAAGGGTATTTGGGGTTTTGTTTGGTTTGTTTTTCATTTTCTTCAAGGCTTTCTGGTGTTGATGAATATCCGCAGCAGTGCTAAGGGGGTTGTTCATCTCTAATTTACAAGTTCATTTTCATTACACCAGCTCATTTGGTAAATGCTTCTGAATTGATTTGAGTGCTTTTCATTTTTCCTGTTGAAGTTAATGTGGTTTCCAAAAACAGGAAGCGGCGTTGTAAAATACCTTTTTGTCCATCTGCTCCATTTATTTTCACACCTATAAACTTTTATTGAAGGAAAAGAGAAAAAATTAAGACCAAGTTCTGTCTTTTTAAAGCTCCTCTCAGTAGAACTGGCTTGGAGCGCGCCGTTCCGTGTCCCTCTGACAAAACACCTCTGCAAATTATTGCTGTGACACAAGCCAAACGAAGTGAACTAATTTTTAATTATATCGAGAATGTTTTTGAGCTCGGTTGTTTCTCTGCATGAGGTACGTCTGGGAGCAGAAAACAAAGGGAAAAGGACTGGCCTCATGTGGAAGTCAGACCTCCGGGCCCTTTCTGTGGGCATGGGGAGAAGAGGGAAGGCAGCGGCTGCACCTCCTAAGGGACGCCTTATCATGTAGTACCACACTTTTCTCAGCCTTATTTCCTAACAGGACTCTTGTGTGCAGAAAGACACGCTCACCCAGGCACATTTATTACTCTCATGCTGCTTACTTGGTTCTTACATCTTTGGTGCAGTGCTTCCGGACTTGAGCGCTGCATCCATCCCATCCCGTCCCGGGCTGTGCTGGGCCACGTCCAGGGTTGCTTCCCAGGCCCAGCAGGCCTTTGGTTGAATAACACAGGTAGTCATGCCACATAAAATGAACACAGAAGCCTTCATATCTAATGAGATAATTGTTATGTTTTTGTTTTTAGACGTGTCACTTAATTCTACGTACAGGCCTCTAATCTAACTTAAAACAGCGCCCATACTTCAGCAAAACAATTTGTTAATCAGGAGACAAAGGCTTTGAATGGTGCTGATCTCATGTAAGGCTGCAGACCTTTGGTTTGCCCCCAGGATGTTCCAGGTGGCATTGTTTGGTGTGTGATGCTCAGGTGGGGGTTCATTGGGTGCCATGCAGCGTGAGTTTTTGGAGAGGGGGAGAAGAGCCCTTCCAAAGTGACAGTGTGGCTTTCCCTTTCATTGTCAGATTGAGCTCCAGGTCAGCTGCTGTTGTTCAGTGAACAACAATGCCCGTGCAACAGAGATGGAAAGAAAAATTGATGACCAGAAAGGAAAATTGATGAGTGGGTGGCAGTAGGTCATAGTGTAGTAGGCTGTAGCATGGAGGTGGGTGGGTGGAAAGAACATTCAAATGGTATTTAATTAAGTCTTGATCCACATGTGGACTTGAAATAGCCATTGCTTTCAGTTCAATTTAAAGGAGAGAGAATGCAGGGGGGCTGGAAGAGCACAAACGCTCTTCGGATACACAAAATTTCGCAGCAGAGCAGATGGGAACAGTCTTCTCGGAGCCACGTGGAATTATGAATGTAAGAAATTGCAGCCATAAAGCACGGCAAGGCACATTCAGGTTTGAGGCTGGGGGAAATACTCCAGCAGCCAGCGCTGCAACTCATTGCTCGGGGCAGTTGCAGAGTCTCCAGCAGCAGAGGTATTTAAAAGCAGTTTGACAAGCATCTGTTAAGCTGCTGGTTATAATTTGGGGAGAAGGGGAATGGACTAAATGATCTCCCGAGAGTTGGCAGAGCCCTGTCACTCCGCCTGCCTCCGCTGGTGGATTCTAGGCTGCAACTTGGAGGTGAACTTTGTGACTGCAACTTTCATTTCCAGCAAGAAGTTTTAGACATGGTGAACTGTTAGCGAGCTGCTAAATGTATTCATGATTGCATTACCTAAAAATAAGATCGTGCTGAGGTAACTTTAAAAGAAAATGCTGCTCGTCTTCAATATTGCTGTTGGGAGTTACGAATACATCCACTGAAGATACTTGGACACCTTTAAATTACATTTACAGCAAGGTTTATGTGTTTTAATACTTTCAGGAAGGGTTATTCCTATCAAGGTAAAGGCATCATACTACCAGATTAAAAGAAAGTGTTTTTATCAGCTCTGTCAACAGCTACTATATGATAGCTGCTTTGTACTGACCCAAAGGATGCTGCATAGTGACATTTGGCCCTGCTCTGCAGCCACTGCATTATTTCATCTCTGCGATGAACGCCGACAGCTGTGCTTAGCAGTTACAAAGAGCCGGGAGCTTTTCCTCTGTGTCAGGATGGAGACCTGGAGAGCTTCACAGGCAGCTTCTTCATTCCATGATGTCCTGCAAAAAAAGGCACTCCGGTAGTTTTATCTGCAAGTAATTTGAAGAAAGCCATTTGTCGAAGCATCAGCAGGGATTTCAGGTTGCTTGTATTTTTTCCCCTCTAAATCATATTTAGAAATGATTCAGAAATGTTTTAGAAATTATTTTAACTGTTGTCAGCAGCTGACAACTTAAACTAGGCTCCTCTTAAAACCGCTAAGTCAGAACACATAAACAGCTCCTCTTTACGTTTTTGTAAATGAAAATAATTTAATCTTTGCTCTTACTTCTGGCATTTGAGACGATCGGTTCCTTTGGTAGACCTTATGATATATTCATTTCGAGCTGCTACTTTCATCTGCAACTGTTCCTCTGGAAGCGGCGTTGCCTATGAAAAATGAATTTGATGTTTCCTGTTCTATTTTTTGTGTCTAATGTCCACATTTACATAAAATCCGTGGTTGTTTTGCCTTTTGAAGTCGGAGGAAAAGGGATAAGATGCTTCTCAGCGAGAAGGAGGTTTCTGGTGCCTACATGCCTTTTTTCCAGAGGAATTACGTCTTGCATTGCCCAGGGAATCTGGAGGCTGTTACCTGCTCTCCTCCAGTGCTGCGCTGGCTTTGCAGGCGGGTGGAGGTGGGTTTCCTCCTGAAAACCTAGTCTGGAATTTTAATTAATTTTCTGCCTGATAAAAAAAAATATATATATAATCTTGGAAAGAGGAGGAAGGACGATCGGGGAGATCCGTCTGATAAACACGTACCTTTGTGTCCTGCTGCTGGAGTGGATTGCAACGCACGTGTTTGTTTTGGGAACTGGCAGGGAGATGTGGGCTGCTCTGCTACGTGGTTGTCACAGCACTACCTGGCCGATCTCTGCGGTGACTTCGGAAGGAACTTCAGCCGTGTGGGTGCCTGTCCGTCAGCAGCGTGCAAGCCCTGGGCTGCTTACGGACAGAGGAAAGTTTTGTGCAACTCTGAGCCTTGATGTCTAATCCAGGCTGCAGTCGCCTGAGAGTTATTCCCACTGACAAGTAACCCAGAGCCAAAATAAAAGTGCTTTTTAGGTTACTGAAGTTATGCTTAATTATTGAAGTCATGCCGTAATCGGCTGTGCTTTATACAGGCGTATAGAAACTAAAACACCCCTGGTTTTTAATAACTGTATGAAAATAAGCTCTTAGTTCTTATGTAATCGGCCAGTCAACTTGCATCTGTCAGATGAGATGCCAGGGAAAAAGCCTGAATTTAAAGTCTGCATCAGGCTGCTGATGGGTGGAGTTGGAGTTCACAACAGGGGGAAAGAGTCCAAAGATTCTGGACAGAACTAAAAAAATAATAATAAAAAAAATAAATTTTTTTTAAAAAATTAAAAAAGCAGGGCCAGATTTGTATCACACATGGGGTAGGAGGAGAAAGAAGCACAAAAACAACTTGTGAAACTTCCTTCGTTTTCTGAAAACCTGCATCTATACAGCTCAAACCTGGATTGATACAATATTCATAGTGACTATTGGTAGGCATGGTGTGAAAGATTGCACTTATATCTGGGGCACGGATCATTCAAGTATTTACTCAGTGTTTGTTATTGTGGGATATAGAAACTGTTTTACATTTCCTGATAGGATGTTGGGAGGAAGACAGTGCTTGAAATGCAATTATATTTTAAGAAGAGTCTGAGCAGTTGGAAAAACTCCAACAGAAAGGAATTGGCACCGTTTCCCTGACTATTCATATACTTTATACATTGATCTCTGCTTACTTATTTAGAAAGTTGAAGAGCTCAGACCCGCAACCTGAACAACTAAATAATTTTATTTAGGGATGCAATGAAATAAGCAATTGAATGTGAGCAATTTTGTTGCTTTCTTTGGTGGCAAATATTTCTCTGTGTAGGCAAAAACCACTCCTGGCAATGTGTAGACAGAGGGTAACATCTTTCAGTGCGTGTCGCTTTTTCAGGATCCAGTTTTCAGAACCCGTGCGTGTGCCCAGAAATTCATTCTTCATTTATAAATGAAATAGATGAGTGCGCATGGATAAATGCTATGAAGATCCTGCAGATTTGTTTCTGCATACGGAGGGCGTTTTTTTGTTGTCCATAAAACCTGGTTGCGTAATGCACTGACCTTTTCAGCAAAGACCTTGCAGGATTTTTGGTTTAGTATCGTACCTGTCAAATTAACTGGGCCTGGGGATGAAATGAATGGACTTGGCTAGGCTTAAAACAACAGAGGCTTTTTCCTGTGCTGAGAAGGCTGAGATTCCTTGAAGGAATATGCTTTAGCAGGGGCTCTTCACACGGTGGTTTCCGCAGTGGGAGCATCCTGCAGAGCAGGTTACTTTACCCAGGCTGAGTTAGAAATTACATCCCTGGCTTCTGGGATCTAGAGGTGGACTAATGATTTCCAGTACTAAAATAGTGACCATTTTAATTGTTATTGTATGGCCTAAATTATGGTATGTGTGTTTGCAGCCACTCGTGTGCCTATCGACAGAGACATCCTGCAGCTAGGAAGGTGGGCTCGGGCTGCCTGACGGCGTCGTGCATCCACTGTGACTCTGTTTATTCCGTGTTTTGTTGTTATGCTTCCCTTGACAAACCTCTTTTCTGTCCCTAAAGTGTGCATGGGATTTGCTGGCCTCCTGGGAGCGTAGATCTGTGTCCCATGCCGCCTCTATAAAACCAGGCGAAGGCTGGTGGGGCTGTATTTCACCCTGAAGCACGAGTGAGGCTGCACCTCTAATCTTGCTGGGGAAAAAAAATCCTTTCTCAGTACTTGCTTCAGAAATATCTCTGGAGCGTTAGACTAATATGCAGATGTTCGCTGTTCAGTAGCAGTTAATGTCTGCTGAAAATATTCCTGATGCATTTCGTGGCATTTCAACCTTTTATTAATCATGAGAAAATCAGAGCAACTGTAAAGGCAGGAACCGTGTGTTGGGGAACATCTCTTCCTGAACTGGAAAGAAAGGGATAAAGGATCCTAATTGCTGGTGTTTTGAGCTGAAGTTTTGTATATTAAGGGAGGAAGTTCTTTTATTTATTTTTTATTTCTGTCCCAAGGCTTTGCTATTTGTGGCTCCCTGCAAAGTCTAAAGCAGCAAGGTTTAGACCTGGAAGCACTCCAGTTCATTAGCCTGTCCTCCTTGGGGTGGCGGCAGATTTAAACCCCTTCAAGACATTTTGAATACCGCCTGCATCTTATGAAGCCTGAGAACTTTAAAGAGATATTTGAACTTGGAATAACATTTAGTCCAGCGGGCTCACACGCGTCTGTTGTGGTTTCGTACATAAAAGGCATCGCATGGGGCTTCACTGCGGGATGGCTGCTAAGCCAAAAGTTTGCACGGCTGGTCATCTGCCTTGATATGTTTTATCAACTCTTAAATATTTGTTCTGCAAAAGATAATGAGCAATTGAGAGGCACCTCGCAGTTTGTCGTTTCCAGAAGTGGCTCCAAAATGTGATATTTTAAAAGAAAAACAGGGCATTGCAGTTAGCTGCAACCCAGCGCAAGCAGCAGCGTTGCTTAGCGGTTACAAAAACCAAAAGCAAGCTAAGATCACAAATGGGTGGTTTCTTCCTCAGTTCCAGAATCGTTATCCAGAGTATGCCGTAGATGTCCACGGGCTTTTTTGCTTTTAACGGGATACTAATTATTCTGGATGCTTGCACTTACTTTTAACTGAGTCGCGTATATGCGGTGCGAAGAACTCCTGGAGCTAATCTACTGTTTTGGAAGAAAGCTACAAGTGGCTATTAGGCTGTGCATCGTGACAATTCTCTGCTAAGAGTCTAATTGAGATCTGAAGAAGCGCTGCCAAATTAATTTCAAATGCAAAAGAATGATTTGTATATTATGTCCTTCCCGGAATCTAAACTGGGTTTGACATTAAAATTCTTCCTGCTAATTGTACTCAGAAGCACATCCTACCAAACAATACATTTATCAGTTTGATTTTCCTGATGTCTTTAGTTATCAAATGGTTCAGTTCAAGAAGAACTCAATATATGCTGCGCTGAATAATGCACTGGATAATAATATTTCATTACATACTTTTTTTTTGGGTCTGGTTTCAGGAGTAAAAGAACCCCCGGCAGATTTCATTTAATCCGGATCCTTCAGTGGAGGAGTTCCTTTAATTTTAGTTTTAAGTTTTAGCTGTAGGTGAAGCTGGGGGAGGTGAGATCGTGAACCTTTGAAGGCACATTATTGTACGTCTGTGAGGCTTTGTGATGAAGCTGCATATGGATATTCCCTCCTCATTTCGTGAAGCCTCGGGGCCGTGCACCTCGCTGCGCTACCCTGCTCTGCCCGGCTGCTCTGTTCAGCCCTGGTGCCAGAGCCGTCGCTGTCCCTGAATCACCAAGTCCCTTGGGAGCACCCATGGGGTTTGTATCACTTTTTGAGCAGAAAAACAAAGCAAAACAAAACAAATCATACTTCAGAGCCTTCTGTACCACCAACAGCACCGTGATGTGCTGCCTCTACACCAGGACACCAGCACCCACCCCGCTGTGCCGGCTCCGTTACCAGCTCCAGTTCAGGTGCTCCTACAGGTCAGCTGCCCGGATCGATGAGCCACGCAGAGCTAAACAGGGAAATGCTGTCCACGTCACTTACCAGGTGCAAAAGCTCCTTTATTTTTTGGCAATCAGTGCATGGCATGGATGAGAACCCATGATGCTGGATTCTTATAAAAGCATCGTGAGATGGGTCACCAGACGAAGCTGAAGGTGTTAAATCCCAAAGCGTGTCAGCAGCTGTCTGGTTTTGGTAAGGGTAGAAGCTAGCATCATGTGATGCCTATTTTTAACCCTGAAGGTGTAGCAATTTTCACTTAAAGTTGTTATTTTTCCATGCCAGCTTCATTTAGGTTAATACTATCACACATTTTAAAATACCTGTGAGTGAAATGTGTGCTGCTCTGTCACAGGTGAGGTTCATTAATCTTTGCCTCTTTCAGTGTTCAAAAAAAAAGCCCAACAAACAAGACCACCAGCACAACCTTTTGGCTGGTCAGTCACACTTCAGAAGATGTTTTATTTACTTTTCCAGCGAAATCAATAGTTCTGCACTGTAATTCCCCTATTTTGTTTTTTAAAAAATGAGTGTCAGAACTACAGAAATTACTGAAATTAGTGTTCCTTTCCCTTCTCCCAAACAAGAAGTGCAGACATCCCAGGAAATACTTTAGCATGTTGATCTCTATCGATTTACTTTCCGTAGGTAAATCAGTACCCCTAACCTCCCAGGTTGTCTGTTTTTGGCTGTTTTCATTAATCACCTTGTTGAGGTACAGGAATAAAAGTTCTCAGCAAACAGTGGAAGTTCTGGTGGTGTCCCTTGTGCCTTGCCAGTGTGAAGAAATGCAAGAAGTGCATTTTCTGATGGGGGTGGAGGAAATCAGGAGGTGGAGGAAATCAGGAGGCTTTGAGCTCGAGGGATGAGGGAAACCAGAAATTGTTGGGCTTTTGGAGGAGTTTGTCCTTCACGTGCTGAGTCGGTGCGGCTGGCTCTCTAGGTCTGGGGGGAAAGAACACATCCATCAGGTTATCAGGCTTGGAGAATCATTGAGGGGACTTTTTGCCTGGGTTGTGGCTTTTAGGATTGACACAGCTTTTAGGATTGACACAGAGCTGGGCCCTTTGGGCCTGCTTTCTTACCCGGCAGAGCCAGAGGGCCGCTGTCGGCAGCCACCCTGCGCTGGAGTGGCTGAGGGGAAAGTGAACAACCATTTCTGCTGTCTCTCCATCATCTCCTTTCAGTGTCTGCCATTTTAAGGAGAACAGAGTTGTACAAGAACAAAAACAAGAGTGGAGTATTGGTGATAATTTCACTGCATCTCTCCAAATCCCGGTTCCTTCACCACAAGAATTTTCAGTGTAATTTACCAGAGTACTGACCGGCACAATTACGGATTTCATACATTTTTGTAAAATCCGCCTAGACCTCTGTTTGCTTTTCCCTTGGCAACACGTTCCTCTCCTGGCTTTTTGTCTTCCTAAAGACTGACAATTATGGAGCTCTTTGGCTTCTGCGAGCAGCAGCCTCCGAGTGCAAGCAGACAATGAGGCCCTTTGTAGGGTTATTAAGTTTTAGGATCACAAGTATTTCATGTACGGAATGTGCAATTGTATTCCAGAAAACTGGCTGGGACTGTTCGGGTAGGAGAAAACACAGCCCTTGGAATAATAACCAGGGCTGAAAAAATGAAGAACCGTTCATTCTGTGACATAACAGACTGCACGATGGTAAGACAAGAAGTGTTTAAAGTATATTTAGAGAGAAGAGAAGTGCCAGGTCACTGGCGGCCACTGGCATGGAAGTTGGTGCCACTGCCTGGGAGGACTGAGGAGTCTCCTGCCCACCTCCTAACAGCACAGCAGGCCCTTCTGCACAGATTTTTCTCCTTTTTCATTATAAGGTTTGGAGTCAGAGTTAAGCAGGTGCTGACACAGCCAGTGACAGTGACGTTTGGGCAGTTCTTGGCATGGTCGTGTTGGAGTGATAAGGTAAATTCCTTAATTTTGTACGTGTACCACAGTTAGAGCACCCTTAAAATGAAGGTGATGAATACACGAAATCATTTGTCTTAGGAAATAATCGTGCTGGCCTTCCCACATACTCTCAAATACTTGTGTACAGCTCCTGTGCTTTGCATGACCGAGCAAGCCACCAAAGTTAATTTTCCAAGATCTTTTTCTTTTGGGGTCTCCAGAACAATAATTTAGAAAAATATTCAATACAAACATTTTCCTTCTTTAAATTCGCTGTCTCTGTACATGCACCCAGCTTTAGCTGTGCCAGCAGCTTTGACCTGCCAGCTTGTCAGATTTTTGCCCGGCCGGGTACGGGAGAGGTTTCCCCCTCTGCCTGCCCGCAGCCAGACCCAAAGCCTTCCTCTCTTCCTCCTCAGCCTGCCTGTGCCTGGTAGAGCTACCACCACGGGGTGAAAAACCCCACACCTGTGCAAGTAAAGTGCTGACTTGGAACAGAATCGTCTGCCTGCTTGAATTTGCTCTTTTTCTGACAGCTCAATTTGTATTGGCAGGCCTTATGCTGGCTCAGGTGCCGGCTGTCCTTCAGCAGCTGGCATCGGGCTGGCATCAGGCGGGTGTCTGGCTCTGCACCCCGGGCCGTGGATCCTTCCCAGCTCCATGCCGGCCTCCGGGACCCAAGGGTGCTGCTGTTTTATGGCTCTGGGTGATGGGCAGCGTGGCCTCGGTGGGGGTGAGCCTGCTCCGTGTACCCCAACCTGATCTCACGTCCCTAAAAAATGTGTAACGTGTGGGTAGCACGTGGATCTCCACAGTGGTTCATGTCCCCAGCTGCTGCCCGTGGTCACATTGGGTACATCGTGGAGGGCCCTGGTACCAGCACAGCCTGGTGGGCGGAGGGGATATCCCTGTGAAGAGCTGCAGCTGGCCGGCTGCTAAAGCTGCTGAGAGCAATTACACCACAGTGCTCACAGGTGCTGTGGTTGGGCAGGGTGGGAAACAGGAGGTGCTAATAGGAAGAGGCAGCGCCTGGTGTAAGTTTTTCTCCAGAAGTCCTGCAGCTCCTCGGGTACGGGGCATAACCCGGGCTGCCCGCTGCCGTCAGAGCCTGCAGGCACTGCTGCTCCTCCTGGGCTCTCCTCGCATCCATGCTGATTTTGCAAAGTGAGTTTGTGGCCAGCGGCTGGCAGGAAACGTGGGACTGAGGTGCAGTGAGAGTAATGTAGGGGTGCACGGGGCCAGGAGAAGCTTTCTGCTGATCCGCTGCAGGTGGCGAGTCAAGGGAGCCTCAAAACCCCCTGCTCTGTTCTCAGGGTGTGGCTGGAAATACTTATTTAGAGTGGCTTTGTTGGAATAATAGGTGATCTTGTATTAATAGGAAACTTTAAAATTATTTACCTTTGTGACAGTGCTCATTTCTGAAGGCTGAAATGTTCCCTCTGAGGCTTCAGGTATTCAGTAATCGCCGTTCCAGTTCCCTTCGGTGTTGGGCTTTGATAAAACCTGTTACTTCGTGGTTTTGCGAGCCCAGTCATGTCTGCAGGTATGCAAGGCAAAATAAAAATACAAGATTGAAGAAGCAAGATATAGAAGAAGATAGTTGATAGATTTCTGATGATTGACTTACAAAGACATCCAAACAAAAACATTTCTGGAGTGAATTTTAGCTGCATTTTTGCCATTGAGATTTTGGAAGGAGGTGCGATACTACAACACATTTGCAATATTTGCTCTCTCATCCACGTTGTTTTCTCATGTTCTTCTTGCCGGACTGTTTTGTATCTCTTCACCCAGCAAACATGTTTAGTTTTTAAAAATCAAAGTAAAATTGCCAAGTGACAAAACCAGGAGTGTTTTGTGTAAACTCTTCTTGAGCACCGAACGCTTTTTCATTTGTCGCACTGTGTTTTGCAGGGTGCTGCTTCTGCAAACACCTCAGTCATACTTTATCTAGGAAATGTTTTTGTTTTAAGGAAAATATTCCTCCTTAAGAGATATCGGCTACTTAGAACCTGAAATATTCACTCATACTGGGGTTTACTTCCCTCATTCGTTCAGGGTCATGCACTTTAAGGTCTACCACACACACTCAACCCCTGTACCCCAGAAGTTATTACTTTTTAGCCATTGGGTTTACCTAGTCTACCTAAACCTGTAGTTTTCACTGCTTTCAGCAGATATTTTTATGTACATATTTGCCTGTAGGAGTTATTCCTCATCCTCTTCAGGCTGCCCAACTGTTGGAGGCAGCGCCAAGAAGCGCGTGTACTTTTTCAGGTCAGTACTGAGGAGCGTGGAGGGATCGCTGGGTTTGCTCCTTGCCAAATTCAGTGCTGGAGTGTTAAGTGTAGCAATGGAGCGATAGAAATGTGTGCTGAGCTTGGCTTTCCTTCAGCTGGCACTGTTAGCTATGCAGAGCAAACCTCCGTAGGTCGTTCTTCCAGCACGGCTGGGTTTTGTTGCATCGGGATTGCCAAGGAGGGGACCAGGGGCTTGGTTCTTCTTGGGGAGCGTGGACTCAGCTCTGATGTAGTTTCCCCTACAGGCCAAGGACTTGCTTTCTTCACCCATTTCTTCATTTATCCTGTCTGAAGTTACTCTCTCTGATCTAGTAAGGAAAAAAAAAAATTGGTAAACTGATGACTTTTTATCAACGAAGTCAAAAATCTCCATCAGTGCCTAAGTGAAACAAAGCAGTTTGTAATGAATATGAATTTCTACGTGGGAAACGAGCATTAAATGTAAACCCCGAGGGATTTGCAAGGTGGAGTAGGTGTTGCAGAGAGAGTGGCTCAGCTGATAACCACCTAGACAAAGGTGATGCACATTTGTTTCAATTCTCTGCATTTGCAAAAGGCCATTTCACTGCGGCGTGCACGGGGGGTGATGCATGGCACGTCTGCTGCCAACTAGTACTGGAAGGAGACAGTTGTCTTAATTAGAGGGCTGTTTTTACAGCTTCATATATTTTAGTTTCTGCCAAGACAACTGACAACAAGAAATGAGGAATTTATGAAGAAATCATGAAAAATTTATGCTGGCATATGTGATTTATTCATCTGGCTTATAAAATGTATTTTAACTTCCAACATCAGAGCTGCTAATAAGATATTGGAAAATAGGCTGAGTCTGGAGATGGTTTGTATGAACAAGCACACCACGGTCTGTCCTACAGCGTGCATCACGGGGACGTTACTGTGAGTTTCAGACGTTGGGCACTCATAACTTGCAAGATTTGGTTTCATCGGTTAGTTCAGGTTGGTTGGGATTTCAGGGTAATTATTGGTGGACAGAAACTGCACAGAATGAAAGGACGTGGGAGAACAGAGTAGTGCCAGTGACAAACGTGCACCAAACCCTTCTATATTGCATCTTTACAAATTAAAAAAAAAAAAGAAAATAAAGACAACAACATTCAAAATTAAAGTACATCTCTGAAAGGAAGCAGAGTTGTTGAATAGATTTTTGTTAGCTTGTTTGGTTTTGATCAGTCTCTAGGTATTACCTTTACAGAAATCAGTGTGGAGACTGATTCAGACCGATTTCAGTTAGGCTGTTCATTAATTTCCTTTATAACTTGTACCAGCTGTAATGTGAACTGGTAATTTGTTTGCTTGGGAAGTTAGAGGAGAAAAAATTCCCCTGCTGGAGGCTGTGGCAGAAGTGCTGCTGTATTTGAGGCACATGTTTTTTTTGTTCCCCTGGCAGCATTGCCCTCTCTGTTTTGTACTTACCCAGGATTTAAATTTGTAAACTTTTACCATGCCCTGCATGGAGGTTTGCACTGGAGCGTGCTGCTCTCTCTCCTGTAAAATATTTAATCCCTTTTACTTAGGTGTTTTTGTGGAAGTTGTTCTCTTGTTCTGACACAGAACCCCTACCTGCACGAGCCTGACAGATGAGATACAACAGTTGCCTTGATTTCACGTGGGGCTTGTGCTCGTGCTCTTCCACCTAGTAAGTAGCAGGGTTCAGGGGGACAAGGAGGAGGTAAACGTGCCCTGCTCCCAGTCCGAGCCCTCCGACAGCAGGAGGGGTTCCTGGGGCTGCAAAGGCAGCAGCCTTCCCTCGGCTGGCATGGGTTAGTGAGGATGACTGACATGCACTGAAAGAATTACCACCGAGTACTCCCAATTTGGGTTATTAAATGAAATCACGGTGCTAATGATGCAGTCTTTTCATTTTTTTTTTTTTAATTTTTGCCCGTGTCCCAGTGCTACTTATTACTAATGGTATTCTTTCCCTGCAGCGAATAACCCTGTATAAGTACCGTAAGGCATCTGACCGAGTCTTACTGGGTTTGGAGATGCTGCAGAATCTATTAAGAGTCTTAGGCTGAGAAAAGAGCAATCCCTAAAAGCCTTTTCTGAGATTAAAAGAAAAAAAAAGCAAGGTGTAAATGTTTTCATATGCTTAGGGAAAATCACCACGTGAAGGTTTTATCTCATGCTGCTTTCTCCTGGTGCTTGTCTGAATTCAGCGCACTGGTTAGCAAGTTCCTCGGGCTGGGGGTGCAGCAGCAGCAGGAGGGGCTCTCTGGTACTGGACACCATCGGCCCTGTTAAGAGCAAAGGGCAAGGACTTCATCTTTTCTAAAACTTTTTTCTCTGTGAAATTTGTCCATCGGAACACTGTGATGTTGTGTTACCAGGACATCAGTGGTCACAGCCATTTAAATGCATTTGGGGTTTGACACTTGTCATAGATCTCAACTCCTCTACGCAAACCCTCTCAGAAATTTCACTGGAGTTAAAAGCAAATAAATAAACTTCAATCCCAGTATTTCCTGTCATCCATCAGCCTCGTGGAGCAGCCACTTGTGCTGGTGATGGGCATGTCCATGGCACGAGGCATGCAGCGGCTCCTCCAGGAGCTGCTTCTGCCCACCACATGCATGGGGTGCACACCAGGAGTGCCCCTCTGCCTCCTTCCATCTCTAAATTAACTTCAGTAATCATGAACTTGATAATGCTGATTGTTTGAAACACAAATTTGTGAGGTGCTCTTATCCTGCCAACTGATCTGTAAATGACAGAGTAATTAAAAATTCCTGTTTATGGAAGTGCCAGGTTTTGCCAGTCTGTTTTTGCAATTCGTTCAGCAGCGGGCCCTGGCTTCCAGGTGTCCTGCAGTACCTTCAGCTCTCCTCGACTGCAGTAAGCAATCGCTTTGGCCATTGTCAGCTCACAAAGCAGTTCCCTTAAACATTTCCTTCTCTCCCTGAATCATAAATTGCCTGGCCCTAGGAGTGCCGTCTGCTGCTGGGGAGTGCAGGGCTGAGGGTCTGCAGGGCACCAAGAAGGTCTGGGGGGAGTCACAAAATGTGCAACTCGTTCCCACTGATTTAAGGGAGAAGTGCCTGGCCTGGGTATTGGGGTTATTTATGTCTTAGTCAAGACAGTTCCTATAATAAAAGAAAGAGGAAATTAAAGTCCGGCTTTTCAAAAGAGCACAGGGAGTTTGTACACAATGCAGGACTCCAGATATCACTGAAAAGGGGAAAACCATTCTCTTTCTTGCTGTTTGATAGACAGCAAGGGGCTGTCTGGCAGTGCTCTGTAACCCCAGTAGCTCCTGAATCCCGCACCTTGTACCCCTGCAAGGGGCTGAGCAGGAACTAAATCTGGTAGCGAGATAAAAACTACTGTGCCTAATCAAATTATTTGACTTGTATTATTTCCAGTTTCAGTTTTTTAAAGCATATTCAATCCTCATGTTTAAAGTTCATTTTAAGCTAATTTAACAAATTTATGAGTAAGATGGTGCAAGTGGGTAATCTCAGCTTTTAGGTATTTTCTTCTCTTACGTCAGTAACCCAGCTTCAGTATTTTTCTAAATTTCTCTGGTTTATATTGACTTGAAAGTAAGAGATTTTAAACATAACAGTTGTAAGTCCCAAGGAAAAGAAGTGTTGTATTTTTCTGTGCAGTGTGCTCAGGGGTTGTGGTCTGTGGTGAGGACTTGCACTGCGGGGCGAGAGGTGTTTCCTTGGCAGGTCTGGGAGCACTTCCATTCCTCAGCATGTAGGTGAGCAGCAGAAAAATTGGTAATGGGCAAAAGCATCTCTTTCAAGGAATCTCAGCAAGCTTACGTGTAAATAAACACCACTACAGAATTTGCTGGTGAATTTATTTTGATTATTTTAGCTTACCTTAAAATTTTACTTTCCTGCGAGTTAGCCATGGTGGAAAATCACCGCGTAATCAAATTGCAACACACGTGTCGTTGGCAAGCTGGCTCAATTTAACCTCATCTGCACATGTACACATGTACCGCTGTTACCACATTTTAATCTGAGAAACTGTATTTGGGATTTATTACCCAAACAGTTTGGGTAACCTAACAAATGAAACTTCACCACCGTGTTCAGCTCATTTTTGCTAAAGGGGTGCCGTTGCCGATGATGTCTCGCCATAAAGCAAGATGGATAGTGCCAGTTTTATGTAGCGGCAATAATATTAAGTTGCGTTATTTCTATAAGAATCTCAGAGCATCTGGGGAAGATCATCTGCGTTATGTTGACCTTACAGATGTTTGAGTTGATTCATAGAGGGATTAAGTAATTTGCCTGTGCTCATGCAGTGAATAACCAGCAGCGAAGACCGGAATTCAAATCATATATTATCTTCCCATGAAACGTTCTGCTCCATTTCGATAACTAGAACATTTTCTATATGAACATTAACCCATAACTCTAACTGAAATAGCACAGTTCCCGTCCTCAGTGCGTAAATCGGAAAAACAATTCAGAATTGTATACAAAACGAAGGAAGGTCAATGCCGTGCTTAGGCTTTGAGTGCAGCACGGACAAATACTCATCCCAAATGACTTGTAGAGTTATGTACTTCTGTGAAGTCCCACCTAGATTGTCCTTCTGGATTCCCATCTTTATGCTAGAGGTTGACACCTCCAAGATGTTCCCAAAAAACGTCTTGGTGTGTCAATTCCCTGTCGGATCAAGCCAGAAGAGCGAGATTAGTTCTGTCCAACTCAAATTTAAGGTTGCTTTTAATGGAAGTGGTCAGAGCATGCTGTGGTGAACCACTGAGGTGGATGTATTTTGACACGGGAGCTGAGTGACTGCGATGTTGTTATCACTTGCATTTATTTTACCTCTCCTGTATAAGAAGATGGCTCAGGCAACACGTGCGGCATTATCATATTATCCTGAAGGTTGGAGCGTGCTGCTCGTAAAGCTTCGGTTCTCACAACGCTGTGCCAAATTAACAGGAATGAATAGCTGCCGAGTAAATAATCCTGTTTTGTCGCTGGTTTGTAATGGATGTGTTGATTGGAAACAACTTCTCTGTCTGTTTACATCACGATAATTTGATAACCCATTTGTATTATTTAAACTGCGCATTTTGTAAATGCCGAAGCCGAGTAATTGGTAGCAGAAGCAGTACGTAGGAACTGCTCTCCTCAAGTGATTTTTAAATTGCTTTGCTTGCAGCTATGGAGTTTGCCATAAAGAATGATTTCTGCTGAAATTTCGAAGCCACGGGAGTGGTCAGAGAGCTGCAGAGGGACAGCCTGATGATTTAAGGCTCTTCAATGCCCCGGCTGTTGTGGAGCAGAGTGCCGTAGACCTTGCTGGTCTAGCAGAACATTTCACTGCAGTTTCTTAATGCCCTAAACTAGGAATCTGATTTACTACCTATTAGGTCTTATTAGATCCTGCTTATAGGGAAAAATGAACTATTGTAGCTGGATGGCAGAAAATTAATTTGAAATAAATGTTATGTAGTCAGGCTTCGTCAGTTCTTTTATCCACGTCAATCTCTGTGGCTTTAAGGCTGCTTTTCCAATTTCGTTGTGGTTTCTTGTAGAGCCATCCCGAACGTGCACACAGGGGTACAAGTGTGGTATGAAATCGTCTATTCAGAGCAGGCAGGTGTTGATGGGATTGCTTCACACGTTTAAAATCTAGGTGGTTTTCTTCTCAAAACAGTTTTTGTCATAATGAATGCACTCTTTTTATGTCTTCCTCCCCACTTGTTGTGCTATGGGGGTGGCTGGGAGGAGAAGGGTGGCTCTCAAGTGTCCCGTGTTTTTGGATAGGATGTCATCTGCGGAGGGGCCTATTTATGTGGTTTTATTTCTTCAGATCTCTGCTTCTCATCCTGCTTTCCAGCTTTGCCTTCATTGCTGTTATCTTTAGTTCAGGTAAAGCTTCCTTTGAATGCGCTACAGGAGCTGTCCCAAGTAAAAAATATACTTGCAAACCACCGATAATTTGTGAGGTTTTTGCCTTCAGAAATGGACCCGAAATGCTGGTGGGAGAGCCGTGAGAGGAGCCCCATGCAGACTGAGCCCTGACACCAGGCCTGGCCCTAGGACTTCCCCTGCAGGCCCCACAGAAGTGAAGGAGCCTTTGGCAGAGCCCTGCCACCCTGCCAGCACCCACAGACATCTCAGCTCAGGCCCACCAGGCTTTGGACCTTCCTCCATGTCCCTCAGGAGCTCCACACGTGTGCCTCCCCATCCTGGGGCTGCCAAGCCAAGCAGCTGTGCTTGGTACACGTGCAGAGATGACCCTATTGACTCCCCATTAAATAAAAGGAGGAGATAGTGAATTCGGCTGGTGAAGGAGTAGGCAAGCACTGATGTGCTTCTCACCCGGATCAATCGTGTTTGTTTGGGTGGTAAAACTCCTTGCAGGCTGAGAAAATGAGCTTGCTGGGACTGGCAGCAGCAAGATTACCTTAGCAGTTCCAGATGAGTGAATGGGAAGCTTTAGCTGTTCCCTAACACCAAGCAGAAGATACAAATACCTTGTCTTGCATTTGTACATCATCGTACCTGCGCTTTCCTGCTCCTAGATTAACACGGATTGTGCTTGTTTGTGTGATGTGCAGAATCCACCTGAGGGCAGGTTGTCTGTATTGAGCAGGAGAGTCTGAAATATGACATGCACAGCACACGGGGCAGGTCTTTGGAGACAGAAAGTCCTTTGCCTCTCGCTGACTTCATCTTATGTATGTAATGGGATGGGCACAAAAGGTTTTGTAATTGAAGGAGAGCCAACACCTCATTATTTCCAGAGCAGCCAGGTGCCCTCCCTGGCTTAGGCCTGCAGCCCAAACTGACCTGTGCTGCTGGGTCCCTGTCCCTGCACTACTCCAACACCTGCTGTCCCAGCAACACCCCGGGACTTGCAGGCACCCTTTTTGTCCCCCCATCAAGCTTTTACCCCCCCATCAAAGTTGCTTCCAACAAGGACCCCCCCAAAAGTCTCGAGGCTAAGCCATCCCACAAAGCACAGGACTCGATTCTCTTCAGGCATTGCTAAGTCATACAGGAAAAAAAGGGGTTTTCCCCCAAATAACTGTTAAGCATCTTTTCTTCACATATGGTCTCTCATGAGGTTTAGTTCTAGAAGCACAGTAACTTCCAGATTTTTCTATTCTCCTCACCATTATAGCAGGCATATACGGTGATCCTATCTCACTGAAATAATGTATTAATGTTGCATGAGAGGGAAAAAAAGCAATGCCTCAAGGGAATTAACCAGTTGTTCTGACAGCTTCCTTCTGCTGTGGTGTCTTCAAGTCACCTAGACGGACTCACACCATAAGGAGGAGTTATAATGTACGCTATGGTGGCCCACCAGGAGTCGTATTGGACATCCCATATTCTCATTTTGCTCAGTATCTATCTTTATTACCCGTCTGTGCTCGTTGAATTTGCCCTTGTATGATGAGCTGCCCTTCTCTGCATCTGTATCGCAGACAGCTCTTAGTCCTGTGAAATTCAGCCCAGATTTCAGCCTGTGCTGTGGGGTTGCTGTGTCTGCCCCCCACCACATCCCACCCCTCGCAGGGCCTGTCTCAGAGCTGGCAGCCTGCACATCAGAAGCTGTGCTGGCACACTGCTGTTCCCAGCACTTTTCACGTTAATTTAGGCAAAGCAACACACTACAGTGTTCTTATGTTTTCCAGAGCCACTTTTCTCTGAGCCTGACCCTATAAATGTGTTCTTAAGTAATTTTGAATGAGAGAAGGTGAGCCCCCAAATCACTGTGCTGCACAAATTGACTTAAAAACAACAAAAAAAAAAGCCTGTTTACCACAACTGAAAACTTCTTAGCAGAAGTTAATTTATACAGCTGTGATCATGCAGTAATTATGATTTGTCACAGTCTAATATTTACTTTTTTTGACTAATTTAAAACCTATTCATTATACGACATACAAATTAAGAACAAAGTGTTGTGCTGGTCTCTGAATGCGTAATTGCAATTAAGACATTCTCCTGCAGAAATAATGCGCGGAGGGTTAATTTGGACTCTGCGTTGTTCGTTCTTCTTTGTGTGTCTGCACAATTAAATTATCCAACTGCGGCACGGAGAAAATAATCGATAATTATTTGTGTCTGAGCTGTCCCGTAGTATTTTAATGGAGGTGCAAAAGCGTCTTCAGCAGTTGGTGGTACGGTGTAATGAGAAATGTTTGGGAGGTGGGTGGCGGTTTGAAATACAGCTCAGGTTTGGGGGAAATTCTTCAGCTCTGTTTATTTTGTGACTCAATCCGTATTTTCTTTTTGTACAGAAGGGATGTAGGTGGCATGCCAAGACCTGCAGAGTGGCACAGGCTGTGAAAATATTCGGAGCCTATCCGTAGCATGTTACAGGGTATAACATCTCCTAATGAATTTTGGTTTTCCTTCCCTCGGGGCGAAGAATCCTGTTAGTCGGGTTGTTATCACTCTTTCCTTGTTATTTAAAAGAAAAACTTGAGATGTTTTACAAGGGCCTGTAAAGTGATTCAAATGCCCAGGAAGGCACGTCCTGCAGGGCAGCAGGAGCACCACTGCCTGGCGCTTGGTGACGGGAACCCTACATGGCAATGTTCTGGGAGGAAGGTGTGGGGTGCCCGGGTTTGGGGTCAGCAGCTTGTCCCATGGTCCTTGACCCTCAGGTGGCATCGTGACCCCAGAGGGGTGCTGGTGCAGGGATGAGGGGCAGCTTGTGGTGCCCTGAGTTTGGGGTTTTGTCCTTGGCTTTGGCACGTGGTGAAGGACAGGGCCGAATGGGGCTTCTGGCCTCTGCTGCAAGTGAGCGACCTTACTAAAGGGATTCAGGTTATTCCTGATGAAAATGTCAGCGCTTTCAGAGTTGCCATTGCAGGAGAACCTTCAGAAGTCCTTATTCCTCCCTTTTTTTTTGCTGGCATTTGATTCTTAAACATTTAATGACGGCTTAGGAATAAAAATATTACGGTTTCATACAAAATTACAAATCGGAGAGAACACCACAGAAGTGAATCTATTCCCCGTTATAGGAGCAGCACTTGAATGGTTTCCTCAGCTCATGCTCTCTTATAGAGGGAGCTAAATTGCTTTTTGCGAGGCTTATTTTCACCCGTACGTTGTTGCACAGGTGATGGGAAATGTGTAACTTTTAAGTATGCCTAAAGAGAGAATTTCACAACTGCGATAGAACAGATTAAATATTAAGGTAGGTATATCTAAAAAAAGATCGTAAAACCCTTTTCATTATTTCTCCCAGTAAAATTTGAATTACATGGCCCAAATAGCAGGGGAGGGGGTGTTATTCTTTCCCATAAAGCTAGAGAAAAAGGAAAAGGCTCCAAAAATACGGGGAAAATGAATCTTTATCTCAGAGTTGGCTTTTTCAGAAAATAGTACTGGAGTCATTTTAGCAATAATGTATAAAAAAAAAAAAACTTGTTACATGTTTTCTTATAAAATACTGTTATCTACCAGAGACCTGGGGATGATGAGGAAAGCTGAAATAGGACACGTTCCATTTTAACATCCCCTAAATCTTCAGCAGGCCTTCCCACATCTTCTTGGCTGTCGGTGTGAGCAAAACCGAGCCCTTAGTGCAGGCTTTTGTGTTGCTGCTGTGATGCTACCACTTTTGACCGAAGGCGCTATAAATTCTGCCGGAGCTCTGCGTGCCACTTGCAGCCCCTTTTAATATCTTTCGGGTACCCATTTTCAGCGATCGCAGTCTGTGTGCTACTGACGTTAAAGCTGAAAATATGTAAAAATCTGAACAAACTGCATATCGTTCTGGCTTTAATTTGTCTGCTAGGATATGGAAAAGGTCCAGAAAGCTGTGCTGCTTACCTTATATAAACCTTTGACAACTACAGGAGTTGTTTGGTGCTGGCCTATATAGCTTCTCGCCTTCGCCAGCCTTCCCATAATGTCTGCTGCAGGTGGACGCTGGCAAATCTCATCTGGGTGAGCATCAATATCCTTTCTACAAGCAGCATTTCCCTGTCCTTCATGGCTGTAATGCCAGCATCCCTCTCCATCAGAAGGACCCATTGGTAGTCTCGGCGTGCTGCTCAGCTCACTCCTGGCTTATTGCTGCTGGCGCCTGAGCGATGCTGCACCAGCAGCTTCATTACTGGGAGTGGGGAGAATCCGTCTGCATCCAAACAAGTCTTCATCCTCACGGGGCACGTCGCTGTCTCTCTCTGCGTCCCAGCCCATCCCACGCTCGGTGGGTATAATTGCTGCAAGTTCGGGATGCTCAAACACTGTGTCAGGGGCCTCGAGCTGGTGGTGTATGACTTCAGACATACATTATTGCTTAAACCTCGGTGCAGCGGAGGGAGGAAACAAGTTGTGTATTGGCTTCGTGTGGATTTGTAATACAGATGTCCTGGCACGAGACTCCACAGAACTGCAGCCTGGCTGATGTGGGCAGGGAGCTCAGTCCCTCTGGGCGCCCAGCCCCAGGTCCCGGTGGGTTTGAAGCTCTCCAGGAGGAGCCCCCAGCCCCTCTCTGTGCCAAGGCTCCCCAGCCCAGATGTGCTGCTGGGGGCCAGGGGCAGCCCCCGGGGACAGGCTGCTGGATACCAAGAGTGCCCCACTCCTCTGATTCCTCTGGCAAGTACACATCATGGTTTTCAGCAGCGAAGTGATACGCTCTTTCATTACAGAATATTAAGCCGGATAAGATTATGGCAGCTTTAGGTGTTGCTATATATTGCTGCCTGTGCCACCATCGCCTTAAAAAATCATCCTCGCTGTGGATGTTTTGTTGGTTTCACTGAAAAGGGAAAAACTCCCAGCACTGGGGCTGGTATAGATTTTTTTTTTTTTCTCGCTTTGTTCCTGTCACCCATCTGAGCCCATAAAATAATTACAGGCTACTCGCAGAGAAGCTGCTCGGCTTCAGTGCCATTGGCATTATAAATTACATGTCTGGAGATAGACAAAATATGCAATTCAGGCCGGAGGAGAGCATAAAAGGAGCATAAATGGTGCATAAATGTTATGCGAGCCTTTTGCCCAACTAGACTTTGACCCCGTCCAGGGAAATCATCCCAATGGCACTGCTGTGGGAAGTGCTTGGCTGTCTGTCCTGTCCTCACAGGGGGTTCACAGTGCTCTGCTCTGCTCTCAGTCAGGATCTTTCCAAATTCGGGTCATTTCCAAATCCAAAATTCCCTATTTTGGACACAGTGAATAGAGCTGCCTTAGTACTGGGGACACGCTTATCTCTGTGTTAACCCAAACTTTGATACGGCTCGGCTGCAGCGGAGATGAAGACTCAACATACCGCAGCCGCCCCTTCCAGTCATCACCCAGTCGTGCAAACTCATCTCTCAGAGATAAAAGTTTAGCCTTACGGTGTACTAAAAAAGGGTTTCCAAGACGCTATATATATATTTCAAAAGTCAGATCGTTTCTTGTAGGTTTAAAAATACCTTACCCCTATATAGCGTATTTTTGTGTCGTGAAGAGCTTCCTCAGATTAACAGAGAGAGAAAATGAAGTATGGCATGAGAGAAATGGTAAAGGAGCAGATTTCTTGCTGGAGGATCTAGTTGGAAGAATCCTGCAGCCAGGGCATTAAAATAATTACCAGTTTCCCATTTGAAGGCCATATTACTGTCCTATTAGTAGGTCTTCTCTAGAGGGCGGGCGGTGCTTTAGTGGTGCTTCATCTCTTCGGTCTCCATCCTTGATGTGGAGGCAGGGGAGAGTCTTTAGTAGAAAAAAAGATATCTCTGGCTGTACTCGTAGGGGTACGGCCATATTCAGTGGCCACAATTACATTTCACAACTCTGTACAATTGGACAATTTCAACAGAAACTTTCTCATTGATGCACTTGGCCATTTTTATTATCTTTTTTTCTGCGACCCTGATTGCATTTGCCTCCGAGGTGTTGACTTCACCAGGCAGCAACGAATTGCCAGTTGTAAAATCGCAGGGAGGAATTTTGGGGAGGACTGGCATGGCACAGGGAGGGCCGGGTCCTCCAGAGCCCCGAACGCATCCGAAGGCTTCAAACCACAGCCGTGCTGCACCAGAGCGCGATGCTTCCCTGCAGAAGTGGCTGCTCACGGCATCCAAAACACATGTTAGGGGAGTGAACAAAAATGGGTTTGATTGTTCCTTTCCGCTGTGGTTTGCTATAAGACGGTTCGTTTTTATCTGCAGCATTATTTAGCCTGTCTAAACTGCAGAAAGCACGTGCCTCGTAAGGACGAAATGAAGGCTGAAGGCAGTCAGAGGGAATCAGCGTCTCTGGGCTTCCCCAAAACAAGGGATGCACCAGAAGAGAAAAAATATTATGTGTGAGAGGGATGTTGTGGGGCTGCTCTGGATGGATCAACTGGGGCTGCTAATTGCAGCCAGGCTCAGCTCCGATGCGAACCCTGGGCAGGAAGCGAAAACCCTTTCCTTACTGAGCCATGTCTCCTTGCTGCAGACAGGAGCCTGCAAGAGAAATTAGAAGAACAGCAAAGCGCTGATCTTGTCCAGAGGTTAATAGCTGGGTTACGCGAGCAGTGGGCTGCTCGGGATGGGAGTGCTGTTCCCGTCTCGCTTCACTCCTTCTTCACATACCCCACTGCCTTCCTGAAATGTTCTGTGTCACAGCAAAATTTGGGAGCAATGCTTTGGATCAAGTGCAGGCTTACCTAAAGCTCCGGGAAGGTTTTTTTGTGTTTTTTTTTTTTTTTCCCCCCATATGTTTCTAGCATCAGTGATCCCATTGCAAGGCTGCCAGCAACGTAAGTGTCCATGAAGTAGCAAAGCGGAGCAGCCACTGCAGGTACATCATTCACATCTCTCACCAGAAGATTGTGTTTTAACCACGTGGGGTGGGGAGGAAGGAGGTCCTAATTTTGTCAAAGTTGGTCCTAATTTTGTGAGAGTTGGCTCCTCTGGGCAGCGTCTCTTGGTTGGGATTCTTGGTAGTGAGGCTACAAAAGTAACAGTAAGGCACAGGGCGAAAAGCTAAATTCCTTTTCCTTTCCATGGAAGTTTTTTGCCATCAGGCATCATGATTAACTTTACATTTTGGATGCTGTACAAAGCAAGAAGTCCTTTCCAGCCAACTGAGTGGGGCACACCGGATTTATGACCCCAGCAGCACTGATGTGGTGCTCAACTCACCTTTGCACTCCTTGCTCTGCAGATTCCTTTCTTCTTCCTCATTTGTATTCTGTGACGGACTTTGATAGAGTAATTAAATATCCGCAGGAAAAAATTAGGATTATTTTCCAAGCGTTATGAGATTTATTTAGCCAGCTGCAATTGTCTAAACAATTGATTGCACGATTGATGAAAATGTCAAAGAATTTGAAATGTAGCAAATCGATTCTATTGATTTATCCATAATTACCCGAAGTAGCCTTCATCTGTATTCAGGGTACCTGTAGAAATGCCGAAGTAACAAAGGACAGTGCTGTCAGCAGGAAATGAGAGAGGTTCCCTTGCTGCAAACCCTGAGACACCGTCATGTATTTGATTATTTTTTTCCCCAAATTCACGGGACGTTCACCCTTTGCAGGAAAACTTACCCAGTGTCCTTTCTCACACTTCGCGTGAGTGTATTCCCTTTTTAAAAATTATTTGTTATTATTATTTCCAGATCAAATTCTTCTTTAAAAAAACAATGCAACAGGGAAAATATCTTTGGGTTTATTGATTTTACCCCTGCAACACCTAGCCGAATCCTGGCCAGCAGCCTGGGCAAGTGCCTGGGAGCCCTCGCAGCTCCCCTCCGTGGTTGCACAGCTGCTGGGAAGTGATGCTTTCAGCAGGTAAACTCGGCCAGGGCAGGCTGTGAGAAGTGTTCCGTAGCAAAGCCTTTTTGCCTTTTATTGGGCAGTGCATTAAAGTGAAAACTGCTCGTTTAATGGCTGAGGCGACTGCAGATTTCTTCTAGCAGGACTGCAACAAATTACCTTTCTTTTAAGCTAGGAGATCTATTGCAATTCTGCCAGGTATCGTAATAAAATAGTCATTTTGAATTCAGTAAGTCGTCTTTCTTTAGAATATTAACTTTTGGGAAGAGCAATGCTGATGCTGTCCGCTCGCAGTGGACGCCGGCTTCCCGGTATTGTAGCCTTAGCTAAAAACTCTTAAATTAAATTGTCTTGTAGCATTTCCATTAGAAAACACCATTTCTGAGCTTTTATTACTCCGTCATAAAAATCCCTAGGAGGTGAGATTTAGTACACGAGGTTATATCCGTGGCTGGCGTTAAATCTTAGGCAGAATTTCAGGAGACAAACTTTACCGGTGCTTTTGGGAAGGAAGCATTGGCACAGGCGTGGGGCACGCTGAGGAAGAGAAAGGTGCTGGTTGTGGGCTCCTTTTGGTTCAGAGGTGTGGGACATCCTGGTGTGGCCTCACAGCCACGTCTTCGTCTTCACAATGGGTTTCTGCTACCTCTACTCGTGCCCGTCCTCACGCTAAGGATCCTTTTCTTGTTGGAAGTCCCATCATTTCAGCAGGCATTTGAGGTGGCCTGTGTTCTCCACATGGATCCATCACACTTCTGGGTAGGCAAAGTACATCTACAAGGACATTTGAATGGAATCCCTATTCAAACTTTATTCTAAATAGTTTATTTCTGTTAACGTTTCTAATTTGATTGTCCAGCGTTGTAGCACTTTTGCCTGTCTATTCCAACTGGGTTGATCGCAAAAGTTGATCTTAACACATGACATAACTGTACCAAAAAGGTGATTTGTAAAAAAAAAAAAAAAACCACAACACATTGTGAGCATTACACAGTGCCTACCGTTGGTAGTCAGACCTCAAATCTGTCCTTCTGCAACTTGCAGTTATTTTTCATTCGTCTGTCCCCATTGTTTTAGAGGACACACAGCCCGGAATATAAATTAGGGAAGAGGTGTCAGTGATTATAGATAATATGCTAAAACTGTTTCTGAAATATTTATTAGAAAATAGGTTAATAAAGTGACACGGTGCACCTGTGCTGGTGTGAAGTAGACATTATGAGAAGATTATGCTAATGTGAGTATTTAGTAGCAAGTCTTCTTTGGGATTACTCTGGGCTATTATCATAGTCAGCCCAGGAATTGTAATTCAAAAGAAAGCAAATGATCAAGGTTTTTGTTTCTTTTTTTTTCCCCTTCTACGTTTTGACTGCTCTTTAGCCTGATGAATTAGAAAGAATATATTGCGAGGAACCTTTTAAATGTACTGCTAAAAAAAAAAAAAAAAAAAAAAAAAAAAAAGAAGAAAGTAGGCTGGACAGAGGAACTATTACATACAGGAGTATAAAACAAAAAGGATTTTGGAAGCCTTGATGGGGGCCGGGCAGTTGTTAAGTTTGGAGGTGAGAAAGGATGAACAGTAATACCGGCATACGAAAAGAAAGAGAGAATTTGGGGAGGGAGAAGATTGGCAGGAGATGCAAAGACATCAGATATACCTTCATGCTCACACATTTCGATGATTTTGACTCCTATGTCCATAATAAGTACCTGCATATTACGTGTTTTCTATGTTCCAGGATCCCAGTCATTGGCGTATCACATACTGTATGTGATGCGAAGGAAAAAGCGCCTGTAGGGGTATATTAAAATACAAGTTTTAATTCACACGTGAGTGAAAAGTTGTTTAAAACTTACCTGTGCTTTGCGACTGGAAAGCCGAAAACTAACGTGAAGGTATTTGAAGTGATTGCTCTTTAAAAGGAGACATTGCTATTCATGCCTTAGTGAGCATTTGCTCAGGTTTGGGTTTTGCTCTGGGATTTCAGGGTCTAGGTCTGTTGTTTCGTAGGCAGCCTGACAAGATAAGAGTAGTCTGTCTCATATATGCGCAGTAAATTTGTCTCCCAGAGCAGCAAAAGCTCAGGCATGCAAAGCATGATGATGTGCAGGGAGGCTGATCGGCTGTAATAAAGCATTCATTATCCCTCCATCTAAATTAACTGAAATGACATCATAATAGTGCCTTTTACAACCTCACTCAAATTCCCTCTCTTTTATCGAATTATCAGCTAAACCTAAATTATCTTAAGCTGTGTCTATATATCCTTGTTTAGGTAGTTATTCTGTCATTAGGGAATCCATCCGTCCCTTTGCTCGTTGGTGCTTTCCTTCTTCTTTTTTGATGTTCGCTTAAGGAGGAGTAGCGGGGCGCACACTTGCAGCTCGCGCTGCTTCCCTATTTTCGTGTCATAAGAATTTTGTGCTTGTAGTGTGAACCTGAGCCCCTGGATGCTAGATCTAAGCAGATGATGGACAAAACAGGACGTGCTGTGAGAATGGTTCTGCTTTGGGAATATCTCTGTGGGTTCGTGCTCCAAAACACAACTTTTTTGCAGAGGCAGCTGATCTATGCGTGTGTTAGGGATGCGCTAGGTGTGCTGCAGCACCGTGTGAAATGAAAAGAAAATGGGGCATAAAACATCTTTAAACAGGAGCGAACAAGCAAATCAGGGCACTTGATTAATTATAAGACAGGGAGAAGGAAAAAACCGACTGTACCTGAGAAAGCTGGGGAGAGGTGTTTGGCACCGTGACTGCTGTTACACTTATAAATCGAGTCCCTTTGTCCCTTCCTCGTTTATTATTACCACTGCAAGTCTGGATTTGATAAATAGGAACAGCCTCCTGGCCTCGGTGAGGTTGTACACGTGAAGAAGGGCCTCTCTACAACGGTAAAGTTACAGAGTCAAAGCCTAAATGTCTGCGTTATTTGGGGGAGCAATCTCCAAGCGTGCAGCCACAAACCTGTGAGCCCTCTGGATGTGATTAATAATCACTAACGGCATAAATACACACTGGTTGCAATTGAGGTTGTGTTTACGGCTTGAAGCAGCAGCATATGAATGGATTTATTGACTCCGGAGTGAGGGCCATAAATGAGGAGAAACTGTGGAAGAAATGAGGACTGACCCGTCCTGCTGCCCTAGGCAGGGCGAGGTGCGTGATCCCCGGCCATGTCCCAGATGGTTGCTTCACTTGTTTACTTCTGTTTTGGTTTTAGGGAAACAAAAAAGCAATGTCTTTAGAACAGCAAGCTCCCGGGATGTTTTTGAGGTACTTTATGCCATCATTTATAAGTTTTGTGCCTGCTCCCCTTCTCAGCACTGCTCCTCTAACATATTGAGGAGAATTCCTGCTCTCCATAGCTGGTCCTTAGCATCCCAAGGTATTTCCTATTTTGTTTGGGAACTTTGTTCCCATCGCAGTTGCCCCTTGCCCTGTTAGAGCCAGGCCAAGCAGTTCGTAGCGTGGTGGCACGGTGGTGTTCAGTGGTTTTGGTGCCACCATTCACCAACACCCTGTGCAGTTTCCACCATGTGCCAGTGCGGATGGTTATTCCTCCTGGTTCATAAAGAACTGATAAGGCGTCTTATCAGCAAGTGTACGAGTGTAGCAGGGTATGTTAAAATCAGTCCCCGGCTCTCAGTCCTCTCTCACTCAAGGTTTTAACTTCTGTGGCTCTTCCTGACACGGATAACTTCTTTCATTAATCAAGACTGAACTTCAAGAAAAGCACTTCTCTTTATGCACATGCAGCTAGACACTGATCTTCGTTATTAATTACACCAAGGAAAGGTTTGCCACTGCGGACTGATGAATCTCCATTGAACACAGGAGGTGTTTTGATGCTCCCCCGTTGGCCCAGCCAGTTCCATGTACGCCTTTCATCCTTACGTAAGGATGTCCTTAATTTTAAGCAGCCAGCTTATTTTGCAGTACAGAACTGGTGCGGTTGTTTTAATTCTGCCTGTTCTGAGAAGCCAGTTTCCCCTGTTTTTTTTTCCAGTTTCTACAACTTTTACAGTGAAGTTAGTGCAAGCCATAAGCACCTGCATCGAAAGAGGAAGAGTATCGGACCGACACCTGGAATTATTCATAAACAATTTCTACTGAATTTTACTGGGGCATAAATCTGAACCGTGATTTGCAGCAAACCTCACAGATGATAACGTGCCATTTCCTGGAGTGTAGCCAAGAATTCACTGAGCAAAATTTTAGTCTATCTGCATGATCTCTTCAGAGAAATCATCTTTCTCATTGACAAACCACACAACTGAGCGTAGTACTGCAGTGGTGAAGCAGGCCAGCCAGACCGTTGTGCTTTTGCCAGGTCCGTTGTTATTTCTTTTGATTCTTTGTCCCCAAATTGCAGCTCGTTCACAGGAAGGTATTTGAATATTCCAGGTGAAAACACTATTTATTTTTTTTCTCAGCGACAGTTGTTTTCAATACTTCTGTGCAACATCTGCAGCACAGTTTCCAGTCAGCAGTGGATTTGACTTATCTGCATCCTTAAGATGCTTTCCAGAAACCTGATGATTTCTCTGCCATCTTTCTGTTTGTGTCTTTTTTAATCACTCCTCTTCACTGTGGTACCAGAAGAGCAAGAGCAGGTGGCTCCTATCTGTCTGCTTCAGTTTAAGCCTGGAGAACAACCTAATGGAAAGTTTTCTGAAACAAATAATGGACAGAGTCTGCTGTGGGTTGGTCGTGTTGTTTGCATTCTCCTGCATCAATTTGCTTCCAGATGATGCTCAAGCACCTTCTGTTCTGGTTCAAGATCAGTATTTTCCAGTTAAGAACAACCAAATCATGGCATTTTCTTCCATATTATTTCCAGAATGTTGACACACTTTCTGAGATCCAATTTCTGCTCCTGTTTTTTGAGATCCTGGCTCAGCTTGCCGTGTGGGTGGCACCTCTCCTCGCTTCTGTGTGAGCTTGTCAGAGAGCACGAGGTGGTCAGGAGTCAGTGATCCCAACGTAGCAGCAAAGTACGTGTACCTAAACCCAGCCTTTCCTTCCCTGGGCCCCATAACAGAACTTTACAGCGAGGTAAAGGAGGAGAGCTGTGTCATGGAAGCCTCCAAATTGTCCAGGAGTGCTATATGCCTTGCTACTTCTCATGGTAATATTTTAATATATATTCTCAAAATCAACTTCTCGAGATAAAATCATCAAACTTTCTTTCTTTTCTCTTGACCCCAGAGGTAGTGAAAGATGCTGGAACACTCCGTGGGTTCGGTCATGAGAGAAGTCATTTTGGTGCCTTTAATTGTGCCAGGAAGTTGCAGAGGTTGCACTGCTTTCTGGTTGTTCTGCTTTATAACTTCTCGTTTCACACTAACAGAAGGAGCGAGTGGATCATCTAATCAAACGAAAATTAAAATGGGGCTCGAATAATTAAAAAATCAACACTTTAAATCTCTGCATCGCTTTTTCGGATGCTCCGCTGCAGGAATCTGGGAGGAACACCTACCCTCCTACAGCAGTCCAACCACCGGTAGCACATGGGCTGAAGGGGCTGGATGAAGGGTGTTTGCTGGCAATTAGAGTGGTACAGGTGTGTCGTGGTTTAGTCCTTCTTCTGTTGCAAGGTACAGTGGATTCTGCACTTTTTGTTGTTTATTTGTAGGCACTGGAATTAATATAGGGGAAAAATGAGAGCTACAATTTAAAGTAAAATAATGGTATATAAAGTAATGAGATTGTTCCAAAGCTTAATTAGATGGAGCAGATTGAATACATTACAGTGATGTCTTGAGGCAACATAATTAAATTGTAGGCATAATCCTCCCTGTATTGGATCTGATTTTATCTTCGTAAGGCGCGGAGCATTAGAGAGCCCCTTCCTGCTGTGGTAAATCACTGCTCCTTCCGGGAAGCCTTGTGGATCTCCTGGTATTGTCAGGCTTTCAAAACCAAACAAAACAGGACATAAGTCTACATAGCCAATTGTTGGTGCTCTGATTACACGGATAGCTTCAGATTCCATCTTGGTATACGCTACGGCTCAGTAATTGAATCATAGATCTAAAAGCCGTCTGCAGTGGGTTCTTGTGTGTGCTGAAGTCATCGCATTTATAAAATCCCTTAATGAAGTTTCCAAATATATCCCCTGACAAAGTTACTGGTGAATAATGCACGGAGTTGCTGTTCCTCAAATGCAGCTCTGCGTGTGCCGGGCACAAGTGTGAGGATGTAAATGAGATCTTTAGGTATAAAAAGTGATATTGTGAAACGTATGTAAAGTGTATAAAGAGAGGGATTTTTTCATATGGGTATTTATAGATAAATGTACCTACACGTGTGGGCTTTTTTCTTTTATATATGCTATTCTATTTTACATATTCTCCAATCTTTCACATTTTTTGTGCTTTCCTTTATCTACTTAGTTTTTCTTTTCATTTTTGGATACTTTCCTTCTCCTCCAGTGGCAGTACTGTGGGGGTAAATCCAGCTTTATAGCAGAGACACATCCCAGTGGTGGCAGAAGTTGTGCTTTATGTAATTTACTTGGTACACATGAATAATCTCTCATACCATGCTGCTGTCTGGGTGTTATCTAGAGGTTTTACTTTGCTTGGGCTAATAAACATTTAGCTTAATGGTCTTTTTTTTTTTTTTAATTATTATTTCCAGGAAAGATCAGTAGGTATCTTAAATTCAATAAAAGATTTAACTGCTTCTACTGGTTTGTTTTAAAAAATCCTGATTTTTTTTTTTCATCAACCCGTAGAAAGATTAACTGTTATTTGCATCCAGTAGTGCAAATCTCTTCTTAAAGATTGCTATTGGGGGAAAAAAATAATAATAAAAAAAAAGTTGTACATTTTATGAGTGGTCTTTATCGTTACTGGTACTTTCAGGAGGCATCAATCTGTACCACAGACAGTTTGCTCAAAAGACGAGCTCGTTTGGCATTAGCTGGCAGTTTCATACCATAAATTTAGAGTCTTCAGGAGGAATCTAATGTTTATTTTGAGAATGGAGATGAGGATACCAGAGAATAATATGTTTCCTTTTCAGCACCATGAATATGTAGTGACCTACTTATGCTATAGCATTTGGTTTTATTTTTAAAGCTTGTCAAGTCAGCTTCTATTGCAATTTAACAAGCAACCTTTTCAGGGAAGCAATAAACTGTACTAGGGAGTAAATTAGCGTTTGAGAAGTAGAACATTGAACAATATTTTGAAGGCTGTCCTTCAAGAGCATTTTTATATGTTTTTGTTCAATAAGTAAAACAGTGTCTGCCTCGTATTTGTTTAAAAACACGTTTTGCTTCACCTGCAAGTTAAAGTCCAGCCAATTTCAGCCCCAGGTTAGCTACAACGTTAAGATACTGCAGCTTTAAAGAAACTAATAGACTTTTTTCTAATAAACTGAATTTTTAATGATCTTCTGATTATCATGAGATATTTTAAAGACAAGTGATTTTATCCCAAACATTCCTTGTTTCTTTACTCTGCATATGCTAATTTGCTTGATTAATTTTGAGAACATCTGCATATAATTCCGTATGCTTACCAGTGGTGAGATCACACTGCTTTTCAAGTAACAGCTACAAATTTCACTTTCCAGACAGACTCAGATTTTTGTCTAATTGGGATGCCAAACGTACAAAGGTGCTACTGAAGAGTGTGTAATTATGTAATTTTCTCTTGATCTTTCAGAGTCTTCCTGCGAGCAATTAATCAGTATGCAGATATGCTAAACAAAAAATTTCTTGATCAAGCCAACTTTGAGTTACAGGTAAGAAAAGAAACACCAAACAATGTCTCGGGGAGTTGTCTTAATATCGGAAGAAGTTTTTGTCCCAAACGTATACTTCTGTTGTATGTGTGTATGTCACCGTGAACCCTGGAAGCCCAGTTAAGGCATTTCAGGCTCAGCACGTATTCCTGATCCTTTTGTCAAGTGGGTCTCATCCTACAAGAGTACCAAGTCTTACTGAGAGCACCACAGAAAACTCCTTTTTTTCTTCAGGAACAGCAAAAGGGGGTGTCCTCCCCTTTCTAAAGCAGTTGCTTTAGTAGAGTTATCGAGTCAAACGTGCAGCCTGAGTCTGGGTCCTTTTTTTTTTCTCCCACCACCACCTAGATTTGTGTGCTCATATTTGATTTTACTTGAATCATCAGCACATAATCGTTTGGGATTTCTAGATGGGGAATGTTTCCTGGAAACATAAACGCAATGAGAAGATGTACCGAGAATATACGAAGAAACAATGGCTGTGTTATTTTCACCTATAAATCCGTATGTGAATAACTTAGATTCTTCTAGGATGTTTTGTAGATAGAAAAAAAAGCGTTTCAAAGAATTAATGATATCTGTTCTTGTCATTCTGGGGCCTTTCAGCTTTGGAACAACTACTTCCACCTAGCTGTTGCTTTTCTCACGCAAGAGTCTTTACAACTGGAGAATTTTTCAAGTGCTAAGAGAGCAAAAATACTTAACAAGTAAGTCCTATTCGTCATCTAAATCATGGACAAGAACTTGAGGTCTATTAACATAATTTTAGTTTAATTTCTTAGCTAAATCCATTCAAATTGAGATGCAATCACGGTATAATGAAAGGTTGGTTTTAAAAACATGAATCAAGTATTGCATGTGTTTCTACCCTTGAATCAAGATCTAAATTACATGATTCATTACTGATGAAGACAGTGTTTTATACTGCAGGATATTCATAAAGTCAAGACTTTTCAGAAGTATTAACATATTATAAAACCGCATTTTTAAATCACTTTAGCTTTGTGATTATTCTAATCTCATTTTATGTGCACTCTTTATTGCTTAATCCCTGACGGCCTTTTAGAGTGAATTTTCGTAACTACAGACAGTTTCCCCGTGATGTCCCTGAAGAATGGGTTTGTGTAACTGCAGCCTTGTATGCTTGCGTGGTTAAAAGGGATTACATTGCCTACCTCTGACCAGGGAGCTTGAACTATCTGATTTCTATTCAGAATCCCCCAGCAAATGAAACCTGTCAAAAGAGAAAAGACCCGAGCATGAATATTTCGATGTATGCATTTCTCCTACATGTCATTGGGCTTCCAGTGCTGAGGACCCTGTCATTAACTAAGCAGCGAGCACAGAAAAGAGCCAGGAAAATGTTTTCAGACCACATGCATGGATTCTGTTTCTGTGCCATTAGTGTTTGTAACGAATGCCTGCAAAAGCAGTTTGTTTCCAGGTTTAATCAGGTTACCACAGTTAATGCACAAAAATGGACAGTTTCAAAGCTGTGAATCCCCGAGCAAGCCCAGCTCAGCCTGCTTATACGTGTGATATATATTATGGATCTGTGTGGAGAGAGAGGGTGTATTTTGTATTACTTCACTTTCTAAATGGAAGCCTTTCTGTGTGTTATTATGATAAGAGATACTGCAGTGAGAATGGGAAGAGTTTATCACTGCTGCAGTGAAATGTGATTTAAAAGGTTTTGTGCTTTAACTGGCAGCCCTGTGTGGGTTGCAGTCTTTGACCAGAAAATTCAGGGCTGTGCCTGCGTTGTTTTTTTTTTTCTCCCCAGCAGCAAAGTTTTGCCCTTTGAACTCGTCCACTCCATCAGGAGTTTTGAGGTGCTTTCTTTGGAAGCTGTGCTTTCGCTGGGTGTTAAAACAGAATTTTTCAGCACCGTGTGATCCAGCACACATACATATGACTCATGGGGCTTCCTTGATGAAACAGGAATATTTACAAGTTCAGTGGAAAAGCGATGTCAAACAGAGCTCAGGGTTTTGCACTTGTGATATAAATATCATAAATAACATTGTAGTTACAGTTCTGCAAAGGGAAATCAAAATGCTTTTGTACAGCCAGGTAAATCTCATTTCATTAGAGTTACAAGTTATGAACAGTGCTGTTGCTGGAAATGGGATCAGTGATACAAACTCTTCTTTATAATTAAGTGTCTAAAGGAGACCTACAAACCTCAGAGTGCTCCAATTACAATCAGTTGGAAAGCAGAGGGATCAAAACCATGGCTGCTCGTGGTCCTGCCTCTCTTTCCCACCCCTGTCTCTCTGCCTGACGTTGGTGTGCACCTCCATGGGCATTTGATTCCCAGCCAGACTCCTGATCTGGGCAAAAACCAACGGGGCTGTGGCTGGACTGGAAATGCCTCTGAAATCTGTACGTGGGCTGCTGTTCCTCTTTGTGAGGATGAGATGGATCCCTGGATGGAAATTTTCTCTGAGTGATTTTTATATTAAATGGGGCCGCATATCTCATTGAAGGATTTCAAGAAATAAACAGACATTACTCACTGCTGATTTAAGTAAATAGATTAAGTCATTTGAAGTGGTTACTTAATGAAGTTTGCTAAATTGTAAATCTCTATTTATAATGTTTTCATAAGTTATTATTTTCAATTTAATCATGTTCTGGTGACAAAAACCAAGACAGTAAATTCTTCGGATGCAATAAATGTATGGTTTGGAAGCGCTAACTTTTATTGCTCTGTGAAACCACTATTAATTCTGTGCCAAAGAGATATAAATAATAACTCAATATCACACTCACCCTCCTTTTTAAGTATATATTTCAATATGTTAAATATTTAATAATTAAAATCTAATTATTGTAATTTGTAGGTTTTGCTAAACATTGCATTTCAATGTTAGATAATAACAGACTTTTAGTGATACGGAGAAATGTTTTTAATCCTTACTAATGACAGGGCACCTCACTATCGTTCCCAGAAATCCCACAAGTTGCCAGATACTGCTGTTTTGCTCATCCTGTTACTTAATTAATGGCCTTCAACATACAAATATTCTGGATAGCAAACAGTTTGGAGCTCGTTTCATAAAATCATAGGAAGGTTGATGGTCCTGATCCAGTCATTAGTGAAGTCAATAAGGCGTTTCCCATTCATTAAGCTTTCCTTTCATTAACGTGGTGAGGGAGCAGAGCATTAAGACACGTGGGTGGCGGGGTGCTGGTGGCACCAGCGTCCCTGCAGGGTGGGAGGTGGGTTGAGCAGCAAGGGGAAGAAGCAGCCTCCAATTCCACATTGGCATGGGAAGTGCCTGGACCCTCTTGTTTTGCTCTGGCCCCGCAGGACAGAAATCCCCTCGGTGTGCAGCACAGAAACATTTTCTTTGTAATTCTGCACGTCATCGTACAAGAAGTCACAAGGTGCTCCTGGTTTTCTTTTCTAGGACAACGCGATGCTAAGAGTGTGTGTAAAAATAAAATAGGGCCTTAGGCCGTGAAGCTCTCTGTCAGGCTTCCTCCAGCCATCACTGGTAGGAAAATTGCAAATGCTCGCAATTAATCTCTGTAACCGCCCACGTGTCCCAAAGGACAGTTAGGTAATCAGAAAATGTGGCAAGGAGAGGTTTGCACAGGTGAATGTTTTGTCCCTTTAGAAAGTGGAAATTCGGTGCAGGCATTTAAATTTTGAGGTCTTCCAAAGGTGAGCGAGGAACAGGAGGTGAGGATGCAGGCTGCTGCTGTGTGGCTGCATCTTGGGGTGTCCTGAACGAGTTGGATTCCCCTTTCACCCTGTTTGAATTCTGTAGGGTTCAGCATTTATAGGTGCATTGCTGAGCTGGGGAGGGAGGGCATGTAGAGTTATTGATATCATCTGAATTTGGAGAAAGTTGGTCAGATTTTTTTAAAAATAAATAAATAAACGTTTTTGTTCTCTTTTTAAGATACGGCGATATGAGAAGGCAGATTGGTTTTGAAATCAGGGACATGTGGTATAATCTGGGTAAGTAGCACGAACGCCTGTTGCTTAATGCTTTCACCCAGTGTTTGTATAAACCGAGGTGCAGATGAAACAAGCCTGCTTTCTCTTGAAATAACGTTAGGCTTCCAAAAGGCATTTAGGAAGCAGGTGATTTAAGAAATAAAGCCTCCTCTGCACACTTATTTTGCTGTCTGGGAACATACATAACTAGTCAATGTTTACATATCTTAGGTTTTTTTCATGGCATTCAACCTCACAGTAAATAAAAAGAAGCGGGTGTGGTGATATCTGTTGAATGGCTTTTACTCTCATTTTTTTCTTTATAAATACACACACACACACACAAAAATATGTACGGATGTGTGCACAGATACACACACGTAGATAAAGTAACTGGAACTAGAGCAAAATGAACGTGTCCGAGGGATATCAGTGGCCTGGAAATTCAGCTTAAAGTCTGATTTTTGGTCTTGCTTGGCTCTATCAGAATGACTTAGGGAGATCAGCAAAGAATGGAAACTTGGACATCCCTGGAGTTGGTAGGTAAATTAGGCATAGCTGCCTGCCTCAACTTTGCGTCTGTTCTGTGGGTGTAATTTAGCTATACAGGGATTGAATTTCATGAGCAACTGAGTATTTACTGCGACCTGAGTGTACTCATCTGTCAGATTTCATTTTCCTGAGCTTAACAGTGGAGACACTTCAGCTGTGTCTGAGTATCATCAAAAGTTCCTTAAATTATCAGAAATAAATGTGTTTGCCCTTTCACTTATATCTGTAGCTGAACTGTTGTTGCTGAAACTTGAAAAAAAAAATCAGCACATATAGAAGAAGGGAATGCAAGGGCTCATAATTATTTGATATCGCAGAGTTTGCATCCATTCTGCTGGAATGATGAAAAAAGCCTTCCAAGAGCAGCCGAAATCACTTTTTATTAGAAGCATCTTTTGTGACTTAAGTGCCTGGAGACCAGATTAAAGCATAATGCACACCTGATATGGGACTTGACAGACAGATAATGATACCAGGACCATGACTGATGCTGGGTCAGCCAGCTCAGGACTCCGGCAGCTCCTTTGTCAGTTATTAGCCAAATCCTTCACTGCTCTGTGCTTACAGCCCTGTATTCATCTGTTATTTTCCCTAATTTCTCTAGCATCTTCGGATTCTTCAACCTTGTGTGCTTTTCCTGGCATTTAGCAGACTGAAAGAAGGGATGTTTGTGTACATAGCTATACATCTGGCTATTGTTCCATGAGGTTATTCTACTAAACCTGGGAGCTATAGACTGTGTAATGCCTTTTACTACCGTTGCTGATGTTGGCTGCTCTAGGACAGGTTATTTAGTAGCTTTTGGGTTCATTTTTTCAGCACTAACAGGGAGATGCTAATCGTTTCCAGTAGCATTTTGTGAATTTATTGGCAGCGGGTGGGGGGTGCAAGTTTTCTTCAATGTTTCTGTCAGGAAAGCCTTTTTATTTTTGATAGAGTTTTAGACATATTTTTGGTTTCTCCATTATAAGCTGATATTACCTATGTAGATGTCTCCGTGACCTCTTCTAGCTCTAATGTCCGTGATTCCCTAGGAGACTGGGATCATTAATTCTGAAATTGCACATGGTGAGGGAGGTGGTAAATTGCTGCTCTTCCCAACAAAACCTGCAGGAGAAAGGTAAATCGGAGCCAGGACCCCAATCCAACAAGGCCTTTGTACTTTTCATAATGAGAAGCTTTCTTTTTCTCCGCTTCTTTATAATACAGATAGTCAATGCTGATCATGTTTAACTTCTGGCTCTTCACCAATCTCATGTATGTCACAGCATCAATTAAGAAATAATACTGACTTACCACTGCAGGGGAATTGATTGTAGTGTGCTTGACACTTTTATCTTAGGAGTTTCACTACATTAGTCAAATTATTAATGTATATGTTCAGAAACAAAATCAAAAGTGAAAACCTATAATTCTTGCATATGCTTGAGCATATAATTTTTTATGACTCTGTCATTGTGCATAAGATATGATAAAGACAAATAACTTTGACTTTTGATTTATGTATTAAAGGGCATGGATGAGCCTCGAATTCTCATTTTAGCTCATCATTTGTTGTTCACAAATGCCGTGGTTAACATCCAACACTTGTGGAGTTAAAACTTTCCCGTTGGGAACAAGACAGTCCAGTAGCTGTGATGCACATTTAAGAGTATAATTTATTTTCTGAAATTAAATAGTAAAATGCAAACTCCAAAAGGTTATTCTTGCCTGTGTATTCCTGCTGCAGTGTTGGCTGCAATATTCCAGCCTTCCTACTGCAGTTAATGCAAAAGAGCTTATATAGTGGAGTACAGTAGGTAACGGTGTGCACGCACACGTTAAATACCTGTAATTTGCGAATAAGGTTTTTGTTTTCAACAGGGCACCATGTGTAAAAGATCCAGCTTGACAGATTTTCTGCTTATGTCCTCGTTGTAGCTGTGCTGTCTGATACCTTGCTAGATTTGATCATGAAGGCTTTAAATGTGAGTGCTCTGATGCAGAAGCAATGAGGACGGCTTCGGGGAGCCGTAGTCCCAGTGTGCAGAGCCCCTGCTGCGTTGGCTTTCTGAAAGCACTGTATTGCTTTTATTTTCCTGTGTGCACCAAAAACAATGTATATTAGTCTTGGTAGGCTTTTTTCCTTCCATATCACAACCTCAAGTTTAAAATAATACATTATTTTGAGTCACTGTTTTGTTAGCACTGGGGCACCTTAGCCCTGGGTGAGACAGTAAGTGCCGTAGGAATGTAAGGAAAGCTGTGGTATCTGTCTTGGTAAATGCAGGGAATCAAACAGCATGCACTTAGAAGTGTTATGTGGTGCAGTTCAGCATATACAAAACAGTGTTTGATGCTAGGGTATGTATACCAGTTGTCAGTGGTTAGTGGTTTCAACAGTGAAGCGTTGAAGAAGCAATATATATAAATGTATTTATTTCCTCATGATAAAGCTGATCGAGGAAAGGCAGATCAGCAAGCATTGCTCTTACTGAACCAGCTAGAAGATGGAGGAGTAAAATTCCTGACGATGAAGTGAAATTGTTGCTGGTGCTGTCCTGCAGCAAGCTGGTCACTGGCCCAGTGTTTCCTCCAAGGACTTGACGTCAGAAAAGGTGTCTTGACAGAGATGTTAATGTCACTGGAAAGAAGGCTAGGGTTAAAAATAGCCCTGAACTTTGAGCATTAAATACATAGAAGTCATTACAAATAACATTCTCTGTATTTGTTATGCGTGTTCAGAGCTGGCCCATGTCAGAGGTGAGGTTGCTAGCAAATTTTTTGTTGGTCTTGTGGCCCAAAAGTGAATTAGGAGAAGCTGGGAAATGCAAATCACACAGGTTATCAGATAAAGAAAGCACCTGGATTTTAACTCAAGTTTGCTGCTGTTGTGTGAGCGGTCTCTAGCATATCTCACGGCAAGGCAGAAGTCACTATGAGGAGTTTTTACATATCCAAAAAAATACTGGTTTTGAATGTGGTTTTTAAAGCAGATGCACAATTTGGTTTTCAGAAGAGAGGCCTCAGTTTTCTCCCAGACTTGTCACATATTAAATCTCTGCGTGGGAGTTCCTGCGCTCCTGGGGGAAAAAAAGGAGAATTCATTGTTCGGTTGTTTATCAGCAAGTGCTGCGTGTGACAGGCAGCTGCAGTGCGTGCTCTCGGGCACCAGAGCAGGATCATTGCCTTTGGTTGTCACTCTGATGCTTTGTGTTGTGGCACAGCATTGCACAGGATAACATCATCCTTGCATGTGTGTGCGTGTGCCATCACATCGCCGCTGCATGCCATGGTATAAGACGGGTGCCAGTTGGGCTCTCCAACCCTCTCCCACTTCACCCAGTTGGAGGGGGATCGCAGGGGGAGCAGCCACATCCCCTCAGGTGTAGGGATGGGTTTCATGTAGCAGGCAAGGGGTTTAACGCAGTCCACTGTGCTTTTAGTGCTTTCTGATAATCACACAATCACAGAGTGGTTGAGGTTGGAAGGAACCTCTGGAGGTCATCTGGTCCGACCCCTCTGCCAGGCAGGGTGGCCCAGAGCAGATTGCACAGGCTGGCATACAGGTGGGTTTCGAATATCTCCAGAGAAGAGAATCCTCAGTTCGGATATTTATACACATTAATAAGATTCCTGCTCAGTCTTCTCTTCTCCAGGCCACACAGGCCCATCTCTATCAGCCTCTCATATGACAGATGCTCCTAAACATCTTAGTAGCCTTCCTCTTGACTCTCTCCAGTAGCTCCATGACCTCTTGTACTGGGAGCCCAGACCTGGACACAATACTCCAAGTGTGGCCACACCAGTACTGTGCAGGGTTGAGAGGATCACCTCCCTCAACCTGCTGGCAACACTCTTCCCAATGCAGCCCAGGATCCCGTTGGCCTTCTTGGCCATGAGGGCACACTGCTGGCTCGTGGTCAACCTGCTGTCCACCAGGACCCTCAGGTCCCTCTCCACAGGGCTGCTTTCCAGCAGGTCAGCCCCTACCCATACTGGTGCGTGGGGTTGTTCTGCCCTTCATGCAGGACCCTGCATTTGCCTTTGTACAACTTCATGAGGTTCCCCACCGCCCAGTGCTCCTCTGAATGGTGCCACAACCCTCAGCTGCTTTCTTCTAGTTCTCACATACCTCTATTTCCCCCCAGGTCCTCCCAGATTTTTTATTTGGCAAAGCCCAGTGCTTGGTGATGTACAAGCTCTGCTTGGTTGTTCCACCCAATGCACAAGCGGCCTGTGAGCAGCAGAAAGGCTGAGAGCACGCAGCCTGCTGCAGGCCCGGCCCTGTGCGTTGGCAAGAAACCTTGTGCATGTTCTCCATTTTTCACATCTACGTTTCCAGAGATGTTAGGTACTTTTCTGAGGGGATCCCTGCACTCGAAGCAATGAAAAACCCATCGCAGCCCATGGAGAACCTTATGACATTGAATTTGTGTCTGGCGAATAACTTTTGTCACTATCATTTGTTTTCTGAAATATCGACTCTGACACTTTTCAGGCGTAACACGAGGAAAGTGTCACCTGAGACGCTGAATGTAATAATGCTTGTAAGGAGGGCAGGGGAAACTTCACTCCTCCTACTTGATATTCCTCACCTAGAGCCAGTGGTGCAGCGTCATACGAAGCAGCAATTTTGGTTGTGTATTAATTTGCCCTAATAGGATTGCTAATGCTAATGGGATTCTGAAGTTTGCCAAATCAAGTAACTTAAATTATATCTGTTAAAAATAAAAAAATAAAAATGCAGCAGCGTGTTTTGTCAGTAAAGGATTTTTGCTTGATTACATTTGTTCAGATTTATGTTAGTTCTGGTCAAAAGTGAAACTGCTAATTAAATACTTTCACAGTTACTGCCATGCCAGTGTAGTGCAGTGGAATATAAATGAATTAAAATGTGTTTCTGTCGTATACCACCAGTAAACTGCAATGGGAAACAAGAGCTTTAGCGTGGAGGATGCTGAGGGCTCCTTAAATTAGCCCAGCTGAAAAGAAGCCCAGCCTGAGCTGCAGCAGTGGCTGCACAAACACGCTTCTCGTTGTGTACAGCTATTATAGCATCAGGTTTGTGAGAAACTTCACCGATTGCATGTGCTGAAGTTCCAATGCACCATAAGGTATACAGATCAGTGTGAATTTTTGTTCTTTTGTATTTATTATAAAATGAAATGAGCTCCATAATGTTCCAGACTTAACACGATGCTGTAAAGTGTTGGACTCCTATCATCTTCCATACAGGAATCTTCACAGGATCACAGAACTGTCTAGGTTGGAAGAGACCTCAAGATCATTGAGTCCAACCTCTGACCTAACACTGACAAGTCCTCTCCTAAACCATATCGCTAAGTTCAACATCTAAATGTCTTTTAAAGACCTCCAGGGATGGTGACTCCACCACTTCCCTGGGCAGCCCATTCCAACGCCTCACAACCCTCTGAGTAAAGAAGTTCTTCCTAATATCTTGCTGTACTTCAGAAATGTTAGAGAGAAGAAATCTGCTCCTGCTTCTCTGATTTAGGTAGTTGTCATCTGGCCCAGGTCACAGGAGAGCAGGCGCAGACCCAGAGGGGTTAACTGGCCCTTTTCCAAGTCATGGTGTGATCTCAGCCTGTTGCTGTGAGCAGAATGGGTTTGTGTTTTCTAAACTTCTGCCATCAGGTCCTCAGCCTGGAGCTCCTCGGTGCCCTCCCACAGCTCTGCACGAGCATCTCTCCCTGGTGGTGCTGAGTAGATGATTTGCAGTATGTGTAATCTGCATCTTCTACACTTTATCCAACAATAAGAACAGTAACTAGATGTTCTTAACTAGTCCAATATTTATTAGGCTTCATGTTCCTGTTACGGTTTAATTTCTGTTCTGTGCACAGAGCAGGGAGCGTTGGGGAGGTGCGGCTTTCTCCTGGGGAGGTAAATGTGAAATAAAGTTAGCCAGTCAGATCGACTCTGGGAGAAAGAAGACATATTGTCGGCTTGGCTAAGATGTAGTTTCATGTCTCGAGGCTATGTAAGTATGTACTCATGGTGACATTTTGATAGAGTGACGTGAAGAACATTTTGTATGCTGCAGAAGATACAGAAGTCTAAATAAGTTAATGCAGGTGATGTGCCTTTTAGCCGCCTCCTCTGCTATCCATAAGATGTATTTGAAGAAAATCTTGAAATTTAATGTGTGTTAGTACAGGTGCTTTTTGAAAAATGCAGCAAGTTCCAGCTTGATTACTGGCTGAACAACTCTTCATTAATTCGGGTTTATACGTATCAGATACTTCCCCTCTTGAGGAATAAATTATAACACGTTTCAGTAGGATCAGATCTTGAAAAAGACTTGTCTTGCATTTTGCCTATACGAGGATTTATTGATATGGCTTTTAAAACAATTATCATCCGCTAAGTCAGCGGCCGTTCATTAGCTCTGAAATGCTTTGTTTCTCTTTACAGGTCAGCATAAAATCAAGTTCATCCCGGAAATGGTGGGACCCATCTTAGAAATGACGCTTATCCCTGAAACAGAGCTTCGAAAAGCCACAATCCCCATCTTCTTTGATATGATGCAGTGTGAATTCCATTTTACCAGGAGCTTCCAGATGGTAAGCAGTAAGCAACAAATATTTGAAGTTTGTAAGAAAGATTCAACTGTTCTTTGGCAGAAACATAAGGATATTTGTTACTTCCTTTTTTTTTTTCCAAAAGAATAATATAATTATGGATTGCTTGTTTTCTATAACTCTGAGTGGCTATAGAATTTTCATCCAAAGGTTTTAAATTCTTACTGAAGGAAAAATTTGCATGAAGTAAATGAAACCTTTCTTTATGATACATCAGGAGAGCAAAGACAGATGTCTTAAATTTTCACTGTGACTCAGGAAAGGAGTCTGCTTCGGAGCTGAATTGGGCATAAACAGAAGCCTGATAATGTGGCAAAAGAAACTATAACCTGTACAAATTTATCATCTGTACTATCTTACAATTTGGATACTCTAAATCATTTTGGGGATTTTTAAGAGGGAAAAAGGCTATCCAATCAGTGGCAGTCTATCTTCATGCTATATCAGCACTGCAAAATCAAAAGTACTATTGGAGCTTTTTTATTTTATTTTATTTTATTTCAACATGCTGAAGGAAGTCCTTGAATAAGCACATACAGTCTTACCCTGATAGCATCCTCTTTTGAGAGACAAGGAGAGTGGAGGAGAGTTTCTTGACATCATCCATTTTATGTTCTTTCCCTTGAAACTTTACCTTATGGATTGAGTATAAGACTAGCTAGGCCAGGTAGTTTCATCATATAAGCCAGAGTATCTCCTTTATACAGTGAAATGTCTGTCAGTTCAGGATATGACTTAGTGAAATTTGCAGTAAAGTTTGACATGTGTTGTTTATTTTTTTCTTCATGTTTGCCTTTGCTTTCTTGGATGATATATGTTTTTAGTGAATTATTATCCATAACGAACCCTTAATAAATCTGTAGCCAGAATAAAGGAATATCTGCATGGAGAGACTTAAACATGGGGAAATGACACCAGCTATATTACTTCGATTTGTTTTGTGCTGGATGCTGTATGGAAAGGTGGTGAACTGTATTTTGGATCCATCCGATTATTGCGTAATCATCCTTTTTTATGTTTGACTCTGATGATACTGTAAAGATTGAAATGCTCACTGGGATGCCATTTAAACACTTTCATGTCAGATGCTCTCTCTGTTACTTGTCATTTTTTATTTGTACAATTATATGGATCATCAAAAATCCGAGGGTAACTTTATAGCTAAATTTATGGCCCTGTATTTTCTTGACAGAAGAAAACCAGCTTTGTGTGGAATAGTTGGCTGATTTTAATAAATGAACATCTTAAATATTTCACACAATTCTTTTTGCCTTTTGAGAAGAAAAATGCTTCATGCTGAAGTCAGAGATGTCTTGGATTGTAGATACTCGGCATATATTTCTCGTGTCAGTGTAGCTTCTTTCTTTACGGGCATAACATTGAGATGACAGGTACAGAGGTAATAAACCTTATTTCAGTGCGTTTGGAGTGAACAGTTATATCTAATGGAATAATCAATCTATCCATTTATAATTTTGCAGATAATGTAGTTGTGTGCATGCTGGGGCTCTCAGATTGGTGTTCTGGGAACGAAGATCACAGCCAATTTCCTTGGCCGTCTTTCAGCTCTCACAGCCTTGTATACATCCAATTTCTGCAGTCAATCCTGGTGCGCTCTTGTTGGTTCCCCTTTTGCTTCTTCGCACCAGGATGCGGGGGCTGACCTTATCTGTGAGGCAGAGGAGGCGTTTGGCACCTCAGTCTTTTTGGTGCCAGGTGTAACTTGTCAGCCCCATTCAGCAGCAGCCCTGCATCTTCTGACGTGCATGAGACATCTGCATGCCAGCAGCAGAGGTGTGTGGGACACCTCGCGTAGACCCCATATGAGCTGTCCCCCTTCTACAGAGCCCCTGTAGCATCCAGTTGGCGATACAGAGCCTGTGAAAGTTTGCAGCCAAGCAGAAGAGCTAAAGGTTTGGTGCCATGAGCATCACAGCCTGGTGTAAATCAAAGCTGTCTGGTGCCATATGGAGGCTGAGGTAGAACTGGAACTGGTCCGAAGAACCAAACAAATGCAATTCCCGGGCGTTCCCAAACTTTGACTGTATCATCTGTCTTGCAAACCAGAACTTGTTTATTAACTGCAGTGGTTTGTCTTCTAAATGATAGAAATAGATAAAAAATAGTTTATTTAAATAGTACCAATACCTAGGTAAGTGTTCGTACTTAATCGGTCAACGTAACACACTGCGTTATGTTGTATGTATGCAACTCTGCAACTACTAATTATTATTGTCCAGCCTTGCTTTCAAAGAGGAGTTCAAAACTGAATGGTTGGCTGCTGTTAAACTAATCTGCCAGAAATCCAATTATCTAACCTTATTAGTCACATCAATAAGGGTTTAAATTGGCTCCACTTCTCCAGCAGATGTGCAAACCTCATCATGTGTGGGGGAGGAAATGAAATCTTTTTGCAGAACTTCTATGCTGTGATGCCTTGTGTTATAAACAGACAGCTTTCCCCGTGGCTGGTTTTATTTCAGTGTGAGTTGGTTTGCCTGGTAAAACCAGTAACAGAATGGGGATTTTGTTCTTCCAGTACATATATAGCCCTAGGAAGAAGCAGAAGATGAATTCCCCTAAATTAAAGGCTGGTTGAATTAAAAGCTGGAGTTGCCCACTTTTGTCTTCTTCCTTTTAATGTGCTTTGAAGCCTTATATGGGCTTCAAAGTAGCCTGTACCTCAAAGCAGGAATCTGATGCTAAAGTCTGTGTGGGACTGAAGCTTCCCTATAGAAGAAAATGCCTTCTTCTCCGCTCGCTTTTTCCCCTTTGCCTGTTTTACTGGCAAGCCCTCCAGATCAAAGGGAATATGTCCGAGCCACAGAAGCGATGAAAGAGAATTGGTTTGATTGTTCAAGGCCTGGTCAGGTGAGAGTGATGGATCCCATGGTGGCAGCAGGAGAGAAGGTTCATTGTGAAACAGTTATTCAGCTGAAATGTGGAATTTGGAGCACTAAAAACCCCAACCTCCTGCTTTTGTGTCCTGTTCCTTCCATCTCTCGCTTCCTCTAGCTCCCTTTCATAGGTACGTGCCAGTTTGCCTACCCAAAACTTTAACTTACCTTTTCTGGCCCTGTCATTGCTGATTTAATTGTTTTCTGCTTGTTTTGAGTTGAACCAGTTCACAGGGAGGTGTGAGTGCAGGAACTGGTACCAAATAGACCATGGAGAACATGGGAGGAGGCAGAGGGAGACACCTGTCTCTGGCAGTAGGGAGATGTGCAATGGCTTTTCCCTGTCTCGTAGCACTGCATCGTAATGCAATTTCATTTAATTGTTCTGGTACAAATTAATAGGATAAGTAGCTTATTTTAAGAACCCAAAATAACTATTAACGAATAAGGTAAGGGGTTAAGCAAGAAGCATTACCCTACTATTTCTTCCCCAATGTTATGACATCTCATCAAATAATAAGGAAGCAGCCTTATTACTTCAACAGCCCTTATCCTTCAAAGTAAAATGAGCTGTACCTCCCACTCCGCAGTAGTGAGCATGCAGGAATTAGAAGTCCCATATGTCTAGTTTTCAGGCTAAACAGCATTATTAAGGGGGATTGTCAAAGTTGTCCAGTGGTGTTAGCATCAGTGGTAGAAGCATGCAGGCTCCAGCACGTGTTCTTACACTGTAAGAGTAAGGAGCTGTGCAAAAGTAATGGTCTGAGGAAAGAGCCCCAAAACAACACATTTGTCCCGTTTTGTACACATTGCAACAACACTTAGCATAATAGAGCCGTGGCCAAAAAGATAGAAAAATGATAGGGAACTGCATAACGAATGAATGCATAGTGCAAAGTCATATAGAAATGCATAGTCAATGAATGGATAATGCATGTGATTGCAAAAATAAAACTATGGGTGCGACTAAAGTACCTCTAGCTAATGTTCTGCTGTGAAGAGAATTAAACGAGGAGAGATGGGAAGGGGTAAAACCCTTTTAATTCACTTCCAGCATTTACCAGTAAATCCTAGTATCACTGAGGCAGCCATACCAGCATTTTTATTTGCTCTGTAATTTCTTGTTGTTTATCAATGAATTTCAAATTGGTATAATTCACCTTAATTACAAATAGTTACTTTACCTGGGTATCTATCAACTTTTACAACCTGTAATTTCCTTGTAGGTTTTTTTTACCAATTCTAAGCCCTGTGTTAGCCTCCCTCTTTCCACACTATGGATTTGAGGACAGAACGCAAATTAGTGACTTGCGTTAGGTTCTGTGATGCTGCACATTGTCCTTTGTAATCCCACTGAGCATGCAAATTCAAATAAATCATCACCCCAAAGGATTAATTTCAGTGGGTAATATTTTTAGCTATCTGAGGTTAATTTTATTTATTTTTTTTTTAATTTCCTTTCTGGTCTTTTAGAGAACACCGGTATTCTTTCCTCACATAAGAGCAAGGAAAAAACCTAATGTTACAACATGCCCAGAAACATCTGAAATGGCTTAATATGAAAAGGCCATTGGACCCGCTTGCCAACCAGAGTGCTGTGGAAAAATAGGAGACAGAACAGCTGAAACTTTTAGGAATTACCAAAGACTTCTGTAGTGGCCTTTGAATGAAGTTTTACAGTATCTGTGTGCTATTTCTGCTTTAGAGCTAATTTCTAGTGGTGTTTTTCTTTCACTTGAATCTTATATGGCAAATTCATTATTATCCTGTAACTAAACAAATCTGTAGCAGCTTGGAGGATTGAAAGCCCTCCTCATCTACAGCTTGATTAAATTGTCACTCAGTGCTACAAATGTAGCCCAACAACGCTTTAGGTAAACCTAAAACCAAAAGTGATTAGTTGAGCTGACACTTGAGGACTCCAGATAGCTCAGGTTGATTTGTAACCACCGTTTTCTCCAGATGAGAGATTGTAGCAGACAGATGAAGCAGTGGATATACTCCATGCTAAAGTTCAAGCACACATCCTGAAGAGAAGCTGAGATCTTGATCAGCTGCAAGCAAAAGTTGATGATAATTTCCTGTTATCTTCATAACATCACCCCTTGAGCTTTCACTGTCAACAGAAAGATATGAACCTAGCTCATCGTTAGTGCCAGATATATCCCCTAAGCCTCCAGAAAGAACCTCAGCAAGTGTAACTGGCTGTAATATGAACACGGAAAATTTGGCACTTCTTCACTTGAGGGTAAATTCCATTATTATAACTGCAAGCATGCTTGGTGTTAATTTATATGTTTTAAAAAAAAAAGAGAAGGAAAGTTGGAGAATTTTTCAGCAGATGCTAGCTGCAGTGTCCCAGAGCCATTAGCTTGGGCAACTCCACGACCCTTTCCTTCCCCTTTCCTGGAAGACAATTGTTGCATGGACCACACCCCATGTCAACAAACATTTTTCAGAAGGGAGAAGGAATTTTAACTGTATTAAATAATGTTTAGTTGTCAGGGCTGTGTGATATCACCTCCTTGATACATATGAAGAGTAATCGCAGAGCAAACAGTCCTTTCCCTTAAAACCCCAGAAATGTCACAGCTCTAGCTCTGTTCAACCCAAGAGAGCCGTTACGGAAATAGCCCAACAAAGTCTAGATTTACAGAAATTTAAGTAAAATTGTTATCGGGAAATACTCGTGGTCCTGTATGGCAAATGTAATTGCTCTTCTTCATATGAGTAATTTCTTACTAAAAAATACATCACCTACAGGCTTCTTGCTGGCAGCAAGTGTCATTTTTCACATTGGTATAGAAAGTCAATTTCTTTTTGGTCTCATTAGAGAACATGAATTCGGTGACTTCTCTGTTTCATCGTCGTATTGCCTCAGCGTTTTACTTGACACGTCCTTTTACTACGGGAACATGTTTCAGCTTGGGTTTGCCTCTTAGAGGGGGTGGATTGCATTATTCTTCCTTTTCTCATTTTCCTGTCATTTTTTGAATAATGGATTTGTGGTGTTAAAAACCTTATTTCACTTCACTTTTCATTCATTTTTTTTCACAAAGAAATTAGTGCAGCACTGGAAGAAGTTACCCAGAGAGGCTGTGTAGCCATCCATCTGGGGAGATTTTCAGTACTTGGCTAAGAAGGTCACAGTTGGCCTGATCTAGTGTTGGCAATACTCTTGCATCACCTGGAAGTTTGGACTGAATGACCTTCAAGGTCTCTTTCCAGACAGCGTTTCTGTGATTTTTTGGATCATTTGGAGTACAGAAAAGCATCTTTGAAATGGTATAATGTGATGTTTTGGTTTTTCATCTTCAGAACCATCAAACATCATAATACAAATTGTTTTAAGATGGAATATCTGTTGTTTGGGTATTTAGTTGGTTTTATCACTATATGCACAATGCAGTCTCTGGTTGGGGTTCCCTGACGGCTTGCAGTTGTGTTGTGCGTGTTGTTAGACCGAATGCTGAACCCACACAGAGCCGTAGGTGAGCAGGACTTTTCTGCACTTACTCATCGTGATAGCTCATCGACACAACTCAGAACAGAGAGGTGTTTTTTTTTTGTTTTTTTTTGTTTTTTTCTCTGTTCTTAAGACAATTTTGGCAGGTTGCCATATGGCATGTAAAAATAAATTTCCCAACTCAGATGCAGAGGACAAAAAAAACTGGGGTGGCCGGTGAAGGTAGGAGGAGATGTGAACATTACTGCAGCGAATGCTGAGAGGATTGTGGAGTCTTGGAATGGGGAATAAAAAGTGTCCTGGATCTGACTGTGGGCTTTACATTATAGTAACAGCAGCTGAGCTACTGCAGAGCCACTTAAGATATTCAGAGATTGAGTTGGCCTAATAAAGAGTCATGTTTTGGAGTTCTTTGCTGCAATTTAAACAAACAAATCCTCTATACCAGTGTATATAGTTCTGCCTAAAAAAGATTTCTCTTAGCAAAGCAGGAACATCTCCACAGCTCGTGGCCGCATTTTGTATGCGGGTTGACCTTGGCTGGGAGCGTGTATATTCCCAGCTGCTGCAGGCTTCAGCAGGACAGGAGCAGCCAGGAGAGCAGGCAGACACGTCCAGCTGAGGGGGTAGCTGTGATGCTTCTCATCACACCTATTGCCAGAGGCTTTTTCTTGTTCTGCTCACGTTTAGCTTGCCACGTGCACGAAGCAGCGGCTTCGGACAAAGAGACTGTGACAGAACTAAGGGCAAATGTCTGTTTGATATTTGATAGAGACGTTGTGATAACCTCTGCTGGCAGAGGGAGGACTGCGTGGGCAGAGCCCAAAATGCAGCATGTCTTGGCAGCAAGACCAGTGGTGGACGTAGCTACGCCTCCTCAAAGTGATATAAATTAAGGTGGTAAAAAATACTCCCTTATCGTCAGAGTTTCATCATGACACAAGTCTGTTGGCAGGGGATATGTGATCTCACACTCCTTGCTGAAATAAATATGCCAGCAGAACTTTACAGCATGGACTAAAAAAAAAAAAATTAAAAAAAAAAATGCAGCTTCTCTTTATAGCCAAACCAGTCTGAGCTGCACTGCTGGACGGAGATAACAGCTCGTCTTCCCCAGCTGAGCCCATGGAAAATCCCTGTCCCCTGTTGTCCCCAGATGCCCCTGGGGTGGTGCTGTGGCCCTGGCACTTGGCACCCTGCTTGGCATGTCATGGGTAAGGCCAGGGCTCCCTCTGCACTGGCATCTGGGTTGTTTTGGGGTGCTGCTCCCTTTGCTCAGGTGCCTGGTGCAAGGCCTTTGCAGAGGCTGCTGTGCTGGCTGGATCTTCTTGATTTTATTTTTCAGCACAGATTTGAGGTAAATCCCTAGCATGTGGCCTCTGTTGTACAAGTCCTTGAAGCTGTGCTTCTTGCCTCCTTGCTGTGTCCCTGGTAAAAGAAAAGTCCAAGTTTGCCAACAGACTTCCACCAAAAAAGCACATCCTCCAGTCACAGAGAGCCCCGGTGTGAGGTGGCTCTAACAGAGGAGCTGTTGTCACTGGAAAGTAGATACTCCAGGCTGTGGAAATATTTTATAAAGAATAAGAAGTGCTGTTATGTTATGGGTACAACTTAGAGGTGGGGAGCTATGACATGGAGAAGTGGCTTGGGTGGAGATGCAGGAGCAGGCCATGGGCTTTGCTGCTGGGCCCGAGTGGTGGAAACGCGCCCTGGGGCTGAAGGCGTGTCGTGCTGGCAGGCCCTTCTTCTTCCATCTGTACATTATATGCTGTTAATATTAACTGCGGATGCAAAGAACATCTCCTGACATTTACAAAATGTTAGCACGCTTTGTTCTTGTGCGGGTGGCCCTTCGCTTCTCCTCTGAGCTGTTCGGTGCTGTTGTGACGGTGACAGGGAGAAAACTCAGAGCCAGCGGTTCTGTCAGCAGTGGGATCCTGTTCCCCTGCAGCAGGACCTCCCTTCTCACCCTGGTTCTTGTGCTGGGGTCTCTTGACAATGAGTGAATCACTGTGTGGATGCCTGTGCTTATTTAATGTGGATTTAGGAGTTAGATGACTAGATCAGCTCCTGATCTAGCAGTGGACACAAAATGGCTCTTCCTTTGCTAATCAGGTTCATTCCTAGCCTGGCCTTAGTCAAAGCAGCAGCAGTAAAAGCCTCAGTAGCCATTAAAAATACAATGAGCTACCCAGGTTGCATTTAAAACATGTTCTAATGCCCACTTAAGTTCGCATTACTTCCCAAATAAAAATGTTTACTCTTAAGCTGCTTGAAACAACTCCCTCCTGCTCTGCCCTATTAGCACGTTGACTGGGTTGTGCCACAAAATGAGTGATACCTGCACTGAGCAGGGATGGTAACGATGCCAGGGAGCTCGTTTGGCTGAGGGATCCAGCTGGCTGAGCAGCCGTAGGTGTTACCTCGCGTCTGCAGCAGAGCATTCAACATGTTTGCATTTTGCTTCCATCGCTGTTGTCGCCGTTGTCATTATTGCAGGGGACATTCTGTGTCTGTCTTTTTATTTCCCTTGCCCTAGTTCTCGTCATTAATCTCCTTATTTAGTTTTGCCTAACGCAAATATTTAAGCTTCATTTAACAACATGACCAATGATTTCTTCAACAAAAAACCCTTGTAGGGCAGCAGATCAGAGTGGATAGTCTAATACCAGAGATTGCAAACTCTTAAAAGTCAATCAAGCTTTAAAACAGTAGCTAAACATCTCACCAAGATACCCAACCAATCTGTGAACCATTGAGACTACAGTAATAAAGTGAAATATTTGCCATCTGATTATTTACGCTTGCTTTGTTTAATTGTAGTTTGAAAATGAGATCATCACGAAACTGGATCATGAAGTGGAAGGAGGCAGAGGAGATGAACAGTACAAAGTGTTATTTGACAAAATGTAAGTGTTGATCAGTGGTGAGATTTATGTCACGGGGAAGTCAGGAGAGAGGGCAATTAGACTACAATGAACTTTGTAGCCCAGAAATAATTAAAATCTGTTAATGATGCACGATATTTAAAATTGCACCTGAGTCAAGGTTTTTTGTGTGTGTGATTAACAAGGCATATGTAATTGGCTTTTCAGCCTCTTAGAGCACTGCAGAAAACACAAATACCTTGCTAAGAGTGGAGAAACTTTTGTGAAACTTGTTGTCCGCTTAATGGAGAGGCTGTTGGACTACAGGACCATCATGCACGACGAGAACAAAGAGAACCGCATGAGCTGTACTGTCAATGTGCTGGTAAGCAAGGAGTCACCTGCCTGAACTGATCACTGCATTTCTAATTTTACACCTTTAACAAAATATTTCAGTTAAATCAGAGTATGTGTTAAGATTTTCATTCCATCTTTTTTTTTTTTTTTTTTCTCTTAATGAAAGTGAATTTATGGAAACTTGGGTTATTATTTCCTTAATTGATTTTAAGAAAGAATTTAAGAAGGAATGTTTCAGGACCGGACCTTTGGGGGTATTGGTTGATGTTTACAATTTACATATGAACAAAATTATACAGAAAAACACTTTACACACAGTATTGGAGTAATATGCAGTTTGCAAACCCATTTGTATTCTACTTCTGAATTCAGAAGTTTTCAACAAAGTTGTGAGTTATTGTTTCATTGAAAGCAGAATAAACTTTTTTTTTTTTTCCCCTCACTGATAGGAAATTACCTTCTCTTTGGTCCAGAGTATACAAATAATTTGAGAATATACAAACCTTTGTCCATTTAGCTAGAGTTGAAGGCAGCAGACCCATCATGCTTTTTGCTGGAAGCATTAGAGTATGAGATTTTATTAGCACAAAATCAGGGCATATGGAAAAATGGTCTTAAAATAAAGTTTAGAGACCTCTGACATAGTGCTAGTTAGATTTGTTGCTTTGCATTAAACTCTTAGCAGTTAAGCATTCATAGCTTTCATCCCCATAACATTATCAAAAATTACTTCATTTCAGTGTGTGGGGTACAGACTGTGCTTATCGCCTGACGTGATATGGCTGATAGATTTCATTCAGGCTGGTTTGGAAAGATCTGAGTAAATAGTTTGTAGCTTTTAACACTTGCGAGCGCTGCAAATGTCCTCAGCTTGCTCACTGCAGCCTTTATGCCTCGCTATCATGTAAGCCATAAATGAAATGATGCCCGTCAAAATGGGAGAGAATATAGAGGCATCAAATCAGAAATTGGGTTTTTATTTTTAGTTTGTTTTTCCTCTCTGTGCACATCAAAAAAAATCAGAACGTTTAGCAAATGGGAAAAGAGGAGGGATGCGGAGAGTTGTCACCAGCTGTTGATCTAGCAGGTGCCCTTGGTTGCCTGCAGAAAAGTCACGGTGTCCTCCTGAGCAGAGCTGGAGTTAGAAAAACCTGCCAGTTCGCACCAGGCAAGATAGGAAATAAAAAAAATCACACGCACCACACGCTCCAAAACATGACAACAATATATATAAAAGTAGGCAAATTTCCGAAGGAAGGTGAAGTTATTTCTCTTTCCCTTCATTATAAAACTCCTGAGACCCTTCCTGGTAACTCTTGCCATGCCAGCCCCAGGGGAACTGGTAGCCCCTTTGGGGGGTTGTTTTCCCTAAGTGTCTCTAACAGCGTCTCCTGATGGTGATTCTGTCACCTGAATTTTTCAGGTATTTGTAGGTGATAAATTTTGTGGGTGATGTACTGTCGTCAAGTTAAATCACTGTGAGTTATCCACGCACCGCCCTGCCACTGAAGTCTAGGGGAAATGTATGAAAGCATCAAAGGGCAGAACTTTGCTCACTTTCAGTAGCCGTGATTTAAAACCTCAGGTTGATTTTAAAGTCCCATTTGCCCTCCAGGGCCAATACAGTCTTTTCATCATTCTCCGTGCACCTGAAGTGAAATTTATGCCTTTACAGGAGTCTGACCCAGAGCCAATACTCAGCATAATTCCCACTTGAGGGCTCAAAGAGTTCTTAATTGGGCCTTTAACAATGTACAGGCTTTCACAGGATTAAGTTTGCCTGTGTTGAATATAGTTTAAGTCAGAGGTTTTGATATACATTTAAGCCAGTGCTGATGATTAAAAAAATATTAAAAAAAAAAAAAAAAAAAAAAAGCCCTATCTGCTCCCTCAGCTGCTTGTTCCTGCCTCTGACAATCCTGGCAAAACACGAGTGCAGACAAGATAGCAGAGGAGATCAGAGGAGGGATCCTGCCGAAAGCTCCCCACCTTTCCCACACAGGGGTGGGCCAGCACAGGGAGCATGGGAAGAGCACCCAAAGGTGGGGCAGGAGCAGGGAGCCCTCTCTGGGGAGAGAGAGCCTTGGGAAACATAGTGGGGTCAGTGCCAACCTCCTGGCCGAGCCCCCTCCTCTTTCTGTGGGTTTCTTGCCCCTTCTCAGGCTGCTCTGGAAGGGCAGCAGAGTCAGGATAATGGGACAAAATGGCTTTACGTTATTGATCACCCAACTCAGAAGTCTATTCTACATAAACATAAAAATTAAAAAAAAAATGAATAGCAAACACAAATAAAGAAAGCAGACTATAATTTTCTGGGGAGTGTAGTTTCACCTGGTTCATTTTGTCTTGTGGGTTAAACTCAAAACTAGTGAGCAGCTATGCCAACTGATATGATACGTCCCCTAAATAGTCTTTTGCAGCTCAGTGATGCGTATTCTATCACAGATGTGTATTCTGTCACATATTTTAGGTTCTCTTTGAAGGGGAAGGTTTTGTATTGGCCTTATGCATCTATTGGTATTGGGCTTATGCATTTTTTCCTGACTACTCAGGTTTAATTCAGCCCTGAAATACATTGTAGTTCAGTGAAGGATAAATTTCCTTGTATTTTGTTTCCTTATTTTTTTAACTTTTGAAGGCAAACTTTAAATAAGATTCAGGAAAGCCTTTAATATCTTGCCCAATTTATCATAACCTGTATTTACAATATTTGCAGTGTTAACTAGTTTATCTCAAGACCAGAGGCATTCAGACATTTCTGAAGGGAGCAATGAGAATGCGTGGCATATGAAACCAGATAAATAACACTAATCTGCCTTTTTATTTCCAAGGAAACTATTAGAATTCAAGGGCAGGTGATGTATTGCTCAGCTAAGGTTTGGAATTTTAAATCCGTAGAACAACTGTTTCTTAAAAATTAGGTTTTTGTATATTATGAAATTTCAGCTGCAAATGGTTAATGATGTGTGACGTGCAAATGCCAGAAGCCAGTTTCTACCGGTACTGCTCTCGCAAATTCTTAACCTTTCCAATAAGACATAAGTCCTAATATGCTACATCATGAAACATCGCAGCATTAGATTTTGTAAGTTAAATAACTTGTGTGCTATCACTAGAGGCAAATTTCATTTTGCGGTTTTGAGGTTGATGCTATCCGATTATGAATTTTTAATTCCTAGCATGTTCCGTATGTGTTTCTGGCTGTGAAATCAAAGACTTTGTAAGGAAATTATTTTGTTTTTCAGAATTTCTACAAGGAGATCGAGAGAGAAGAAATGTACATAAGGTTTGTAAACACGACCACTGACAAATTCTGCTTGATTGACTGTAGCGTAATTGGAGAAAATTAAGCTCTTATTTAGCAGTCAGCTGGGGGCTGAAAGGGAAGAAGTAATGAAAAAGCACACCTCTACTGAACTTCAAGCTCAAAAGCTCATCATCACTAAGAACAGTGAGCATTAGAAATTGGCCTTCTGAGATCCTGAGAGGTTTTTTTTGTACCCCTCCTCCAACCCCTTCAGTTTTATAACAGTGAACAGGGAAGTACAAATGCGTGTTGTCACACGAGGAAAATAAGTCAAAAGAAAACTGGCCAAAGAAATAATTTTACTTCCTGGTGAGGTAGGAAATATGTGAGTTGGGGAAAATGGGCTATTAAATAATCTGATGACTAATACTTATTTTAAATTTGAAGCTTTTGGGAACCCTTCAAAATCTGTTTTCACACAAAGTGAAAATGGTAATATGTTGTTGTGCTTTTTGTAAACCTCAGGGTTCCTAGACCTCTATTTCTACTTTGGCTTAAAATTGGCTAGACTGTTATGCTAAAATGATGAAGTTTCTCTTTCACCGCTATTTGAGCTATCTAAATGTTATTTGTGAATTTGTTCTCAGATGTTATCTTTTGGGAAGAATTTTCTCTAGTAAACTCACTTCCTGTTGTTTTAAATGGTTTTAATTATTGCTTTAATGATTTGAAAAATAGATAAAAACTAGCAAAAAGGCAGGATTAGTAACCATGAACGTGCACATGAAGTTGTGGGTCGTGGGTCTGCCCTGTTCAGTGTCTGTACAAAGACAAGTTGTCTCTCACTGCCTATCTCCCACTGAAGTTCTCTCCTATTTCTGTTACTAAACTCTTGTAAGAGATTTATTTATTTTTAAATTGCCATGAAAAGCAAGCCAACAAACAAACGAAGATAATCCCCTTTCAGAGATGTGCTGATATTTAAGTCAAGGAAGAAGACCTTTCTCTGTAGCTGAACACTTAGAGCAAGATCTCATGCACAAAATCTGTACCGGATTCATCACTCTTCACAAGTCATTGGGATAAAAACATGGTGGAAATGCAAGTGGTCATGAAAGTTTCCTGACCACAGACATATGAACTTTAAGAATTAACCCTAGATATATTTAACTGTTTGAAGATAGAGTTGAACTGTTATAGTCTCCACAGCCAACTATTTTTCATTATTTGGTGACATTTAATAACCAGCCTGTTTTAAGAACCAATGCTTTTCTTACTTGCAGGTATCTGTACAAGCTGTGTGACCTGCACAAAGAATGTGATAACTACACAGAAGCTGCCTACACGTTGCTTCTTCATGCAAAGCTTCTTAAGGTAAACACCAAAATACATTGCAAGTTTTGAAGATGATGTTAGCAGTACCAGTTGTAGTCTTGTTTTCACCAGTTTTGGAACCTGTACTTAAAACTGGTGAACATCTGTGCACTGCTTCTTATTTCAGTTTCATCTTTTGCGTGTGTAATTAATTAATTACTACGCAGGAAACCAACCCTCTGCCATTGGTGCATATCAGAGCCTGGTTTACTGGCCTTGATCTGAAGTGTGCAGAAGTACAGTCAAGTACAGACCACAAGTCATAAACTGCAAAGCTGCAGGATAAATTTATTTTAAATATCCAAATTATGTAGCGTATGGAGACATCTATTTCATATGTCAGTGGTGAATGTTTTGTAAGCCTGAGGTATTATTGCTGAAGCCATGCTAATGGGAACCCTCTTGTAAAGGAAATGTATCTCATTTGATGCAGTGAGTTGCTCTTAGCAATCTATGATTTAATCTGAGCAATCCCAAGAGAATCTATAGTGTAAAATGTATATTTTGAAAAGTTGAAAAGTGGAGGGTGTTAAGTGAAGTACTTCTAAATGATGTGCAGACGATTATTTGTACATCAAAACTAAGAAAACTGCATCCAAACTATATTAAGACTAAGTACGGTGCAGACCGTACTTTTACAAGTTAGATGAAGACACTGAAATATATTTGCTGCATTTTAAAATAAATATAGGGTTATTGCTCAAAGAAAACAACAGTAAAATTCATCTGGAGTGTAAAACCACTGTACCAATAGCTTTATGCATTATTCAAAGCGAGGGCAATTGTTGGACACGGCCTGCTGGATGCAGTTACTTCTCTGGTAATGAAATTTTCTGTTCTGAGACACGTCTCAGAGAGCTAAAGATCTGAGGAGAAGGCTTTGACACCTTCAGTCACGCAGACTGGTGCAGCCGCTTGCCTGTGGGTAGAAGTTGGAGCGAGTAACTGGCTGAGTCTGTGGCTATAAAGATCCCTCTTGTTCCTGCTAGGGACGTAAAACATGACTGCCAAATTGTGTAATACTTGCTTATCAGGCATTACATGAATGAGCCTTTTAGACAAGATAAAGCATTGCCTTCCCCAGGTGCTGCACTTTCCAGAAAAATGATGGAACGAACAATGCCATAAAACGTCATTCTAACTTCTACCCTTTATGTCTTGAAATCGTTAGTCAATATGCTTCGTATGATTTTAAATTAGAGATTAGCCAATTTCATTTTTTTCTTACAGAGTGTCTTGAGAGACTGGATGAGCATCTTAATATACTCCTTTAATTTACTGGAAATAAATATCCAGTTTTCTTTTATTATACTACAAATCAATAGAAGATGGCAAATGTAAGGGTAATATTTATTGTAGGTTTTTATCACGAAGCAGATGTTTGTTTATAAATAGACTTACATTATGGTTTAGAAATTCTTTATTGTAGAAGTGTATTGATATATCTAATGTAATATCCTGTTCCTTCCAGGAGTTAGCAGTGGATGGAGGAGTTCAGTGTCGCTTAAAAAGCAGCAGTATTGTGGTGTGTGTAATTTTAAGCAATTGAGCTTTTATTTCAAGCCTTGAGGACATGATTTTCAATGACACTCCTCATTGGCGTATGTTACATCATGTTGATTTTAATGGGATCACATTTAGGTCAAGAATGAGAGCTTTCTAGAACTTCACCTTTAAATTTGCAAGAAGGATGTCTCTGGAGAGAGAGCCACCATAATTTTCTCCATATTGCTGCGAGCTGGTGAAAAAAAAACTTTGGAAAAGAGAGTTTTTATGAAATAAAATAAAAAATTTGTAATTTTTAGTCAAAATTAAGATACTCAAAACTAACAGAAGCATGCTGAGAAAAGTACCATTGCATTGGAGACTCCATGAAATTTGTCTCCTTCATTGACATGGCTTTGCAGTACAAAGCTGTACTGTCAATGCAGTGAAGAGTTGCATGGTTTTAGGAAGGATTAAATAAAAGGAAAGGCTTTAAGAGAGCCATAATAAGAGAAATGAAGAAAGGTTCTGTCAATGAGAAATGTGAAGTGCTCTCTGGCTGGCCTGTCAAAAAGAGCTCAGCTTGATTTGCATCAAATGACTGTCTTAAGGGGAAGAAAATGATATTAAAGAGCCTCCTGTGGCCGTTTAAGGAAAAGATTATAGGAACTAAGAGTTCAAAGCTGCAGTCAGACGTATCTACATCAGGTAGTCAGTACCCACTGAAACACATTACCAGGGATTGGGGTGTAATCCTCAGTCCCTCTCATCTCCAGACAATGTCATTATGTGCTTTTGTAAGATATCCTGTAACAAAACATGAGCTGTGCTTAAGTTAAACACAAACATTTTGGCCAAATCTGAAATAACTGGATGAAATTTAATAATATAGAGGAGGTAAAACTAGGTGATGTAACAGCAATTCTATGAATAAATCTGTGAGTTGATGATCTTTGTACGGATCTCTTCTTTTCTGAAAGTTATACCATTTTATTTTTGTAGGCAGTCCTCTTTCTATAGCAACTTTGATTTTCAGAGATGAAAGCGAACAGTTCTGTATTTATTTTAAACTTGGTTTCTTAAGGCAAAAGCTATATTGAAGCACCTGTCCCTGTCTCTTTTTCAATCTATGAGACATTTTATTTGATTTAATGGAGGTTTTTGATTTGGTTTGATAGAGTTTTGCGAGTCTCTAAGGCATTAATTTCCTGCTAGCCTCATGAAAATAGATAGCTGTGGAAAGGTAGGATATAGTATTAGTTTCCTGTCAAGGGAAAAGGCTCCAGTATTGTCTCATCTGCAGATAGGTCCTAGGGAATATTAGTGGGAGGAGGGAAGGGAAAGGAAGAAGATATGGTATGAGTAGTGGAGTCCAGAGGTTTTAGTTGCATCTGTCCCTTACGCAGATGTAAGATATGCAGGTGTAAAAGCCGTAGGGAATTATGTGGTCCTCTCAAATCTAGGGAGAAATCCCTGTAATGTCTTTGCCTTGCTCCTCGTCTGTTGGGCAGTTGCTTGAAAAGCAGGAGCAACTGTTTGCAAACAGGCTGTATAAAGTTAGTTGTACTTTTGCATGCCTCTAAACATTCTCAGTGAATTTTAGTTCATTAATATCCGTCTATGCCTCCAGTCCCTTCCATTTGTGCTGATGTGTCTTGGCTTCAGGGCTTCTCTCAACATAAACCTGCCAGTGTTTGTCATGCAGCCAGCAGGTTGTACCCATCAACAAGGCAAAGTCAGCCTCATCAAACTCACTGAGGAGAGGAAGCCACCTCAAGAAGCTTCCTTCCATCTGATATCTGTAATTAGCTTCCCATTACGGCATTCTAATAAATGGTCCTTGTGCCGGAGGAATCGTTACACAGCGGCAATGAAATCTTTGTTAGTGCCTTGGTTGTGAATCGTTTCTTTAAATCAAAAGTTTCTATTTTATACAGCCTAATTTTACTGACACAGTCCGTAACTTTTGACTTGTTTTCACTTGTTCCATCTGTCTGTCTCTATGATGTAGTGGTCAGAAGAAGCATGTGCAGCACATCTTACCCAGCGGGATGGATACCAGGCTGCTACTCAAGGACAGCTGAAAGAGCAGCTCTATCAAGAAATTATCCATTACTTTGACAAGGGCAAGGTAAAAAGGGAAGAAAAAAAGTCCTCCAAATATGTTTCATTGCTTTTCTGTCTAACTTATAAGTTGACTAATAAACATTGTTTGCATCAAGTGACCTTCAGGGAGCTTTAAACTTGGTGTAAGTTATTATTTGGAGTGTTTTATTTAAACACTCTGCCAGTATTTGAAGATAATAATACTAAAAAAAAAAAAAAAAAAAGTAGTAAAAAAAAAAAATCAATGGTATATTTATAACTGCTGTGTTAAGGGTAAACGTATGCGTGTATGGTGCCACAGAGAAGATAAAAGAGAAGTGATGCATGGAATTTGCAGGATTTACTTTTTCTGGCAATTACAGTAGGTAACGCAGTCCTTCAGCTCCCTTGGTTTTTCTTGTGTACACACACAAAAAAATCTATCAGAGAACGGATGTCTGTGTGGTTCGTACCATAGGAGGGTAGTGGAGAGAACGAGAACACTTCCCTGTCATTGCTCCTGGTTTTCTGAGAGGGATTTGCATCTGAAGGGGTGGGTGCAGGTATCACCTGTACAGAGCTGATGGTTTTCAGCTCAGGAGTCAGCAAAACGTGGGGACATAGCAGAGCTGGGAAAGTGCATGCCTACAATGCTTAAATACAGAGGTGAACATCTCTTCATCGGGATATTTCGGATACACAACCTTGTTTTTTTGTAGTAGTTTAACACCAGTAGGGGCTCATTTATCTAAAAGCAATTTTTGTTGCATAAACGTAGTGCAGACAGAAATGTTATTGTCAGGGAGAATTAGAGAATTATCCAACACGTTATGCAAGCAGGCTTTTAGCAGAGTCGGATCAGTGTTTTGATAGAAACTGCTTAAAAGGTCAAACCTTACACCTTATCTTAATGTAATAGTTAAAAGTTGTTAATAAGTGACGCTAAAAAATTGTAATTCTAGATTGTGATAGAGGCAGGCTCCGCGTGCGGCTGGGCCCGGTGAGCAGTTGTCCTTTGTGCTTAAGCAGTGAGTAGCATCCAGCCCCCAACACGCTCCCACTTCCCAGAAATTTCTACTGACCCTTCAGCAGCTGCTAAGGAGAACCTAGTTAGAATTAGGGTTGGATTTGATTTAAAACTCTATTTTAATATTACATTCCCCTCTGGAAAGGAAAAGGCAGAAGCCGCCTGTTTTTATTTGGTTATTTTACGTGTTTATGGGTTCGCAGTTACTTTTTTATGGTGCTAGTATACAGTCCATGGGAATTGTTCTTCCCAACACCAGGCCAATGCATTTCGGCTGCAAATTAAAAGCTGCAGCGCCCTTTACATCTGCGTTGCAAACAGCCTGCCTTAAAGTTGTAGCCACCCAGTTCTGCCGACAGCTCTAATGAGCTGTTTATATAAACAGAAGACAAAATACCTGCTGCTTGCTTTTCAGCCTGTTCCACACTACACAGCACGGCATCCACGCTTGAGAGACCTTTGTCAGACTGAATAACCATTCTTAATTTTTTTCAGGCTTCACAACCAGAAATGAAAGAAACAGCGGTGAAAATTCTCTGTCTACTCCTTTTCCTCACAGTTAAACAACTGAATCTTCATTATTTAAAGTTTATTGGTGGAGTGTCATACTGAGGGGACCACTGTGATCACTTATTTCTTTGCCTAGCTCAGGCCATAGGATTCCTGCTTAATTTATTTTTGTGAGCAGAGGATTCATTTTCAAAGCACTCTTGCCATTTACAGACATTTCCTATCTCGTTTTTTGGTCACCCAAGTTGGGTTAAATTTTTGTATTAGTCAACAAAAAGGAAAAAAAAAATCAATATATGCTGAGAATATGAAAATCTTAAATAAATTTTCAAGTGGAAGGTTGCCATGGTAGAATTAAGGTAATCCTCTCACTTGGGATGTTACAACATCAGGGTAAACGAACCTCTTGCATTTACCTTTGCAGCTTGCAAGCTTACTCCAGGTTACTTTAATGGCATCATGACTCCATGATCAGTAACACCTCTGAAACAGTATTTATGTAAACTAACCAATTTGTTTTATCTTTTTTTTTTTTTTTCTTTTCTTTTTTTTAACCATAATTGTAATCTGTGCCTCTGCCTGGCAGTTTCCTCTGTTGATGCTACCACTTTGCTTTCTCTTCCCATGAAGTTAAGAAGAGATGCCCACAGAAGGTCCTTTGACCCTGGACAGCTGTAGAACTACTGCCAGGCTTTTACAGAGCTTAATAGTTTGATTTTAAAGTTGTGAGCACTCTTTCACTCCAGCCTGCCAGGCTGACTTGAGAAGTAACTGTGGTTAGAAACACATAGTCTAGAGGAGATGGGGGAAAGGGATTTCTCAAAAGGCAATGCTTGGTCTTAAAAATTCGGCAGTATTTTGGAAAGGCTGATGTATAGTTCAGCCTCTCAACAATCAAGATCAACAATCATTCTCTTACCAGGGTAATTTCCCAAGAGGAAAGCTCGAGGCACTTCTCGAGTGCAGAACACCCATGAAACTTGCTCCTTAAGTATTAGCATGCAGGGTGAGGTGAATTCAGAGGAAGGCGTAATCTTCTGTATTCACCAGACACAGAAACGTACCACTTCTAGACCAGAAGTGCCTGAGAAATTTGCAATTTAATAGGGCTGAATTGGGGCTTGCACTGAATGCCATTTGTCTGAGGACAAAATACTAGCCTTCGCCACAAGTATCCCTGTTATTTGTGGTTTGAGACCCTTGTCAGAGCGCTCATTTTGATTTCTGTTTTTTAATAGATTAGCATGCTTGCTTTCTTATTTTACTTTGACTTTTGGTCTTGAACACAGTCTTCTATAAAGATTCAGTATACCCTTAACTTCCAGTGATTAATGCTGTCAGGTACAGTTTCTGTTCTTCAACTTCTTGGATCTGATTCCTTATCAGTAATACCCATCATTATTTTACCAAGCCCCTTCTTTCCAAAAGTAAAAGTTGCTACTTCTGGGTTTTCCTAGGACATGTATATATTTTTTCCTCTCTGCTGGTTTATTCTCCTTTACTGTTTTGCACTTTCCAGTCTCATTTTCATCTCTCTTGGCTTTTGCCCTTAAAAGCTTTATCTTCACTCTTATCACTGCGGTCTAACCTATCCTTTGAACTGCTCTGAAGTGTTTGCTCTTTCTGTGTTTTCCTGAAGTCTTGTAATTTTCAATAAAGCCCTTAATCCAGGGACTTTGCTGAAAATTGCTAGGCTAGAGTATATCACAGTGAGAAGGAGAAATAGAGGCAGTAATAAAGAGAAGAGGAAAAGGGGTGAATTTTTTTCTGTGTGGAGTGGTTGATGTTAGTCAATGCTAATGTACTTCTGATGCCAAGAAACGCTCCGTTGTCGTTGACAAAGATAAGATTTCATTTTTAAACAGGCTTATATGGTCTCTGTAGCCATAAAGGAAGCAGCAGCTTGCTTATCCCTGCACGGCAAAATCTACGAACTGCAACGTGTTTCAGGTTTGCCAGTGGATGCCGCAGTCTATAAATCAGTAAATGTTTTCTACTGCTCCTTCATAAATTGAAAGCGTTGGTCCTGTAGAGAAAAAAAAATAAATAAATGCACACTGCTCACACTCATTTCCACTCCTCCAACCTTCCTGTCCCCTTACCACCTCAAAACAAACAAACAAACAAACAAACAAAAAACAACAACAACAAAAAACACTTTTGCTGTTTTACGGGAGCCAGAAAACACAAAGTATTTGAAACATCCAAGTAAGTGCAATGCTTTGCCTTTAAATGTCTTTTTCCAGTTCGTAGGATGGCAATGAATGCCTTTTTTCCATCTAACAGGATAGCAGTGAAATTCACCTCTTTGCCAAAAATCAGTGTGAGGCTTGTGTCCAGCTTGTACCCATTTCAGATGGTAAACCCTTACAGAAACCTGTGAAGGAAAGGAGCAGGTTTCAGAACAAAGTTGTTCAGAGCAAAGTTGTTCAAAGAGTCACCAGAATGGGTATATCTTACACCTGTTGAATGCTACGCTAGGAGTGGAGAAATGCTGTTTTAATACCATATTTAAAATGTTAAGCCTTCATGATGGTTACTTCATGCCATCTAAAATATAAACAGTGTTGGGAACATCCCTCATACTTGAGAATATTGCATGATAATATACTAGACTATTTCATTTTTATTGACGGTTAGCTCAGCAGGAGCTAAGAAGTGTACTAAGATCCTCCTTTGCTGCTGTTACAGAACCTCAAAATCTAAATTGGATGCTGGACAACAAACAATCTGCACTTCAAAAATAAATTAAATTGCTAGTTCTCCCAAAAGAAGATCTCCTCTTGAATCCTCAAAGTCTTTCCCATAAAAATTTGCAACATGTGTCTGCGCAACTTAATTTAGGCTATGCACATTTTTTGTACACCTTTAGTATAAAAGAAGTATTTTCCTTCCACTACTGTAAACCTCTCTCTTTGGTACACTATCCAGAGAAACTGTTTCTTGCATTAATGAGTTGCACATCATACAAATCCTGTGTAGTAGCTCCCTGCACAGCTCATTCCTCCAGAAGACCTGCCATGTCCTGGGCAAAGCTGGGAAAAATTCCAATGCAGGAAATCTGTGAGGCAGCAGATGGGGAGTTACTGACCTTCAGGAGTATAGTTTTCATTTATCAGAATCCTTTGCTACAGCCATGCTGCCCTCACCTGAATAAATTTGCTCTGTACAAAACAGAATTTTTTCAGAGGGTGTTTTAAATGCACAGTTCCTGCTGCTGCTGTAATGTTGAGAAAAATACTGGATTTAGTTTTATTTTCAGCCACATTGCAGGTATTGTAGTCCAGCTGCGCAAACAATGGGGAGAAAAGCCAGTGGTTAATTGACTCATGGACCTCAGGAGTTCAGGACACTTGACATTTTACAAATTGAGTCTTATAATACAACTCCTTGCCATTCCTTCGGTGGATTGAGCTGGACAATTGGATTTCAGAATAGAGATGCAGGAAGAGAGTGGGGTTTTTAAGAGGCAGGAGCAACAAAAAGTAAGTCCTGTTCACTAAGACAAATTACGTGGCTGGAGGGGTGCCAGTTCAGACACTGGCAAAACCTGAAAGAATCTTTTCCCAAAGCTGGGCAGTTTTACCACGCATCTGCCGTAGAATAGAAAGAGAGTGCGTTTACCTCTTAGCTATCCCAGAAAGTATTCCATTAAAGTAATGTGACAAAAGAAGTGTAGTATAAATAGTAAACTGACTTTTAAAGATTTTTTTGAGTAATTCCAGTAGTTTAAGTCAGAAACAAATGTTGTTCATAATGCCCATTTTATTCCTATTCATCTCTGCTTACACTTAAGGAAGTGGTTATTAAAATCGAAGAACGCGAGGACTGTGGGACTGCTGCACATATGTTGGAGATAAACTATATCATAATTAATTTAAGGATTCATTTTTTAGGCTCTCGGGTCTGTGCCATTTATGAAACTCATTTCTCATGTTTGTATTCAGTAGTACAGACTCAGAGGGGTGTGATGGGGCTGCGGAGGCGCTTCCTGGTAAGTGCCATAGAAACACAGCCCCTGCTCTGGAGTGGCTGCAGACTTGTCTGACAAGGATTGGGGGGAAAAAAAAAAAAAAAAAGACAAAAATAAGGTAGGTGCAATTAGTTTTCCATGCAGCATTAGGACCAAAGCAAGGCTTTCAGTTGCCAAATGTGCTTTGGAAATGCGTTGCAAGGTCTGTGCTTATTCAGGATTCATTAGAAGAACTGAATGAGTTTGTTTACAATGTTCATGTAAATCTAAAATTATTTAGATTTCCATTTACTTCAAATCTTGTTCAGCTACAAAGCTGTTTGCCTGAGATGGTCTATAAATATTTTCACAATAGGAAATAGAGTAGAAGTGCTTCAGTTTTGGAGAGTGGCTGGTTGAATCTGGAGCAAGCAGAGAACCAAGGCAAGGAGAATGACGGTAATGCTGTTTTCTTTGAAGTGAAAATGTGCAGAAGTAGCTACGGATGACTGAAGTTAAGAAGACAGCATTCAAAATGAAGAAAGGTTAAGTGGTTTTGAAAGGTTTCACTTGCTGACTTACCTACCAACCAAATATTTGTTTAGTTTCTATAAATCAGGAGTATGTTGCTCCTTGGAGTCAAAATTAGCCCAGCCTAGTACATGAGAGCACACTCACTCCATTGTCTGTAAATATGCCTGTACTATTTAGCTCATGGTAATTTTTGTTTAGAGATAAAAATACACTCTGTATCATCATTCTGCATTAGATACATAGCGGGGATAAAAACATCGTGTGCTTGCCATTCGCAAAACTTGTGTTGCAGAGTGTAGGAACTGCCTCATGATTTCCTGCAGATGTGGGTCCCTCGTTATGGTGATCGTAATCAGTCATTCCAATGTTGTTTTCCTCTTCAAGGCACTTTACAAACGTTAATTAACTCGTGCTTATTCCAGTCCTCTTCCTTAGATAAACAATACTGTGAATGTTGCTGTAGAAATGAGAAAAAAAGTCAGAGAAGGGGTTAAATGTTGTGTCAATCACAAGGCCAAGTTTATCACCTCTCAGACCCTGCTTGCCCCAGCATCCCATTTGACGGAAGGTGTCTGTCTTTTTTTCTCTTTAGGATTCAAAACCTTCTTTCCAGACATACCAGCAGCTTCTTGTGAGGAGTCTAGCCCATATTTCTCCCCTGCTTTGAGAGCCTGCCACGTCCCATACCTGTTGTTCCTGTTACTACACAGAGCTTTTCTTTGAGGCTCCTCATCTCTGCTGTCAGCAGCTCTTTGGGCTGCCGCTTTCCATCCCTTCACTCTCTTATTCTGCCGGGGCAGGTTTTCAATCCGTCCTCTGGTTTGCAGGACAGATGCCTCCCTTTGAGAGCAGGCTCCTTATTTTCCAGCGAGGGGTAGGGAGGAAGAAAGAGCAAACAGCTGGGGCCTGCTCCATGTCTTGCCTTTGCAGCAGCGGCCTGTTGCTCCTGGTGGAAGACTTGCTGAGTGTGCGGCCTGCCTGGTCTCCAAATTGCCACTTCCTAGGGGGAAAAATAAATATATATATACATATACTGTAGCTCTCAGTCTGGGGTTTGTGCCACAAAGCCAGGAGGAGCTGTGGACACCTGAGCCAACATGCAGCAGGTGGTGCTGGCAGTGCGCAGTAACTCTGTGCATCTTGTCCATTTGTAAGGGTTTGCTCCTGGTTTTAAAGTCTCAGCATCTACAGAACTAAAGCATTTTCCTGAAAGTTTTTAAAGCTTCCTGAAACACTAATAAATGCAATTTTGGCTTGCAAATCAGAAGACAAAGAAACAAAATTCACCAGTGTTTATCTGGGGCTTTGATGGGAGGATTTCTCCCATCCGCGTGTTTTGGGGGTATTTGGTTTGCAGTGGTTTTGTGGGGTAAGCTGTTTGTCCTTGGTGCAGTGAGTTAAAGCAGACAGGACAGGTGCAGGAGTGTGTCCCGTGTGAAAGTTTCCCCAGCAGTGCCATGTCCCTCCTCTGTCCCCAGCACCCAGCTCCCATCATCGCTGGGTTGTGGGGCTCCATCTGAAACTCTTCCTCCCTGTGCGGCAGATGTCTTTGGGAGCAACGGGAAGGAAACATTTCAGCCCTTTTGCTCAATCCTCTTTCATCCTACTGCACTTTGGAGCTGCGGCTGTTTCCATGTTTCACCAGGGCAAGGAACGTGTGGCCTGGTGCTGAGAGGAGAATAGGTGATGTGGACAGGGATGTAAGTTAAGACAAAGGCTAATATGGAGCAAATTGATTTATGACTCGTTCCAACTCCCTTTTTTTTTTTTTTTTTTTTTATAAAGTAAGGTCAGCAGTGCCAGCCAAATTTCAACAGCAGAGGCAGATTATCAGGTTTGATCTTAGGTGTCCTGGTGTGCTAATTTAAGCATTTTGGGTTGAGTGGTTCTTTACATTTACAGTAGAAAAAATTAAAAATACACATTTAAAAGCATTCTTGCTACTGCTCATTGAGATTGTTGGCTTCTGAAGAGCTGAAGGATATTGTTAAATTAGTTTGGGTCAGTTGAGGCGGTTGCTGAATTTCATGGTTGAAGAATAAGGGAAGGAAAAGAACCAATGGAAATATGGTGAATAATTGTTCAAAGCAATATCTGCAAATTGCCTGTCCTGTCTAATATAGATTATAGATATTAGAGGGAGAGAAAGAGGTGATTATGAACTATAATCAACCAACAACATTTATAAGAAGCCCGAGGTTCTGGGTGGCTTTGTGGGCAGGCCGTGTTTGCACATTACTGGGTATCTAGTTGGGCTAGCAGGAATCATTTTATTTCTGAAGTGATAGGAACATTTTACTTGATTTGCATTAAAGAGAGACATATGGGTAATGCTGTCACAGCTATTTGGCACATCTGATGCAGTGTTTTCGAGCATGTGACACAATGCATTGTGTTGTCTTTTATTAAGATTTATTTTATCCCAATTTCGTTGTTTAACCAAGGTATGTAATTCAGGTTCTTTGTTGTTCTGTGATTTTTTTTTCGACAGATGTGGGAAGAGGCCATTGCCTTGGGTAAAGAACTTGCAGAACAGTACGAAAATGAAATGTTTGATTATGAACAACTCAGTGAACTGCTGGTAGGTTTGTTAAATAACATAGACATATTTTCCAGAATATATTTTTTAAGTATTTAAAGTAATATTGAAAATCTTTCTTGTCAAATGCCAAAATAGATGCCTGCTTTGGCTTTTTTAGACAAATGTTGATTATCTGGCTACTACTGGCCTGAAAAAGGCTTTTATTATTAATTTTTATCTGAAAAAAATGTTGCGGTCATGTTAAGCTGATTTATCTGGAGTATAAAAGGAAATTTGGAATTTAAATATAAATAGGAACATGAAAAAAAAATTCCTTTCTAGTTCAAGTGTCTTTCCACATCCACGTTCCTTTTTTAGGTATGAATAATCCACAAGCATTCATGTCTAGAGTCAGTTATTTTTGCCTTGACACTACCCATTCATTATGCCTGCACCATTTTTCTCATGCTCTTCTCCAACAAGATAAATGGCAGCTGTCACTTTCCCTCCTGACTTCTCAGCCATTTTCACAGGAGTTGGTAGACCTTTCCAGTTAGGTTCAGAAAATTCTTGATTTTCAGATTTTTGTTGCATTTTTCCTTTGCACTCAGCAGAGTACACTGTCCTTAATTTCTTTTAATTGTGTTTTGGTTTTATCCCAGTCTGCCTAAGGTGCCGTTGCACCCTCTCTCTCTGCTGACACCAGCCCTCAGTTTGAGACTGGCTAGGAGCCATCTCCACAGGAGCATCTCCTGGGGACAAAAGAGTGAAGCCAAAAACCACTCTTCTTAATTTTATGGTTGCTTCAGTCCTTTACGTGTTTTTTGCTTTTGAGCAGTCCATCATTCTGCCCAGAGCTCTCCAGAGCTGAATTTGTTTCCCATTTTTCTGTGTTTCTGAGCCTTTTTAACTATTTTTAGTGCCAAGCTGATTGTAGTTGTCTGCCTAGCAGATCTGGAGCCTGTTTCCACATTGCTTTTTACTCCAGGGGCTAAAGGATATAAGTAGAGAGCATTTCGTAGGCACTGTTATAGGCAAGGAGGTCTTCCTCGGCCTGCTGCCTGCGCTGCTGTCTGTGGTGCTGTATTCAACAGAGAATATTCTGCATAATATCAAAGGTAGAGATTGCTCCTGAGCTAAAAATGATTCTCTTGCATCAAGTACAATCATTCACCAGTAGATAATACTCTGACACCCTCGTTTTTAATTCTCTGTTTCCTTCCTTTATGCTTGCGCACAGGAACATGAACAGCTTTTGCCACGAAGGTGCCCTCACTTTACTTTATCTTACTTCATCCTTTTTTTGCATCAAAAGTTTGAATTTGCACTTCGTACCTTGTAGCTGGTGGTCAAAAACACTGAGTTACATGACTTTTGCCATTTCTCTCCCAGAGCAACCATGTCGTAGCTTACATTAAGGGACATAATTGCAGGAGAAGCAGTGATATAAACTGGGTATGGTTCTGTTTGCTTATCAAAATGAAGTTTCCCCTTCTTGTATTAGGGGAAATCCAGAACTGCCCACTTCTCAGGTCAAACAACTGAATTTATCTGCTATTTTTTTAATAATGTCATCTATTAGGAATTCATCCCTGGTAAGGGAAAGATGAAAATTCAAGCTGCAGCATGAGTCACGTCTTGCATACCTGATAGGCTTTTTTTACCGGTGCTACTGAATAACCTTAGCAAGCAAGGTTTGTGGTTTTGATTTTTTTTTTCCACAATAAAAATTAAAAGGGATTTTTTGTTTCCTTCTGTTATCCCTATTGTCTCTTTTGTTCAAGCAATATTAAATATTAGATTCTAAGACAATTCACAAATGACAAAACAGTTTTGCTACAGCTGAACTGAGAAGTATATGGCAGATCTGGGTCTTTGTAGTCTTCTTGCCATTTACTGTTATCTGTCATACGGGAGCAGTAAAAAACCTGTCTGAAAATCCAAATTCATTCTCTTATGAAAAGTAATAGACTAAAAATAAGTTAATGAACAGATCGTCTAATGCTGCACATTTGTTATTATTTCATCATTTGAGATAAAGAAGGATTCCACTTGGAAAGCAGATGGTCTCTGACATGCATGTGTTTATTTCAAAAGTTATATTTTTCTCCAATTCTCAACCGTGTGCTTTCCATATGCAAATAAACAGTTGTAAATATGGAAAAGAAATAGTAGAAAGATGTAATGATATATAACATCTGAAAACTGAGAAGTCAGCACCATCAAGAACTAGCTTTAGCAGCGTGCACTTCACCATTCCAGTGTTTCAGCATCAGCAGTGTTGCAACCACAAATTCAGGTTGCCTTGATGACCTTCATCAAAATTTCATTATTAGTTGTGGAATAGTGAGGTACAGCAAGATAAGCTTAAAAGCACTGGGGGCTTGTATCTCAACATATTAATCTTTATCTGCTAAGAAAAAATGAAGAAAAGGGGGCAAGTGAGACTTTCATGTCATTACATCAGAGCTATATATAAAAGATTTATAGGCAATTTGCTTAAAGTTTAGATCATTAACATTCCTCCTGTTTATTTTGCAGAGAAAGCAAGCCCAGTTCTATGAAAACATTGTGAAAGTGATAAGACCAAAACCAGATTATTTTGCTGTTGGATACTATGGCCAGGGCTTTCCGACATTCATAAGAGTAAGTGTCCACCTTTTTCCACAGGCTGTAGCCTGGTGTCTTGCTTTGGAAATTTCACTCCGTTGTGGTGACAGTAGATCAGTGTATGTCAGTGTGTTATTTACAGTTTGCCTAACGTTGTTGGTTGTTTTTTTTAGCTCAATAAAACGATCATCAGTTCTTCATTCTCAATTTCCAATAGGGAATCGTAGAATTTTAGTAAAGAAGCTTTTTCTTCCACAATACCCAGTATAGGTCTTAAGGGTCTGTATCACTGGTAATGAAGATACATTACCCAATCCATAAATTGGGGTAAAAATCAGCACCACCAGAAACAGAGAAATTTTTGCTTGACGGGTATATATATACAGCAGAGAAGCCAAATAGATGTGATTGTGTTTTCATGAGAGTGCATTTTCCAGCACAGTCACAAAAAATGAATTTGATATCAAAAGTGTGTGCGTGATACCTTTAAATGCAGTCTTTTATCATTAATTTTCATTAGCCTTGTCAATTTAAAACACACGTCACTTCGCTGGTGCTGGTGATGCAAATCTAATAACATTTTAAGTTTTTTTCCACTGATGTCAGGATTGTTATGGAGTTGAACTAGCTTTCAAATAAGGATGGGGAGTTAACACATCTGAATTGCATCTCTGTCATGAGTATCTGGGCACTGGCATTTGCCAGTCCGTGACATGGAAATAACACATTAGCTATTTAGCCGCTTCGCTGCTCATACCTATCTTAAGAGCTCAGGATTTTCAGTTTGGAAAGAGTCTGTCTCCAAACCCCTGCAGAATGCTTCCAGTAGATTAAGGCAGTTCAAGAAACAGAAGAAAAAGGTTACTTATGCTCCAGGGTAGACAGAGAGATGTAGTCTCACACCAGGGGCTGGTGGAAGGTTTCCTCCCATGAATGCCTGTCGAAGAGATGAGTTCCAAATTATAACTATGTCAGCTCACTCCAAAGATGCCATAATAAATACCAGCAGCAAACCCAAGCCTATGCTGAAGCCTGGCTCACTAGATAAATCCAATGAATAGTGATTAAGCTGGTTTTGTCAGCTTTCGCGTGGTCAGCATGGTGAATTAAAGGTGCATGTAAAATACATACGTATGGTGTATTAAAAGAAAAGAAGTACAGGATGATTTCATTAAAAAGTTCTCTTAGAGTGGTTCTCCCTCACAGAAATCTTAAGATCAGGTACCCAGACCAAAGCTTAAAAAGTATTTGGGGAGGGAAAAGGCTTTCAAAAATCCCAAGAAGTAAAACATTTACTTTGAGTAATCAGGTCATCGTTTGGAAAAAGCCTCCTTTCCCACAAAATACCTAAAGATCTTGTGAAGACATAAAAATTCTTGAGTCATCCCAAGAAGCTGCAAAAGCATGTGGCTTTTCATGCTTGGCTCGGTGTAATGTAGGTATACTTGTACCATTTGTTCATCCTGCAATGTGCCACAAGTTATCAATTCTTTGCAGGTGAAAGAAAGCCACCCCAGACATTTTCTGCCAGGCTAGGACTGGATTTTTCAGCATCCATTGTGTGCAGACCATCAAACAAAACTGGGAGATGAGCTCTCGTATGTTAGCCCACTGCTTGGCCTCCAAATTCCAGCCAGGCAACCTTTGCCAAAGCAACTTTGAGCTTTTCCCAGGAAAGTGGCAGGCTCATCAGCAGCCAGAGCTGCCCTGGAGCGCCTGCAGCGCCGTTCTGCGAGCTGACACAGCCATATGCTAGTGACAGACGCACGGGCACGATGCTGCGCGAGCTGCTCTGGGTCTTGGGTCGAGACTGATGCTAAAGAGATGTGATGTGGAAAAAACAAGAGTTATTGTGGTGTCGGGAGTACACGCAGAGTAACGTACGTGTGGCATCTTTGATCAAGCGTCAGGCAGTAAAAATGTTTGTGGTGCATTAAGTAAGAAAAACGTTAATAAGAAATTTTAAAAACGTTTATTAATCTCTTGGGTTTTACCAGACAAAAAGCATTCATTATCTGGGAAGAAGGAGTCACTGTTAAGATTGACTGACCTGCAGAAAATGGTTGAATCAATACTTTATGATATTCCTCTAGGGAAGGCTTGCATCAACAGGCGTCTCCAGAGTGATGAGTGTACAATGAAGTCGGGGATAACTTTGCAGAGGGGCTTGTGGCTGTGAGGGAAATTTGGTGTGCCCCAGGCAACACCCAGGAATCTGGGGTACATTTCAGTGGTGTGGCCCTAGCTCAAGGATACGTGTACATTTGCAGAGAGCAGTTTTCCAGTCGAAGCATGGTGTTAAACTCCGCAGTCAGAGGGATGCAATGCGGAGTAGTGTTACACTGCTGTATTAATACTGAGCTGCTTTTTCTCTTCCCAACCAAGTGATCGGTTTGTAAGTGCAACAAAACACTTAGCATCCTTCACAAAAGGCTTGCGAATTGGTCAGTGTGATAAACGAGCAATAAAACGCTGAAAATTTGCGTATTAAGAGCCTTGCTGACTGAGACAACTCAAAATACAGGCTTGTTCTCCTATTGTGATTTTCCCCGTGAATTACAGGTATATATACACTTCTCTAGACAGAGAGAGCGTGCTTTGATCTACTGTGAGTTGCAAAAGGCAGCGGTGCAGAACTAAGCCCTATTGGACAATTGTAAATTATTCTGGCTCTCTCCCCCCACTTGTAACACCCTTCTCCGAGTCAGTGCTGAATAATTCTTTCCCCAAGCGTTCGTTCCGAAATGAATCATGAGGTTAAGCATATTCAGATGTGTTATGTTCATACCACGACTCCCTTCAGTGTGTTTGATCAGTTAACAATATGCAAGCTGTCTTTTACATCCTCCTTTAGAATGTAATGTGTTGGTTCGGTACATAAATGGAATGTATGAAGGCTATCTGAATTTTCTTTATTATTAAAAGAAATATTGTATATATTCAATACTTTTAAAATTACTATGTGTGCAGACAACTGTACTAAGGCTAACAGACTAATCTAATAGACTAATGTGAAGTCTAGGTTGCCTCGGTCTTTTTAAAAGGGGATTTTGGATCTTGCTACTAAAATGGCATTATTTTGTGTTTATGTTTTCCTCTGCTACTCTTCCTTGCTTGCATCAATGTCTTGTAATAAATGTTTACCTATAAAAAACCTAATTCTGTAGTTTACATCCATTCCCCCATTAACTGTGGAAGATGGATGAGAGGAATTACAGAGGAAGATCTTGGATTTGATGGACATAATTTGTCTTGATACATTTGCAGTGGGCACTTATTTTATAGGTCCTTGCAACCACGTCTTTAGGTCCCATTGAATTCAGCGTGGTTTATACATAAGCCTAAAAGCAAACGTGCCTAAGGGTGTCAGCACTGAATTGAAGTTAAGGGAAGACATCTGTGCTTTATTGAATTGGTGTAAAATACCTGTAAACTCTTGATTATATCCTAATATTAGGAATGTGAAGTATCTCACTGACCATTGCTCGAGTCAACTCTTCTGAGATCCTGGTTCATTACTGGGAGCTCTGGTCTAAGGATCTCTCCTCTCGATTTGTTTCCAGAACAAAGTCTTCATTTACCGGGGAAAGGAGTACGAACGCCGTGAAGACTTTGAAGCAAGGTTATTAACTCAGTTTCCAAATGCAGAAAAAATGAAAACAACATCTCCACCAGGCGACGACATTAAGAACTCCTCTGGCCAGTGTATCCTTGGGTTGTGCAGCAGCTCCTGCAGATGGACTATCTGTGGGCAGTGTGAGCTGCTCACCTTGTTCTTTTACCCATGTTCCCATTGAAATGCCTCTTGTGCATAATGGAAATTCTCTTTTCAGTTCTTAACCCCTGAATTCAGATATCCAGTGCTTTACTGTAAAGCCGAAGCTTGATTTACCATCTAAATTTCACAGACCAGTGTCAGAACAAATCGTGAGGTGAGTTTTGGTCAGCTTTCCAAGCTTATCAGTCTCCTTTGTAACACTTAAACTAGTTCTTCCTGTTGTATTATGAATATGTGCATAGCCAAGGAGTGTAGTAAATGGGAGGACATCTCGTGGTTATTCTGAATATTAGTATAGATTCTGTCTAACCCACTGGAAAACAGTGATTCAGTGTTTTATAGTTACACATAAGTCTTTTTCTAGTAGTGTAGCAGCAATTCCTAAATTGATACCATTTGATTTTGATTGTGCTTTTCCCTTTCTTCAGTTTCTACAGGGTGAATGAAGTCCAACGGTTTGAGTATTCACGGCCTGTTCGAAAAGGAGAGAAAAACCCAGACAATGAATTTGCGGTAAAAAAATATATATACTTTGGGGAGTTTGCTTGTTTATTTCCATCCATTTTGATAATTTCAACTATCCATTATGTTTTGGTTATTTAAATACATGTTCTAGGCTTAAATGCGATTATTTCTCATAGAAGTATAATTTTAAAAAAATCATGTTCTATTTTAAACCAAGAAAAATAATAGAGCTGTAGTAAGTTTGTTAAAAACTATTCTGAGACAGAAGTCCAAAATTGTTACACCTGAAAAGATAGATGTCTCTTGCCAAAACTTGTCTTGTTCTGAAGATGCTAGTCAGGCATCTTCTAAAAACTATCTTTTTGCAGCCAGGCATTTTTTTACAAAACTGTGTCTTCCATCTAATGGTCAATAAAACTCCCTTTGAGCACAGCTTGTATTCATCAAGATGTTTAGAACAGGCTACATCAATTTGATTGCCCCTTTTTTTATGGACACCAATTTATTCGCAGTTCTAGTCGATGCAGTTAATAATAAAGTAGTAGTAGCAGCAATTAAGAAGTGATACATAAATTTATTATTTTAAGCAAAGAATGTCGCTTTCTGTAAGTAGCAGACTCCAATCTAATTTTTGTGCTACTCAATGCTGAGTATTTGGTTTCCTACAACTAAGACTGAAGATTCATCCAGAGACTCCTTCAATGTCTCTAGCCTCTTTAGCTGGCTGCTTTATCAAAAATTGGTAATTTCATCATCTGTGTGGGTTTAGCTAAGTAGTAAGCAACCCTCCTTTTCTAAAAAGATGATGCTAGACCAGAGTATTGACAATACAGTTTACAATACATTTTGAGTAGTCATAAAAATTCAAGTGTATCAAACTCACTTTGAAAGCTCCTCTTATGTTAATGGAAGATGGAATAAACAATTCCAGTTTTAAAAAGCCTCACATGTAACAATATGTCTGGCATCAGTTAAGAACCCAATGCACACATGTGAAGGGAGACAGGTTAAATCAAATATCCTTCATTTAAAACCAGTGAGGAGATGTTACAGGAAAGCCATTGAAGGTTTCAGCTTGGTTGGATGAAATCACAGAACTGCAAATTCAGGTTGGGACCTACAGGACCAGAGGGGACATTGGGAGGGCTCGGGTCCAACAGTGTCCCATGTAAGGCCAGCTCCGGATCAGCCCCAGCAGCTCAGGGCTTTACCCCAGTGGCTCTTGAAACCTCCCAGGACAAGGAGGGCACAGCCTGTCCGGGGAACCTGTCCCTCTGCTCCACTGTCCTCCTGGGCAAGAGCTTTCCTTGCTCAAGGTGATGTGGTTTTATGGAGGATGGTCCTCAAATGCCTTGGAAGGGATGCAGGAAAAATGACAGTATGGTCAGGTAGATGTTTAATATAATGTTCTCCTTTTGTTAAGAGAGCAGTTTGGTTTTTTTTTCCTACTAAACCATGTATCAATGTCACAGTGCCAAAGCAACCACAAATTTGAATCACTGCTATTCCATCATCTCCCCAAGCAGACTCCATCTGAAATTTTCCTCTGGCTTCATAATGTCTGTCAGATGGCAGTTCCTTTGCCTGATGATGTTTTAAGGCTTTCTTTAGATAACAGCTATCAATCTGATAGAGTGGTTTGTGTTATATTTGCAGAATATGTGGATTGAGAGAACCATCTATGTGACAGCATACAAATTACCAGGGATTCTGAGGTGGTTTGAAGTCAAATCAGTTTTCATGGTAAGATCAATTTGGCTTTATTGAGATTACATAAAAGAATGGGGCTCTTATACAGCCGGGGAGAGTTTATATTTCTGTATGACCGTGCTTCTGTGAGCAAGTAATCAATGTGACTGTATCTGACATGCTAAGACAAGGGGAACTTGCTTGCTGAGGATGCTGATTATTGACTAAGGGTGACTAAAGTAATACTTTTCCACTCCTGATACAAGGAAACACATGCTGAACCTTCCAGACCTTTAGGGCAAAATCTGCTAAAGTACTTGAAGTACTTTTATAAAGTGTTCCAGCTTTCAGCAGGTGAGTCATTAAAGCCTGTGGCTTCAGCCATGTGCCTAAATGAAGAGGGAAAAGAGGTGCTGTAGGAGAACTCTACTACATGGAAATGAAACTAAATTGAATTTTGGAAATGAGAATTTTGGTATTTTGTTTGTAATTTATTCAAAATATGCCATAAGTCAAATGCACTGTGTGTGTCTGCATTTTTTTGTACTTATCATTCACAATTAAAGATTGTTTTTGTTTCGTTTCCATAGTTAGCTAAAATATACCCTAGCAACCCCACAAAGTAACTCAAAAATAGGCATTTCTCTGCTCTACCATTTAGACTCTTTAGATAAGACATATCCATTAAGTGCCTTAAAGATTAAATTATTCTTACGCAGCTGTAATTTTTAAGTAGCAATAAAAACATTGTTGCTGCAGTTTTTAATTCTCTCTTGTGAAGCGTATTTTTAAAGGAAAAGAACAATTTGCATATGATTAATTAAAACCTTTTTCATTGCTCCATTGAGGTTATGTTGGACAGTTGTATTTAGATGAACAGAAGTAATGCAGAAAATTACTATGGTATCTATAGTAACAGAATATGAATGTGATGTTTGACAGTAATAGGCAACTGAATAAAACACATTGAATTTTTAATGAATTTTGTATTTTCAGTATAATCCTGATAGAGAAGATTGTGTTTATCTTCGTCATTGCAAAAAGTGTTGTTTATAAAAGCTGGCAAATCTGATGAAAGTCTCTTCTCCTTACAAGTTGAGAGCACAGCCTAACAGGCTGCTTTATGCAAGCAATTTGTATACATGCACCTTTAACGCCGGGCTTGTCATCGAAATGCGCATAAATCCTGAGAGAGTGCTTTCTATAAGCTTTTTGTAAGTAAGGATTATGTTAGTCACATAGTTGGAAAATGATATCAGAATGGAACTTAATAACATGTGGGAAGACAGCGAAGGATAACTTTTGACCCAGCTCTGGCGTAGTTACTACAAAATTGGTATTGACTTTCTTCAGGATTCCTGTCAGCTAAAATGCTAGAAGCGTGATCACTAAGTTAACATGCCTGTAATGCTAAATTTTGATTACGGATACAAATATTATTGATGTTTAAGTGAGTGCAATGAATTTAAGTAGCTTTGCGCATTCATCTTTTATTGATGGAACCAGGATATCTTCAAAGGAAGAGGTGAGATCATATCAGTGCTAAGAGTGAATTGAGTAATTTAATAAATATGGTGTGTTGTGTTACATAAACAATAGGAACATACATCATTTCCTTTAATCTATTTGTTGTTGCTGTTGTTTTTCAGTGATTTCTGAGTACTTGTACCTAAACCTTTTCAATGTGTTCATTATCTCTCAGTGAATTCATTGTACGCCTTCGTTATTCTCTATCTGATTTGGTTTAGCTGGCCACAAAGAGTTGCAGGGAAAAAAATTGCTGAGGCCTGCCACTGAATTAGAAACTGGATTTTGAGTTATACTGAGTGAGTTTTAAAAAGCACAAGCACTAATCTCTTATTTTTTTTATGTTTAATTTTTAATATGTTCCAACACACCAATGTTATACTATTTTTTTCTTTGCCATAAATAGATTGTGTAGTGTCCAGAAAGCTACTTAGCACAAAGCTCATAGTTTACAAGAATAGATGTGTTTAATAGCTTTCAACAGGGTCCAAAGTACAGTAGCATATAATAGTAGGGTGGGAACTCCAACTCTGCTTTTTAGTAGAGGGGAGGATTAATAAGAACAGGAAGAGAAAGGAGACTGAGAAAGAGAGCCATGATTGCTCATACAGAAAAGTTTAAAAAGTGTCAGTGAATGCTAATTTCTGTACACATTCGAGAGCTTTAAAAGCAGTGGTTCATCAACAAATTATACAGTTATAATCCCATTAATAAAAATGGCAGAATCCTAAATTTAGCGTATGATGTTCACAACAGTTCTTGCAGAATGAAATGTTGAACATGGTCATTTTCCCTGTCAAAACTGCACTCGTAGCAAGCTCTGAAAGGTGGTCAGCTTGTGAGCATATCTCAGCCTGCTCTGGTCTGCAGCACAGCAGAAGCATTCAGCTTGCTACCTGCCTTCCAGAATAATTCGCCAGGCAGACTTTTTAAAATGCTAATTAAAACACCCTTGTAATCAGATGGCAGGTGTAAGAGTAACAACTAAAGAGATTTGATTATAAGTGGTTCTCAGAAACATGGTAAGCAACTGATAGCCAGGTAGAAGAGCTTCTTTGTTTACGTAGCATTTATGTAAATTAGTCTGTAATCAAATATACACTTGCTTTTTCCTTGTAGGCCTCAATTAACCTTCCTTTTCTATTCCTACCACATAATTTTTTTTAATATAAGTAGACTATGACTTAAGGCTTCCAGTAAGGAATGTCTGTGTTGTGGGTTGCTTGCTAATTAGTTCTGTTTAGCTCATTCACTAAATCTGCCTATTTTAGCAACATTTAAAAAGTTTTAATACTTTGTTTTCCTCAGTATGAGCAACTGTCATTCTGAAAGGCACAGTATCTGGTCATAAGTAATCGTTGGAGATAGTCGATTTCTGACTTCAATTATCCAAGTTTGGAAGAAGAAAATGGGACATCATGGAAAAAAAAAATCACAGCAAATAGCATAGAAGCCATCTCTTCAAAATATTAAACTCCATTTCCTTGGACATATACCAAAACAATCACTGCAAAAATATCTTCCTGATTTTTGAGCTTCTTAGGATTACATTTTCCATCAGAAAATCCACATTAAGTTATCATTTCTTTCTTACTGTTACATTAAGCTGGATTCTTCTTTGTACTGCTAAAACTCACCGATCCATAATCTGTAATGTTCTCCGTAATCCTCCAAAAAACTCACATGATTCTTGTCAGAGCCTTGCTAAATATTTTGCTCTGTTGTGCTTCTGAGATGTAACATGTACTGCAATAGTGAAATGCATTTAACTTTCTCTACAGGTACTGATTGTTTTATCAGTTACCACAGTATATTGATGCCAAACATCTAAGTGCCTGAAACCACCCTTTCTGTTAATTATTGGTTAAAATATCTTTGGTTCTGAAATTAATTTTTTTTTTTTTAACGTGGTGGTTTGGTGGACAGCCAGTTCCATGGCAGGTTAAGAACTCTGTTCCTTAATTAAAACATCCTTTTGTTTCTATTTTAGGTTGAAATTAGTCCACTGGAAAATGCAATAGAAACCATGCAACTAACAAATGATAAGATCAATAATATGGTTCAACAGCATTTAAATGATCCAAATCTACCCATTAACCCTCTTTCTATGCTACTTAATGGCATTGTGGATCCTGCAGTCATGGGAGGTTTCACAAACTATGAGAAGGTAACATAAAAATTAACTGTCTTGCAGTAATTCACCTCTTGCAACCTCCAAACATCTTCAATGCTACAGAACGTGTGTATGTGTTTGTGTATAAGACTATGTGAGTGTCCCCTAATGCATGCCTTGTAAAACGTTGCTTAAAACTTACCTTTTCGTGTATTTCTGATATTTGGGGATAAGTTCTTGCCTTTTCAAATTTGAAGTAAAAGATTATATGCTTAGCAGCAAGAGTACTTAATGTAGGGATGTGGTAGGCGCTTGCTTGCTAGAATTACAAACTGAGATTGATGACATTTCCAATGTGTGCTCTCATGCGCTTGGACACGGACCCAAAGCAGGAATTTCTGAGTGAACTTCAGTGACCAAATAACTGATTGCAATTTTCTATTTGCTTTCAAATGCATGAGTTTTTTAAGGATTAATGAAGTGCTAGAGACTTTCTGAGACAAGAGTCAGTTGCAATATTTCTAAATAATCTTAACTGCATGTTACAACATTAGCTTTTAAAGATATATGCGAGAAGATACTAACATTGGAAAACTATAAACACCGTATCTGATATTCATGTTTGAATATTAACTATATTAAACTAGCATACATAAGCAACATGAATATTCTAAAATAAATTGTGAAGGTATATGCTGATTGACAAGTCATTGGATCAAGCCATTTCTGTCCTTCAGAAATTGTCACGTTTTTAATCTACCAAAATGTCTTATGTCCTGAGAACTGCTAAAAAGACACTCAGGAATGTGCCAAGCACAAGTCCTTTGTGATATTGCGCACAAAATTTGGTCTTGGCATCCATGTGCTCGTCTACCCCTTTACTGATTGTGAAGGGTTTATGTATTAATCTTAAACATCATTAAATTATGTATCTTCTCTGAGATGTGTTTGTATCTATTACTGCCATTTTCCAGAACTTTTGGGTTGGTTCATTTATATTTGCTATAGGTAGTTCTTCCATGGTAGTCTATGTTGGTTCATGTTCTGAAATAACCGTTCATATTTCTCTCTTGACTAGGCTTTTTTTAATGAAAAATATATGCATGAGCATCCAGAAGATCATGACAAGATTGAAAAGCTGAAGGATCTGATAGCTTGGCAGGTAAAAATTTTAAGTCTGATTGGTCTTAAAAAGACAGTTTAGTGTCACTTTTGAGAAAATTCCGAGTGGTTGTTTTTTTGTTTGTTTGTTTTTTACTGCAGTACAGTGTAAAGATCACGTTACTCAAAACTGAAAATATTTTGTAATAATGTTGGTTGGTTTATTGGCAATTTAGTTTTGAGTTTTAACTTTCTAAGGCTGATTTTTGAAAATTTTCTCAAACGTTCAGGTAGAACACTTAACGCTGAATCCTCCTACTTACATGCTTTGAGAGAGTATTTCTTCACATATTCATTTCTTCCTTCAAACAACACGTTTTCCATTTGTATATATACGGTATAGCACCTTTTAGTACACAATATTAGATGTGAAAGTTACAAAACTTAAATGCAAAATATTTAGTAAATTCATCTAGGCCTTGCTAACCCTTTGCTTCATTTGCTGTAGAACTTAACATGGCACAAAAATATTCATGATTCATAAATGCCACATTATGTGGTGAAATTACCTGCTATTTTTATGACATATTAGAACAGAAATCATTTGAATGTAAGATTACACAGAATAATATTTCCAGAACTGTCAACAAAACCCAGATTTTGATTCCAATGCCTTAAACTAAGCAGGTACCCTCTTGCATAAAGAAATGCACATATATATACCAAAGAATATTTTGCAGGACAAAGAGGAAACAATTCCAATTTTGTTCCAAAGTCATATGGTGGACATTTTCCAGTGGTCTCAAGATATTTTTGTTATAACTAACAAAAAAATATGACTGGAAATGTTTTTCCCATAGAAGAACAAAGTGCATCATTGCCTTTTTATATTCAATTTTATTTTTATAATAAAAGGAATAATTTACATTTCTATAGAACTCAATTTTAGAGGTAGCAGAATCAAAGATATAGAATTTTAAAAGAATATCCTCTGAAGGCCATAAAACTATCACTGAATAAAAACTCTTGGTTTGAAAAATATATATATATATTTATTTACTTACTCATTTTCCTGTGAGCTTTAACAGCAGATTAGATTTTAGGAGCTTTAAGCTCTATAGTGGAAAGTAATTTGATCCCAGAAGACTGACTTCATGTCAGCTCTCTGCTTTTGCCTCTGATAGAGCTACTTCAAATGAATTACAGACACACTTTTCCTCAGCACAGATTCACTTTGGTGATGTGTGTGTTAAAATAGTAATACTATTTTAAAATACATATTGCAGCTAATCACATTATAGTTTAATTATTCAGTGGTTGTAAGTTCATAATTTCCCATCTGTTTTTCCCATAATTTCCCATAATTCCAAAGAAAATAAGAACCAGAAAGATAAAGGGATCAAAATAAACTTTTTTTAAAAATTATTATTATTTGAAAATTCTTTTCACTGAAAGGTGTAGCCATTTCAGAATGGAAATCAGTGATTATAAATTAACATAGTTTTTTTATATTTATTTAGTTTATTCTAAGACTTAAGCATTTTCTAAAATCTTTTCAGTTTTCAGAACACATCATAACTTGACAGGAGCAGGGTGGAGAGCTCATGTAATGAGAGAGAGTTGTTATGGAAACTTTCCAAACTAAGGCAGTGGTTTGAATTCATCAATGACTTGACAGTGATTGAAAGCAAAAATGAGTTTTCATTTTTCAATAATGTGGTTCTTGGTGTTTTGTAATCACACAGAGATTTTCTTTATGCTCTATAAATCAATCTGGATATATGAAATCGTCTGACAGTTGTATTATCAGCTGACTATTTAAATTAAGTTTTTCTATTCCCTTACCTCACCTTTGTCTCAGTCATGCTTTGGAATTCATGTTCTTCAGGACATTGTCCTTTTATAATTCCCATGACTGATTTAATTAAAATAATTGTTTGTTTCTTTCCATTGTTTTTTCATACAAATATTGCTAGTAAAGCAAAGTCCATTTTTGCTTTAGTTCTTTTTCACATAGAAAAATTAGTTTCCATGTAACTATATCATTTCAAGCTTATCTTTTTATTTTAACATAAAGATAATGAAATCAATCATTGATGATGTTAGTCACTCACCATTTAGCTAATATATTTACAGCATAAAAAACTCTTATGTCACATAAAAATCTTAGGTTACTATTACACAGCTAAAAGAATTGTGGCACACAGAAGGTAAGTTTTATAGTCATATTTTAAGACATCATTATTACAAAAGGATTTTATATTAAACTGTTTAATAATTCAAATTTATATACCCTTTTCATAGTTTTTGGCCAAGCAGATCAAGATATTGAAGGGAAAAGGAAGGGAAAAAATCAGGGAATATTATTAAGTTGCAAAGCAACTTTATAAAATTTTAGAATCGACAAAAAATGAAGATTGATGGGATAGATGCTGTCTTGAGCTGGTTTCCTTTCTCATTCAGCTCATTCTTTTCTAGTTCCGTTTCTTACTGTTACCTTTACTTTCTTCCTTCCCTCCCCAAACATGGGGTACTCGGTAGGATGTTTTGAAATAAAGCCATAAGCAAACACATCAATTGCTCCAAAGCCAAATGAATCGGCAGGACAAGGAACAGGGCAAAGTCTGCTGCTGTCTCTGCATCAAAGGTTCACGTAGGTTAAAAATTCAGTGGCTCATAACCAAATTTCCCAATGTCAGTGTCTGGAAAGGAGAAGCAGAAAGAATTTTGAGGTTAACAGACAAAGTTTGTTTTACTAAATGAGCAACGAGGCCAGGAACTAGCCAGCAACTAGCCTCCGGCCTTTAGGTGCCCGTTGTGCCAGCCCAGCCACGCCACGAGCCCTCCTTTCGGCTTGTTCCTCCGAGGGGCAGAAGCTCACAACAGCTCGCCAGAGCCCAGCCTCCTCTGCACCCCTCCTGTCTGCTAATTACCGCCGAGCAGAAAGAGTAATTAAGGCAAACACCTTCACTGCCTTCACGTTCACTTCTTGTCATCGCTCTAATGAGGTTCGTGACGCTGCTGCCTCCACTTCATCTTCTCTGTGAATTCCGTATCATATGTCACGAGTGCATAATGTGCAGTTTGTGAACTGCTGTGTTCACACAGAGAAGAGCCTGATCTCGACAATTTCTTCATGTGCAGCAAATTAAAGCTGTGCACCCAGGTCTGCTGCCACAGGGTCCAGCGGGGAGCTCCCCGCAGAGCTAACCCTGCTGCTTGCCAGCCTGTGTGTCTCAGCCTCTGCTTAGCACCTGCACTCAAAGGCAGCACCTACATTATATATAATATATATATTTTTGTGACTGGGACAATTCTCTAAATAAATAAACTAATTAATTAATTTATTTTACTTCATATGCCCTGATTTTCTTTAAATTGGAGATGGTCGCTCCCTAGGAGAGACTCATTAGTGCATTTCGTGCTTTTAAAAATGAGCTCAGAGCTGGAGCTTCAGACCCCGCATGTACTTCATCTGGGCTATTTGATTTTTTGAAAAAGAATCTATTTAAAAAGTCAGCAGGTTCTTTTAAATAAATGAGCCGAGTGACCACTTACCCCTACAAAGCAAGAGGGTCAGAATGCGGCCTGGTAATTACAAACATTGTGAAATTCATTTACTTATTCAGAGCAGAGAAGTTTTCCAATTTATTGCTTAATTTTAGTAGAGTGCAAACCCATATGACTATAAATAAAACTGACTACAGCAAAAAATGTTGTCTTGGCTATCTTTTAGGAAAAGAAACCGTGTCCATTTAAATAGTGCCCAAACAAAATCGTCTTGATAAGATTTCTTCAGTTTGTTCATCTGTAATTCATCTGTGTTTTTATTATTCTACTTACTAATAAAGCTACTCATTCTGATTGCTGCCTAGTCTTATTAGAAAAATCTGGTTTTAATCAGTATTATGATTTAATTATGAATTATTAAGAAGAAGCCTCTTAGCTTGATAGCTGCAGAGAATATCTAAGTCAGAATCAGAGCACTGTGTGGGCTGAAAAGGACCTGGAAGAGGAAATATTTTTCCTAAGCTGCAGATACAAAACTCTAATGGTATATCTGGATTGCTGTGGGAATGAAAATGTCTCTCTTAAAACATTTTAAAAGGTCAGCTACACCTCCACACTATGAACTAATTATATAATCCTGTGTTGGCATGGATATTTTGTGACAGAAGCCTTGCAAATAGATGATTATTTTCAGTTATAAAAGAGAGCTAATTTCATTATTTTGTTCTCAAATAAAATAAAATATTTTTTCTAAGGAGAAACGTAGCTTTCAGCATTTAAAGCTATATATTTTATTAATAAATACTGCTCTGCGATATATATATGTCCAACGATGTAGCTCATTTGCAGTTAGGGATAGCATTTACTAAAGAAAACATATAGATATTTTCTCCTTCAAGGTTTTATTCTCCCGAAACTGGTAAAGGACTGATTTTAATAACCAAGTGTGAGAGTCATCATTCATCAGTTTGCCATTTTAAAGTACAGCACGTATGAGGGCTTGCGAACGTAACATAATAGGAATATTTGTGCTGCCAGATAAATTCAGCTGTGCCTCCAGTGCATGATTGCGGGGCAGAACTGTGGGTATATTAATTTCAAAGGACTGTGGGTAACAGTCCAAAAAGGAAAATAATGTATAACATTTTTTAGATCCTTTTTTACTATGTTGTGCTTCATGTAAAATGGTCTTTATTATTGCTGTTATTCCGTGAGATCTTTCACTCCTCTTGCTACCTACGTGGCAATCTTGCCCTAATATTTAGCTGGGAGAGGACTCAGCACACTAAGGGTGACGTGGTTGTGCTTTGCAGATCCCATTCCTGGCAGAGGGCATCCGCATTCATGGGGAGAAGGTGACAGAAGCACTGAGGCCATTCCACGAGCGGATGGAGGCTTGCTTCAGGCAGCTAAAAGAAAAAGTAGAAAAACAGTACGGTGTCCGAGCTGTGGTAAGTTGCCTGCTAACTTCATGCTTCAAACAGATGTGGAATTTCTGTGAAACACAGGCAATTCTGTTTTTCTCCGTTTTAATTCTCTCTGATTAAAAAGGTGATGGTGATGCAGGATGGGCTGGTTGTTCTCTGGTCAACACTTGAAACCATCAAATCATTAAATATGTAAATACTTAATATCATTAAAGATGCTGTAGATGTTCAGAAAGCCTTGGTACTTTGATTTGCTAGCATAGGAACAATTTCTAAATAGCCTGTTCCTTGAAAATCCAGATAATTTTCTGGATTCTTCCAGAAAATTCTTCAGTATTCTGTTTTTCAGGAATTGTTCAAAAAGTAAATCTCTACCTGAGATGAAATGGCACAACTATTCTAGAGCCAAATGTCACCTTGCTGTTGATGTAGTTCCTTTTCAGGACCTATGTCAGGGTCTACAGCGATGTGCAGCCTGCATCTTGGATTTTCACACACTCTGGCACCACCCTACATGTGGGCTGCTGCTACTTAATGATTAAGCTGCTACTTAATGAGATCTGTGAGTGCTGGCGTTGATGATTTTGTCATTCCAGCAAGTGATTTTCAGTTTCTGCTTCATCTTTAAGTCCCAGACAAGAAGTTGGTGGTGTTTCCAATGAGGTCTTGTTTTGCTTTTGAGTGTTAACCACGGGGGAAGAAGGCCAAAAGCCTGCAAACAGCTTCTCAATTGAGAATATAATTGATAATTTTGTCAAAAGCTGTACAAATTGCATGCTATTGTGTGAATGAGTTTTAAAAAGCCAGGACTTAAGAAGTAAATGGTTGGAGTTGCTTTAGGGCTGCATGTGTAGACCCGATGTCCTAACAGTGTATTGCAGACTGCTGGGTTAGTTTTATCTTTATCTACTGGTAGTACTGACAATGATGTTGTAAATGTGCTATAATTCATAGGTTTATTTGTGAAATTGCAGTAGTTTGTGGAACTAGCATATGCAGTGTTTATCTTCTACCTTGTTACTGCTCCGGAATACAAAGGATGTTCGTGTATTTACCAGAAAATAGACTCATATATCCTCTGATGCAGGGGAAGCCAGCGTATCTTGTGCCAAGGTACTTGCAGTCTGCCTGCAGTCTGATAACAAGGCATATGGTGAAAGAGCTTCAACTTTCTGCTCAGCCTCAGTGGGATTTACTGCATCCTTGGCTATGAAAGGGGCCAGGAAGATGCTGCAGCAGACAGGGCAGCAAAGCGAGCCCAGTGCCATTCCTCTTTGAGAACCCAAAACCTCAAAATCTCAGTGCAATACTATATGCCAGAGAAAATCTCTTCCTTCAGAGATTTTTTTTTTTCTTCCCTATAGCAGTGACTTTTTTTTAACGATGAGATCTTATGTGGAACTTGCCAGTCTTTATAGCATCCTTCTAAGTGCTCTTCCATTTATAGTCCTTCAAATCCCATCTTGCTAATATACTAAGGTAGAGAAAAGATCAAATAACAATTTATTCCCAAGGAAAACAGACATAATTGACATTAATGATGCTTGCATGTCAGTAACTTCAAAAATACACATTTACATCATCAGGGAGATGACTGGAAAGTCACACACAGGTGGTGTTATCTTTCTCATTTCCTTCTACCCACCAGTAAGAATTGTCAGGATTGATGGAGTTTTATTGCTTCTGTCTTCCTTGTACAGTGCCAATTTACCAGTAGTTGACAGGGTGGAAAATCTACCTGTAATTAAACAGCATGAGATTTTTATTTGTTGACTGAAAGAGTTCAATTATTTTATGCATATATCAGTTATTAATGACTGACAAAGCTTGGATAAATATTCAGAATTCTGAAATTGTCTGCATCAAAAAAAAAAAATCTTTCATATATTTTCTTCTTACCCTCGATGTCACTCTGTAAATTGGCTCTCTTGACGTAAAGCTCCTCTTACTGGTGTGTTTTTTTGTTTGTTTTGTTTTGTTTTTTAAAAAACACCTCAATTTCTTTTAAATATACCGACATGGCAGACACTTCAATTGCAGAGATGGGTTAAAAAAAGTGTTTGTAAAAAGCTCCTTTTTAAAGCTCAGGCTTAAAAAAAAAAAAAAAAAAAAAAAAAAAAAAAGTAAATTCCATCGAAGCAAATGAATATCAGAATATGTTTAAAATTCTACGTGCACTTATAAATAAGAATATAAATATTTCCTCTGATTCCTTTAAATTGATTTTCTTTAGAATTGTTTTCTTTGTTGTTAAATACAATGCATAATTAAATAATACAACATTCCACATGGAAAATAAATATTGAACCTTTCTGCATTACTTTTGGTAGCCAGATACCAGTTACACTGTGATTTAAGAAGCAAGATTTTTTATTATGATTCTTTTATTGTAGCCTTCAAGTCTGGATGACAGACGAGGCAGTCGGCCAAGGTCCATGGTGAGATCGTTCACGATGCCATCATCTTCAAGACCCCTCTCTGTTGCCTCGGTGTCTTCTATCTCCTCAGACAGCACGCCTTCTCGACCTGGCTCAGATGGGTGAGTAAGGAATATTCATTCAGGGCTTATCTTTGTAAAGCAAGACCTTAGGTTTTTAGGATTGTTACCACCCCACCACACAAACAAAATACACACGGACTAAAAAGATTTTTTAATGAAAATAAATGCAGTGCTGTTCTTTGTGGTGTTAAAAACAAAGGAAAAGAAAAACCTCTAAGTCTTCAACCAAAATCCCCAAACTAACAGGAGATAAGTTGTGCCCTTTTTTGAACTACTGCAAGTGTAATTGTTTGGAACTGATCGTGTGCAACGTATGTGATGAGACGTGTCTTCAGCCAGTCTTGTAGCGGTAAACAGGTGTAGTTTGGGAGAAGGAAGGGATTAGCTAACTGCTCAATCATTTCTTCTCACACTTGCTGCCAGAGGGAAAGCTGCTTATGGCAAGATTGTACTTCAAGAGTTATCAAGATATTTCACATGAGAACTGGGAATTCTGTTGATAAGCCCTGTCTCACAGTCGCATCCCTCAAAAGAAATAATCTGTTTTCTTTCCACTCAGCCTCAGAGCTCCCTTCTCCCTTTTCCTCCCCCCAGGCACATTCGTAACCCAGAAACTCAATATTTGACCAAGGCGGCAGTTTTCTAAAAGCCTCCTAAAGGACTGCCAACATGCAGAGATGCACTAGAAATGTTAGTGTCCCTTGTGCACCTTCAGACGGAGTTATTGCCTGACTAGAGAGTAAAAGCATCAAGTAAAATTAAATACAGCACCTAAGGACCAACATGATACTTACCTTGATTACAAACAGTTTATGTACACATTGGGAACGAACTGCAAACAGAGCACAGTTCAGATCTCATTACATTCCCCTCTGTAACACATACATGATGAATCATGTTTATGGAAACGTAGGACAGCAGAGATGTTCAAGCACTTTCACTAATTCAGCTGTGGGAGTTGCCTTGCAGGAACTTGTGCATGCCTGCCATCCCAAGCTAACGGGCAACTTCATTTTATCTCAGGAGTAAAATGTTTTTGTTCCTTTTCTGTTTCTCATCTTTAATTTGCTCCCTTCCTGCCTCAACCTCTTTCTCTTTTTCCCTTCAAAATCGTTATATGTATCTTACTTTCTCCACTGAAAGCTACTTTCATAATTTTTGCATCTCCATCCCAGCATTGTTGCAGTGCGTGTCACTTAGCAAATTTGGAGGATCTCATGAGTCCACTCAATGTGTAAAACCAATACTCACAAAGACCACAGTGCAGCTCAGCTCCTGCCCTGAGCCTGGGGCAATACACCTGTAATACACATGAGGAAGGCAGAACAAATACCAGCACTTAGAAGAACTGAGAAAATGCTCATTTGCTGGAGCAGGAGGAGAAAAATCATCAGATTTAAGAAACATACTGAAAGACTTCTAAAATGCAAGTGACAGTAAGGATGATGTGAGTGCTGTGTCACTACTACCTTGGAAGGAGTTTACATGGCTTACTCATATCTGCTTGGGTTTATGGTCAGTTGATCCATCTTATACTCCATATCCCCACCCTTCAGGATAGGTTACTTACGAGATTAGAGATGGAGCTATGAAAAAACAATTAAAAATGGAGCTGACTGTCTTACCAAATCACCTACCTTGTATTTTACGCTGCCGCCCAGCTTCCCCTGCTTTAGAGCTTTTAAACAGTAAAAACTCAAAGCAGATGTCGACACGGTGTGTTTTACAACTCCCAGCTCTACGTATAAATAAACCTCTGACTTTAAGAAAAGACCTTTGGGTTATTCTCTGCTTAAAATGGGCCCGTGGCAGTACAGATAGGAGCACTTAGAGGCACGAGCTGGGAGATGGGAAGGCCCAGGCTGCCCGTGTGTCTTGCTGTAAGCTGAAAGTCCTCATGTACTTCCAACACACGCGTGGCGTGCTGGCCCATTTGTATCACTGATACACCACGTACAAATAATTAATAGCACTAATAATAGGAATGCCTAGAAGGGAAGCAATTAATCACTGTGTGAAGAATGGCAATTCTTCCTGCAAACCTGCAAGCTGCCCGCAATGCGCGGCCACGTGCGGGGGGCTGTCACCGCCATCCAGCACAGCACGGCCCTCAGAAACAGCCAAAATGCACGATTCAGGCGGCTAAAATAAATGCACACTGTCAAGGGAGCTGCAGTCTGTTCCAGGCTTTGTCACTGACCTGCTTTGCAGCCCCAGGCAAGTCATTCCCGTCCTTTACTCTGTCTGTAAAATGGGATGTAAGATATTTTGTGAAGCACTTTGACACTGAGAGATAAGAAGCTCCGTCTAGCAACTAAGCTTGCAATTTTGTCTCCCAGCTCGTATGAATTTGGCTCCTGTTATGAGGGCAATGACTCAGGGGCTGTTGCTGCAGGTACTTTTCTGAGTATCTTTTCATCAAATGAGCCTAATTGTGCTGAAATTAAAGGGCCTTTAGTGCTTGTAGCAACAACAACAAACAAATAGTCACAAGGTAACATAATATAGATTTTTTTCTGCTGGATATTGCTGATGATTAGGATAAATTCCCTGTGAATTATGTGAACCCACCCCCCAGTATTACACTGTTAGTAGTCTGGCTTATGTGGGTGCATCATCATGGCAACATAAATACTTTTCCAAAATTAAAAGGTAAGCGACTTTCCTTTGGTTGACTGTTGTTGGGATTTTATTTGTTTGGGTTTTTTTTTGTGGTTTGATTTTTCTAATACACTGATTTGTGACATCCTCTTAATTTCTGCTAGAATAATTTTAACTGGGTTCTGATTTTACTAGTATGTTAAGTTAATAGTATAAATTATAAAACACTTTAGGTCTAGCTAAGAATCTTTTAGCTAGTTAAGAGCAAAATGTCTCTTTGCCTTTTATTTAAACTAGTCATTAAAAAGGTGAGATAAAAGAATGGTTCCTTTAAATTACCGAGCGAACAATTAGCTTAAAAGGGTTCCAATATTATTTAGAATAGTCTTTCCTTATAAAATAAAAACTATTGTTAAAAAACTGAAGTTTTACTTTAAAAATTCATTAAAGCCCTAAGGTATTTTTTTTTCTTTGAAGACAAAAAGTTGTGTATTGTAGAAATTTCAGAGGTGGTGGTGGTGGTGTACCAGCCATGCATGTATTCACATCTGAAGTAGATGGCTTTGGGTGTGGAACAGTCCAGGTGGGAAAACATCCACTCCTTGGCAAATAACCTGGCCCTTAGTTACTGTCAGAAAGATCATTCTTGAGTTTCTCTGTAATATCAGAACACTCTGAGCTCCTCATTCCTGTCTCCTCTTCATCACTTCATGCTGTAGGTGAATATATCTGTGCATACCCATGTCAGATATATCCTAGCCCTGTGTAATTACTGAAATAAAGTTATTGTCTGTGGTTAAACTCCTATATTTCATACTTCAGTGCAACGACTGGTACAGATGTGATGCTTTTTTGCTTTTCCATTAAAACAGACTGTAATTTGGATGAGTTACAAGCATTAGAAAGCTTGTTTTGTTGTACACATTCAACAGAAGCTCACTACACCACTAAAAAACAATTTCTCAACAGTTATTCCTTTTCTAGGGAATAAGTATATCCTCTTCCTCCACCAAAACAAAAACAAAACTAACAAAAAAAAATGCCTGTTGTGGTGCCACCATATGTATCTTGGACTCATTTTTATATAACCACTTCCAGTGAAATTCGGGAGTTTGTGTACCTGTGAAATAGCAAATATACTAGAGAGCAGGGAAATATGTTATTGGTCCTTCAGCAGTTCTGCAGTAAATTTTAAAGTGAGACAATAACGATTGTTCTGACCTTCTGCCCACACATTTTCTCTCCAATAGAGTTTTACTGATTAGCAAATCATCTTTAACTAAAGTGAGGCTTTTGGGACTATGAAAATTAAAATCAGGTGTTTTGAAAATTGTATTTTATTGATCTATTGAACAATTTTCCTTAGGTTTGTGCTTGAGCCCCTCCTGCCAAAAAAGATGCATTCTAGGTCTCAAGATAAATTGGACAAGGATGACCTAGATAAGGATAAGAAAGAAAAGAAGAAGGAGAAACGGAACAGCAAGCATCAAGAAATATTTGATAAAGAATTTAAACCTACTGATATTTCTCTGCAGCAGTCTGAAGCAGTGATCCTTTCAGAAACGGTAACTTTATTAACACACGATGCTTTATCCTGTTCTGAGCAGTGTTCTTTCTGGTTTTAAATAAAAATGTGGGTATTTACAATTTAGTTCATTTTTAGATCAAAACTAACTCATAGGGAATACACTTTAACATTAATACATTTCCAAATGAATGAGAAATACAGATTTTATTTACAGTGTAAAAAATCATGGTATCTTATATAAAAATCTTACCAAAAGGTATATATGGCTATTTGGCGAAAGGACCAGATGATATATCCTAAGTAAAATAAATGCTTCCGTTTTAGCAGCCTTTTGAATTTATGGTTCCCAGTAGACTGTGATGGGTTTTCTCATATTTCAGCTGACTACTGCAAGACACTTTTGGTGGAAATGTTACAAGGTCATTCCGTGCATGGAATTACGTACTCTTGAAAGACTATTTTAAGCAGAAAATCGTAAGCAATTCCACCAGTGGCTGTGTATAAGCATATTAACTACAGGGCATATCTCGTTTAAACCCTCTCTTCTTGGTGTATATTTAATTCACTGAAACTATCCTGAAGGCTTAGGTAACTTCAGAAGTTTTAGTTCTGAAATGAACTAAAGCCCATCCTAAGCTGGAGCAGGGATTTCATGAACTAAGCATAACCTCTGAATCTCTGGCTGGACATTTGTTTTGAGGCCAATAGTTTAAAACTTGCCCTCAAGAAATAAATGTAACGCTCTTTTAAAGATTTGCACATGTGCTAGTAGAGCCAACTTTTAATTCAGTGAATTCTGTCATTGGTCATTCTCTCATTTACATTGGGCTTTGGAAACGATTCCTCTCCGCCCTTGATGTCCTCTACCTCCTTCTGCTTGGTATTTGTAGCTGAGTATTGCTTAGATGTTCAGCCATAGTTCCTGTGTTCTCTGGATTTGCTCTTTCTTTTCCATCCAGAGATAATCTAATCTCTCAGATGTGTCTCCTGACATCAGGGAAGATCAGAGCCTTATTCTGTCTGATATGGCCGTGGGCCCTGTATTAGCTTAGCAAAAACTCAGATAAAATCCCTGTGCATCCCTCAGGCTTTTCACCCAAACTCCTTTGAAGTCAGTGACAATTTTCCCATTGATTTCAGTAATTTTGGGATCAGTCCTGGTTTGTTTAAGTGGATATTGCTCCTATCAAAACCAGTTTTCAGAGAGCAAATACATTGTGCATAAATACCTGTGCCTCATTTTTTTCACACAATGCTTTCCATTCTAGAGGTGTTAGGCACGTTGCAACAGTCCTGTTTTGTCTAAACCTGAACATTGCAGTGGCAGGGCTTGCACTCATACCTCCCAGATCCCTAACAAACTAGCAGAGTTTGTGGGAGAAGAGCCACAAGAGAAGGAAGTTTTATTTTGGAGCAGCTCAGTCGGATTTGCGCAGAACACCGGGACCAGATGGGAGGCATCCAAGGATGGTGCAAAAGCTGGCTGATGTCAGTGCAAGGTCACTGCCATCTCTGGGAGGTCTTGGATGTCAGAGAAGTTTGCTTATGACTGGAGAAATGCAAATGCTGACTGCACCTGCATGCAAGAAGGGCAAAGCAGGCTGACCGGGGAACTGCAGTCTGGTCAATCAGCTCACCTCAAACCCTGTGAAAATCACAGAGCAAACCTTCTGGAAGCCCTTCCCAAGTGCACAAAAGACAAGAAGGTGATGGGAGGCAGCCTGCATCTGTTTGCCAAAGGCAGGCTCATTTACTTCTGAAGACTCATCCTTTTACACCATCAGGCTAGTGCCATTCGCTGCCAGTTTCAGTGGATGAAGTTTACCCCTCCAACCTCTTTGAATTCACATCCCTATAAGTATTCCTGCTCGTTTTAACTCTTCACTGGCCGTGCTGTGCATGTTGTGAGAACCTCTGTAATCACTGGACCTCAGCAGCATGAAAGGAAAGCAGCACAGCATTCCTGGGCCGGTGTCTGCTGGAGGCAGAGATCTTAAAACCTGGAAAGGGGGCATCAAAACCCTTCCAGGCACATTCCCATTTGTCATCTGAGGAGGAGAAATGAACAAAATCCAACAGGAGTTTTCCTCTCTTCCCCTAGTTGAGATCTTTCAGTGCATGACTGGTATGACTAATTTTCCCCTGGTTATAGAGAAGGAAGGAAATTAAATGCCAGAATTAGTTACTCACAGTTACTCTGAGCTTCTTGAAATCCACAGATCAATAATAAGAAATGCAGTTTAATGGTAAGAGGAAAAAGCCTCCTTCCTAAGTATCTGCAAACTACTCGAAAGAGCTCCAAAATGACCAGGTCAATTTTTAATGCTTGGTGTTAATGTGGTTCGTATTCTCTAGTATATGAAATAGAGGAAACACTCGAGATTGGTTTACAGAGTGGTTGTACAATTCCCCTTGCTGTCTTCAGGAATTTTGGAAAGATAATGTCAAGTAGTTTAAAGATAAAATTTGTCTTCTGTTAAAATTGCTGCACTCGGGAGAGATATGTCCCCTATTAATTATATAGAGGAGAAATCATTATCTTTTGTAAGAACTCAAATTTTCCATTGTTCTACTTTTGTGGGCTGCGTTTTGTACAAGTTCCCTTTTTAAAGTCAAAATTACTCCCAAAGCAATGGTTCTGCTGTGTTTTATAAAGGAAAAGGCATTTTGATTTCTCTTGTACTGGGACCTTGGAAGTAGGAAGTTTGCTAGCTTAAAAAAAAAAAAAAAAAAGAGAGAGAGAGGAAGAAAAAAAGATGATGGAATGGAAAAGTGAAATACTTTCTTTTTTTTCTAAAATGTTGGAACCAAAGACTGATGATAATTTGAAATTAAAACATATATTTAAAGAGCTTTTGTAGTGAGATTTTAATCTGCTATTAGTTGCTGTAATATTTCATATTATAGTTACTGGATTCCTTCCACTGAGAATTTTAGAAGTGACTTGTAGCATTGCTAATTCACTTAGCATATTGCTCTTATTTTGTGAAGTTTCTAACAGAACTTCAACTCTGACTTCTAAAATACTTGGAGGTTTTTGCAGCAGAAGACGTTCTTTTTCTTAGTACCATGACAATTTATAGGCACCTCCAAGAAAATGGATGGAAGAGTACCAGCCAGCTTGGGTTTGTCGGTGCCAGATCAGGTCCAACCCTTCTTACTTCTTCATGCAGCAGAGCAGGAGGCTCAGCAGGCACCTGATGTGCTCATTTCAATGTGCCTCCTCGCACATCTCACCCAACATTCACACCAAGACTGGGTGATGTAGTCTAGCTGAAGGTGATGCTGAAGAACACATAGCGACCTGGAAGACCTGCAGTCAGCCTTTGCATGGGTGAGGCAGAGTAAATGAGAACCCACAGTGGGTTTGGACAGTGGGATTTATCAAAATAATCTGTGTAGCATGCAGTGTGTTCAGCCTTGTCACTGTCAGGTAAGAGGACAGCAGCCCCATCACACTGCTGCTCTGTCAGATACCATGCCGTCAAATGCAATGGATATTTCTGTCACTGGGGTGCACTTTCTTATGCAGGAACTTATTTTTTACCAATTAAATAAATCTTCCTGGAAGAACATGAGAAGATTATACAGTTGTGTATGTGGAACCATTTTCTCTAGTTATATGGTTAAATACTTTTTTTTTTTTTTTTCAGATTTCTCTGTACTTGTAATGAATTTTCTGACTGATCAAAACCCAAACTCTAATTACAGAGATCTTGTACTGCTCTGATCTTATCAAAAGATAAATTAAATGCTTTGGTATGTGAAGATCATCAGTAATGTCTTTATAGTTTTCTGGAGATTTATATCTTCTTTTAAGTGTCGCATAAACTTCTTTAACATAAATTCTCTTTGTTAGTTCTTTGATTCCAGAGGCTGATAGCAAATCTAACACTGAGGCCAGGTATTTAACAGACCGTTCGAAAGCTTATGTTAGTAATCAGAATAATAGGCTGTACATTTTATTGATTTAGTGACATCTAACATTGCTCACCATTGATCTCGCCTTTGGCAGACTAAAAAAAATTAGCAATGGGTTCATTATGGATTAGCAGTCTCCAAAGAGTTCATATTCCCTAGCAGAACCATGGTGTATATGAACCTTTAGAAAAGAAACAAGCTAGTCAGTCATATAAGAAGTTAAAATTTATTTCAGTTAAGTAGCCATGAACCAGGTTAACTTGTAAACTTGATTTTATGTTTTATTTTATTTTATTTTATTGTTGTCTTTTACTTGCATTGGAGGTTTCCTGATCAACTAGTACATTTTTCTTAGTTGCTTTTTTTGTAATTTTATACCTCTGAGAAAGCAATTACTGTGCTTATCCATTCCACTAAAAATATGCTTTAAAAGATCTTGAAAGAAACCTTTGGAGTCTTTGGGACTTGAATTTTAATATCAGGCAAACTTCTGAAAGGTTAATCGGAGGTCTTTGTGAAAAAAAGTTGCGTACTTTGAGAGCCTTCTAAGAGAAATTACCATAGAGACCTTTATGCAAGCCCCTCTAGGTTTTGTTTCTGAAAATACAAGGAGGTACTCTTGTACTCTTCTCCTTCACCATTGTCATTGGTGAAATGACAAAATTATTCAAAAAGCACGAATTTCTTGCAGCTTCCATTTTGCCCTAATGCATCACCTTGGCAATCCTTCCCATCTTAACCTTAGGCTGCGGCTCCATTTTCTGTGCGCTCCTTAGAATTAACAAGTTGCTTTCCTCACTGTGATTGATGGAAATGTGGGGGACAGTGGATGGGTAAGAAACAGTAGAGTTCAGAATCAAACTTAATGAATCACTTATTCAATTATTGCAATGTTAGTTGTTCATAAGATTACACGTATCATTTCAGGCTTTCTGATGGAGAAGTTAAATGGCTTTTGAAGTGAAACAAGAGGTATATTTCAGTGAATTAAATATAAGCACAAGAGTTTATATTTTTTGAGCATGCAAGCAATTAGAGAGAGAGATTTTAAAGGAAAGCATAGCCATGTGAGAAGAAAGAAAAGATTCTGAATGTCATACAGTCATGTAGGCTTACTTACCTTACTTATTACTGTAACATGCTAAGCAAGTGTTTTGGGATTTGGCTCATTGCTTCAGAAAAATATGCAAGGCTATAGGAAGGTGTATGCATTAAGTCTCATTGCTATTCCTGGGAGGACAGGAAGAGCATTTTGAGCTGTAAAATACTGCATTAAATCAGAGGAGTTGTATGTTATCATTGCCCTGTTGCTGTTGAGGAAGTACTGGGAAAATACAGCAGTCACAAAGTCGGCTGCTCAGTAACGTGTATTCCTTTACCATCTAACCTTGATGAGCTGTGGTGGTCAGTATCCACTTATATTCATGCCATGTTGCAGGGAAACGATTGGGATTTTCATTGTTTTTGTCCCTGTGCAGATCAGCCCCCTACGACCACAGAGACCAAAAAGCCAGGTCATCAACGTCATTTCAAGTGAAAGGCGCTTCTCCGTCTCTCCTTCGCCTCCCAGCTCCCAAGTGACACCACCCCCAATAACTCCGCGGACAAAACTTTCTTTCAGCATACAGTCCAGTAAGTCTTTAATTACATTTTGTTTTCCCAGAATATTTTTTGCAGAATAACTTCCTACGGGGAATTGTGTTTCCTGAGCATCATGTTCACCATCACGCTTTGGGATCAGTTCTTATAGTTTATTTTTTTCCCATCACCATGGGATGTCTTTTGCAGGACTAGGAACAACTTACCCCTTAACCTGGCATTTACCAACAACAAAAATCATTTAAACATTTTACAAAAGCAAAATTGTTGCATCGGAAAAGTTTATTTTCCTTTTCATATAATCAACAATTGCATAGACATTTAATAATTGTCAGAAATTAGTGTTGAACTTGACTCTGTATTGGATTTGGGATATTTGGGAGCATAAAGGATGAAAAAAACAACCCTGCAATGTAATTGTACCTTAAAAGAATGTTTATTTACTATGTAGTGAGTACAAGCCAAAGGAAAAAAAAAAAAAAAAAATTCCAATGTTTTAGGATTTTTTGACATTGAAGTCTATCACTTAGCTGTTCTGTAAAATATCATATGTTTATTTCAGCCTTCAGGAAACCCTACTGCAAATCTGGGTGTAGTACATCACATATTTCTTTTACAATGCTGTTCTCCAAAAACTGATTTTCAGTTTTCAGTTGCTAGCTTGTGATAAATTACCTTTTGGCACATTTACCCAAATGCTAATACACCAGTCAAATGTTAAATATTAGTATAGAGGAGAATAGATTGAGTTTAAATATATATATATATATATATAAAAATATATACAAAAGATCTTGTTTGATGGTCATTTTGGTTTATTTACTTTTTTGATACTTAAATCCTTTTCCCTTAAATAAGGAGTGTTTGGAAAGTTCTTGTTGCCATTTGTGAGTGTATGTTCTGTAAGCACAGGAATGTTTATTCTACAAATGTACAGCAACAAAACTGTCTTCTAAAAGACATGTGGCTTTGCTTAAATGATTTTGGAACTGTTGCCTACAAAGATATTGTGGAAGAGTGATAAACAAGCTCAAACCAGTTCAATGCTTCCTTTGCTTAGTCAGACACCCCAAACCACTATTTTGATAACTGGGAACTCTCTCCTTTCTTTAAATTTTTGATAGCCAAAACCTATGAGTATATAAAAAAAAATGGAAATACAAAGAATTACAGTACGTGTACTCCTACAAATAAATAAATAAATAAATGAAAATTGAATTAGATTATTTCTTTTTATATGCAATTTATTAAAAACAACTCAATCTCCTTTTTTAAAAAGGGTCTGAAACTATCATGTGTTTCTGAGAATATTTACATCCATGTGCTTGAGATTTATGTGCATTACATAAAATAGGTTCGAGTTACTGCAAAATGTATAGAACTTGTCCATAATTGCCTGAGGGATTACAATGATATTTTTTTTTGTGGAATTCCAAGGACAAAGAAGTTACTTCAGTACACAAATTGGCTAAAAGCAGTTAATGAGTTGCTAAGCAATATTGCTTGCTTGTTAGCAGGCAGTTTAGGAGAATGGAGTGTAAAATTTGGTCATTAGGTTAAAATGAAAAAAAGTCATCTAACCGATCTCATCATTCTCAGTGGCACGTGTCCAGTAAAGAGAAAATATTCAAACCATGTTAGTCTGATGAGATGCTTTGAATGATGATAGCAAAACAAAAATGAGGGGTAGATATTTATATAACACGACAGTTTGTGTTTGACACTTTTTTCCGAAGTTAGCTAGATGACTTTTGGATTTCATTAAACTGTGTGAGAGATTATCTAGTCAGGCCAAATAATTTATTTTTTTTTTTCATTATAGAGTGCTGTTGTTCTACTAAATAGTTTGGCAAAGTGTTCAGGGCAGTTAAATTTGGCTACTAGAGGACTGGGAGACTGAATTTCTAATGTTTGTCTGTACGTGATAGCATGTTGTTGTGCTGATTTTCGGTTTCCACATAAGGAATGTATATAGGGAGACCTAACAGCATGGCTTGCTTACAGTAATGCCCAAAGAAGGTTTCCCTCTAGGGAAGGATCCAGGTTCTGCTTAAGCTACAACTCTAAAGAAAATGACATTTTCCAAACATCTCTCAGCATTACCCTACACTACACTGGGGAAAAAAATACACCCCTACACTGAGGGAAAAAATAAAAAATGACACACACACACACACCAAACAGTAAGTCCATACATACAAGTATAGGTAGGTACATATGAAGTTGTAGATGAGATGTTGCACATATGTCAAGGAGCTGTTTTCTGTGATGTTTATGCTCAAATGTCTGTGATCTTTAAATATACAGCATGGATGGGAAGTGAATACAAAATGAGCAGGGAAGTTCATTTTATGGTTATGTTCTAATGACAGGAGCATAGTAGAAGTAGACTCTGATGGAGGTATATAAAAGAAAGTGCTATGAATACTGGAATGTTTGGGGAATGGAGAAATCCTCTGTGTAGAAAAGGAAGGATGAAAAACAGAAGCTATAGAAAAAGTGATGAGAAATTCAGGTCCTGGAGGACAAACAACACTTTCCAGCTTGATGTAGAAGAAACCACGGAAAGTTTGAAATCCCAAGATGAAAAATATTCTTGGTCCTGATGTAGTGAAAGTTCGAGTGAAAGGATGAAGGGTAAAATTACAGTTTTCAGTGACAAATCAATACACCCTTACAGTTAAATTGTGTTAGCGAGAAGCCATTTTAGAGAACAATAGAAGGGCACTGCTTATAAGATATTGATAGAAACCTTGCAATAAAAATATCTGAATAAACAAGTCCTCCACTTGTTTTACAGATCATCCTAGTAAAATAAAAATATTAGTTTTTCATTCCCTAAATGAAAACACTTGCCCTAATTTATCAAAAATAAATTAAGTTTCTTATCTCGTAAAGCTCACAGTGGGTTTTGCCTGTGTTCAGATGACTGAATTACCCTGAAATACACCGTGGGTGGATTTCTACACAAAAACCCATGTATGCCTCAGACCTCAATAAACTTTATCATCCCTCAGGCTATTCCCCTTTGCAGCACGTACCTGCTAGGATTTACCTGCTAAGAAAAGGGAATTTTCTACCCAGCAACCAGTAATAATAAATGTTTTGTACTTTTTCTTGCATGAGTTTATTTACTCAACAACTAATGACTACTCATTTATTATAGTTACCTGGAGTTTGATTTTTTTTTGAGATGTAGTTGATTATAGGCTTTCATCTGTGCACTTTATTAACAAGAAGCTTGTATTTTACTGTAGGAAAGTAAATAAATCTTAGCTTGATTATATTCTTAGCAAAACTTAGCAAACACACTTAGCAAAACTTGTATTGTTTGTTACTATACAAGGTGTAAATGCAGAGCTTACTGCTGAGAAAATTGTATTTGCCAAGCTATGAATATTTTGGAGTTAAATCTGAAGGGAAGAGTATTTTCATTTTCTGTTAAAAAGAGAGTATTGTTCAAGTCTTTTGAGTGTATCCTAAAAATTAGTCCGATGCAACTCCAACAGTGCATGCTTGCTGTTGATGGGGAGGTTGGTTCACTTGTTCTTTTTTCCTTTAAAATCCCTCATTACATGAACTGCAGATAATTATAGAGGCAACGAAGAGCAGACAAAGATGTTGCATGTGCAGCATTGTCATATTATCAATGCCATAAGAATAGATGGAGTCTGAATCTTTGGATTCCACTCAGTTATTGAAGAGTTAACTAAATGCTGGTTTTCACAGATCTGGAACTGAACGGCATGTCTAGTGCCGACCTCACAGACATCCCTCCTCCGCTGCCTCTCAAAGGAAGCATGGCCGATTATGGGAATCTCATGGAAAGCCAAGACTTGATCAGTCCAACAACGTCCCCTCCTGCCCATCAAAGGGTGAGTCCTACTGACGATGATCATTTCCTGCAGTTTTCTTTGCTTTTTCATTTTTAACCACCCCCAGCAAGATGTAACCCTGCTGGCGGAATTCAGCAGATCCATAGATTTCTGCAGCTGCAAACAAATGTCTGAAGGAGGGAGGAACGGCATCGCTCATTGGGATCGACTTGAAGTGAGCTTGGATTCATTCTAGTGGAGAAGATTCAGCAAAATGTTGTTAGACATGTTGGTAAGGAAGCTTAAACTGACAGGATGGAGTCTCAGCAGCAAATTAGTTTTTATAGCCTTTCAATCCTATCTCAGGAAAGGAAATAAAATATGTACCTGACATATTTTCCTTCTGGAGCTCTGTGTTGTCAGCATTCAATTGCCACTTGTTTCCTAGAGGCAAACACGCATGCTCCCTTTGAGGAAAGAGCTTAGAAACATTCTTCATCATGAACGTGGTTTTCAGCTTTCTGAAGAAAATACACTTTTTCAGCTTAGTTTTCCTGCATCCTGGAAGCCTTTAAAAATAATTTAGTATTTTTCTTTTAAGCAGTACTTTTGAGAAGGGCCATTTGTTTTCTTTCTGAAGAAAAAAAAAAAAAAACAAAGACAAACAAACATGTTTAGAGAGGTGTTCTTTTCTTTGACTTTGAAATTTATAACTTTGGCCAAGCTGTTATTTTGTGGAAAAATTCTCACTGGTAATAGTTCTATTTCGTTTGCAGAGGTATCTTCCAATATTGCTCTGAAGTTCACCATTCAAATTAAATTCTTTAAATAATTTGCTTTTCAGTACATTTCATGGTTAGAGAAAACATTTTTTATCTCAGCAGAGAATAAAGTCAGGCAGGAATTCAGTTTTGTGTGTGTGAAAAGTTGTATTGTGTAAGAGGCTATCGCAATGCGTAACAGTACACAAGTCTGACTTTTGCCATGTATGAAATTCTAACTGTGTAGTTGCAGTAATTTAGTTTTTAGGCTAAATAGGGAAAAATAAGTATAGAAGTAACTTCAGAAACGTGAGCAGTGTTGTTCAAAACACCATGTTTTATTCACAGTCATAAATTGAAAAACTCTCTATTCTTTTATTCTATCATTCTTCCCTGTGTCTGGATGGGTTTTGTGAACATTTTAACTTTTTTTTTTTTTTTTTTTATGAACTCTTTTCCTCTATTTTCTGACAAAATGTTCCAAACTTTTGCTCTTACCCATTCCACTGTCTTCTCTCTTGGGGGTCAGCTGTGCTTAACCTGGATACAGACCTCTAAATGGAAACCTTCAGAATGTACAGTAGGATTGCCAGGATTTTGGTCTAAAGAATTAAGCCTCATGAAGAAGCTTGAGAAATTCAAATTAAGTTTCAAATTTGTTCAACTTCCTGTATGACCTCCAAGATAGTAAATTCATTTTATATGCTATACTGTAAGTTGTAAGTTTTAGGTCATGGTAGTAGTTCAGGATTGTAAACATGAGCTCAGTTCTCAGCTGAAAAGATGATAAAATGAGATGATAAAATATGCAGTGAGGGATAAAATCCCCTTGCCTGGGTTCTTTATTCCTTCCTTTCAAGGCTATTTGAAGGGGTTTCCATGAAATGGACAAATGCTAGATATTTACTGTACTATTTGCAAATGCCGTCGTGCTGTGCTGGTTAGAGCCCAGACCTGAGGAAGACCCCAGTACTAGCCTTAGTATCCTTGCTGTTGGAAATGTGACCTTGCACAGCTCCTGTACCTGTCATGAGCAGGGTTTCCACATCACTAAATGGAGCATCATAAAAATAGCCTTAATGTGCTCTCTTGTTTTTTGTTTTTTTTTTTTCCAAAGTTCTATTAAGGTCTTAAATCTTTTTTTTTTTTTTTCTTTACCGTCTTCACTGCTCAGCCTCCTTTCATACTTTTTTCTTAATATTTTTTGTTGTTGTAGAAATAGGCCCCATTGTTTAACATCCAGTGTTGAAGGAGCTCAGGATTTGAGCATCCTGTAGAAATCTGATCAAATAAAAGTGGCATCTCCTTAGTCAGGTGTCCACAGTTTTCCTCAGCATCTGTTTTTATAAGCTTTCCAAGATGAGGTAATATAGTTTCAAAGTCTGGAAAATAGATCTAAAGCAGATTTGTCACAAAGCCACAGGTACTAGTCCTAGAATTAATTTTAGGAAAGGTTTCTAGTCTTATTAAAATTACTCTACAAATTTATTAAATCAAGCTTATAACTGTAAAGAACATAAAATGAGTAGAGCTGGATATGAAAGATCAGATGGGTAAATTCTTATTACTGCTCTGATTAAATCCCACTGGTTAGTTTTTAATGCCTTGTGTTTCAGGGGTCAGATAACTACATACTTCATAACTTTATGATTCTCTGCCCAGTAAACTAATGATCTTTTAAATTACACACGTTTTGTATCAGTGAAGAAAAAACAGTAAAAAATGTGATAGATAAGATTGTATCACTAGCTTTAGAATTGGAGGTATTCCCTTCCATAAGAAATTATTACATGGCTTGCTGGGGTTGCTTTGCAGTCAGTTAGGAAAAACAACAACAGAAAAAGCACTTTAGTGAACTGAAAAGAGTACATTAATAAATACACCAAGAAAACCTTGAAACCGCAGGGAATAGTGTCATTTAGTGCCTGAGATTGTAATCTTAGATTATTTGAAGTCTACTGTTAGCTTCATCTACTTAAGTCTCTTATCCCAGTAATCATCTAATTATAATTATCTGATTGTCCTCTTATTCATTGATAACTATGATACCCTTATATATATTTTCTTGCACTGTATGATTTGTTCTGCTAAAAATGTTCTTAGTAATATATAAGAACATAAAAAAGAAGTCTACGACTCCTGCAAGGATTATTATTACATCAAGGGATTCCTTTAGGCACTTCTCATTCTTTATGGGTTCATCCATACCCTTGCATACAAATCAACTGCCTACTTTGTATTCACAGCAAAAAGGGAAACTCAAAGAAAATAGACAAAGGAGCACTTACATTTATAATGCTGGCTGTAACACTTACTGAGATCAGCTAATGGTTTGGGTGAGATGACCTCAATCAATCTGGCAGCAGACAGAGGACTTTGCGAGAGGGGACAGCAAGGCCTGAAGCAGTGCCTAAAGTGAGAACCCAAGCAGGCTCACGTGGCTGATGGCAACAACACTAATTTTCCCTTATTGGGATCCCAGTGCCTGAGTAACATTCAGATTGGGGATTGTTTTACTACTTAATTGGATATAATGGAAATGTTTACACAGAAGTATAAATCCAGGGGATTTTTGATGTGTTGCAATGCATATACTGCAGTGCTGATCTTCTCTGCTAGGTTAGCTGCAGTGAGGAAAAAAAAAAAAAACAAAAAAAAAAACAAGAGGCTTTGGCAAGAGTACTGTCCTCATGTGGACAAAGGAAAAGAGTTGAGGCTGGAAAACCAGCCGAAACCATGACGGTAGCAGGTAGTTAGGGAGCAGTTGCTTCGTTGTTTGCAGTTGCTGACATGAATTCTTGGGAGGTTGCCATCAGCTGCCTCAGAGGTTCCCTTTCCTCCCTAAATGCCTCACAAAGGTTGTATTGCTTGGATCCCCGGGGCTGGTGGAGTCTGCAGGGGAAACCCCCAGGTCGCATGGTGCTGCCTGCCTGGGACTCCCAGCACTGCTCAGAGGTGGGCCTGGGCTTGCTGCGGGCTCACGCACCCTGGGCAGCAGGAGGGCAGCTGGTAGCATTCTTCTGTGGAGAAGCTGGAGAGAGTGAAATTGGAAAAACTGCATTATTAATCAGTACTATTCAGTTAGAAACTTGACTTTGTGAACCGCATTTGATCGCAAGTGGAAGTGAATGTATCCTCTTTTATAAAGCAGGCACTCCGACCAAAGCCTTTCTGTGATTTAGGTGTAGATTAGATATTTGGAAGAAATGCGGAGCTTTGGGTTGTGGGTTCCCCATCCCTGGCAGTGCCCAAGGCCAGGCTGGGGGGCTTTGGGCAGCCTGGGCTGGGTGCAGGGGTCCTGCACCTCTGATTAATTCCATCTTTCTATGATGCACATAGCTATATCAGGTACCCAGAAGGTATTTTCCCACAAGATAATCCCGTGTGCTCACAGAAGAAGCCAAAAGTCTGTTCTTTACTTGCCCCCTGATCATTATTGCTGGCTGCTGGAGACGGGAAGCGTTTCAAGCTCTCCTCCCAGTGTTGAAGTTCAGCCCGGGATGGGCTGGGGTTTGGTGGGTTAAGCTCTCACCTAGGAAGGAGTCACTTTTTAATAAGTCTCAAAATCAATGGCCTGCCACGGCTCGTTACAAGATTTTGAGTGAAAAATGTGTTGTTCTGCTGTCTGCCTCGAGGCACTGAGCCCGTGATGTGTCCCTAAGCAGCACCCTTGATTTTGTTTCGGCAGCGGCCACGTCCCCGCTGCCCGCGTTACCAGGGATCAAGCTGCGGTTTAGCTCTGCCCGATCGGCAGCACGTTGGTTTATAGCTCTCGCAGGGCCCGGGCCTTCAGTAAGAAATACAGTTTCGGTCTGGAGTCTAAACCTAATTCTGAGGGTATTGCTCATAACTCTTGAGGTCTGTTTGTGTAAGGAGTAGACCAGAAAAACACTGCTTTCGAAAATGAAGTTAGACGGCGTGGTGTGCCATACTAATGGACTCCACACGCAGAGACGTGGTTTAACAGAGGAGGAATTGCACTCGCCATGTGTTAACCCAGCTGACGTGTGCCAGCAGCAGATCCTTTGTGCGATGAGCACAGGCCTCTGCCAGGCCCAGCTGTCCCCGACCTGCCTCTGTCCCCAGCAGAGCCGGTCCCTGTCAGGGCCCTGCCGAACAACCCAGCAGGAGAAATCCAAATCCCTCATTTGGGCGATCTCACGTTGCCCGTAGTGAGTGATTTTTGATGTGTTCCGAGGAGGGGATGCTTAGCTCGTGGCAGGGGTGAGGAAACAAGGTGTGCCTTTGCAGAGGGACTCCTGAAATTGCTTTCTCCTATCAAAGTCCACTCACTGCAAGAAAGGGCAGGGAATGGCAGCGATACAAAGTCACCTGGAGCTGTAATAGATGAAGTATGACAGCAGAGCTTAAACACTCATTTCACACGGGTTACCTGTGGTATTTCCTACGGAACTTTACTCCCAGAGTCAAATGGTCAATTAGCTTAAACTGTCCATAATTCAGTTTAAATTAGTGGAGTTAACGTTGATTCTCCCTCAGCTGGCACATCATTACTCTTTTGGAATGGGAGCGCTATTCCTCCAAGAGCTTACATTATGTGTTATTTTTCATTGCTGATGTTAAATAAGCAAGCCACCAATGTCAGGTGGCTCAGCTCCGTGCTAGAAACAACGGAGGAAGCAGGAAGGAACGGGGCAGAACTCAGTTTTTGAAGGTGTTTGCACAGCCTCGTGTTCTTGATAGCCCATTTACATCTTATCTGTACAGCTTATGACCTGATTAGATCTTTTAACCTTTCAAAGTAAAGTTTCTTTCATTAGATCTTCATAGCTTGTGATATTGATAGCCATTTAATTTCAAAGAAAAAGAGTTATGCAGGAAGATACCTCTTTTACAGTGTCACAAGGACTGTCTGTACAACTCCAATCTTGTTTGTTCTTCTTTTTTTAATAGCATTTTCTGATCAGAAAAAAAAAAAAAAAAAAAAAAAAAAAATCTTGTATCTTATTTTGCTTCCTCACAGAAAAAAAAAAAAAAAATCACCTCCTTTAATTGATTTTTACTGCAGCCAGGACATGTACACTGTAATGTAGTCTGCTTCTGTAAGAGAATGGAAGCAAATGTTTTTAAACCTTATTCTTCTCAGTAGCAGGGAAAAACAAACAAATGGGAGCAATTTACTGTTTGAAATGGAAGGAACAGATTGCTTCTGTGTTGCAGATGTGCCTTTTACATAAGGTATCTGCTTCCCCTGAGGTACACGTGAGTCAAGGAGTCTGCCCAAAATAGGTTTGAATGTAAGCTAGCAGTCTCTATCATCATCAGAAAGTAAGAGCATGGTTTCAGGTTCAGAGGGCTCACAGTTAACAATTTAAGTTCACAATTTAAGTATAAACATGAGCGCTTCAAAGAAGTTCTTCATTACATGTGAAATCAAGGGAAACTTCAGTTTTTATTTCAAAGTTTCCAAGTGGAAATGTAGTAAAATGAACTTCATGAGGCAAATAATGATTTTCTGAGTTTGATATTAACGGTAGAGAGAAAGTGTGCTTGAATTTATCGCTATGCTTAAATAAAGCATAAAGGGAGCGTGTATCGGCACTTGGAGCGATGACTAGGTCTGCATTTGCACCACGTCCATATTGGCAAGTTTGGTGTGCTAATTTCTCAAAACGGTGCCCCGATGAGCACTGCATGTCCTACTTAATATATTTCTTGGTAGCTTATAACATAAATGAGCATGTACAAAGTTTATCTTAATTTCTAATGGAAATTGTAAATTCAATTATAATAATTATCTACCTATCTCTGTTATTTCTTTCTGCCTAATTTGCTCGCAGAATCTAAGCTCTTGTAGGTTTTGTGCTTGTTATTTATAGCATATGTATTTAGCTTATTCTCATTGTATTTGCTTTGTATATGTTCTTCAGAAGCAGGTTTTCAGGGATAATTTGATTGTTCTGTGATCAATATGAAGGACTCGTTTCTTTGAGAAATGCCTTTGATCTAATTGAATTGAGAATTATTGCCAATATACTCTTAGTTAAATTCAAAATGGATTTTTACAAATGATGCTATCGACAAAGTTCTTTCTAGTGATAAATGCAAAGTTAAAGATACCATCTGAAAGAACAGGACTGAGGAAATTTTTATGTTTTGCAATATATTTTAGAGGAGAACCAGTATGTCTTTGTTGTGAAATAACTGCCTCCTCTGTGCGGAGTTACATGTTGCATGCTGATGTTCTGTGACCCGTCAGTATGTGCAGACATCTTACCAGAAGCCCATGCCTGGTTCCATGATTTTAACAAAGCACTTCTTCAGAGATTTTGAAACCTAGAAATCACAATGAAATCTGTGAGGCTACATAACATTAATATTCCAACTCTTATACAGATGTCTAGGTAGGGATTCGGGAACTGACTTATCATACCAGGTTAAGAAAAGTATTTGGACGGGTAGAGCAAATATTTCACAGTGTGACTACAATATTTAGAGACAGACCAGCAGCAACACTTTATTTTACATATATATATATATATATATAAACCTTCTGAATTTCACTTACTGAAATAAAATTTGTATTTTGTCTGGTTTTCAGTTAGTCTGTGGACTTGCTTTTCTATCTCAGAGAGCACTATGCCCTGTGCTCCACTGCAAGCCAGAAGTAAATTGTGTATAGTCTTTGAGTCTGCTCTTCAAAACCCTTACTTGGCAGGGCTTTCCTTTAGCATACAGCGCCCTATTGAGCCATAAACCTTCTTTAAATAACGGTTATATCTTCAAAGAGAGAGTGTAAACTTTAACTGGACTGTAGATATGAAAGTCTTCATCGCAAAACATGTTAATTCCTGTCTTCATCAGTGGGCAGGAAGCTTTCCCTGGCCATCACGGAGTCTCCACGTGACATCTTCTGACCTTGTTTTCCTTTGGGACAGCAAATGTAAGATGCCAGGCAGGATATCTCCCGAGGTGTTGTGTGGAGAGCTCCTTGGTCATGAGTTCCTTGTCCAGCAGCAGATGGAAACTGATGGATTTCCATGCTGGCAGCCAAATGTTTTGTACTCGAGGAGGAAGGTGAGAGCTGTAGAGGCTCCAGAAATGGAGAGAGGACGGCCTGCACCCTGCTCTTTTGGACAGCGGCAATATGGAGAGAAAAAGTTTGGGCAAGGTTGCCCAATGTTAGTTTGTGATCCCTGTTCGTTTACCAAGGGAGAAAGCCTGGAGAAATTAGGAAGATTGCAGAAATAGATTGGAAAATATTTATTTGTCCTGTAGCTTTACTGGAAATATTACAGCAAAAGTCGAGCCAGTGTGCAGTCTTCTCTTTCTTTTTAGCCTATGACTAAGAAACCCAGCCGATCTCACAATAGCTCCAGATTTATAACTTCATGCTGTCTTAAAAGATGACTTTGAAGAGCACATTCAGTTACCTTAAAGAGTCATTTTTGCTTCTTCTCTTGCATTTATTGTGAGGCAGGGAAAGGAGAAATGTCCTGGCATCACCCAGAACCGCTCTGCTTTTTGGATAGCAACTTTGGGTATCTCTTAAGGGAACGGTTTGTCAGTTGCTTGTATACCGGTTTCTTACTGTGATTCAGAAATCACCAATTATATTGTCCAAGACGTTAAAAAAGTTGAAATACGAGCATGAATATTCCAAGGCAGAGAGATTTCGTCCAGATACAAACAAGTGTAAGTGAAGAAGAGTCATTGTGCTCGGAGGAAAACAAGAGGCAATAATAGCTGGTTAAGTGGGGGAAGAACCTTAGGAAAAAAACAATATCAGAGCAGCATTTATGAGGTGTGACGCTGCAGCACAGCCTCAGCGTGGTGGTGGGGAAACTAATGGCTGCAGAAAACCAGAGTGCAAAGTTGGTGAGCAAACCACAATGTTCTGAAGCTTTTTCTGAAACAGATTGTTTTTTTCCATAGATATAAACAAACTTTGTGGAAATAGTCTTAATTTACATAACAATTTTTTCTGTTTGTTTGATCATCCAGTGAATCTTACAGAGGGTGCTTTTGTCCTGTTGTATAACATACAAAGTGATTTTAAATATGTATGTTTGAGCAGTATGGATTTCTATTTTGAACATTTTAAATATAACTGTGTAATAGCTGCAAGTTACTTATCTGTTTAAATAAGATGGTGTTTTGAATGATTTTTGTTCTAAATGTGTAAAATGCAAAAACAATGGAAAAGCAATGAAGCTGTTGCTTCACCATAACTTTTCAGCTCTGTAGTGCATAGGAGCTGAAGGCAATCAATACAGACCAAGAAATCAATATTCTATCATGATATAAAGTAGAGAATTATAAAGTTCTCCAGTGCTTTCAAGAGATTTTTCCTGAAATACTGAGCTAATTAATCATGAGCCCTTGAGAGATTTTTCATTGTCAAAAGTAAAAGTTACATTTTAATCTAATAGCCAAATACATTCAGTATTCATAGCAGCAGATTGTGAGAAGTTTTCACAATTCAGATGGTTACAGACTTACCTACTGCCTCGCTTGGTTATATATGAACCAGCAAATGTCTCCCAAATCCGCTCGTTGATAACACTGCCTGTTCAAAATTGCTTTTTTCTAGCACCTGCCGCCTCCACTGCCCAGCAAGACTCCCCCGCCTCCACCTCCAAAGACAACTCGGAAGCAAACATCTGTTGACTCTGGGATTGTCCAGTGAAGAAGGCAGCCTTTTTCCAAAGATAAAGCTGTAACAATTCATTTCCCTAAGTATTGTAAGGTATATAATGTTTACGTCGTTCAGGTGTGCAGTAGCTAACACTTAGTGCAATGACTCTAACTCCGATTAATTTCTAGCAGTGTTTCGGAAGCACCACTACATTAACCCCATTTCTGGGGATATTCCCTCCCAAAACTTGAAAGGAATCTGCATTTCTACTACTTGAGACTGGGAGGCATTCGTCAACTGACAGCACCCTCTTCCTAAACCTCTCTTTTCCTTACTCTGAATAATTTCAGGCATATAGATAGCTGTGGAGATTAAAATGAGTTGAATGTTTTGTACCTAAGGCATTTAGGTAGCTGTGGAGTGCTAATTGAGCTGAGTATTTTATACCTAATCTCAGTGTATATAGGAATCAATGACGATATTCACATTGAATTCAATGCACGTTGGATTAGGCTTCGTGATAATGAGAAGCTACAGTAGGATTTTCCCAAATAATGGTTATGCCCAGGGCTTGAAGTCAGATACAGCTTACTTGTGTAATGTGTCTTCTCTTTATTTCTTCTGTGTTATGAATAAGCTGATAGCTGATGGCCCTTTTACAATTAGTCGTTGGTGATCAGTCATTTACACTTTGATTCAATTGGCTCTTCTGTGTATTGATCAATTGGAAAGCCAAGAGAGCCTCTTAGCCACAGACAGGCATGAGTGTATAGGAAAAGAAAGAGCATACGCAGATAGAAGGTTTGTGGTCAGTCCAAACCTGAGAACAAGAACGGGAAGAGCTTTTTCTTTTTGTTTTAATGTGTAATATTTCATGTGGATTAGGATGAACTGAATGAAATCACTTTGTCCTTGTGCCATCATTCTGTACAGAGTTTGTATATATGATGGTTTTTAGAATGTTTTAATTTTTATGGTGCCTGCTTGTCATGTAATAATGAATTAATGTACTTGCAAATAATGCCTTACATATTTTTAATTTCTTAATTGCTTAAAGTGTAAAAAAAAAATCCAGTTATTAGCCTCTGAAATATATTGGACAATGATGGGGAGGGGTACTGGGAGGGAGGAAGGAAACTAACTTTATACTCTAGCATTTTTTTATTGTCATCACACTTTTGTTTTTTACTATCTACAATCTTTATACTCTTACAGTAGATTGTTTTTAAATATACCACTGACTCAAAAAAAAATAAAATATTATTTTAAAAACTTGTCTAAGAAAACAAATATATTTGCTTAATGCTTTTCATTCTCACAGAATTTCACTATTATACTCAATGTAGGGCTGCTCACATACTTCTGGTTTTTTGTTGGTTTTGTTTTTGTTTTTTCTGAACTGTTTTGAGAGAGTTTGTGATCTAACTGCAGTCTTTCATAGTATTGATATGCTTGTTCCTTCTTGTATGTAGTACAAAACTGAGACAAAACACAGTTATTGCAGCACTAGAAACGTGTATCTTTGTATGCTGGCAGAATTCACAATGATGGCTTACATATTTTTTAGTTGCTGAACACTTCAGAAAACAGGTGAGCTTTAGGTAATGTTTTCTGAATCAAGTAGTTGCTACATGATGCAAGTAGCAGGCAGAAGCATGATTTACTCAGCAGTAAAACAATAATGTTGCAAAGTCAGAGAGGTTTCCCTTTAATAAAACGTGTCTCAAATAGTCAATTATGTATTCTGTTAATTTTGCTTGTAAACATCACGGAGCTTTGGGTCAAACAAGCACTTTTCCTTGCATTAAGAGATAACATCAGCTATCAGAATATCTCAGAATTTGCTGTTATATATTGTCCTACACCTCCCTTTTTGTTTTGGTATTAGTATAATCTCCATTCAAGAGAAACAAGCTGAGAAGGATTCCTGGCTACAGTTGATCAGATATTCCTTCTGCAGACAATCAACAACATATTACAATGTTAATTCCATAAGTCATTAATTTAATTGAAAATTTCTTTAGATGCTGATCTTGTTACTGTGCTGAATATTGTGTTGGGATGCTGGTGAGTTTTCCTCTTTTCTGTTCAATTTACTTTCTGAAGGGTAGCAAGAGATTTTCACATGTACCTTTAATTGGATGCTTATAAATTGTATTTTTGATAATGTGTTTGTTTTCACACATCCTTAACAAAATCCTGTGCTCATGCAAGTGTTATAATTTGGCCCTGCAAGACTCCTCAAGTAAGAGACGCAGTTTCAAATTGGTCTTGCACTACAGACTTTAAATCTTGTACATGTATGTGTTTTACAAATATACAAACTGAGACTGGGAATTGAAAATCAGACTCTTAGATTCACTTTCAGACCCAAATTGTCACCATTTTTACAATCTAACAGCTTCTAGGCTGTTAACTCATATAAAACTCAGCCAGAACGAATCATTACCCTCCTCAAAGTGTTGTAAAAACACACTTCAGCAAATTCAGAAACTAATTCAGTTACAGTCTCTAAGCAATGAACAATCCTGCGAAAGCTGTTATTTTTCCTACAATATATTTTCTTCCTTTATACTCCAGCAGTATTACAGCAGACCATCCAAATGCAGTATGCATTTCTTGTGCCATTGTTTGCAGCACAGCTCAGCTGATGCAGAAGAGCTCAATAGGAGAAAATACAGGAAAAGATTATTTAATTTTACCCAAAGTGACATCATTCCCACTTAGTCATGCCCACGTACTCACGAGGGCTGAGGCATGCCAAAGGAGAGCTGTCAGGAAAGGTGATCCCTCTGTGTCTTCCACAGACCATGTCTTCGTTTGAGAAAAGTGCCACTGGGCAGGGATCAGCCTCACTCTTGTCCCTCCACTCGGACTTTTCTGGGTCAGTACAGTTACTCCTAAGTAGTGTCTGCTTTTATTTCTGGGTGCCAGATTTACATCTCTGACAGAATTTGTGAAGTGAAGCACAGCCACATCCAGAGTCAGCTGTGCTAGTGCTCCCATGGCCCAGTCAATAGAAACCAGGAAAATCAGCATGAATATTGTTCTGGTTTGGGCTGGGATGGAGTTAACAATCTTTGTAGAAGATCACATGGCACTCTTTTTTGTATTTTTGATGAAAATAGGGGTGATGACATACTGCAGTTCAGTTGTTGCAGAGTGGTATTCACACAGAGCCGAGGCCTTTCCAGCTCCTCGTGCGGCCCTGCCTGCAAGGGGTTGGGGTGAGGGGACACAGCCAGGACAAGGGGCCCAGGCTGCCCAAAGGGATGTAAAACATCCTTATCCCAACCCACGTGTGGTCACACTGCTATCTTCCCGATTCTCTCCTCATCCCAGTGTGGGCAGTGAGCAGAGCTGCCTGCAGGTTGAAGCAGGGCAGTGCCCTGTGCTTAGCGGCTGCAGGGCCAGCCTGCTGCCACACCGCGCTCCTCTGGGAGCAATACACAACTTGGCAACAGAAATTGCCCTGGAAAAAATAATAATAAATATTTAGAGATGTCAAGTTTCTAAACAGTATGAGAAAACTTGGGAAAATAGCATGAGAAAACCAACTGTGGGAAAACATAAGGAAATAGTATGAGAGAACTGGCCATTGTAATGGCTGGCAATTTTTACTTCTTGAAAGTTGCCGTGTATTTACTTACTGGAAGTTAACTTGCAGTCCCTTAATAAAATTGAGAAGCCCTTAATACTAATTCTCTAAGTCTTAGCTTGGGACCGAGAGGGTAATTTCCAGAGGTGTACATGTCAATTCTCATCAGTCCCATGCGGTACCACAAAAGCTTCGGTGTGCAGCACTTCCTTGTTTTTTAATCAAATTTATTTGCAGCGGGAAGCTCAATGCAAAGGTCAGTTCTTAAGCCACTTTCTGTAATTGACATTTATGATTACTGCAGATGTCTCTGGTGATACCACAAATTCTGACAGTAAAATGTTCTTAAATCCAGTTTTGCCTTAATGCATGTATTATTCTTTACCATGGATGCCTGTGGTCTCTGTCTTTGTTTGCACAGAAGAGTGATGGAAAGAGGATATAGATGTGTCTGTGCTGGATGAATAAGACTAAAGACTTACCTTCTGAAGGTAACAAGTATCTCATGTTTGGGGGGGAGTGGGATTGGCTGCAAACATGAGAAGGAGCAAGTATTGTTTCTAAATTACACATTTATCTGAGAATATACATGTGCACGTATGCATACATATGCATATATCCGAGCACACTTTTTTGTTTGTTTGTTTTTTGTTTTGTTTTGTTTTAACGTAAAACGTCTTCCTTCATTGACTAGTGGAGGTTTGCACCTTTTTGCCTCTCACTAAGCATCTCTCCTGTAACTGGTCCCCTTTCTGGGGACCCTTCCAGGCAAGGAGCTCCGTGCAAGGTTGGTGCCAGCTGTCCCATGCTGGTTGTTCACAATCACCTCTTTTTAGTAAGGTTCCTACACGTTCCTTGTATAGGCACTTGACTCCACACACACTCAGTAAGGCATTTTTCAGTACGCATCTACACCGTACCTTGTGATGAAGCAACAGATTGTGGCACGTTCAGAATATGCCATGCAAAAAAGACTCAGCACACGTGTGAGTTTGAACAGCAAAATGCTCAGGGTTTTCCTGGATCACCGGCTTTCAGCATTAATGTGGTCATGGGACCTGCGAGGTCCAGCTGCTCGACATTTCAATTTCCTTTTTCTACGTTTGTACTTTTCATGGATCTAAACCGAATTTCAAGCTTGCAATTGCCATCTTGGTGATGCAGAAATGCGTGGATCAGTATAAATACATGGTTCTTGGGCACTAACCAGCTGTTCTACGGGGAGCCTATTTATAGGATTTTTAATTTCCCTCAGTTTTGTCATATGTGTTCTGTAGACATGAATAATTACTGTAAATTAGGTTTCTCTATCAAATGACAGACTTTTTTTTTTTTTTTAATTTCCAGCGTGTGCGGTATTGTATTCTAGCAATTTAATGCAAAGTTGCTGAATTAAATAACTCATCCCACATCTGAATGAGCTGGTTCCAAACCAAAGTGTTGTGAGGACATGCACTGACCCCTTGTGAGGCTCAGGTTTGCTGCCCACAGGCCCCCAACGTGGTTCTGTTTTGCATTTTGCCTTCACGCCGTCCTGGTGGAGCAACCTGTCAGTGGATGGTTTTCCAAACCCAGGCTGACCATCCGAGTTTCATTGCTCCCCAAACTCTGTCTGCCATCCCAAGCTTGTAGAGATCTTATAGGTGGTGAGGTGTTGCTGTTTTGGGTTGAATTCATATTGTTTTGGCCATTCACTCAGCTTTTCATTGCACAGTTTGGCTTTTATGCTGTTCAACTTCAATATTTGCAGCCCAAAATCTGTCGCAGGGCCGGGGAACTTAAATGGAGGAACATTGAGCATAGTGTATTAGTGCTACTGATTCAGTGGTAAAGCCTCACTTTCTATACAGACAGCTTATTTTTAATTTGTGTTATTTGCTAATTACTATTACGAAGCCTCCTCTGAGTTGGAGCTCAGGGCAGCTTTAATAAGCTGCCCATATCAGCGCCTTCTCCAGGTCTTTAGCTTTCCTAACAGACCCTATTTCCATGAGGTTTTTCATACGTTTTTTCTTCCGAAGGTGCCAGAAACCCAAATTATGTTTGATTTTTTTTTTTTCTTTGTCAAATGATTCCTGACAAACACCTCTGCAAGAGCTTTTGGGACAACATCTGCTCGGTCCCAAAAGTTTGTGAGTGCTGCCCCGAGCCTCACCTATCACCTGTGAGGTGTCTGTGCTGCGAGCAATGCCCAGTTACTCACATCATGTCATATAAAAAAAGCTCAGGGCTTCTAACTGTACTCCTAATTAATTATATCACCAAGAATAAGCATCATCAATCTTGTACGCATTTCCAGACCAGGAGGTCTGGCTGCTTAACAGATGCTTGAAAAGATGCTTGAAAAGATGCTTGTTTTGCTGTTATTGAAAGCTGTGGCCTTCTGCCAGTTTCCATCAGAGGGGAATAGAGGGTGTCATCAGCATTGGAGGGAGTCCTTCACAGAGGGAGAGCATAGACAAAATCAAATGTGACATTGTTTTCCTATAGATAAGGCATTTTTTGTGTGTGCTCCTGCTGTTCGCTGCTCTTCCAAGTTTTATGTCTATGCTCTGGGTTGATTTTCTTATGGCTGTGCTTATGTTTCCTCAGCACCGTAATCCCAATTCAAAAAGAGATTTCTTTCTCCATCATTCCCACAAGCGATGACGGATCGCTGCAGCGACAGCACAGAGCTGAGGAAGAGCAACTACAAAAAATGTCTCAACTAAAAAAAAGAAAAGGAAATAGCAGAATAATATTAAACAGCCTATGGAAATTAATAGGTATCCAGACACCATTTTAAAACAGTTTGACACGCATGCTGTGTTGAATCAAAAATGACTAATGTAGAAGTGTAACAATTTGCAAGGTAAAGAAACCCCACCAGCTTCGGTCTAGGCAAAACATTTTTTAGATTAGCATAAATTATGCAATTTAAAATGCTTATTAACATTTAATTTAACGTTATGAACGTTGGTTTGGGAAGTGCGTGCTTGTAGGGAGAGAAGTCATTGCCGAATAGAGAGCTCACTTGATCTGTAATTATTGTTTCTCACAAAATTATATGTGTTTTCCTGAATTTTGATCATGTGCTCAAAATCTCAGAGAAAAAAAAAAATCCACAACCATAAATTAAAAAAAAATCAAAGTCTCTCAAAAGGTAAGATAGTTTTCTTCTACTCACTGTCATTGCAGGGAGGCCTGCTCTGATTTATTTTTACACTCATGTTGAGATCTGGCTGTCAGTAGTGCCTTAGTGTCCTGGCTATAAACTTCTTCCCATGTATTTATGACTGTGTGCAGTTGGCAGATATATTTGCTGGTGTTGTTCGCTGCAGCACGTTATTTTTAACTCATTGCTCAGAGAAAAAAAAAAATAAAAATACTAGGAAAAACTAGAAATAGATTTTTTTTAAAAAAAAGGTCAGTTTTTGTCATTAATTACCGACCTGATGGTCCATACAGAGGTGAGCCCAAGCTGTGACAGGTTGTACAGGGGTTTTGTGCCAGACCTTCCCTGTCAAGTGCAATATCTGACACGGGCAGCCAAGACCATTAGGAAACCGAAAAGCACGATAAAGCACGGAGAGGGGTGAAGCACCTCTGAAAGCTGGCCCGAGGTTTGTGTTAAACATCCTCAGGGTGGAGAAACTGCAAGCTAGCAGTGCGTTTATGCCCGTAGCACACACATGCATCATTTCTGTATCACGTTATTTCTCCTGGTACGGATGTAATAACTTCTGCTGAAGTGGGTGAGATTGCTTTTCTGGGGTGTTGGTGGCACTAAGGAGATGTCCTGCCATAAAACCCATGTCTCTTCAGCCGGGACTGTAGTATAAAGTGGTTTTCACTGTTTTGTTTTGCTTTTGTTTTTAAATAAATAATCATTGAACACATCCAATTTGCCCCGATAATTAATATTCTTTCAAGAGCTACTCAGGCAAAAATACCGCTGGTATCCCTGGGTGGCAAGAGCTGAATTTTGATTTTATTTAATACAAGCGACTGTCGTCCGTGCAATTAATCCACAGTCCAAGGTAGGAGCACGTGTAAACAATACTGAATTAGAAGTCAGCTGGGAGTGGTGGTGAGCCAGGACTCGGCGATGATGGGGTCCCTGTTCCATTATCAGTAAGGCTGGGGGTTAGCTGCAAAAGGCCACCTAGGCTGCAGCGGGGAGGTTTCCTCCTCCTGCAGGCCATCTGAGTACCCGGGCAAAAAGATCCTCAGCGGGGAAGTTGTTTTCCTCCAGTGCTCCTTGTTCCCAGCTGCCAGCGCCCATTAGCTGCGGGTGCGATCTAATTGGAAGTGACCGGTGACCGCAAAGCCCTGCGCGGGAGCGAGCGCCTGTCTGCCTCCTATTTCTTTTTAAATACTGATGTTCGCATTTAAGATATTCTTTTTTTTTTTTTTCTCCTCTTTCTCCTTCCACCCTCCCCCTTGGTTTCTGTTATTTAACGAGGGAACATTTTAACAAGGGAACCGCTCCACGCTGGATTTGGGAATCACGTCCCCAGTCCTGGGCACGGCCCAGAGGCCACGAGGACTTTGCCTCTGGAGGTTTGGGGCCAGAGGATTTTTATTTCTGGGCAAAAAGTGGGTGCAGTTGGGCTGCAGATTTTTAGGGTATCCTGAATTTGCATGAGGGGTGTTTTCAGACAAGTCTCTTTGCTGGCACATACGGTATCAAATGATGCTTTTATTGCACTGTGCTGATCAGGATAAATCAGCACACCCCTCGTGTTTTATTTTCACAGCAAGAAAAATCAAAGGGAAGCAAGCTGAGCACTTACCTATTTTACCAGATAATTTACCTGTACTCGAGCTATAAAAGGAATGTCGCTTACATTTCACTTCTCTCTTAAAACAAAATGATGGAGCAGAGGAAGGCACCTTCAGGCAAGAGCAGAGCTAGTGGAAAATCAAAGCAGAGCACAGGCTGCTGCTGTGTGCCAGGGAAGGATGTGGGCACCCACCGTGTGTGCAGGAGAGGGGAGGGAAGGGCCAGGGCGGTGGGGGAGAGAGGCTACTGCGAGAGGGTAGTGCAAAGAAGCTGCAGATTTATGTTTCCGAAGCACTGCATTTACTTTCAGACGGGGAAGTCAAAATTGTGACATACTTCTCTAGGTTAAAATTTCATTTGTTTTGCAGGATTTCTGCGGGAGAGCTGTTTCTCTCCTTTATAATGAACTGAAAAAGGAGTGAGTGCGCCATCCAAAGCGTTTAATTACCAGTGCTCATCATGGTCTGTCAAGCACTTGGCTCAATCGTTATGATGATGGGTCAGAAATTATCTGTAAAATAATTAATGCCTCATCTACGGCACTAAAAATGTGCTTTTTTTCACATGAAGACTAGCTTTGACAGTTCAATGGATTATATGTGTTATGAAATATTTCAAATTCTCTTACTTTTTCCCCACTTTTTCTTCTGCGGGGTAGCCCCATCTCGCCAGCCCCCTCCCTGGGCTCAGCAACTGGTGGTGCAGGGAGGGAAGTTGTGACGTAGGGTAGGATTTGTGAGGCAACTTTAAGCACTTAAGAACAGTACTTGACCAAATGGTATGAATCATACAAGAAAAATGGAAAGAAAAAAAAAAAAAAGAAGAAGAAAATGGGGAGGGAGTTGGGAGTAGCTAAATCACCGAGTCCTTGGTGAAGGTGACAGTCAAGGTGCCACCAAGGTGTGGGACATCCATCGATGGTGGCAACTCAACACTGAGGATGTGGTTTGTCCATCAGGGCCAGTGGCCATGCCTTTGCTTAGCTGAGGAGCTCTTCACATTCGGGCTGCATTCAGCGTGTCAGCCAGTAACACTGCTGCATCGTTTTTGTCTGGGAGCTGCTTGCAGTTCTCTAACACGTCACTGTAGAAGCTGAACAAGCCCTAACCAGTCTGTTGTGTGTTGTCAGAGAAAGTGGCATCCTCTGCCTTTAGTTCTTCCCTAGAAATTGGTGTCCAGCTATTTTCCCCGAATTTATTGAGAGAGAAAGCTTGCTGGAAGGAGCACTGGGTGGTCTGGGCTGCCTGGTGCCGACCCGGGGGTGTCTGCATGGGCTCCATCCTATGCAGATGCCTAAATGCCAGGACTTGAAATGAGGACTTCTGTAGAAATGAGCTAAAAGCATTCTTCTTTCCATTTACAATTAGAAATACTGAACTTGCAGCTCCTCCATAAATAATTGTGTTTTGAATATCAACTCTTATATCTACATGGGAGGAAGGGAAGCTCCAGGATTACAGATATTTTCATTAGGAAATCCCACTAATGAGGTCTGGGTTTTGCTTGTGTTACAGAAAATGCCACATGAATTTTCTAGATAACAGTCCCCTAAAAACTAATGCTTTTATTTCCTTTCTCTTCTCCAGGCTGCGATTTCTTTATTTAGAAATATAAATACATGCCCTGATTTTTTTTTTTTTAAAGTGTGTCAGTCAGTGAAGAAGTTCAAGGTTACCATCAGATAATTTGTGTTTCTCGGGAAAAAATAAATAAATAAATAAATAAATAAATAAATATATTTTTTTCCTCAGGATGAAAAATAGTTTATTTTCTGGCCTCTATTTCTACAAGCAAAGTGCTCTGGCTCTTGTGCATGCTGTTGGGGTAGCAGCTGTTGGGGAGGCAAAAAGCACACATAGTACCAGAGATGTTTGGTACTTTTCTGAGAGAAGAGCCCATGGAAATTAGCAGCCCGTATTTGTTCGTATTCATCCGTAATAACACTACGACACCTTAAACAGGCTCATATTTGGAAGGTGCCTGGATAAATGGGGACTAATTTGTGAGGTTCATCTGAAATTGGTATTGGCAAGTGTTACTTGATTTTCCTGTTGAATTGACGTACAAGATTGCCTGCTTCTGATTACACGCTATTTTTTGCTTGTTTGTTTAACTTTACCTAAACTAGGCCATCCAAATTAACAGCTCAAACCGCTGTGTTTAGATTCGGATAATGACATAGGCATGGGCATGAATATCTCTTGCAAAAAAAAAGGGTAAGTGTATATAAGTAGTGCCATTTCAGTTCTGCGGTGAAGCCGTTTGACTACTTAAGCCAGATCACACCGTGTAATTCCCTGCCTTACATAAATCTGGTCCTAAAGCTCAGCTGAGCAAGCTGGGTGCAGCAGAAGGCTGCCCGGATGATGTGCATGTAAATAGCCCGGCCCCACGGAGGTCGGTGAGAGTTTTCATTGCTTTGTTTTAGCTCAGTGTTTGCTGCTGTTTGTGAGGTTTTTTTGTTTGTTTTAATGCCTCTGAGGTTTTAAAATCGCTTCAGCTCACAAACAGAGGAGATTTACAGGAAGGGAAGCCTGTGCATTTCGCAGCCTAAAAACCGAGCTGGGGGATGTTCAGCCCTGGAAAACCAGGTCCTTTCCCTAGGTAAATACCTGCACAAGGCTTTGCACAGCTGATGTGCAGGAGCCTTCAACGAGACGTCCCTGTGCTCTTGATGGGGTCTCCAGCTTCTGTGGCTTCCCGTGGCTTTCCCTGTCCCTTCTGAAATGAATCAAGGCTCTCAGTCACCTCGGCCTTTAAATTCTCACTGCAGATCTCTCCATCTGCCTCTGCAGTACAGGGAAGTTGGCAATGCGGTAGCATGCGCATAAGATGGATTTAAAAGCATTTTCAGTTAAATGGATTTGATTTTATCATTCTAGATGACCTCCGCTTCCCAACACGTTGCTCTTATCAGGCGCGTAGTAGCTGTTAAGAGAAATGGGATTCAACCATTCCGATAAAGTTAAGGGGAGAAGTCCGGATTTTGAGTGTTTTGTTCTCTGCTGTAAGCATTAGCACATTTTTCCTTTGTTCCTTTATTTAAAGGGAAATATTTGCTCGATACCATCCTGGTGAAAGCGCAGTGCAAACTTAGTGTTAAAATTCAGACCCCGAAGTGGATCAATCTCACAATTTCTCTTTCAACTTTCGGCTTGCCAGGCTCTATTATTCTCAATACACTTTGACAGTTCCAGGCTAAAAAGACATCAATTACCTTTGGAAATTATCCTCACCGCTCGAGGACGAGCTGTGTTTCTGCTGACGCTGCAGGGCCGCGGTGCACAGCGGGTGGCCCGGAGGGGTCCCCAGGGACAGCACCTGGCTGCCCGCCCCTGGCACTGTGCAGGAGCCGGAGCTTCGTCCTCCTTGGCCACAGCAAGACGTTGGTTCAGCTCTTGGGACAAACCTGCTGTTTCATTACAGTGCGTAAATTTGGTGTTTTGCTATCACATTTGTTCTGTTAAAAACAAAAATATTGAATCTGCACCAAAGGCTGTCGCTAATGTGTTGGTATAGGCACTCTGGGTTGTGCTGTGCAGATAAATCACTCGTTGCACAGGTGTTCGTTGTGGCTTCAAAACTTCCTCTTCCTCATTAGAATAGGGTCAAGACCTTCGCGAGTGTTTTTGTTTGGTTTTCAGTTTTTTGCCTCTTTTATATATTATTAAAAAAAAAAAAAAAAAAGTAAAATAAAAATAGAGGAGAGCAGGATAGGAGCGAATGGGCTTCTCCAGGGCATGGCTCAGATTTAGATGTTTAGAATTGACTTCTTGGTGACCTCCCTCTAGTGCATCTCTCATGCCTTGAATTGCTTTATTAATAAAAGAAACCTGTGTAGCCCTGTGCTTCCCTGGCACAAAAATCCTGATTCAGTGTCTAGCAGGTAACTAGTTGAAGAGCTCTGGCTCGAACCAAAGCCATAAGAGCTCACGTTCCCCATTTCCCTTGTTCAATGACTGCTGTTGACCTGTAGCTAACACCTGCCATTACATCCTCCTCTCTCCTTCCCAAATCTAGTCAGGCTTTTGTGCATATTTCCAGTGACAGCATGTGAATTGATACTAGAAATGTTGCCGTTTAATTTATAACTAGGAAATAGAGGATGTGACTGCAAAGCAAATACTGTGACCCAAGCGCAGAACTGTCCTAGATTCTCACATCTTGTTTTGAAATTTTATGACAGCCTTATTGCCCAAGGGTACAACGTAATCACTGTGCAGTTCACTGATATGCTTTCTTTCAGCATCTGTACTAAATGCGTTTTTATCCCTGCTGCATGTAAGAGCACTTCTTAATTCTTCAGATGCAAATAAAAAAAAAATCCATCTCAAAGCACACAGTAGGTAAAATTGTGTTTGTTTTAATTTTGACGGTAAACATGCGTTGAAAATTAACCATCTTTCCACCCCACCACTGCACTAATTCTTCATCGATGACACTACTGCTTCCTGGAAGTAAGTGTTAATTAACCCTGGATAACACAGACCTTACCCTGTTGCAAAGTTTGGCAGGAAGGACAATTTCTGAATACCTGAACCACGGTGTCATTGATGGCTGCAGGCACAAAAGTTGCTGGTGGCACCAGATGAGGTGTGGGGGCTGCAAGGGTCTTCCCAGCATCAAGTTGGATGATACTGGGAAGGATGGAGGATACTGGGGGCTGCACACCCTCTCTTTCCCACTCAACCTCAAGGCACAGAGAGATTTCTGCCAAGAAGCACAGGAGTCAGATGGGGAAGGAATAGGCCACCAGGCACTGAAGAAATTGGGTGATTTGGGGTTGGCTGGGTCTGAGCAACTGCAGGTCAGGTGCCTAATGAGCTGTGATTGTTATGCTTGGCACCTTGAGGAAGACACGGAGCAGGGCATCTGTTTTGGCAGCTTTAAAACCCTTCCCACCAAGGGGTTGCAGTACTGGGCTGATGTTGTGGGCATACTGCAGCTACATGCTCACATTGTGGTCCATGTGCCAGTGAAATAAATGGGTGTTGCTCTGGTTTTCCATTAAAGTCATACGTGCAAGGTCTGAAAATCAGTGTTTCGGTAAGCAGTGACTGAGGGGCAGACCACTAAATATATATATAGCTTTCATGCTGAAAGGTGCTTTCAGTGGCACCTTTTTTGATTGTATTAAGCAGCTTAGTAAAATAGCCTGGTAAGCAGCTGAGTTAAAGCACGATGTTATCGCTCTGACTCGTGTCTCCCCCCAGAACTGTGCCTCCACTTCCAGGAGCACTTTCTGTACTCACTCTCAGCAAAATCAAACTGCCTTTCACCTCAATTTCGATGAAGCTGTGACCGCGGTTCTTCTAAAGCCCCGCTGCCGGGTGCGGAGCTGATGAGGAGTGAAGTGGCCTTTGCTGAGGATTGGGAGCACCGCTTTGCAGGAAACAAAAAGTCCCGTGGCACTTGCTGCTGAGATGCTATCTGACGTCTCTGCCAGCTCAGGAAGGTAGGACGTGACGTGGTGAGATGGTGTCCCAGGAAGACCTTTTCCTCCTTGTCCCAGCCAGACCTGCGCAGAGCTGCTCCAACTCTGCCTGCTCTCATTTCAGGACTTTCCTGGTACTTGGGTTACATGCAGAAAATACCTGACAGTGGCGTGTGGTTGATTTTTTTGGAAACAAACAAACAAAAAAAATCACATTATATTTCTCATCATTGATATCATTTTCTGACTCTCACATTCCAGGTAAGGGGATGTACCCCTTCATTTTCATTCCTTTCTGCGCTTTCTTCTCAGTTTGTTCTTTTCAGGGTCTGCACTGATATATCCTTTCTCAGAAATTTAGACCTATTTTAATTTTAACCTATATATTCACTATGGCTTCATTGCTTAGGAGTATTAAGTCATTTTGATTGTTCAAAGTGGCTCTTAAATTATATACAAAAATTGTAAACTGTTTTTTTGTTTGTTTGTTTTTCTGTGGCCCTCTGCTACAGGGCACCATCAAATCTGACAGTGATCTTTGCTCCTGGAACACATGGAGCATGCTTAAAGGAAGATGTAAGGAGTTTCAAAAAAGCAACAAACAAAATTTACGAGCTACACAAAAAAATATGTTTTTTTCAAGGTTACTTATTTTTTTTATTTTGAAAGATTTGAAGAGCAATGAGTTACATATCACATGTGCATAGCAGTCCAGCTCTGACTATGAGACCACCCAGTTTAGCTGAATTAATGGTTTACAAACCCTCATTCTATGTAGCAGAATTTGAAAATATTTCCCCAGAAATATTTATACGTGTGCCTGCACCTTGCTATTGTGTGTGCATGCTTTGGTATTAATGGCAACACCATGCGGATATCGTATCCTAGAGTCCTGTTCCCAGGTGTGCACTACAGCCAGGCGTTATGGAAGCTTTTCACTTTGGAGAGATCTTGCCCAGATAGTCACCTTCAGCTTTATTTCAGCCCTGCTTTTCTTCATCCTGCACTCCACGGGGTCGTTTCATGCTCTGCCCGCACCGCACCTCGCATCCATCTTCTCCACGTGGGCTCACTCGGGAGACCCGCTGCCAGTGCCAGCGATCGGCCAGGTCCAGAGGCAGAATTTCTCCCAGACCTTTACACAAGCACTGTCACCTGCCTTAAGCAGTGAAGCAACCCCGGTCGATTGTCACATTTCAGGCTGCATCCCCACAGCGTGCTCCTGACAGCACCCGGCCGTGAGGAACAACCGCGTCTGTCTGGAAACCAAGCTGAAGGGTTGCACACACACTGGCACTAGCAGTGATTTTAACCCATGGAAAGCCAAGGCTTTTCATACTGGTTTTGCTCACCAGGCTATTACTATACACAGACTACTTTTATGTTGGTTTTGGTACTGTTCGCATTGTTTTTAATGTCACAGCCCTGGAGGCTGGTGATCCTGCCACGCAATTTTGGACACAGACTCCGTGCTGGAGTACTGGTGCATTTGGCAGGCAACAGATTGCAGAGGGAAAGCGGGAGAATGAAAAAATAAAGGAATCAGAGGTTTCCAATCCTTTTCCAGTGCTTTTAGACTTGGATATTATCCTAGCAAAAGGAGGGAGCTTTGGGAAAGCCTTTCTCCATTGGGAAGGAGAGCAGTACAGCACAGAATAAAAGGCGCGCTGCTAGGCCTCGAGAGGCAAGGAGCAGCGGTGGTTCACCAGGTAAATATCAAGAGAGGAAGCTTTGCTGGATGCAGAAACCCACTTACAAAAATTACCACACAGTTTTGACCGATTGGGCCTCTTCCTTGTTGTGCGACATCGGCGTGAAGAAGATTTATCTCTTCAGTGAGATTTTGTTCCTTTTCTGTCTTTATTTACGATGTCCTGTAGCATTTTGCTCATTGCTACTGAGAAATGTTTCCCAGGCAGGGAGAGCCTGTCAGGCAGACGTGTGCTACCCTGGGTTCGTTGAGACCGTTGCTGATAGCTGACAGGGAAAGGAACATTATTTGCCGCTCTCTGATGTTAAAAATGTCCCTCTTCAAACCGCAAAATAATTATCATTATGATCAACGTTCACGCAGTGCTTCGTTTCCGAGGACATCCATTTTTTGACAGCTCCTTTCTCAACAGTGTGTGCTGACAAGCACGGTTTAAGCTCTCCGCCGCAGTGTCCTCCAAAAATATCGGGTACATCTCGGGACACTTCGTCTTACAGCTTATTTCTACTAATGCGAGGCAGGACATGGTCCTCGCCCCTGGCTGGCGTTTCTGGGCTGCATTCAGACAGTGAATAACCCAAGTGCCAGGGACAGGACCTCATTGAACCCCGTCCCTGCAGCATCGTGGGGAGCCCTTCAGAGCCTGACATCGATGAACAATTGCTCCCCCCGTGGCCTCATGGCCACAGGCATTGCCTCAGCCCCTTTCATCACTCTGGCAGTCCCCCAGGCAGGTTTAGGGCACTTGCTCCTTAACTCACCTTTGTGCTAATACTCTCTGTCACTAACTGCGATGCAAAGCAGACATAAACTATTCCTGGTAATACCTCTGACACAAAAACACTCGCTTAATCCATCACTTCCATCCTCACCGTACTCTGTCTCAGAATTTAATGCTGAAAGGGCTGAGCTGCTGCATCGCACACACTGCCTTGTTGTATCTTCCCTCCCTCCTGGCCCGCTGTGTGAATTGACTTGGGAGATGTCTGCAGGCAGCAACAAAGACTTTTCCACACCGCAAGACAAATTCCTGTTCCTACAGAGAAGAGCTGGCTCATGCGGAGCTGGCTGCCAGCTGCCAGGGGGCTCGTTTTCGGGGTGGCAGTCTCACGGATAGCCAAAGTCCTTGCAAACATCGTGAAAGCAGGCAAAGTAATTAAAAGTTGTGAAGACGTAATGGCTGTCATTGAGGGTATTGTGCTATTTGACTGCTGCCTTCAGTCACTGCACAGAATGCCTAAATTTTCCGGCACATCCTAAAATAATTAATGTTATTGTTACTGAAATATTTTGTAATCAATCATTAAGGACATTTTATTGCAGCTTTTTTTATTATTATTATTTATTCCGGCATTCTCTTTGTTGTAATTACTGTACCCAGCTCATTCCCAGGCTCAGGGTGTTGATAATGACACAAAGAAATGCAAACCAAGCTGGTGCAGGTGTTTAAAAGGACATCACTTCCACAAGCTTTACCCAAGTTTAAGGCAAATTACCCTTTGCTTCTCAGCTGAGAATGTTCTTCTAGGATAATATTTTTCCAATTGATTTTTTTTTTTTTCTAGTAACGATTTCTCATTTATTTGATAGGCAGTGAAAATCTAGATTTCTGTGGCTGTTACTGAAATCTTAGAATTTTTCATGGTTGTTGAACCTGGATCCAACTAAAAGTCACTTTGAAAGTCATAGCTACCAAATGGCAATCCCATATCAGGAACTGCCTACTTCCAGAATAAAACTGGAGGAAGACTGAAAAACTCTACTGTCCAAGGTAATCACTTTAACATGTACTTTTCTGGCTGAAATCATGGGCAGCAAACATGGCCATCCCCATTTCTGTGGTCAAATGAGGCAATGAATTATAGACAGATAAGAATGGTCAATACCTGCTTGCTGCAGATGAATAAAGTCCTTCATGGCACCTATTCCAGGAATAAGTTAAAACTGGTCTTCTCAGGACATCTTACTAACAAAGCTAATGAGCTGGAGTATTTGCAAGAGTCTATTTTCCAGTTTTCTGCCACTGTATGACAGGGATGTATAAACTATAGCTTAACTGGCTCAAAGAAATTTCAAGTAAATAGATGCAAATGTTAGAAATGAAATCAAAACTTTGTAATGATCCTAATAATGAAAATAAATGAAGGCTCTGCTAAGAGAGATGTACCATTACAAAATAAATGATGGAGTGCAAGATAAATCACAGTCTTAGAAGCAAGTACAAAAAACTTTATAACATAGCAAACCTGCCTGAAATGATAATCTCAAATAAGTTAGGCACTTAATTTATAATTGCATGCTGTTTTCCTTCACTTCCAAAAATTCCTGAAGTTCTTAGCTATTTCACAAAATAATTGGCTTCATAATGTGTCTGTAACAGTCCATATGTTTGTTGCTATACAGTCTCTCTGGCTATCAACTTAAATACATTTTTGAGGGATAAACAGAGAATTGTGCTGTACAGAATAAGTATGGATTCTTATTTTTCAGCTTAACGTGGAATAAATTAATTGCACAAAGTTGTAAAGTCTTACTTGAGATAGTTTTTGCAATGGGCAAAGGTAGACAAGGGAACACATGGAATTTTCCATCAGCATCCCCTGGGGCAGTACCATCACCATTTTTTCTTTCAGGGACCTTTCAGTCCTAGCATTTTTCTGCTCTACATACAATAGAACAGGAGAGGTGGACAACTGATATGACATAAAAGAAACCTGTGACATTTTCAGGTTTATAACCAGCATCCAGAATTGTCTCCAGAAACTCCTGATGTCCTTGACCTGCTAGCCCCAGCTGCCTGTAAATTGGCATGGATTGCTTCTTTACTATTGCTTTGCATTTCCCTGCCTCACTCTCTCTTATAAACTTGTAGGGAAGTTTATTTGCAGAAGGGAAAAGTGGTTATAATAAAAATATGACTTGTCCAAGAATATGTGGTTGTCTTTTATCTGTTTACTTGACATTCTGGTCATTGGCTGGCTAAGCATCATCACAAAATGTTTCATATTGAAAATAATTTCTCTCCCACTTCACAAAGTGTTTTTTTACTCTTTGACTTGGGATACAATACTCTTGGGGAAACAGTCATTATCTCATCTGCATTGGAAAAGTATTTTCATGGAGCTTTCTGCTGACTTTTTATCTTCTGGTGGAATGGAGCTCTTGCAGAGTTTTTCAGCCTTTACCTTCAGGAGAATAAAAGGTAAAAAAGTGAATTGCTGGGCCAGCTGTGACTGTACGTACATCTGGAGCGATGCTTATGTAGGATGAGCAGAAGCATTGCAGTATCCCTTTGCTGTTGCTTTGGCTGCAGCCAGTTATGCTACATGGGATTTTTTCCCTTCCCGTCCCATCCTATTTTCCTTCCCTATTCCATCCCGTTTTCCCTTCCCTTCCCATTTTCCCTTCCCTTCCCAGTTTCTAATCAGGGCACATGAAATTTTGTATTCTTCCCAGTATCACTGGATGTAAATTTAAAAAAAAAAACATGGCATCATCAGTATGATTGTTTATAACATTTTCTCCTGAAACATGCTTAGGTAAAACCTTAGTCAAATCAAGTGAGAGCTGAAGTAGTAAAAATGTAGTTATACAGTAAAAACCACTCATACTTAAAATACAGGTAGTTCTGCTATGAATTAATTGCACACAGTTTATTAGAAGTCTATGTTATGCAGTTTTGAAGGACCTGACTGTGTTTTTAGTAGCATGTTAACTGAGGTGAACAGTCTCTGCAAAGGTCTGATAGTACCCTAGCAAAACCCTTACAGGTCTGACTTACAGCAGTGCTGCATTTTCCTAAGACTCCAGCTGATTTTCTGATGTACACCAATTTATGCATGTATATGTTAGCAATAAAAATCAACATTAGGAATGGGAGACTCAATTATATTTTGCTGTTGTATTTAACAAGAAAGATGTAATATAAATTAGTAAAAATGTGTATAAACACAATTTAATAAATATAAAAAGAAAAATACTTGCATCCTCCAGCATGTGGAGTTTATTACCTTGTGCAATGTAATTAAGTTTATATGAGTATGAGCATAATAAGCTGCACAAAGTCGCAGAGCAATGAGTGATAACAGTGTATGTAATTCTGGTGATATACGGTGCCATAGCTGAAATACTGAACATAACCTTGCAATTTGTGTAGCGGAGGCAATAGTGGAAGGAGGTTTTTGTTTTGTGTTTGTTGTTTAATTTAAGTGGAGGACAGGAACACAAGCCAAAGACTAAGAGAAAAGAAAGGAAGACAAACAAACAAACAAAAAACAATATGCATGCATACCCAGGCTGTTATTGTAATCTGCTATTTTTCTTCCATTTTCCATGCATGTTAACTGCACAGTCCCAATAATTCCCTTAACATCCTGATTTGCACCTTTTTGACCCTTCTGCAATAGCAAAACGGTGTGAGAGAGCCCTCCTGGCTGCTGCCATGCAGCTCTGGGCTGTGCACATCTCCTTTTCTGCAGGTTTTTAAGCTGCCTACAGGGCACAGAGTATTCGAGGTAAGAAGAGAACAGATGCTTTGCTGACCTTAGCTGGTTGAGCAGTCTCAGAGATTGAAGGCAGACCCTAGCAGGGGCCTGGTAACGCCGGTTTTAAATCCTGTAGGGATTTCAGCCTCCTTTTTGGCTGCAAGAACTGGCTCTTTCAGCAGAGAGGACTGTGTGCAATTGATGCCCTGGGAGCCTCGAGCACAAAATGGAATTTTAGCGTCTATTGCAAAGCTTGACATTTCTCTGTATTTCCTGTGTCGCTTCCCAGCCTGTGACCTAAATTATGAGCAGAAGATATTAAGCTTGGATTTTAACTTAAGAACTGACTACACCCACAGGACAAATTAAAACACAGTGCTGTTTGTGGTCTGTGTGGTTGTTTGTTTGTTTGTTTGTTTTTTACTGAAGGTAAGCAAGCAGTGAAATTATATTGGATTCTTAATTTAAACTCCTGCCAGAAATATGAAGTTCTGAGCAACAGACTGTTCTTCTTTCTTGCTTTTTCTCCTCTACAACCTGCCTCATACCCCCACCATGTTTAGACACAGCAGAGTCCTGTTTTGGCTTGTTGGCTTGTGGTGTTGCAATAAAATGCCATCTAACCTTATTTCCTTACTCCTCCCTGCTTGCTACTAAATCTATTTCCCCCCACACCAGCATTTTCCAGCTCTTACTGTTTCTGCAATAGTTTGAATTTCTTCACCATGAAGTCTGTGGGATTTTGTGTGTGATGGTATGAATATCAATTTGTGGTACCGGAGAAAACCTTGGGAAAGGGGAGTACCCAACCATTTATTTATCTGTGCCTGGTTTGTGGCTACCTGACTGCTGCTGGCACTGACTTCTGTAAGTACTGAATGCTTTCTCACTTAAAATCATTTTTTAAAAAATATCCAAATTGGCGAGCAATGAATCTAAATAAATATTCTCAGACCCTGAATAATCCCATCTCCTTTCATTATAGCTTCCTTGTCTCACCTGAGCCAGCTCTTTCAACTGTTAATTATATATCAGCAGATTTAAACTTTGTGCCCTTTGCTGCAGAATGGGATGCTTTAGCTGCAATCCTCCTTTACTCTTTCAGGGAAGATTTGGTTGGTGTTGGACAATGAAGCACTTCATACTGGGTCTAGCGCTGTGAAATTTCAGCTAATACCACAAAAGAGTTAATTGATTTTTGCAGGTCGCAATCTAAGTTTATCCCATGTCAGGATTTTCTCCTGACACCGCTCAGACAAGGTGATAATGTTGTATCTGAAGGCAAACATATAGAATACATCTGAGTGATCCCATGGAGTGGTTTCCCAGGCAACTGTAACATCTTCATCCACAGCAGGGTGCAGGCTTTGCCTGGCCAGCTTCCCTCCGTGCCGGGCAGCCTGCAATCAGCAGACGTGCCCAGCCAGGCCTTGTGCAGGTTAATAGCACAAATACGGCTTGGACTCATTTGGGAAATGTCCTCTTGAAGGTTTTAGGGCACTTGTGGGCCTGACATCATCCAGCACGGCTGCGGGGGTTGGCAAGATGCTTGCAAACTGCAGCCTCACACCAAGAGCTTCTGTGAGCGCTGTGGGACACAGCGTTTGGTCCGGGGTGGGCCTGGAGCTGCCCCTTCCCACTGAGGAAAGTTAGCAATGCAAATCCCACGTGGGTAAAGTTAGAAAGGTGAAAATCACAGTAAATACATCTGTTATTGTGCTGCTTTCATTCTCTCAGAAAATGGGGCTGACCTCAGAAGGATGTTGGAGATCACGAGGCCTGCACAAGCAGTGCATGCTCTTCTTCCCAAGCCGTCCCAACCCCTGCCTGCCAAGCCACCCCAAGCGTGTCAGTGGGTCTGTGGGAGAGGTTGTAGGTTAGCAAATAGCCCGGGGAAATTGTTATAAGTCTCTGTGTTTCCCGTCTCTGACATTTGGAACAGAAATAGTCAGATTCTGCCATGTGAGATCTGCAGGGACGGCAAAGTAGTTTGACATGGTTTAGGACTATGGTGTGTAATTTGGTACAGAAAGCCCACACAAACTCAGATGTGTACCGAGTAAGCAGAGTAGTGCTGAACTGTGAATCATTCCAGGGATATGGGAGTCTTCGGGTTGCACCTTTTGGCCACGTCTTTGATGCGCAGTTATCAGCATTCAAGCTAGCCTAGCGTGCATGCAGGATAGACATGCCCTAAGGCCAGAAGCTTCAACGCTTCCAAAGAGCACGTGTTAAGAGACTCTGCCCTTGTATCAGAACCTTGCAAAGAGTTGAATCGCAGTATTTTTAGCTCCTGTCCTGTTGGCTTAGATGATGCTGATGTTATGAAGTTTGGCAAGGCAGAGAACTGTAGGGTTATTTGAGTTTCAAGGGATCTCTTATATGTAATGTAGTCCTGCTGTTCCTGCTGTGGTAAAGAGAATGGGAACTACATGAGCTTCTCTTTCTTCATCCCTTGTTCATAACTTGTTGTACAAGTGTGGAGCACCTCAGATCTCATGAAGTGGTGAAGGAGGGCAGGTCCACATGGTGGCTGGAGCCCCGTGCTGGTGGGACAGGGCTTGCTGCAGCACCAACAGAAGCAGCACCTCATCCCCTGGGCGCTGTCCCTGTGCCCATAAACCCTGCTGAGATGGTCTCTCGGCCATCCTGCCATGCTCACATGGTTATCCAGAGGTCAGGACCAGGTGGGCAATGCACATGGGGCTTCCATGAAGTGTTAATCCAGGCGTGCTCCTTCCTGCTGTGTGGCTGAGTCCTTTAGCTGCCAGTAGCTTCCTGCTGTTAAAAAGAGGCTTTAAATCCCTTTGAAAAGTATACCCTGCATATCTTCACTCCTCATGGTTAGGACTTGTTCAGTCTTTATTGAAAAGCACAATACTGAAGTCCATTGGAAAATTTTTTTCATTGTACTTGTGTGATGGGAATTGGACTTAAAAGCATGAACTTCTACAGCTCAAATGAAAGTGGCTGTCAGCAGGCAGACCCTTTGGAAGGAAAAGAGTCACAGGGTTTTTTTGTGGGCTACCTGGTTGCTTCTGACAGTCAATATAGAATCATGCTGAATTGAGATGTCCTTTTCATGCCCTGCCTTCAACACTTTTCCTGCAGTGAGTAGTTAGATAATATGCAATGTCTTCTCCATAGAGAACAATCCTGATCCTCATCATTTGTGGCCTTTACAGTTCCCTGGAGAGCGAGGTTGTATTTCCTTTCCAAATGTTGGATTTTGTGTTTACGCTTGATTAAGAAGTAGCAGTTGATTGCCTCTAAAGTTAGCAGCTGTGGTTAGCAGAAGCAGACCTGAAGACCCTGATGTTAAAAGGGGAATTCACAAGGTGAAGACAGCAAGACAGATGAGGCTGATAGATTAGGTACTAATGCAAGTGGTGGAAGAATAAAGGAGGCAGAATTGACTTCTTGAGGAGTTGTGGAGTCATGTGCTAAATCATTATTAAACATGGAGAAAGGCTTGCACAGAGCACAAAAAATCCAATCAGCTGCCACAGGTTTTCAGCAAGAAAACTGAAACTTCTGTCTTTTGGCATGTGATATTTTCAAAAGCCATTTATAAGAGGGGGAGAACACAAGGGGCAATCAGGCTCCTTGGCAGCTTATGTTCCAACAAAACACTTCAGCTTGGGACCAGCAACATTACAGCATCTACATTACAGCTCTGCCCTACTTGAGGACCTTTGTAAGGAACAATAGTCACCAAGAGATGATCCAGGGCTGGTGTTTTGCAAGCAGTGAAGCTCCTTGCTATCAGTCGTGGAGGTACCAAGCAGTACTGATGCCTGGGAGGCCCCAAGCTGCCAGTTTTTAATGTTCTCCCCTCCTTCCCCTGGGTGCTGCCTTACTTGAGCAAGAGTAGTTGAGTTTTATTTTCCTACCAGCAATTCTGAAAGTGCAGTGTGTTCACAATATGAAGCTTGCTCTAGCGCCTGTTTGTTTTCTGTTTAGTAGGTCATTACGGAGCAGACCCTTCCTATCAAAAGGCTTTTGCAGAAAAGGACGGTTCCCCCAAAGAGGCCATAATGCACTTGTTTATTTTAGTGGCACAGAGAAGTAGAAGGAAAATAGTGCAGACAAGTAGGAAGAAAATAACAGAGTAAGAAGAGCATAAAAAAACATATGGAGAATGCTGTGAGTTTTTGAGAAAAGGCGTGTCTCATGTCCTACTGCTGTTCCAAACACCGCCACTTATTCCCTAAAGGTATTTTAGGTCTCATATACTGGCTTTAAACTAGCTTCCCACCCTTCTCCACAAATACCAAGAGCTAATCTGAGGAGCAGCTGAGACTTCTCAATCACAAATATTGCCTGTTCAGAAGGAAAGGAGCCACTCCTGAGTCACACTATGGAAATTTTCTTATAATTCTGTGCCAAAATAGAGGAGACCAGGACTGTTTGTAGAGGAAAAAAGACCACTGACAGAAATTTTGCATCCAGCTGACCTGTTTTCCATCCTAAAGGTCTCTCTGGGTTGTGTAAAACCTGCCCAGGTGTAAACAGTTCAGCCCTTCCTGTCCAGCCAGGAGACGGTGAGAGTCCTGGTGAGCCTTTTGGCATCCTCTGGGCTCCCTGACCTGGCAGCTGTGTCAGCCCTGCAGGTTTGTGTCCCACTTCTTGGCTCCCAACCGTAATTGTTACACTGGGTTAATTGCGGTACGATGACCAACTTTTGCCCTATGTCATTCCCTGCTTTCCATTCCCAAGTGACATGCTGCTCATTTGCATGGCATCCAAAGGATTTAGAGAGCAGAACAAATGGTTTTGTGTTGATATTCTGTGGACTAAAATATGTAAAAAGTTTGCTTGAGCCAAAATGTTCTTTTGGCATCTTAGCATTAATAATAATAATAATAATAATAATAATAATAATAATAATAATAATAATAATAATAATAATAAAAGAAAAAAATGATTGGAATATCTGAGTGCAATAAGATATATAAAAAAATTATGGCCTTCAAAGCCACCTAACTCCTTTTCCCTATTCAGAACTGTTTATACTATTTATAGTAGCTTTCCTTGATTCCTCTAAAGTTTGATCCCTTTAAAGTTTGATCTCTTCTTAAATCACATCAGAACTTCCTACAGCCTTTTCTTCTCAGTGCTGCCAAAAAAAAAGTTGCCTTTTTCTGGTCTTTCTAGGCCTTTTTCTCATTCTTGCTTCTACTTCAACAACTATTCATACTTTCTCAGATCATCGAGATCTTTGTTGCATCTGAACAGAAATTGGGTTTTGGGTTTGACAGGTGTTGTTTTAGCTCAGCACTGACATCTTTTCTTAGGCAGCAACTTCCTGCAGGATCTATTTGAGAAATTTCCGAATGCATAAATTACATTGGCATGCACAAATAAGCACAGCAAAAATGCTAATTACTGCCAGTTTTCAGTTGCTGAGTCTCTCCTTAATGGGTTGAGCAAGTTTTGTCTGCTGTGCTTTTTTTTTTTTTTTTCCCTCCAGATAAATTATCAAATGACTTAAACATTTGGTGATGGTGCATACAGAACAGTGAGAGCTTGCTTTCTGTGTTGTTGCACTTCATGCAGATTCTTTTTCTGAAGGCATGCTAAGGTATCTGACAAAAAATGCAAGATCATCTGTAAATTGGAAATATTTTTCTGCCATGCATTTCTTATTTCCCATAAAGAGTGTGAAGGTGGCAGCGTCAGCAGATGGGAAGGGGACATTTGTGCATTTGGGAGAGCGCTCACAAGGTGCTGTGTGCTGCCGTCTCTGGGAGGCAATGACGTTTGGCATTGCAGGCTCAGGTTTAGCATCACGGCAATTTGATGTCATTGGCAGCTCTGCCCCGTGCTGGGCAGGGGGACTGTCAGAGCCGGGTAAGGAAACTCATGCTGTCTCTGCCCACATCATCTCTGTGTATTTCAACTGTAACCAGGAAAAGGAATATAAATATAGATGATGATTTAGACTTTAAAATACTGAGGATGGTGACTATGACGCAGCCAAAAGTTCCTGTCTGAGGTGGGATTGAAAATGTGACTTTACAGATCATTTCTACTTCTGGCATAGGGGATCAGGCTGCAGTTTTATCCCTTTTGCTGTGACAGAGGCATGCACAGCTCTGGTGATGCAGAATACTCCAAAATCGTGTGGCCAGAGGGACCTGAGGTGCCTGTTATTTCCATGCCTGTAAATTTTCCAACATGCTTCTTGAGTAGTCTCCCACCGCTTGCTCTCTGCATCTGTCTGTGCAAAGCGAGCAGACCAAAGCACTGTTGAGGAGTGGGTGTGCTGGTGCTGATCCTTTCTTTAATGCCTTTTTGATTTTATTTTTCTCATGGAAAAAAAAAATATATATGTCAGAAGGTGCATTGCTGAAGCCTTACCCACTGCTAACGTAGGCTTAGTCTGAGTGGAATCGCATAGAAAATTTGGTTTTAAAGAGCAGTCATGCATCTGTTAGGCAGGGGCTGCTGTACCATGGCTCAGCATGGGAACGTCACCGTTCATAAGAAGCTCGGGCTGTGGTGACTTTGCCCTGCAGCCTGCAGTACAGTCCCCCACCTTCCACATGCCGAGGCACCGACATCTGTGCACTGCTGTTGTTAGCCCTGCTCACAGTAATTCAGGATCCGGGTCCCTTTCCATCCCCCTGGCCTCAGCCCCATAACCCACCAGCCTGGGACAGGCTCCTTCTGGAGCACAGCCGGGTGTGAAGGGTTAGGGACAGTCACGGCAGGGAACTGCGCAGAAACACCCGAGTGTGGTCTGTGGAAACTTTTTATCTCCTCTGCGGACAAGACCTGCTCGGTGGTACAGGCGATGGGTTTGGTGGTGTCCCCTTGTGAGAGGCATAGCAATGGTGAGAACACAGCAATAACAGCCAAAGGAACAAACACGCCTCCTGAATTCTGTTTTTCCTCTGTCTTTATGTCTTGCTGGGATTTTCTATTATCACCGAGTCAGAAACAGATTTATAGCCTGTGAGTATGATTAATTTCCATTTTGCACCTTGCTATGATCTCAAAGCAAACCGGCCTGGCTCTTTGGTTTCTCAATATTCTTGAAAGCAAGGAAAACTTTGAGCTTGGAGTAAAATTTCCAAGCAGCTTTTCCCAAACAAAGCCAGGCTGTGCTTTCACTGGGGGAACAAGAAGATTTATCACCCTGCCCTTACTCAGACTGCTGTCCTACTATGGTTTTACGATGTTTGGGGTTATATTAATGGGCCATGCAGACAGTCTTTGGTGTATTCTTTCATTTTTATTATTTTGATCCCTTAGCAAAGGCATGCGATGCCAGTTTAAATGCTTTAGATTTACTGCTGTGATGGAGGAGACAAGTATCAGTTTCTAAAGCTTATAGATCTGTTGACCTTATTAAGTTGTATAAGCACAGTGGGCTTACCCACAAGCTTTGTGTTGGGTTTCATATGTTTTCCATACAGAAACAAAAGGAGAACAACACAGAGATGCAATACACTGTTTTTTAGTAGATCAAGTAGGAAGATAGACGTGATTGTTGTTGGCTTTGCAGGGAAGTAGAAGATATTGCTGCTAATTTCTGCTCAGAAAATGCAAATTTTATGGATGCTGGAAATTTTTAGTATGTTTCTTAATGATTCATGTGACCTATGATATCTATCAGTGAACCTTACCTGAGGGGTAGGGCCTCAGACTGGGTGCTCTGCAGGCAAAGCGGAAGACAGAAATGTCAATTGCCACTTGCTCTGTTAAACCTGATTCATCAAAACCTGAAGTGGGAATATCGAGAACGCATCTAAATTTCCACATATGCTTCATGCATGCAAATCACAGCTGTGGTGCATTAAATTGTATCCCAAATACCTAGATAAACTCAAAGCTAGACGCATGTGTGAGGTCTTGACTCCTCACTCTGTCCAGATAACGCCACCACTGTGTGCATCTCACGAGCAGACACATCCCTCGAGCCCAGTGCTGGGTTGGTAACTTCTCAATGACTCGTGCTCACACAGCTGAAATCTCCATCTGCCTCTTGTGAAAGAAGTTTGTGGTTACCCAGCTGGTCAGAGCCTTTGAAAATCTGTAATCAGCTCTTTTATTTTTTGGGGGGAAAAAACAAATGTTACTTCCCTGTCCCCTCTTAGAGTCGGGTCCTAAGGACAGGAGTCTGTCTCAGAAGACTTTCCTGGCTTTTAAGCAGAATCAGTAACAGAAAGCAATCTGGAGAATTTTGCTAAAAAAGGTCTTATTGTGAGCATTTATCACATGAGCATGAATGAAATACCTTTAAACCCTCAGATTAACTATAGATTTCTTCCTGGTTCCCAGGCCAGAGGTGATTAATTTTACAATGGAAATTCGCTACCATGTGAGTATCTTTCCCTTTGCCACTTCTGTGTGAAACAACCTTAATGAGCATATTTGATGGGTTTTTCTCCTTCTTTCCGGAAGTCACACAAGAACTGTCTTCTCACATTGTTTGAGGTTTCAGTAACCTGCTTCTGTGCTCCATGGCCCACAGCACTGCCTGCTGTCCAGGACCACGTAGCCTACGGTGGTGGTGGTGCCCATCTCCTTGGTGTCCTCTGGGAGCTGCTCAGTTATCTGCTTGCCATCTCCTCACGCTGAAGGAACCCACAGAGACAGGCTCAGGGCACATCTCATGTCCAAAGCTTGTGAGCTAGAAATATGGCCCAAAACATAGAGATGTAACAAAGGTTGGCATAGGAGGTACAGACCAGGCACCAGGAACTCAAAGAACTCATGATTTAAAAAAATAAATAAATAAAATAAAATAAAATAAAATAATAAAACAAATTTTAAAAGCTAATAATGCTCCAAAGGTTTCCCAAAGAGTCTGAGGTACAGTTCCATGTTGAACCTAGAAATTTTAAACTTTAATCACAAGGTTATTCTTGTCCTTCTCTTCCACAAATGTTGTGGGAAGGTTAATTTTGTATTAAAATGGAGTTAAACTAAATGTGGATACAATGAAAGGGGATGCTAAACTTTTCTCAAGCAGAATCCAACATGAAGAGCTGCTTTTCTTTGCAGCAGAAACATGGGCTAATCCTCTTATCGGTTGGAGTTGGAGGTCCTGTACGAGTTGGGACTGGAAGTCCAATTCAAACAAAAGGATTTTCTCTCTGAATAAGAGAACACATACTGAATATGCAAATAGTCAAATGTTCTCTTTATGGCTTGCTTACTGTGGTGTTTAAATCAGGCTAATTTCATTTTACATTTCTGTAATAAGTCCTGAAACACTTTACCAGCAATGATAAACATGTACTTTTAAAAATGTAAGAATCATTGGATTATGCAAACCAGTGGCACGATCAACACCTCCATATGCAGTGATAATGAAAATATATTCAACCACAACCTCAGATCAAATTATGACTTTTTTTTTTTTTTCTTTAAGCAGTATTAAAACCTCTTAAATGCCACTACATTTCTTCCAGCTTTATCTGAAGACCTTACTGCTTTGTACTTCCTAGAATTAAATGCAGCTACATCAGGAGACTGAATGTTCCAGGTAAAGTTGCCATAATTTATAAAAGCTCAGGTCTCCCTGAAGACTCTCACAGAGTTCCCATCTGGAGCCCTTGTACATTGATTTTTCAGTGTAAACACCGAAAGAAACACAACATTCAATGCTGCTGAGTCACTGGTGAGTATGTCTCTAACACTGGGTGACTGTCAACAAAAAAGATCTCTAGCATTTTCATTCAAAGGGAAAAAAAAAAAATTATATATATATATATAGCAGCCGTTCGCTCACCCTCCCCCCTCCCTCTCTGGGACGGGGGAGAGAAATGGAAAGTGAAGCCCGTGAGTTGAGATAAAGACAGTTTAATAAGACAGGAAAAAAAAATAAAAATAATAATAACAATAATAATAATGATGATACAATGGTGATAATACGAAAGTAATAATAGTATGTACAAACAAGTGATGCACAATGCAATTGCTCACCACCCGCTGACCGATGCCCAGCCTAACCCCGAGCAGTCCGGCCCCCTCCCCCCGGCTAGCCACCCCTATATATTGTTTAGCATGACGTCAGATGGTATGGAATACCCCTTTGGCTAGTTTGGGTCACCTGTCCTGGGTCTGTCCCCTCCCAGCTCTTACTGCACCCCCCAGCCTGCCCGTTGGCAGGACAGAGCAAAGGCTGAGATGTCCTTGGCTTAGTATAAGCACTGCTCTGCAACAATTAAAGCATCGGGGTGTTATCAGCACTCTTCTCATTCTAAGCCAAAACACAGCATTCCACCAGCTACTAGGAAGAAAATTAATTCTGTGCTAACTGAAACCAGGACAATATATTATTTTTTCAGCATTCCCTCACCTATGCAGATTAACATTCAGAGAATTTGTGGGACTCTTACTGCTTTTCCAGCACCCTGTATAAATAAACCATGGGATCCTGTAAAAAGCTGTGCTATTCCTAATATTGCAGTAACAAACAATGCTCTTAGACACTAAACATTTGCTCGATTGATGGAGATTAATGGAATTTTTTAATCCTACAGAAGACTTTAAGGCTTTAAACTCAGTACAGTCTAATATATGTCTGTATGCAAGAGAAGAAATTAATATCCAAAGAACTTTAGTTCTAACTGAAACAGTTTTAAATTGCTAAACAGTTGAAAATTAAAAGCTAAAAATAAGTATGTAAAAAAAAAAAAAAGCTATATTGATGCAATTTATTGTGCTAAGTATTGTAGCTGCTCTGATTATAACAACATTCTTTGAAGAATATTTCTATTTAAGTGCACTTTTGCTATTTTTCCCTTGTAGCCAGGCTTTACAAGGTCTTAATATGATGTATTGGAAGCAGTAAAAAATCTTGAAATATATTTTGGAGATCTTTAGACCTTTGACCATATTTGCTAAGATGATACAGAATTAACAGTAAACGCACTTGAAAGACATTTTCATGGAACACTTTAAATGAAATCAATTGGTAGTTTCATAATGGCAGCTGAATATGTGTTCTTGCCATTTTCCCATTTAACAAGAAGAAAAGGCCAAACAAGGACCAATTAGTCATAATAAAATCAGCTTTGATGACATTTTCACTCCTGAACTCTGGTATAAAATGGTCATCTAAGAAAGCGCTGAAAGGATATGTGAGGAATTTGTTAGAATAACTGCATGTATATACATACGCACTCCTGAGCAAAAAATGATCAGGTAAAAATATAGCCATTTACTTTGTATTTGGAAAAAATGTAGTGTTTGTGTGTTTAAATGTATGTACAGAGCTTGATTTTGTTTTAAATTATATCTGATCACAGTTTATCTTTGAAGTTTATGCAGGTTAAACCTTCTTTTCATCCTTTGGATCTCAACGATGTTTGTGTGCTCGGGTTACCCAATTGTCCCTTCCATGGTAAGTCATGCTCCCTACTTATTTGAAGATTGGATATTTCATTTCTTTTAAATATCTTTTGTTGTTGTTGTTATTTGGTTGGTTGGTTTAATTTTTTACTAAATGAAAGAAGCTTTTTATATCAAGGCTATTGAATAAATACTATCTATTTTTCCTGCAATATAGCTCATTTTTGCTTTAGTTACTCATAAAATATGCAAATTTCTAAAATAATCATATGAGAAATCTGTTGTGTATTTAATGTGGAGAGTGGAGAACTTCTGCTGAAGTTGAAATATGTTGAAAAGCAAAAAACATAATCTCTTCTCCATGTCATCTCAATTCTTCGTCAACATCCAATAGGTACAATAGCATATGTATATTTATTCCATTTGCTGAAAGGCAGCTTAAAAGTCAGTAAATATATTAGTCATTGTTATTAATAGCATATGCAGGTAAAGGAGAAATTCTTATATAAATTTATGAAAAATTATTCTATAGAATCAGTAACACAACTTTGGTTGAATTATTCAAGAAAGCTGAACAGCCTATAAAACCAAGGTGGGCATGTTATTTGAAATAAATAACACTAATATTCCCTCCGTTTCTGATCTTGACCAGGTAGTATGACAGACTGATGGTCAAACCAGATATTCACCATTTCAGACTTTGCAATGTCGAATGAGATATTTTATTTCAAATGACTTCCAATATTCCTGCTTTGGACAAAGTCTTGTTTAGACACCTTGTTTCTTTACTGCTGTAAAATCAGCTCTTGGAGTCATGGTTCAGGTTTCTGGGTCTCCTCCGATGTGTTTTGCATCATTATCTTTTCATTAAGGAGATCTGTCTCTGGCAGAAACACTGGCTACTCATGCAGCTGTTTAGTTTATGGATGTGAAGTTCCCATTAGATTTTATCTATCCATCTCCTGCTTCCTCTGTATGTTTTACTTCTGTAAATGCTGAATCATCTCTCATTTCTGATCACAGCTAGTTAGGCAGAGCTTGATCTGACTAGCCACATTTCTTAATGATCTCTTTACGGCAATGATATAATAGGTAAAGTGAGTTGAAATATTTAATATAAATGAATACCTTGCATGTCAAAATAGCAGTCATTTATTCAGCAGTGTAAGTTCCTGGACAGGTTGTGAGGCAGGAGCTAAAAGCTCAGAAGGGAACTTCTCTGTGTCTTTGTTTCTTGCAGACAGTATTTCTTCCTGTTAGAAAGAAAGTTCTGTCTGGGTGAAATAGAAAAGATTTGGTGGCAAAATACTGTGGTTAGTGACTAGTAACCTGTGTGTGTTTATCTGCCCCAGACTCAAGCAAGCTTTTGCTTGCAGAGAGAATAGAGAATGTCCCTTTTATATGCACAGAACAGAAAAAATCTAAGTACTTAACAGTGTTAATAAAAGCACTAGCACACTGAATTAAAACTAATTTTAGTGAAGCTAATGGCAATTTCACCGTCAATTCCAGTGAAGGCAGGTGTTCACCCAATGGTTTTGCATGCAGCCATTTCCCAGAGAAGAAGACAGTACGGAGAGGCTTAGAAAGGATGGCAGGGAATACTTCTCTTTTAAACAGCTAATGAACAAGCTTGTAAATCATGATATGGTGAAGGATGCTTATAACCACTGTAGACATGTCAGGAAATGTTTCAATTTAAATTCAATGTTACTTTAAATGCAGTATGAATTTTTTTAAGTTTTGATGTTGTTTATATTTTATAATGTAAAGCGCAGTAAAAGGACATACTTAAATCTGTATGGATTTTAATCCAGACGTTTTACAATTCCCATTACTATGTTGTCGTTATTAAATTTAACTACTCCCATAACTAGTCATAACTACTAGAGAGCTTCCTACCTCCTTTTTCTGCTTTACAGATCTTTTCATTTTCTCTTATCTGTCATTTAAACTAAATGACTTCACACAAGTGATAACAAGATGCTGTTACATTGCTAACTGAAAAAAATCTCATTTTATGGCAATAAATATGCATGATACTCTGGGGAAAATGTGTTGCATGTCACAACAGGTCAACATCATGGGAAACAATCCATTTCATAAGGTAAACATAATTTGAACACTATCAGTATTTTAAATCTGAAATGCATCAGTTACATTTCCTATAAAGCTATAAAAAAAAAACTGATTTTGAGTACAACAAACCTTAGTAAATAGCAGTTCAAACTTGTCATTCTAAACATAAATTGTTCTTGTGTTTCTGCTTTGCTTTTTATACTGAACAAGTCCTGGCAACTACACAAATCCATAATTTTACCTTTCCTTTTCTTTCTCTCTCTCTTTTTTTTTTTTTTTTTTTTTAAATCTATTATTTTTATTTATTTAATTTTTTATCTTCAGAGCAGCAATCCTTTTTATTTGAATTGCCAGCTGTATGGAAAATCTGATTACTGCCTCGTCCTGCTGAATAACTGCTTAGCCAAGGTGGGCAGGAGCGAAGAACTGGCTCTTTTAAAGCCTTACCTGGAGATGCCTATCAATAAACGGTCCTTTCGCAATGGTGTTGGATCAGGAATTAAAAAAACTTCCTTTCGAAGAGCAAAGTCATAAGCAAGTGTTCCAAACCATACTCTTGATTTTAGCATTTGATGCTTAACTTTGTGCTTAAAATCATTTTAATGCTTTTCTCTGATAAAGCTAACAGAAACAAATGTACCCGTGTCTTCATCTTGTAAACAGATGTTTATTTCAAAGAGCACAAGCCAAGTGGAGCAGATGGAATTGCTCAGAACGGGCTTTGTTTCCAAAGTTACAGTATCATAAAGTTTTGTATGGAAATGAATGTTTTCATTCAGTTAATTCCCCTTCTTTGTAAAGCTACAGATTTAATCAGCTTGCTCTTGATTAATACAAAAATAGCCGCGTGCTTTTCCTAGCAGGGCACACGCAGCCTGCCTGCAGCACCTACAGCACTGCTACCACCACCTGCACCCCGCATCCCTGTCCCAAACCCCATTTTCTTGCAGACAGCTGCCCCACCAGCCTTAGTGCACATTTAAAAGACATTTAATTTCAGATTTCCAAAAGGTGTGATGGGCCAATGGTGAAAGACAGAATCTGGCCCTGCTTGTAACTTCTTGTTTCTTTTTAATATAGTTATTTAAAATGATTTTACCAGGGAATAATCTCTTGATATGTGTCATCTCATTTCCAGAAGAGTCCTGGGAAATCACTGTAAGGCAGGGTATCAGTGCAGCTCCCTTTGCCTCAATTAATTGACTTAGGTAGGCAATGCACATCTGAAATCATGAAAAACATGAAACAAGCCTAATGTGGTTTCTGCTCATCAGCTGAAGTTGTGGTGCAGTGATTAACAACGCTCTTTTAAAATTTCCTGTTAAGAATAATAATTAAAAAAAGAAATAAGAGTGATTTGATCTGAAAATATGTAAGTGTTGTGTGCAGGAAAGGTAATCTGCTGAGTTACGTACATGTGAGTTTTACCTTGTGGCTATCTCCTCCTACAAGATGTAACCTTGCTTTGAAAATGTTGCAGTGTCCATGCAATGCATTTTGAATTCAAGGCTAAGATAATAAACAAGTATATGGATCCTTTCTAATATCTCCCGATTAAATATCACGATGCAGGAGATCGTTACTCAACCCGGAATAAGGTCAGGTGGCATCATCAAGTCCAATCAATGCTGATAACATCCTCACATTTTGCACCCCTCAGCTCAAGGAGAAAGGTGACATGAGCACGGAGCAGTGCAAGTGTGGTTACGGGGTTCCTGGACAGCAGGAGATTAAACACGCTCCTCTCTGCACATGTTCACGCTGAAATGGCTAAAGCATCATGCTTTTAAAACCTGCTCAAACACTTCCACTCCTTTTGGGCTCTGTTGCCGTCAAGGTCACTCAGCTCTCACAGCTCTTAGTCAAGTGGCACCTAGAGACCTTTACAAGTCTGTAAGGAAAATGTTAGGTGGCAATTATTCCCATGCAATTATTCTGACTTGTGAGCTGTCTGGGTGGGAGGAAGCACAGGTCAGCAAACACGGCGGCACGCAGGCGTTTGGTTGTGGCAGGGAACCTGCCCTCCTTCATTCCTGGCTGCTGTGATTTCAGATGTGGCAGATGTTCTGCCAATGCAAGCTGCTAACTTGAAAACTCTCCAGAACAGCCCAGGAAGCAATGTTTTAATGTGCTTGGCCATGTGAAAATGAAGGCTAGGTGGGCATCCTGCCCCATTTCCATGCAGCATGTGGGTAGGTGTTGCCGATAGCTGTGCCTAACACAGCTCCAGGGTCCCAACAGAGGTGTGCTTTCCTTTTTATTTCTTAAGAAAAAGAAGTTATTGGGATTTAATCGTGCCCTTGTGCAGACATAAGGTGTGTATTTCCATCCGTGCGTGTCTCTGCCTTCCGCAGCACAGTGGCTTTTTGCTGCAGTGCAGACACCTGGGGGCTCTGGCCCGCTCCCCGCAGCGCCCAGCACCACCTGGCTCCTTTTTCAGGGAAAATAAATAAATAAATAAATAAATAAATAGATTAAAAAAAGTCCAGATTCAGCTTTCTCTTTGGGTTTTCACATCCACTATGGTAAACTTTTTTTTTTTGTTTGTTTGTTTGTTTTTTTCTGCTTAATGAAATATGTTTCTGCCTTGGCAAGATCTGATAAACTTGGTTGTCTCTAAGCCACCAGAGCTATACGTGTAGCTTTGAAAATCAGCCTCTTCCTTTTTGTTTATTGTGCAGGTGTACAACCAACCCATTTATAGTGTTTTGGCAAGTGCCTCTGAGCGGAGTATGCTCAGGAGGGAGAGAGAAACAATATCATTCTTGCACAGACCTTCACCCCCTGTTTGAAAGTGTGGGCTGCAAGAAAAATAGCTTCTTGGCTACAGGAAAAAGCCTCTTATTTATGATTTAGTCATTTGCTGACAAGCCTCTCTACCTTGAGATATCTGCATATACAAAAAAAGCTGGTGGGAAGGAGGCCACCAAGAGCCGTAAGTCTTGCATTCACCTAAATCACCCAGGGCAAGCCTGAGAAATGCAGATTATCCAGCAGATTTGCAGAAGTGGTGCTGCCATCAGTGGGCTGATCTCCATTGCCACAACCTGAAAACTCGCATCACCTGTGCTGCCTGCCACATGAAATGCTAAACTCCTTTCTGAACTGTGAAGGTGGCTTTATTTTGTAAGGAACAGAGAGTAACCTCGGCGATCTCTGTCAGAAAATAAGGATCTGAGGGTGCCACTGCTGAGTACATTAACTTTTACTGATAGGAACTGGGAACGTGTCATAAGAAGTCTTTTTCAGAGCAGACGGGAGAGTAGGAAGGCTGCAGAAAAGCTGGCCCACAGCACGATTAACATGCTGTAATGAATTAGATTCTGCTCTGCAGAGCAGGGAGTCATTACTCTGCAAAGGCATTTTTGTTGACTTTCTTTACTATTTTTCTTTGTTAAACTAAGAGAAAGAGAAAGGATAAACCAATTTAGAGGGCAGTCAGAATGATGTTTTGTCTTGGGCCAAGTCGGCAAGCTGGGAATGCCTCAATCCATCTCAGGCCTTGATAGCAGTTTGGTCTGGGATCTCCGGGAAGTCACTTCATTTCTGCTCCATTTCTCCAGCTGAAAGATGCAAAGTTATGTTCCCCAAGCCACCTCACAGAAGCAGCCTGCTGACCGACAGATTTTGGAGGTGTTTAGGAGCTAACCAGAGGTGAGCTGAGGCAGTACAGCACTGGGGCTGGGGAAGGATCATGAGCTCTGCCCCAGGCCCGCAGCACCCTCAGCACCTCCCAGCCTCCAGGGAGCCCTGTGCGTGTCACATCCAGGCCAGTTCCCAGGTTTATGAGCTGGTTTTGGCTGCCTCATCCATCACTCCAGTTACCGCTAAAGAAAAGGGCCAGATGCTCATGTCCTTGAGTGATGGGCACCCTTTACACCTCCCCTTTCAAACACAGCTGTTGCAGATTTATATCAGTCTCGAGCTAGTAATGCTGTTCATTCTCTTCTTTTGTGATCATGCATCCTTTAGCAAGGCACATTAAAATGCATTTAGAGGACATGAAGGATCCCTGACTGCACAGGGATTTTTACCCTGCTTTGCTCTAACTAGGATCCACATTTGGAGGCTTTGGCCATAAGTGTCCGCTAATGGGATGGCCACCCCCAGAGCCTCCTGGTTGTGCCCATCGTGCTGTAAGGTGCACAGCAGGTCAATCCCAAGCAGGGCTGGGATTTTACTTGCCTTCAGTACACATCCTGCAAGCAAAGAGAAGAGACATATGGGCACTTTGAGGGCTGGCACAGGGATGCCCTGAATCCAGCCCAGGTTTTTCTAATAAAACAAACAGTTTCCCAACATCCTTGTACAGAGCAGTGGGGATGACTATGGGAAAAACAACCAGGCAGAGCTGCAGCCAGCCTGTCCCATCCATGGGGCCAGGTTGCTACTGTCCTGTGGCCACGTACCTGTCCCCACTCCTGTAAGAGCACCTTGCCCAGGGCCATGCCCATCTCCTGCTGCTCCTCTGCACCCCATCAGCCACCCCTGCCTTGACTGAGGCAGACAAAGCTCTCTGCTAGGTGAAATGAAAATATATCCAATAAAATCCGAGGGAGTAAAATCTGTCTGAAGAGTGAATCAACATTTATTCTTCTTCACAGATTATTGGCAAGAAAGACAATTAGATGGCCTGATGTAATAGCATCTAATTTCCTTGTGAGATTGAAAATTAGTTGTTGTAATGGCATACCAATACTTGGCTTTCTGATTACCAAGTGTATATTAAAGTATATATATCCCATTTAGATTTACTAATTTGCTATTATTTGCCTGAAGATGGTAATTTATTGCCTGAAAATACTGAAGGGAAGAAGTCTCTTGCTGCTTTTAAGTCTGGATATAATTTTGACCTTAAGAAAGAGCAAGACAGATATGAAAGAGCATATTAGATGTTGTTATTACCGTAATAAAAAAAAAAAAAAAAAAAAAAAGATAAAAATCATAGTGCAGAAAGACTCTAAGACAACTATTAAGTATTTGTCATATAAAGAAAATCAAAATTTAACTTATTAGATATTCTGGCACTTTAAAGATTCATCATGAAAAAATACTTCTAACAGTGAAGCATTTATACAATATGTCATTGATGAGCTGTCTGCTTAAACGTTTAAGGAGTTTGGAAAAAGATGAAAAAATGTCAAAGAGTATTTTTATTATTCTGACAGACTGTTTCATTATATTTAAATGTATATTTAATAGTGAAACGGTATGGTATGAGATTTTTAACAGAGCATGGTGGGCTCATTGTCTTGTCCTGACATGGTGGTTAGTGAGCATCACCAAACCAGGCACGTAGCTCGTTGACTAAAATAATGTTAGAGTTATACATCAGACTACTCACCCTGCTATTTGGTTCCATAAGATGCTTAGAGCCAGGGGGAATATTTCTACCTTTGTGGTGATTGAAAGACTATTTTTTTTTTTAATATTATACTGAATGCGAAGCCATTGGATTGAATAAGCTTAAAATTAAGCATATCTTAAAAGCTCGATCGATGGAGACTTAGCTTCTAAATGTCTTCAGTATGAACCTTCCGGAGGACATAAAAGGGCTCCATGTGATAAGAAATGAGCTATCAAGTGCTGTTCTTGAGACATCATCCTCAACTCACTGAAGTCAACAGGAAGCTACTGAGAGTCTTCAGTGGGCTTAGGATCGGATGTTCGGCGTGTTAACGGTAAGAGCATTTTGTGTTCGTTTTGTGCGCTCGGTCGAACGAACCCAGTGAATCTCTATGGCAACCCTGGAGCACCTCACAGGAGCTATGTGCACTAATAGAGTTTTCTTCCCAGAAAGCATTCGCATTGATTTCTCTAGCTTGTGCCTACCGTCTCCTTTTGCCCACCATATCTCAATCTGGGGACCATAGAATTGCCAACATGTCAAAACCATGGCCAATTGCTGTGCTCGCCTCTCTGGGCACTGCGCTTGGCTCCTTGTCTTCATTAGCACCCACCATGATGTAATTAGTAGCATGACGCTTGGGTAAGCCCAAGGTCTAGAAGAATGCTGGTGAAAGTCTTACTAAACATGGAGATGTAATGCAGGAGTGGGTATTATTCTAGAATGACTTCTGTCCTCCCTCTTTTATTTATTTATTTTTTTTAATAAAAAGTATGCTAACAGTTGATGGTTATGTCTGTTGTGGACTTCCATTTTCTTTGTTTTCAAGTAAAATCACAAAGTAAATAAAAGGAACAATGGATCTCATCTTGCTAAATACAGAAATTTCTTATTTATATAAAATAAAAATGAGAATTTTGTAGAAAAAAGTTACCATTTATAAATATTTGTTCCTGTTTGGTGGTATCATCATTGCTAATCCTCTGCGGTGTTGTTTTAGAACATTTCTGCAGTAAATGAAAACCCGGGGTAATGAAACACTTCAGGACCAGCCTGCTGTGACTGACTTCCTTTTGTGTTCCGTGGCTTCGTGCTCATCACGATGGCAGTGTTTGAGGGCCCTTCCCCAGCATGGCACATTTCTTTGTAAGCAATCCATCGGTACGTTGGATGTACCAAGCTGAGCCCAGCTGAGTGTGGGGGGAGGCCAGGCACACAATTCACATTCAGTTATTTACTTACTCTCTGGCCATATATTTAAATGTCTTAATTTTGAACCGCGTCCCAGTGTTTCTGTTAATGATTTTCTTGAAGCCCTTCTTAAATGACTTTAAGAAAATAATAGTGGCATTTATGGTAACAGTCCCCACTATGCTGAGATGTATCAAAGATATCAGATGTTCTCAGTTGGAAGCCATAAAGGCTGTTGTTATACGTCTGCAAGTTTTGGAGAAGAGAATCTGGTCTGCTCTATAAAAGGCTCCTTGGTCAGACATGCCTTTTGGTTTCCCTGTGCTATGGGATGCATTTGACTCCACTGGTCTTTTCGCTTTTTAGTTTTAGCCAGGTCTGCAAATTATTCCTTCCTGCTGGCAATGCGAACCTTGTTAGCTTCCTGGATGATGGGAGCAGCACAGTCACGAGCATATTTTTTGCTGCTCAGTGATGCCTAGCAAAGTGCATCCTGTGAAATGCCACTTCATCTCATGTTTCTCAGTTTCAAACTCATTTTCACATTCAAAATATGGCAAAATTATTGCTGCACAAGACACCACGGCACGTCAGGAAGGATGCTAAGTCATTCATTTAATTAGACAGCAATTGGTGCTGGCTGGAGTGCTCCATAATGCAAAGCAGCAGCGTGTAAGTCAAGGGGACGAACTGCTCAACTGCTCGTTGTTGACTCAGTCTCGAGTTTTGGCATCCGAAGCCATGCCAAGTGGGGCCACCCCAGCATGCTGTGACCAGCACCCGTAGGACAGTGCTGGGCTCTGCTGCTGTGCTGCCTGCCCTCTGGATGTGCAGGAGAATGACAAGTGCTCTATTTCTATACCTTTTAATAAAACAGCACAGTTTGGAGAAAACAAACTTTACTTGATACGCTATTTATATTCTCTCTTATCTTTGATTACCTTTGGCTATGTGATCTAATCATGTCCATTTATTAATGAGGTTCCTTATAGCCACTTCAGGTGATGTAGGAAAATTGACTGTAGGAGCTTACGGAGCAATTTAAGGCCAAATCCTGATTGCTGAACATAATGAAGTATGCTAACTGATGCATGGAGATCTGTTGATTACTTTAAACAACCTTAAATGAAAGAAGACAAATGACCCATGTGGGTGGAATTGATGTAACTGGTCTATGAAAAAATACTTATAAACCAAAAAAAAATTTGCTAAAACTCTTCAAAAAACTCAACCAGTTTCTCTATTTTTGTATCAAGATGGCTTTTTTTTTTTCCTAAATTTCTGCCACCAAACTATTCTTTGCCACCCAGGTGCTTTGTGGTGCCACACTTTTCCCATGCAGGGACAGGGTACACATGAGAATGAGCTACACTGCGGGGCCAGGTGAGACAGTTTGCTCTTTTACATGTAAAGCATTGTGATAATTTTCTTATTTGGGTTTATGAACTTTACAAATCACTCCTTAGGATCAATAATTAAGGTGTCATTTACATATTCGTGTTAAGGAAATGAGTAACATTTATCTTCGGTGAGTTCTCAAAATGAAGTCAGGTGTTTTGGCACAGTCTGCATCTTTGGCATTTGCAGTCTGCATACTTGAGTCTGTAACACTGCTTAAATCCCAATATCACGGGCACTATATCTTTAAAATTAAAACCAGAATTTTGTATATAAATGTGGATATTTTGCTAGGATATTATCAATCATTTCACCTTTTATTTACATAGAATATCTTGTATTTTAGATGGATATACTGACACTGCATTAAAACCCAGCATTTTTAAGGGTCTTGTAGCTGAATGGTGCTGCATTTTACACAATAAAATATTAGGGCTTTTATCAATAGTCATAGAAAATGATGTTTCAGTAGCTTTGTGCCTTTTTTTTTTTTTTTTTCAATGACCCCAGTACAGTTTTATATTTCTCTCAATGCCCCCAGTACAGTTTTATATTTCTCTCAATGCCTTGTTAAATACAGCAATGGTTGGTAACAACAGCAAGGTAAACACTTGTTCCTGACTAACTGAACAAAACTGGCAAGCAACAGCAAACACAACTGCTCTCCGGGGAGCTGGCTTGGAGTGCATGAAAAACTCTTATTTCTGAGAGTTACTTTTAAAATTCTTGACCTTCAGGAAACAGTTCAATTTTACCATAAATAAGCAATGACTTTCCCATGTCAGTGGGGGAGAGTGAAGAGATTCTTCTCTTTCTGTGAATATTTTTATGCTGCGGTGCTGCAGAGGCAGAAACCCAGCAGCGCTGAGCCAGGGTGGGAGGGCAGCGCTCCTGGCGCGGGATCTTGCAGAAAAATAAATGGGGCCATTCCTCCTCTTCCCAAAAAAGGTCCCCCACCCTCCCTATGTCACCAGCAGCAGGTTGCTGACTACTTCTGTGCTTAGGTCTTACACCCAGAAAATATAAACCAGTCCTTGAGGACAGGCTCAAATTGGATCTGTGAGCTATTTGATATTTTCTTACTTTTTTTTTTTGTACTGTGTACTTGTCCCTCCTCCCCCCCCAAAAAAAATAATAAAATTACCAAAGAGATAAAAGCCTATGATATGTGGATATTTGTCTTCATTTTCATGATCACAAATCTAGTTGGTTTTTTTGTTTTGTTTTTTTTTGTTTGTTTGTTTGTTTGTTTGTTTGTTTTAATTTGGTGGGGCTGGAGATGGGAGACGTGATACTTTTTTCTTGCACAAGTTTGGAGTCGCTGCAGGTTAGCATTCCATAATTATTTTTGTCATAAAGATGAATGCCATCCTAAAAGAGTTGGAAGCTAACAGCACCTCGGCTTTGATATATGAATATTACCACTTTGAATGTTGGAATGGCATTATAGATGGTTTATGGTTTTATGACTATGAGACATTTCTTAGTCTCTGATTCAGAAATACATTCCCTACAAATTTTACAGCAACTTCTGGTCTTTGGCTTTTTTTTTTCTTTTTTTTTTTTTTCTTTTGGCTGATCTTTGATTTCAAAATGCTTCTTGAAGTGAAATTAAAAAGATCATAGGGTTTTAGAGAACATATATCACCTAACTTAGGTGCAGAGTAGTCCCCTTTAGCCACCTCTACTTTAGTACCCTGCAATGCCAAGGAAGGGCTGCACTGCACTAATTCATTCCAAGTCCTGTTGGGAAATCACAGAGCCCTCACAGATAGCTATTGCAATCTGAAACAGTTAATGTGTGTTACATTTTCTAAATTGTATACCCTTCTAGCTATACAAAGATCATGCAAATGTGATATTTAAAAGAATATATTTGCAGAATTGTAGTTTTTAAATGAAAATGGCATCATTTTGTTTATAATGCATTTCTCCCCTCACCCCTAGCCTGCCAAAGCTCTCGCGGCTCTGCACATTACAATAAGCACTATTTAAAATATGCTTGAAAAAGCAGTAAAATGGAAGACTGCCCTCTAACGTCAACAGAGCTACCGAAGGGGCTGAAATGCAGTGGAAGGTTATGGAGGAGAATAAAGGTGGGCCGTAACTTCTGCAATTGAGCAGCATTTTGAGTAGGAAGCCAGCTGGGGGTACATTTGAAAATCTGCGGATTTCAAAAGCATCAAAGGGAGCTGAGACACCAGGAACCACTAAAAGCCAAATCTGAGCCTTGAGTGCTTTTTGCTTTGAAAATTCTTTCCCAGGCAAGGACTGGGCCTTTTCCTTATTCTCTTTTACTGGCATATTCATCTATCAGTGAGTGAGGCTGAGCAAGAGGAGAACTTGGGTGTGGGTAGGTCCTCAGGTCTGCTTTGGACCAAAGTCCACTGGCAGTGAATGGCACATAGAGATGACTCTGCTCTCTGTCAGCTTTGTGGTAAATGAAGTTTGGAAAAGAAGAACAGAGTTTCTCTGGTGTTGAATATATGATGAACCCTATGAGATGATGCAGGTCTGCTAGGAATGTGATTGTGCACGTATCTCAGCAGCATCACAGCCTCGTACCTGGGGAAGGGAACTGTCACTCAGACTGGCCAGGGCCCAGCAAGGACCTGGCAGAAGGCTTCTGATATTTCAAACAGCTTTGTAAAGTTTTGCTATCACATATCTGTCAGGTCCTGGGCCTATTCATGTTCCTACAGAAGATGCTTTAGGAGGCAAAACAAAGAAGTACAAGAACAAATGACTCAAAGTGTTAATTTGTGGGTTTTTGGAAAGGTGGTCTCCATGAAAAGCTAGACTCTAAATACAAACTATTTTTTATTATGACGCCAGTTGTTAAAATGCACAGGTTGAAGTAAACACATATTGGATCTATTACAGCTTCCTACTTCAAAACGCTTACCATAATAATATTATTAAAAAAAAATCAATGTTTGAATATGCCGGTGGATAAATAACAAAGATTAATGAACACAAGGCATGAATCTTGGTATGAGCTCTGGTTGTGTTTACATACACATCCTCTTTTCTGCCTTTTTTCTGATTTGTCTGCTGCCACATTTTTGGAGTTTGTTTTAAGTTGTTGACTGATGGCAGATTTCTGTGGATTTCCAGCTGGGCTGTTTGTGGTGTGACTACCAGTTCGCATGCTGGCTTCTGTCTCACCCTGGGATCATGGCTGCTTAACCATGGAGAAGTATTTGGGGAATAAACATAAAATGTGTTTCCACAAACACTCCTGGCTGCAGTGCTTAATTTTTCTGATCACTCAGCCAGCTCTTAGGAATATTCACAGGGAAAGAACACCAAGGTGGAGGCAAATTCAGACGAATGAAACATCAATCACTTATTCACTGAAAAATATTTACAGTATTTTCTAACTTGAGAAAGGAATAATTTAATGAAATGTGCATCCTAGGGGGTTTTACGAGGAAATTTTATTCCAAACATTTGCACTCCATGCAGAAACTGTGCACTCATCAAGTATTGAAAAAGGCCAGAAATGAAACAAACCCCCAAAGGGATATGAACAGGGCTAGCCAGAAATCTTCTGAAAACATTTTTCCATTGGAAAATGCCAGATCATAAAAAATGAAGCGATCTGAGAAAAATCAATCAATCTTGACAAAGTCGCAGCGAGGAAGATCCCCTGCCAGCTTGCCTGCCAGACTCCCCGTTCTGCTCCCTCTGGGTCTGGGATGGATGCTGCTCGCCCATCCAGGCACCCAGGGTCGGCATGGATGTGGGGTGCTGGCTGACCTGGAGCCCCATGTCCACGCCAGCCCTGGGGGAAGCAAGGAGCTGAGCACCAGATATCCATCCTATGTGTGTTTGTTTGGCTTTACCATTTATTAGTGTATATATATATTTATATATTTTTTTAAATCTCAGGATTCCTTGCACTGGAGTTTCTGGTCAGCCGCAAAAGAGAAGGAAACCCAAGCTGAAAGCTAATGGCCATAACTTATAGAAAACATGTACCCATTTAGCATAGTGCCTGTCTTTAAAGCATTGGCACATTTAAGTTAATAATAGTATTTATTCTTTGTATTTGAGTGCTTTTCAGATAATCTAAAGCAAGCTGAGCATCCATGGTGCTAAGATGCTGTAAAAAGAGAGAGAAGTGCCCAGCCTTGGAGAGCTGCCACTTAAACGGGCCATTCCTGAACAGCAGTGCAGGTATTTTTGGTGGGTCTTGAGTCTTTTCTAAATCTCATTATATCCTCGTTGCAGGCATTAACCCCGCAGCTACTGCATCTGCACTAATGTGGGTGCAGTGAGGGGGTGTCCAGGGCTGGGGTTTGCAGCTAGCGGCTGTGCTGGCTCCACACCCATGGTGCTGAGTACAAGCTCAGGATGCTTATGCGTTAAAATAAGCATATCTTTTTTTACATCTTAGCTATAGCACAATGTGATTTCCCAGACATAAAGGAGGTGTTCCGACACGTATTGGCATCTGTTTTGGGTACATATGTGTAGGCTTCAGATGCCTGTTAGCAGATGGAGCTGGTGCAGATGGCATGGCTATCACATATGGGGGGGAGTGTTTGATTCCTCCGAGTAGGAGTGCAATGTTATTCTCAATCAGAGGGGTCAGAAGAGCTTTCACTTGTCACTTAGCATTCTTGGTACCTGTTATTTCAGGATGGAAAAATCTGTAAATATTGCCTGTGGAGGCTCGGTGCCGGAAGCTTAGGTGGGACGGGCATTCGGTGTTTCCAGATAAGGCAGTCTGCACCCTGGAAGTTAATTCTGATAAATGCTGATTAATTGCTCTTTCTTTTTAATAAATTCCATAAGGAGATAGGAAGCTTTCCTGCACACAGCTATGACCTGGTTTAAATTAAGATTCAGGAGGGTGATGGGAACACGCCATTGCTGAATGTGTGGGGAGAGCAGGGAAATATTGCAGTGCTCTCATTTTCGAGAAACAATTTCTAGCGCTCTCTTTCAAAACACAATGCACAGTAGTGGGTAGAAACCAATATTAAATCTGTCATGCTTTTATCTTGTTCTTAACATCTCTGTTTGAAATCTAAATGAACTTGCACAGAAAAGCAAGGATCCCTCTAACGAAGCAGCATTCTGGCAGCAGAAACAACAGCCAGGCTCGAAAGGGAGCAAAATCCCCATATCTGCTCTCTCCTGACAATATATAACCTATTAAAAGCAAAGTACCCTGCTGCAGTGACTAAGTGTTTTATTGTATGGATTTTCTTAGAATTTTAATGGGAGAAACCAAGTAACAAGTAAGATTCTTCCAGCTTAATAGCTGATAGAGTGGATTATATGGAAAGTGATACCTTTTATCTTTTCCTAATGAAAACACTGCCACCAGCTGGTTAATAAATGGTTTTGACTAGGGTTTTATATAGGAAAAAAACTTTTGTGAACACCCACAGCTAAGCTGGGACTGATATTTTTGGTCGATATGTTTTCAGAATAGAGAGAACTGGAGTCCAGGCACTTCCAGGCTTTGTAAGGGATTAAAGTTAAATAAATAGCAAAATAAATATGAAAACCCAAGGCATATGAAATATATTGAAATCAATTTGCTCTGCTTTTTCAGATTCACAGGTTTTGTTTGTTTGTTTTTACTGGTGGACCGTGCTTTGTTGAATCACTGCGCACAGGGACTGCGATCAAATCTGACAGCTGTATGTCCTGACAGCTGCATATAGCGCCATTACGGGTTCTGGTGCCAAGGCTTCTGGATGGTGCCATAAATGCCATCAGCTCTTTACTTGTTATTTTCCTAAAATATCAGTGGTGGCTACGAGGCTTTGGCTGGGTTGACATTTCAATTGGCACATTGGTTTTTACGCCTGTGCTCGAGACAATTCATGTGCTCAAAACAATCGTTTCAGGTTCTCTGCAGACCCAAGAAAAATGCACTTCAGGTTTTTAAAGTTGCCATAACAATCACAGGGAAGAGAAATCTTGTAAATAGAGGCTAAGGTTCAGAGGCATAATTCTGTGCTCAGATGGGATTCGCAATTGATCTTGTGTCCAAGAGAAAGGGGACGTATTGCAGTCCCAGAAGCTGCCATTCCAGCACGAGATGTGTTTCAACACTTTCCTTATGACTGACAATCAACTTTGGCCCCAGACTCAGGCTGTGACTTATTTTTTCCCCCAATTTTTTCAGCACACTGAAGCCACGAGGAATACCACGGCCTCGTGTGCTCCACCAAGCTTTGAGCTGGAGAGAGATTTCGGCAGCCACAGAACACAGGTGAGCATGGTGGCTGAAGGGAGGCCTCTTCTGCACTGTGAGCAAAGGGTGCTGCTGGGTTTTTGGCACAATGCACACTTCAGGACAAAGATAAACCTCAGAGGGGGCTGGCATGAAGGAGATTTGGATGACACCATTCCTGAAGAGCAATGACGCTGTGGATGAAGAGCTGAAAGCTCTTCACAACCTTCACAAAAAAACAAAAAACCTTCACAAATGAAAAAAAAAACAAAACAACAAACCTCAGTTACTGAGAACAACAGTATCCCCTTCTACACAGCCAACAGTGGAAGAGTTTTTTATGGGTTTATTCTGAATGTCAATATCCCAGTAGAAACATCGCAATAGAAACAGCTTTTTTCATAACATGCATACAAAAAGAGGAAAAATTTAGAACAAACAAACAAACAAAAAGCAAAAAGAGACCCCAAACCTCCTGTTCTGAAATGTTACTTTCAGCAGTTTGCTCCAAACCTGTATAGACCCCTGTAGATAAAGCATCTTTCTGCCAGTGGATGCAAGCTTCAGATGAAATCTGTGTAAGCAACGAGTTAAAAATCCAGCATATCTGGGGTTCAGATATCACTAACCACCTTTAGGGTAATGTCTTGAATTTTCTTCATGTCAGTTTATCAATCATTAAAATGTTACCCCACAAGGGTAACCTTAATGAGGAGCAGATCTCTGCGATGTCTAGAAACAAGTTGGCGATGAGCGTGTTGGTTTGTACCAGAGTTCAAGTTTGTTCTTAATATCTGAGCTGTGCATGATTGTCTTGAGAGCTCATTAGGCCTAATTTCATAGTCAGCAGAAAGCTGAATCAGCTAAGGACTGGTTCAGGTCTTTGCACTATGTAAGTGCCTTCACAAAAATTGCAAATATCCTGGCATGAAAGGGATGCACCTAAAAAGCTCTTCCCTTTTTAAGCACCCTAAGGGAGAAGTTTAGTATGTCAGTTCTGCATTTCTTTTCAACTTAAAAGTAATTCCAAGTTTGCGTTAAAATATTTACTGCTTGTATTCATGGATTGGGATCTTTATATTCTAATTGTATATACTTTTTATTTTTATTTATTATGATGATTTTTAGGTAGGTCTGAGTCTGTTCTGACCTGATAAGGTAAGAACTAAGAGAACAAACCAACTGAAAACTCAACACATTTAAAATGAAGTAGATACTTGAGACATTTCTAGGGGAAAAGTCAATGAATGACATTTTTTTCTGCAGATACTACAAGTTTCTGCCAAGCTTTTCCTCTTACCTTAACAGTACCAAGACTTAAAATAATTCATGTTATTGGTTTTAACAAGAAGTAGAGATAAATTATTAAATGATCCCAAGTATTCTACAAGCATTATGGTTTCAAACCAACAGCCCACAAGTCATGCTCAGGGCTTCTTGTGACGAGTTATTCTCCCCAAACAAGCATGTGCTGCAATCTTCCGTGATGTGAGACCAAATTAATTGCTGCTGTTGTTCCTTGGAAACTAACATTTCTCTAATGATCCAGTATCTCATTAGGCAGCACTAAAATACTGTTTTTGCTAAAGAGCGGTTTGCCCACGGAGGACCTCCTTGGCACCTGATTTGTTGCAAGCTGACAGCAGGCATAGTACCTTAAAACATCACAGAATCAGAGCTGTTTTATCTGTGTGCCTACCACATCTAAGTGTGTATTACTTTTCATGTCTATGAAAACACCTAAGTAGAATATTGATGTTCAGCAATAACAGCAAAATAAATACATTCAAGTCCATTGGAATAATTGGCTGCAGAACTTTTCCTTTGATGATGAAATTTTACACATTGGTCTGGATGATGCCATGTTCTTGCAGTAGTCCCATTCACTTGAAAAATAAGGCAGTGTGGAGACATGGGGAGCTGGTCCCATGGCTCTGGGGATGCCCACAGCAGTGCTGCACAGTGCAGGGTTAGTGCAGGAAAGGTAAAGCACATTAACCCCCGCCTGGAAGCTCTCATCCAGGAGGAGACATCTCTTAGCTTGCTGTACTGTAATCCTGCCTTAGAGAGGAGGATTAGAGGAGGATTAAGCTACAGTGAACCAAGGTCACTCTATTCCCAAGTGACAGACTTCACACAGAGATTTAGTATAATTTGGAAAATACCCGTTGACTTCTCACGGCCGTCTGATTTTCCATGTCTTCCCTGAGCCTGCCGGTGCAGGCATGACCTTAGTACTGGAGGTTTCAGAGACGTAGCTTCAGGGGGTGATCTCTACACTTTCTCATCTCTAGGGGTGATGGAGAAACTTGGGATGACCATCGGATCGCTAGCATCTCTGCTGGCCACCCAGGACAGGCATTGCCTCCAGAGAGAGGCCATAATTCCCCTCTAGCTAGCTGAGGCTGGCTGGATCTCCAAGGGCAAGCACAGCATCCTACACAGGGGCATGGGTCCAGCTCTGTTTTGGCAAAGAAAAGTTATTCTGTAATTAAACAAAACAAAACAAAATAAAACAAAATAAAACACAAGTATTTTCACCGTACAAGTCATTAAAAGGAGATATTTAGACACCTGCCTCTTTCCAGCTTCTGCAGAGGTCATTCTGGATTCTGAATTTACTATTCAATTAGAGCTTTTCTTATCAACAAAAGGTAATTGAACATTTGAGTTCAGTTAAGCAGCTGAGGCTTAACACAGGATATGAAATGGCTAAATCTAACCTGAAGATGTATGTGACTGGCTGCTATTTTGGGGCAGATATGTACATTTTTTCTATTGTGAGACTGCTTTATTTTGCTGGACACTGGTGGCCAGGCTGTTCTGAGTTATCTGGCAGCTCGTGAAGTGTCTCAGGGTAATTAAACTTTTAAAGGCATGCTTGTGTGATTCTGACTGCTTGGGTATATATATCTTCTAAACTACAGATTACCTTGCACATTTGAGAACTCTGCATTATACAATAGTGCATTATGAGCTACACAGTAATGCTAATTACACTTATAATTATCACAAAGTCTGAAAGAAGAAATAGAGAATTTAGGAGATGGATTGCAGTGATTCTGCAAGCACAGATAACCAATGAAGAGGGCCAGATGCTGCATTATGGCAAAGTCGACGTGCCACTTTTCTCCCTCTTTTAAGACCACGTCAAAGACTGGGCACCTCACACTTGGAAGTACCTATGGGTTCTGCATCCTTGTGCTCACATCCTCCAGCTCCCTCTGCACCCCTTTATTCACCATAGACATGGGTCTGCCCAGAAGGTGCATGCATGTAGGAGGATGAACCAGCCCCCTTTGGACTGGGTAGGCCGATCCTCCAGTTGATCCCCGTGGGTTTTGGATCAATTCCCACGACAGCAACACAAGTTATGCAATACTGCCTGTTTAATATTCATGTTTCTGTACAGACCTCATTAACTGTCCTTGCATTAGCTCCCAGATGCACTGAGTAATTGGATACTTTTATTTTTACAAAGAGAATATGTTGACCTTCAGTTAAATTCAAACAGATATTCCAGGGTATGATTTAGAAAGCTTACCCTGAGAAAATGAAGATTGTCGTGTGTCAGACATTACAAATATCTTTATTTCCTCTCTGTCTGTTTCTGGGGCTTTACTTCTGATTCAGCACATTAACACCTGCAAGAAAAGCTGTTTTCCCAATGTTCCTGGCAGATTTTTGCTCTGGATTATTTTAGATTGCAATGTTTTGCTTGATGATAAGATGTAAATAAACCCAAAGGCTCCTATTCCCCTTTGATAAATGAATTAATAGAATAAAAGATGAAACAGTCTCTCTTAAAAATGTTTGCATACATTACACAGTTGTGAAGCTTTCAGAAAGTTACTCATGCAAGGAATGAAAGCAAAGTAATGCTGTACTGAAGTTCTGTGTTGTATTTTATCAGGTTATCAACTAAGCATCAGGTTATTAAGTTAGCTTAGTTTCCCAAGACCTCCTTATGGACACCCAGTCAACTTTAAAAGTGGAACAATGAAATAGCTCCATATTTAGAAGAAATGAGTGGCTACAAGTGTATGTGATCAGGCAGTAGAAATGGTGGTAGCATTCAGCAGAGACTTCTGCAAACAGAGCTGTTACTTCTACAATAGATTCCTGACAAGTCCAGAACAAATATTCTGACAGGGAATCGACTTCTGAATTGTGTGAGCCAAACACTTTGAAAAATGCTTTGTGTTGACTCAGTCAAAGGTTTTCTACATTGTTAATAAACTCAGCTCTTTCACTCTTCCAAAGAGTTATCTCTGTGTTCTTCAGTGTATTTGGGTTCTCATTGCAGGAATTTGTTAATGTAGGAATAATCAGTTAACTCTTACATATTTACCTGATGAAAAGTCCTTCATGAACTACAGTGGACTTCGAATCAGCACCTTAAAATTATACATTAGATTTTGAAATATTTTCACGTAAGAAATTATTTAAGATCTTCCAGGCTAACAATGCCTGCTGTTTTATGCCATGTTTCCAATAGTAACATGAGTCTCTTGGAAAAGAGGGAAAGAACTACCCTGAGGGGGAAGAAAACAAGAATGGAAAATACAGGCTTATGAAAACACTTGTTTCCCAATGACTAAACAGAGAGTGTATTTTCATTATGTCTTTCTTTGCAAGACCACTACTGGTAAAGGGACAGCTGCAGCTTCCTTGTGGCATCATGCTGTTCTTCAAAAGAGGCTTCTCATTCTCCCAGGTGGCTCTTTTCTGACATACAACAGTAATAAATGAACAAATATGGGAGACTAATATTATGAGTCAGAAAAAAAAAAAAAATCACAATTAAATCAATCCCACAGAAGTAAAGATGAAAGAGACTCAAGAGATGGTTCAACCCCAGATCTTGCCTAGCCTCCAAGCAAAACCACATTTTGAGTTGGTAAGTGTCCTGCTGTGGCAGCAGCAAAAAGCAACACTAGAGGCACTGAAAATGTGAGGGTCTTGTCTGTCTAGACTGCTCCTGGAAGATCGATTAAGAATTCTTAGAATGTCTCTTGTTAACATTGTGATGATCTCATTTTGCCTGTTTTTCAATGGTCAAGAAGAACAGCTGGCTGCTGGTTTCTCCCCATGAAACAGCCTCCCTTTGTCTTCTATTAAATGATATAAAATGTTTAAAGATTTTTAAGAAAGTCTTTTTTTTTAATATTATTTTTATTTTTTTTAATAGTCTGGTAAGTCTCCCTACTGTCCTCCCACCTCTACAGTTTGTCTCTGACCTTTCTTAAATTATGTCATTGGTTTTGCATCAGTCACAGGACTGCTTCATACTGCATCATTCTCCTACTCCCACCACATCTTTAAGTATTGCTACATGGAAAGATACTCCCCACATGAATGTCACCTTTCTGAATGCATACCATTTCCTCACTCTAAGCTAATCTTGAGCTCTGTTTTTTGTTTGTTTGTTTTTCTCCTTCTTTTTGTTTGTTTGTTTGTTTGTTTGTTTGTTTTTTCTATTTTGTGGCATGTTAGTTGTTACAAACTATTTTCTATTCCTGTATCCAAGTCATAAAAGAAAATACCAAATACAATTAGACCAAGAAGAGATTCCTGTGGATCCACACTGAATTATCTCCAAGTGTAAAAGCCATAAATGAATTCATTTATGAGGGTAGAAAATAGTAATTTTCCAGCAACTGAAATCCTGCCATTACTACCAAAGATCCTGTTATCCTGTAGTGCTGGAGTTATTCGCTATTCACTCTATGCTTTATTTATGTGCATGTTGTGGTTCCACATCACTGATGCTAATCTGCTTGCTGAGTTCCTGTCACCTCCATGAATGTTTAAAACCACATGGAAATAGTGCTGTGCTGATCTCAGCACTTGGACACATCTGTCTTCATAGAGAACTCTATAAAAGCCGCGTTCCTGTTAGCAGCCTGACTGCACAAGAGGCTAGCATGGTTTTCCACTAGTGTTACCATCGATTAGTGGTGGAAGCTCCAGGCTTACAGACTCACGAACAAGCAGCACTTGCCACAGGAGCAATCACTTGAATTATCTGTTGTTCAGCTTAGAAAAGGATGAGACAGATTTCCTGTATGAACAGTGAACTCAGGGTGGAATCCATTTCATCTAACTCTGGTCATTTAAGAGCTAAATGTCTGATTAAACAATCTTGCTCTCTTCATAGTAGAGAGAGATCAACGTGCCTAAGGGCAGTTCAACCCACCTGAGTTAACATCTCAAGAGGATGAATCATCCTCTGGAGTCACATCCATCACCTTATCATGTAAGAAAAGCCAGGGTGACAAATATACTCCATGTTTGATAGTCAACCTGGAGCAAGATGAATCCAACCTTCATTGTTCAACCCTGTGCAGCCCATGCTGGAGCTCGACCAAGCCCTTAGCCCAGACATTATATAATCCAACACATTTGCTTAGGGATGGACAGAACATTTGGTTTCGCCGGTCTATTAATCTCAAAAAAAAAAAAGTGTTTATTACAAAGTTCAGCAGATGACACAGAAGAAAAGATTTCTCACTTCCAAATTTCTGTGCTGCTTCAAAACAACAAGATGTGAGCTATGTCATTAGCTTTGTTTTTGTCATCTTCTCTCTCTGATTTTTAAAGCTTTGCACATAAGGCAACTGGAATTGCTACCATATTTTGAGGCAAGTGACATTTCTTTAGCAGAGGTACTAGACAGTTGATGACTCTAGTAATGCTCTAATTATGTGTAGTGAGTTGTCTCTAAGTGCTGTATGAAAATGCTCACTGCATCATTAGCTACCTTGTTGTTTACTAAATGTCTTTTATAATACTATAGGGGCCCAAATGAAGGTTCTGTCAGTGATTGCATTCTGAATTTCTATTTTTAGGGATTTATAATTCAACCATTTATTTTCACTTCAGGCTGAGATCTGGCACACTGATTCTCAGCTGAGACTAAACTTAATTACTAAATTTAAAAGAAAAAATCATTGTGGATGGGTTATATGACTGGATTGTGTTTTTGTTTTGTTTTGCTTTGTTTGTTTGTTTATATAGCACAATGGGAGCTAGTATTTTTCAATACCATTTATTTTTGCATGGAATAGAAGACTTTTTAAAAACACGGGTTTTAAGATCTGAGGTACAGATAGTAGTCTAAATGTGTGAATATGCCTGAGCTCAAGAAAGTGTTGCAAGGGGCAGTGATTTATTCCAAGGATGTGTCTGCAACAGGTTTCTTCGTGGGGGAACCCAGGGACACTGTGTGGGCAGGTGCAGCTCCTGCTTACCCAGCATAAGTCAGACTCCAGCCTGGTGCACAAATTGCCGTCAGGTGTTACAGGCAGGCAATGAGACTTGGCATCCGTGGAGATGATGCAAAAGTGTCAGCGGCTATCGTAGCACAGGTGTTAACCGAAATACTCCAGCTTCATTGTCAGCCTGATACACAGCATACAGTTCTCGGCTGCACTGAAAACTAATAAATTGCTACAAATCTTAAGTTCCCATTTTCGGTGACTAATGGTTCCAATATACACTCATTACTTTTTCATAATTTTTCAGGGTAATAATATAATGCTTCTCTGGGTCCTCAGAAATATTCATTTGTGGTACGTGTTATTGGTTCTTGCACAGTGCTAACAAGTTAAAAATATTAAAGCCTTTAATTGCTCAGAATGAGGTGTCCTTCTGCCTTCTCCTACAAAGGTATTAAAGAAAAAAGAGGAAATTTCTAGAACAAAGTGTTTTTTTCATGCTGTGCATCCTAAGCACAGATCACCAGTTAAACTGTGAGCCAAAATGTATTTTGTTTTTCCATTTGAATGTGTTAAACATTCTGTTTTTTTTAAAAATGTTTTTGAAAAGTCCCTGGATAGATGGAAATGTCAGTGAGATGTGTGCTGTGATGAAAAGAATGGTTATTGCCCTATGCTAGCACCACAACTGCCAGAGAATCTAAAATAAAATTACAACAATTTAAAAATAACACAAAGAATTTATTGGGTTGCTACAAACATATCCAAATGTGACCGGCTGCAAGAGGATTTGTGTTGCTGGTGGAGTAATTAGAGTGGCAATCTGACACATTGTTTGGCAATGCCTAATATTAGTAATATTTTGTCAAGTGTTATAAATAATCTAGAAATAGTCTGGAATGATCATTTAATGGCTGACTCAGCTGGTGCTTCCTAGACCATTTTTCATCAGTACATGACTACACAGTCATTTTTTAAAAACATGCTATTATTTCTTATAATTTTGCAAAGGAATTAATCCTCGTAAAGTGGAAGACATCCACTTTTAAAGCACTGGTGCTCTGACCTGGTGGGAGCCAAGCAAGACAGCATGAATTATCTCACCCAAAGGAAAATGCAGGTGCATGGGGAGTGCTCTGAGTCAATGACGTCTCCCATTAGATATTACAAAACCATGGTGTACGGTGAGTTATCCAACTCAAAAGCAGCAGAGATGCAGTGGTGCAAGGCTGTGGCTAGGGTGGAAGGGTCAGAGACCTTTTGAATACATTTTTCCATTTCAGAACGCCATGGCTTAGTTGGTTAAACTTGGATTGTGTACCAGGACATAATTAAGTTATTTAATTATCCAACCAACATTTTAGACAGAAATTTTAGTCATAGTCATCTAAATAATAAGCACTGCCCTAAATCATCCACTCTACTCCCCCTAAATCATACAGTTTTAGTTTTCTCCAGTGACTTGAGTAATAACATAGCAGAACATTTTATAACAAATATTCCATTATCTTTTTTATGTTTCAAAATAGATTTATAAAAATGTTTTTCTTAGTGTTTTCAATTACAAGAGAAAGCTGTACATCATGTAAGTGCCTCACATAATTCAACCGATAATCTCAGCAGTCAATTAAATTTTAAATGCTTCTCCATTAAATACTTATTTTACCACAGTAAATAATTTAACATGTTTCCATTTAAAATTGTTTCACTTCACAAAGTTTTCAATCTTCTTTTTTAATAAAATCACATCATTCTATTTATTGAAATAAAATAACTTTTATTTAAAGATTTTTTGTAGTACATTAGCGTTTAGTAACTCTGTACATATGTTTCCATCCTAGTAATCTGTAAAAACATAAAATAAATAAATAGATAAATACCCTGAAATCAAGAGATGAAACTGAAATGCCCTGCATCAATTTCTATCCCAAGTTCCTATCCAAAATGTGTACCTACTTATTGTCACAGTTGGTAATGACCAAAATAGTCCAAGTTACAGATTTATTTGGACATATCTGAATAACTTGCCAGGGCAATCATCCTCAGTGTTTTTCTATGCTTACCTTACCCAAAAACACTCTTAATTTTTTGTTGATTTTGAACAAGAGAACCTTGCTCTAACTCAAATATCATTTAAAAGTCAGTGTTTGCAGAGAGTTACTCTTCATGCACAGATTGGAATCAGAGATTTCCCCTCTGCATACTGAAATCTGCTAAGTGACTTTACTGAGAAATGGACAATAGATTAGAAAAATACTTATGGAAGGATGGGAAGAATATTTATATATATATATATATATATTTTATGGAGGGGATAATAACAAAGGCAGCTTAAATTTTGCATTGAGAATCTAAACTCCACTGAGTACTAATAGCATGTGAAAGAATTATAAAATATGAAATTTAGAATGATTGAAAAGATGTTATTGCATTTATGATATCTTGGTTAATATTCACTTAGAAAGGCTGGTTTTAAACAAAGTGGTGCATGAAAGCATGTGCCAGCACGGAGTTGTGCCTTGCCCACAGCAGACCAAGATAACCCATCTTCCTTACTCACACCTTTGCCTGTTGCATGACTCCAGGATAAATATAAATCTTTTTCTGTCATGTTTTCTTTATTTGTGCAGCTGAACTAGAGCATACGATGTTCTACCTCCCACCCAGATGACAATGCCCTGCAAAATTTATAGCTGACATTGCTTTATTAGCTCAGAATTGACTGTGGCATGCAGAGCAGGACCGCCCCGCTAACACGCTTGCTAACATTGGAGGTCTCGGCCTGCATAAAACTTACACTTCAGGCTGGGAAAGGTCAACACCCAGAAGCTGTTTGTACTGATTGCTAATAGACTAACAAGCCTTTAAAATTATGTTAATGGGATGGAAAATATTCTGTTGACGAGGATGTGCTGCGGTTTAATTTCATATATTTATCTCATTAATTTCATAGCATGAATTGTGTTTTCTGAGCATCGTTCATGAGCATAAACCACTTATCCCTCACTCATTGTTTTGTAGTCCCCCTTTTTTTGTTGTTACAGGCTCTACTGGCCTGAGATTATCATAAAGCCTTTGGAGCAGAGATATGTATTTGGGCAGCATCCAGCATGGTGGGACCTTCTCTTGATTTGAGCACTGACACTATGAAAATGATACTCAACAGCCATCATGTGCAACATATGGAAAATTATGATAATACTGCCTTTAAAGTCTTTTAATTAAATATGATTATGAGTACACCGTTGTTCTGCAGAAAACATTATCGAAGCCCATAAGAAACTTCATGGGTATTGGACTAGCTCGAAGGAAACTTGCTTATTTCTAGTTAGTTTGTATTAATTGAAAGCTTTTAATAAATTAGTATTACAGTAAAAAATAAATGTTTGTGTTAGCATATATAGCTGTTGCCCTTAGGCATTCTTCTGTGGGATAATTGCAGATATTAATGATTTCTGTACTTCAAAGCACTTTAGATTTTGACTCAAAAATAAAACAATGTTTTTATAGATAAAACAGAGGAACTGCTTAGGAGGATGAGATGATATTTTGGAAAATGCCTCACTTTAGCACCCACCGTTGTCAGCAGAAGGGTGTGTGAGCAGGGTTATGTCCAGCACCATGTCACTGAGCACAGCTAGGAAGCTGCCAGCACTTAGGGATGTGCATCACCCAGCAGTGGATTGCAGGGGTGGCTGCTCCCCTCTTACACTTTCTGCACTTCCACAGCTCCTTGCAGTACTTTGCTATTGAAAAACAAACAAAAAATATATATAAACAAACAAAACAAACAAAAAACACCACCACCACCACCAACAAAAAGATATTTTTCTTAGAGTTCACTGATTTTGGCCAAAGAAGCCCTTCAGAGATGACCATGTTGGTGGACATCCTCGGCTTTTTTTCAATTTGTATTTCCTGCTTTGGTTAGTGCTTCGGTCAGCTGCACAGGTGTTTTGCACACAGAGGGAAAGGAAAACTCATCTTAGTCTGTGGAAATGTTGTATGAATAGAAGAATGACTTTGCATGCAAGAAAATACAAGGTGAGGAATATAAAAAGAGCAGACCGAGGAAGTAACTAGTGACAGCTACTTCTTCTGTAAAGACAGAAGAAATTGAGGTTGCTCAGAAAGAGCTGAAGAGTAAACACAGCTAATAAGCAAAGTAAATATGTGTTTGACCACGTGGGAGTAAATAAGCTTTACAGAATAATCTGAGACAAGCTTTTAATAGTTTCTGTGAGCTTTTTGGTATGTAAGAGGGAAAGAGGAGCAGGCTGGCCTATGCAGGGCCTAAACATCACTTTGGATCCACAGCACCACGTCCCCATGTCCTTAGGCATTTCCATCCTCCAAGCAGGCTCTTGCAAATCCTGTGGCATGCAGCATGGACACAGCCTCTTCAGCTCTGTGTTCCACCTGGATGAAGTGCTGCCAGGCCCTGAAGATGTAACGATGGACAGGACCGGGGAGATGCTGATGTCCCTCTCATTACAGCTGCCTTGAACCTTGATCGGAGTGGTTGTGGAGTCTCCCTCCTCAGAGATCTTCAAAATTCACCTGGATGTGGCCCTGGGCAACCTGCTTGAGCAGGTGTTGGATCAGATGGCCTCCAGAAGTCCCTTCGAACCTCAGTCTTTCTGGGATTCTCTGATTCTGTGTCCTCACTGTCCCCATTTGTCCTCCAGCCTCTCGCACAGAGCCCACGTGTGCACCACTGTGGCCAAGGCAGCTCCACCACTGGATCGGTCACCTTGCTGTGTGATGCCAAGCTGCCTGTCAGATCCTGAGTGCCAAAGCTGATTTTTGAAAGATTTCCATCACTCTAATTAATTAAAAGCAACTTCTGCAACACCGGCATGGTCTTGTTTGCTTGTGAGACAAACCAGCCCGCCCCTCCCTAGCGCTGAAATGGGAAGTGGATTTGCTCAAGGGAGCTGGCCTGCTCCAGCTGCTCTGTGTGAGGTGGTGGGGTGATCCTCAGGCATCCATCTATGCATTGAGATACATGCATATCATATATTTATATCATATATCTCATATAATATACATCGATGCTACTCCATCACACCAAACATGATGGGGTCATGCACTGTGAATGCTCTGCACCGTGCCAGGGATGCTCTATTGTGGTCTGCAGAGTGGCTGCTCATGCCAAATCCTCTGCTTTTGGTAGCCAACAACATCACACAATGGCGTTAGTGCCAGGGGACAAAGAAATGACCTCAGTCTGGCTCCCTAAATGGTTCCTTACCTGCCAGCAGGACCTTTGTCTGATGGAATATGGTACACTGAAAAGGAAGGAAATACAAATAAGAGCAATTGGAAAAGGAAAGCCATTGAATAGTATACAAAAGTGACACTGGGAATAGAGCAGTGCATGCTCAGCCACATGGTTAGTTTGCTGGCTTTGCTGTCTCCTCACATCTCTTCGTACAGAAAGCAGGTCTCCCAGCAGTGCTTAAAACATGCTGAACATTGACGCAGAAGCAGCACAAGACACATCCAAATGAAATAAAATCTCATGGAGGGTGTAAAATTAAAAACAACCATATGAAATATAACCCCTTTGGCCAAGCATGAAGCCGTGGAAGTTCTTGTTCTGCATTGCATCCTAGCAGTGCTAGTGCTGAAGCTCCACGTAGTCTGTCGGTGGATGTGTGTCCAATGCTCGCAGCCTCCTGCAGTGCACAGAAACACCTGCACTAAAAATCCAACCAGTTCAATATGAAAACTCATAGGGTCCTAAAAATTGCCTCAGCTCTGGGCTGTGATAGTCCACTTGTTGCCTGCTGAATTGCAGCAGACACCATGGAGAGATAACAGTTCATTGCTGCTTACAGTGCCTCTGCTTTATTTCTTTTCGTGACTTCCTTCTGTTTAGCATTCACACAGAGCCTATTGAATGACACAAAAGGTGGAGTTGGGTGGTTTTTGCTTTTGGTTTTGTTTTTCTTCTCTTTTTTTTTGCTTATGCATAAAAGAATCATAATAGTCCTTAAAAGCTGTTATTCTCCATGCTGGGATAACACTCTTTAGCCCCCTGCTGCAAACAACACATTCTGAATGCAGCATCTCCGTTATGAGCAGTAACCCTCAGTGCTCAATAGGTTTTGGGCAGCCCTCAGCCACCCACTTCTCCTCACGGCTGCACATCGTGCAGCTCCACGGGCTTCGAGCATGGAGTTTTCCACCTGGGATGGCTGCAGGTGCAGAGCAGCAGGAGATGCCGGCTCTGCGTGCATGATGCAGGAGGCCAGGGCACCTTCCCCTGCACGCTGCCTGGCTGAGCACAAGATGCTATTGAGACTAATTTTATTCTTCCATAGCGAATGTCCTTTGAGTATATGATGCAGCCGTTGCTGTGGCCATTAGGATCCAGCTGTTCCAGCTGTTTTGTATCAGCCAGATATGGGGATGTGTAGCTACATACATATATTTTCTGCTTCACCTGGTCTCCCATCCCCAGCCTAATGGGGGATGCAACTTTAAGCCATTAGAAGATTCAGCCACAGCATCATCTTTTTGGAGTGGGAAGGTTCTCACTGCTCAGATCCCGGTCACCTGGGGGCACGAGGATCAGCCTTTCCCAATGGACTGTGAGGCCGGCAGTCTCTGCTGTGACACGTGAGACATAGAAATCACAGACATTGCAGGGAAGGACTGAGCAAGTAAACTGATTACTTTGTATGCAGGGCTGCTGATTTTTAAATGTGAGGATCTTAGCTATTTGTTTATTGGAATGCCATATGAACCTCATTAAAACACCGTCTATAGTTCATAAGATCTTATTTACTGTTTGTTCAAACAGAATTGAATGATCAACTCCAAACTTGCAATTTTTTTTTTTTTCTTCTTTTTCTCTTTGTTATCCTGCATGTAAGGGCAAAAAACAATAAAGAGATAACAATTAAAGTTTGTTGAGAAAATAACTTCTCAGCATACATGTAGGTTGCATTCCTGCCTCACTTTAGTTGCAGTGCTGTGATTGATGCGAATAAGCTATGAAGTCCTTAAATATTTACATTTTCATACTACACACCAACACAAGCAGAAGGAATGATTTAGTCGTATTACTGTATTCTGCTGCTAAACTGATTCCCGGTAAAACAGGGTCTGTGGCTGAGGTCTCCTTCAAGGAGACCACATTTCTTCTCCTTCTAGGAGACCACAATTCTTCTCCCACAAGGTTCGAAAAATAGTCAGTTGATATTATTCAAATCATCACCATCCCAGTCCCTTCATGGAATGGATATACTACTGAAGTGTATCTTAGGTGTCCACGTTACTCCAGGACGTGTCCTTACCCGTGAGCCCAGCAGGTCCAGTCCCACATCAGAGGGCTGGTGTAATCTCACTGGGGTATTTGCTCTGTAACCCACATTGTGTATCACGCTGTGCCCTGCTATCTTTATGGACATTCATCAGCACATTATCATTCTCAGCAGTTAGTCATTTTTAGAGGAAAGAGAATTTGTGGAAGAAGGTCAAAGAAGATTAATAAGGGACAAAAAGTCTAATAACTACACAATATTAGATGAAAATAGGAGAATGATTACTGCTCACAGTGTGCTGTTTGATCTTATTATCCTGCATTAGTGGAATCCATAATTTACAACTTTAATAAACTCCCAACCTCTTTGGGCCAAGATATACATGTACATGGTTGTTGTTTTTATTAGCAACATAATAGGAAGACGCAATCTGCAACATAATTACTCTGCATAAGCAAACTTCTAATCACTTTCAGTTTTTATTTTATTTTTATTTTTATTTTATTTTTATTTTTTTATGGCAACTAACAGGGACAAAAACAAACAAACTACAGCCCTGAGACTGTGCTCTCACCATCAGGTTTCCAGGATCATAGATTTTGCTCTGTAAATAGAGGTCACTCTATCTTGGAACAGCCATTGAAGAACTGGAAGGATCTAAGTACCAAAGTTCAAATATTTTCCCCTAAAATTGATATTAAACACTCTTTTGTTTTAAAATTCCTAATTAATTTTATGGGAAAAAAAAAAAAAAAGAAAAAAAAAAAAAGAGGTATAGTGTGATTCCTAAGTAGTACAACAAAATAGAACTCAGAAAACTACAAATGATATTCCCAGCTCTGCCTGTAAATTTAGAGCATTTAAATATTCACAGACTTTCAGAGAGAAATAAATCCTTACCATAGAGTTCCATAGGATAACTGCAGAGAATCCCAACACTGATAGGGCTTCACTCAGATTACTTTGTAGGACAATTGCATGGAACTTAATTACACCTGTAACTCATGTTAAATTTTATGAATAAACTTTTCTTCCAGGGTTACTCCCTATTTTGAGTTAATATTTTCAATCTTTTTTATTGTCCTTTTTTTTTAAATTTTTATTTATTTATTTATCTTGTAAAGCAATTTTTCAGCTAGTTTGAGGCTCTCAGTTTCTGTCTCCAGGCAAATGAAGCTAAGCTGAAACAAAATAAAACAGATGTAGTCAGTTTTTGCACTCACAACAAACCTGCCTGAATAATTTTCACAGGGCAGGTGTCTGCCTGCCTTATTTGTGCTCCCATCCTGCTGGGCTAATAATAAGATATTTGTTTGTGTTTTAGCTGTCTTGATGCACTAGAACAGTGTTTTGTGAAGACAGATTTATGTCCATGGTCAGAAACCAGCCAATCTATACAAAATTCTACAACTTTGTATTTTCAGCCTTTCTGGCAATTTGAAGTATCTGTAACCTGGTGCTGCCACTGATTATCTTTGCTATTCTTAACTTATGTGAGAGCTTACCATTATAAAAGGTAGTTGGCGAACAGTATCACACTATTTGCTTGAGCACTGAGCCCCAATCCTAATGTTTCTCTTTGCTCCTACAGCTGAGGTCTCAACGCAGTTCAACATAACACCTTGCTCTGGGAAATGTCACCGTGCTTCTTTTCAGAGTAAATATTAAAGAAGAAAGTAACAAGATGCTAACACATTTCCGGGAGGTTTTTACTTGTTGTCCTTGGCTGTTCCGGTGTAATCTAGTCTTCATTTCAGCCACCTAAACTCCTGCTTCATTCTTTATTACATCGTGTTGCCAGCATCTCTCCACTCTCAATATGTGAGCTGTTTTTCTCTTGTATACATAGCAAACTTGAACAATACATCTTCATTTTAAGGCCTTCCTGGCCTAATTCCATCCATCTACCTATCATTTCTTTCACAGCACGGAGCCAGAGCGCTTGCACTCATCCAGTCAATGGTGCTGACCTTGGCTGCTGCTGCTTAATATACTTAAACAAGCTTTGTTCTCTGCTGCAAAGTCACCTTGCTGTCCTCGGTATTTCTCCTTCCTATTTCATCTTCTGGAATGCCAATAAATAATCCTGCTTTCCATGTCAACCAACATAATTTCATTATTTCTTTGGTGCTTCTGTTTTCTTTTCTATTATTCCTAGAGTCTGTGTTCTGGGGGCCAGCAGTCACTTGTGTGCTTTGGTAGAGTCCTCTTCAGCCAGCCACAACAGAAATTGGACTACTACTACTACTACTACTATTGCTACTACTACTACTACTGTTACTGCTACTAATTGCCTGAGAGAGCTCCATTTTCATATGCTAGATGGGAAAGGATGAAATAGGAGAATTCAGGAAATATGAAACATCGAATTGCAACACTTCCAATCACATAGACACCTACAACAACCGGGTATGTAATTCTATGTGGGCTTCTGTAAACACCATAGAAGCTTTTGCAGGTGTCTCCAACAGGTTCTGGCCAACACATGCATGGGAGGAGGTGGGTAGAGCTGAGAATTAACCAGATCTAACATACCAGCCAGAAAGAAGACAGTCAAGAGCTGGACGAATGGGTTATACCTTGCTTAAATGTTGTTTCTCTCTTTGTTCTTTGTCCTTTACATGTCACACAGATTAACTTCTGATTATGGCCCTAAGGTTGCAGAGGGTTAACTCAATAGATGATATAGGAATATCTGTCAATTCTCTCTTCTTTTACACAGCACATTTGTGTTCGCTGCACCTGAAGGATGGGGTGGAGGAGCCAAACCCCAAAAGGCAAGCAAGCAGCACCAGTGCCAATGCAGGAGGAGAAGCTGAAACCTTTGGGCTTGGAGCCAAAGCCAGTGGGCACCTTCCCTGGAGGTACAGGGAAGGAGAAACAGAATGATTTTATCTTAATTGTGCAAAGCCTCAGCAGGGAAGGTTATCCCCTTGCGAGCAAAGGCTTGGATTTGCATGTGCAATGATGATTTTCCATAGGATTTAGTGGTGGGTAGTGAAAGCGCTGGCTGGCTGGTGTTGGCTGACAGATCAGCTTGGATTTAAGGATAAGGAGGGTCAGCAAAGATCATAAAATGAGCATATTATGCAGTTTATAAAAAGGAAAGTATCCTATGTGGCAGATGCTAGTCATGTCACTTAGTGGTGCCCCTTGAAATGCATTTAGTAGCACTGAATAGAGCAGCATAGGAAAGGTTATGCATAATGCTCATAGTTCAATTTCCATGCATTGTTTAACTTACTAAATCTAATTCACTTTTCCACCCACTACTTAATTTAATTTCCATGCATATAATGGCTGGAATACAGTATTATCGTGCCAGAGGCTAGCAGAAGGACCAGGTAGAGGTCAGGTGAATGTCTGAAAAACAAAACAAATTGCAGAGAACACAGATTGTTTTATTACAGGTTTTTTCATCCTGTTTATAGAACTTTTGCCGTGATTGTTGATGATTTTAAATATTTTCACATTGTTGCAATAACAGAGCTGTTGTCATGATAGAAAAACATAACCTCTGTGTGTCCTTGCTGAATTTCATTGGTTTCTTGGTGACAATCACAGTAATTAAAGGTGGAAAAAGAACTGTAGGTAAACTGTTTGCACTGAGTCATATCATGCAAATATTTTCCTTTTGAGCTTGAGCTAGCCTGAGTTTGAGCTCTGCCAGAAATCTGTTTTGTATGTTTTTGTTATGGGATGTAATTGTTTGGTTTTGTGCATATGAAAACAAAAGCTCAATAAAACCCAGGGTTTGTTTTTCTTTGGGGAGTTGTTCAAAATCTATCTGAAAAAAAAAAATAAAAAAAAATAAAATAAAAAAAAAAGAATATTAAGGTATTTTTTAGGAATAAAGATACGCAATTCCCAGGTCAAAAGTGACCTGTTGTATTTTTCACCCTTCAGTACTCTGACATAACTACAAAAATGGTAGAACAGTGAATTCAACCATGACTATTTTAACAAAAATGTAAACTAGTGTAAAATGTGTTTCCAGTGTAAAAGCTTTACATCGGTAAGACACAGTAAAACACTTGGTGTGTTAGGCAGTAGGCAGGTGTGAGTGGTGTTGCATCAAGCTTTGAGCCCAGACTACGTGCAATAAGAGATTGTAAAATAAGTATTTGAAGATTTTGTTTTAGCCTTGTGTTTTCCATAAACTGAGAGATGTTTTAAGCTGTGTTAGTGATCTCATTTATTTTCCTCAGCTGTGTGGATGACTGTCCATGAGTTTCTCAGTGCTTAAGGTAGCATGACAGCATGATGCTGAAGGTAATCAAAGCAAGAAAGCTTTTCCACCCAGGTAGGTCTTGGAGGACACCAGGTGAGCTAAAGCTCAGAGACACCAGCGGCAGGCCAAGGACCCCACATCCCTCACTTGTCAGGAGTGTAAATCAGCATGTAAGCTTGTAAAGCAAAGGTTTGATGCAAGGAAGCGTAAGAAGCATCCCCCTGCAGTGTCCACAGGTTGTTCATTGTAGGGCTGCTCTGTCTCCAGGGGAATGCATCATGCAAACAGCTCCTCTCGATGATGCACCATCCCATACATCAGTGCAAGAGCATCATACATTACCCGAGTGAGCTGCAGCTCTCACACCGCATTACACCAATCCATCACCGAAGCAAGCTGTTGCTCTAATGATATATTAGTGTAATAATCTGAGCAAGGCATACCAATGATATATTACTCAAAAGATGGCACCATTTATGGCAGCAAGGTTCCAGGAAGATATTCAGAATAATTACGGGCTGCTGGCTGACTTCTACTGGCAAGAAAGTCAGCCAATGTACCCAGGATACGATGAGAGCTGCTTTCCCAGCTTGGGTTGGAAATGCCAGTATTGAAGTAGGCTTGCTGCTAGTATAGTGGCAAATGTTCACTCTTCCTTAGCTGCAGTGAGTTGTTTTTAATTTCCCCTGGTCATTTGGTGGAAAAATTGAGACACCAGTTCCTCTAGGGAGTGCCTTTAGTAGAGAGTAACTTCTTTCCAGGGTCAGGTTTCTATTTCTGCAGTTTTATATGAATAGTTCCTCAGATTTGTGGCTTGTGTTAGGACAGTGACAAATATTGCTTGTTATAATATTACATCCTTACAAATAATCTACATGTTTTATTTTCATTCTGTGCTGTGGCACTTTGGTACCTACCTGGTGTGGCATCATTCATGTCAGTAAACATGGGCAGAGATTAATTTTGCTCATTGGTTTGAAGGTATTCTATCATGAGAAGAAAACTGTCTGCCAAATACTGCATATTTATAACAAACACTATACTTTTGCATAGTCCAATTGGCATTGTTACAGCCTAGCTTTCTGAATCCCTGCTCATCCTGACTTTTTACAGTAGCAAATTAATTGTATCTCATGGGAACAAAATTAAAGCATTCATATAAAGAAAAAAATGTATGTTGTAGAAAATCTAGAAGTAGAAATTATTAAGTGAACAATACTTCTTTTTATCTCTGGCTTGTGTGAGTCAGCGAACCACATTGCTAACATGGACACGGGCTTATAGGGGTTGGCACACCGCAGCGCGAGAAGAAAAATAGAGCAGAAGCATCACCTTTCAAATGAAGGGCGATAAAATAATTAAACAGCCTGGGGGTGGCTTCAGTTCCTTAGATTCTGCAAGTCTTTTTCCAAATAAATGTATGAACTTATGTTTAACATTACAGTATCTATAACAATAATTAATATCACTAGTGCTTCTCTCCAAGGTCTCAAAGTGACTTCACAGGCAATTAGTCCCATGAGGCTGTAAGTATTAATGCCATCCTTTATACAGATGAGATCTGAAGGAAAAAGGGCCTAATTGGCTGAACCAAACCTATTAAAGTACACGGGAGGTCAGACCTGTGACTTTGAGTCAGGTTTCAGTGACTTGTACCAGCTCATGGATCAGTGGTGCGACAATGTCCTGAGCCCCTCTCCAGCCCAGCTTTGTCTGGGGCTCCAGACCAGGACAACAAATCTCCAGTATGGGATGAGTATGGGACACACACAAACAAATCTCCCATATGGGACAAGCAAACTTTGTCAATGTGGGGATGGGAAAGTGGTGCTCTTTTAGAAAAACAGCCTATGGGGAGGCTGAAAGTGAGAACTTGGCCTTTGCGTAACATCAGGAACATATTGCACCTGATGTAAAAACATTTTTCTCAGATGTAACGTCCTTGACTCTTTTTCTGTAAGAAATGCTTCAGTGAGCAATCGATCTTGTAGTTTCCTACCAGTTACACCACATACAGCAAAGTACAATCTAAACTAAATAAATCTGATATGCCACATAGCCCCGATCTTCCTTTGAAAAGGAAATCACAGACTTGCTGAACCATGAATATGATTTCAGGTTGATTTTGTATCACTGGAATCTTTGAAGTGTTGCATATATGAAATGCATGAAATTAACATGCTCTGCCCTCTGGGATTATTATTATTATTATTTTTAAAATCCTTGTTGTTATTTTTTTATTTGTGTGTGTGTGTGTGTGTGTTTGATGAAAAGCATACTAAGGAGCCTACTTAAAAAGTAGGCTGGAAAAAAAAAAAAAGAATTTGTTTTTGGCATAATCAAATTAAAAAAACAAACTGTAATGAACAGTTAGAAGACTGTCACTTTGGTCATCATGGTTAAGGTGCTGAATGGAGCGTGTGATTTATCACACTAATATATGAGGAAGATGTCAGCAAGAGAGGTAAATCCAACGTTGGCTGAAAGCCTTCTCTTTTCCAAGATCACTTCTGTGTAAGGGTGATGCATCTCTGTGCTTCCAGGTTATCAGTTACATCAGCTGTTTTTAACAGTTTTTCAATGCTCAAATTCTCCAGCTCAGCATACTGCACTTGGCAAGAGTCTTGGTGTTGTTAAAAGGTAGATCTCATTTTATTTCTAGGTAAGGTGTATTTCTCTGACCCTAGTGGTGACCCCGAGCATGCTCTAAGGCCCCAGCAAGTTAAATCAGCCCTTGCCTCACATTCATTTGTGCACAACTTCAAACCCTTCAACAAACGCCTGACTCCTAAAACACAGCTGAGTTCCAGGTGCGTGGTTATCTCTCCCCTACACTTTGGTTAGTGAGTTGTAGCTGTCTATAATGTGCAAAACAAGCCCAAAATGCTATGCCAAATATCTCCTTTCATTTAGGCTATGTTCGGGGTCAAATACCTTTGCACAGGAGCAAAGCCAGTGTTGCAAGGAAACAAATCCCACTTAGTGGTGTGCTAGATACACGGCAGCCAGTAGCAGAAGGTCATGAACTTGTAAATATGAGCAATACTCCATGTGTCAACAAAATGAGGTTGGATATTTTTAACCGTTGAGTTGTTTATAAAGCAGTTAGAAAACGAAGAATTAAAGGTCAGCAGTTAAAACTACAAACACTGTCAAGCAAATTTATTGATGAGATGACCGGCAAAATCCTCAGGACATTGGACACTGCCTGGTGAAAACAGGTGAGTTTGGGCTTGGAACAACAGCCAGAGAGAGTCATCCAAAGGCAGTCACTTGGAACTAATGAAGGTGGACTTCAAAGAAACATAAACAACCAGCAGAAAATGAAACTGCCTAATAGCTCAAGCTGCCCCCAAAGGAAGCCAGGAGCTCAAACACTCAGCTGTTATTGCCTTGCAGTTACCAGGGCGGTGTTCTCATGCAATGGCTCCAGTGGTGGTAAGGGCTGAGCTCTGCTGTGAGTTTCTCTGTCTGTCATTCATCAGATTACATAAATTTATGGGTAGAAATTTACATAATCTGGGGCCCGCAGACAGTGAGATGATCAGCAGGAAGGGAACAGAGAGCCAAGGATGCTCAAGCCTTATTCAGGGGTACTTTTGTTACAATGCCCTGCTCCTCCAGATACCCCCTCAGCACTGGCTGCAGCAATATTGTCGATGTACTACATATAACACCACCAAGGAGAAGTTGTCCATTATTTTGCTAAATTTTTGGGTAGAAATCAGAAAGGGGGGCAAGCTGGCATCAGCGGCTGAGCAGACGTCCAGCTCGCGGGCTCCTGGCTGGCAACACGCCTCATGTTCTCTTTGATAGATGGGCTTCCTGGCCAGGGAAATAAATGGGTTTTGTCCACCGTCCAGCACAGCAAGGCTCAGCCAATCTGAAAATAAATCACAGAGCATGATGTAAACACTCATAAAGGCTTTCAAAAACAAAGCAGGTCCTCAAGGAGACATTCTCTGCAATGTCTTTCCATTAAACACGAGTTTTGCAGTAATAAATAGCCTACCTAATAAAAATGAAAAAAAAAAAAAAGACAATAAATAAATAAATAAAATAAAAAATAAAATAAATAAATAAAGAGGTTCCTTGCTGATCCATTGCAGCTGCACAAGATGCTCCCAAAGTGCTGCCCCTTCTGTGGTGGCACTGCCACAGGACATGTAACATTTGATACTGATCCTCTGTTTAGTCCATGGGCATAATGGAAAAGGAGATGCTCCTTGGGAAAAGGAGATATATCTGTAGGCTGATTCTTGACAAAATGGCCATAACAATCTCAATTTACAGTTTTAATTGACAGATGGATAGATGTAATGACATATGTATGTATATCACAATGCTCTTCTCTCCTGCACAGAGTGAAGTGCTTCCCTCTGGGCGAAGCCACCAAGAGAGGCCGCAGCGACACCAGCTCTTCAGGAGAGGTCATTGGGAATTTGGTGGCAAATGTGTTTTCTTCACTGAATGTGAAGGAGAAACCCTTTGACTTCTTCATTCTTCTCTCATAAACAGAAAAATTGTCCTGGCGCAGCAGCCACAACAAATTCTAGCACTGAAATTAGGGTTGCATCTCCCTTCCATCTAGGTGCTAATGTGTGACAGATTTGTAGTAAGGGCCACTACAGTTTGATGGTCTTTCCATAAAATCCATAAAATAATATTTCTTTATCTTTTTTTTTTTTTTTTTCTCAATAAAAGGCAGATGTCACACCTCCAGAATTCAACAGACCAGACACTTTATATTGACATGTCTGAACACTATCAAATTGAAAAGGTCTCTCTACACCAGATCCCTGATATATAGAGCTGAACTAAAATAAGAAATAAAAGTGAAATAGAAATGTAATATACTGAGCATTAAAATATTTGTATGGCCTGTTTTGTATAACCTGCACTTTTATACTACATGTTTTCTAACTCTGGCAGAACATGAAATTTGAGTGTTGAAAAATGGAATCCTGTTGTGTCTGAAAAAGTTATTTTAGGTCAATTTAGATATTTCTAAAAGGCATTAATTATAATTTTGCTCCTTTTTTGAGGTCACAGTACTAAAGTCGCCTGGAGTTATAGGTGGAAATAGATGAAACATAACACCAGTGACATTTTAAAAGCAGTTCTAAAATGGATTTTCTGAAAAATATTCCTCATGCATAGAATATATAACCATATAACCACGCGAGATTATACTAAAGAAAACAGCTCTTTAATTTGAAATGTAAAGGACAAAGGAAGACAAACAAATCAATGCATTTCCCACTTTCTTTCAGACAGATTTTCCTGGCAGGCATCTCATACCCCAATCATACCGGAAGGCAGAAAGTGTTTGGCTGGAGCATACGGAGAGCTTCCTACCGGACCCTTTTCATGTCCAAATTGCTGCTGAGTGATTTGCAGCACGTTTGCTCCCTAATGATGCTGCAGTCAATTTATTTTTCAAGGCAACCTCTTCTGAATTTCAGGTCCTGATCCAGGATCATTTTAATGAGAGGAAAAAAAAAAAAAAGGACTGACCAAAGTCTAAAAAGTTAGACTGAAAGAAAACTTAATGAAGAAATGTACAGTCTTATCATGGTGGGAAGGTGTTAACTCTCTTTTGTGCTTGTGCTTTTCAGGCTAGCATCTTTTACACAGAAATATTGTCTCATAAATGAAGCAATCTTGCACTCTAAATACAAAAAGTAAAAGCTGGAACAATTTATATGTGACTGCAGTACATTTGAGAAATGTTAAAATGTTATTGGTGCCCCCTCATCTCTTTTTTTCATCACGTCCTGCTTTTCTTTAGCAGAGATTCTTGATTTCCCAGCCCAGAAAAGCCACTTACTGAGGAATTAACAACACTAATTTAAGTAGGCAGATGTGAACGTTAGGTGCAGCACCTGTTATGGGCCACATCTTCTCACTGCTGTGCTCAACGCATGCTTGAAAGTTAAATTTCCAATAGCAGCAACTGGGTGATTGTTTTCAGAGCGAAGCTGTACACCTGCTGGTTTAAGACATCGCTTTGCCCACCCAGCCAGGATGCATCCACACATTTCCTTTGCCCCACAGCCAAGGAATCCTCACCCAAAGCTTTCTGCTTGGCCAGCAGGAGGATTTTTCCTCTGGCTGGGAACGATAGTCGCTTCCTCCAGGCTGTCCAGGAACACAGCCGAGCACGCATCCTGCTTCAACACAAGGGATTCCCATTATTTAACCCCAAGCCGTGGGTTGTAGCACACCACAACCTTATATAGGGACTTGAGACACTACCAAAAGCCTATTTATTTATTTATTTATTTACTTATTTATTTACTTATTTATTTATATATGGACAGGAAGAAAATTAACTGATTGAATTAAATACTGAAACTCTGATAAAGGTAGAAGAAAAGTTATGGATGAACTCCAACCCATAAATTTTCAAGAACAATCAGGAGTGCATACAAATGAAATGATTTAGCCATGCAAAGTATATACATTCAAATAATCAGGACATGACATCTCAGGAGCTGCATGTGATGCCAAAAGCTTTGGTGTATGCAAATTCTATTATTCTTAGACACAGAAGGCTGAAAAAATGCAAATGCCATTTCTCTTGTACTAAGCCATTCTTAATGTGGCCACAGAAAAAAATATTGCTTGATCTGCTGAATGTTAGATATTAAAATAAATTATTATATATTGTGTAATTGAAATGTGGCAAACTCCAGTAGGTCTGTCTTTCTTATTGGTTTCTTTTAAGAGATGCATTACAGGATTAAACCATAATTGCTGAGATTATGTGAATTCTAATTTTAGACTTAATTTAGTTAATTGCCGTAGTCTAATTGGCTCAAGTTTGATTGACCTGAAAAATGCCCATTTGTTAGCTAGTAATTGTAATGCCAAATGAGCAGAGCTGTGTTAAACTCAAAATAATATTTGGGTTAGTATTCACAATATTTGCTATTTTCTTTCTGTTTTGATAAATTCTGAGTAGTTCGTGTTAAATTATGTGTTGTTTGTCATCTCTCGTCGTGTGTTTATATTCCACTTTCTCCCACTTCTTTGTATTTTAAATGAGGGGAGTTTATTCTAAAGTGCGTCGTTTCAAGAAGAAATCACAGACTGATGTTTTTGGTGCAAACCGCCCACTTTTCAATCAGCTCTGCCAGAAGATTACAGAACACTTTGTTCCAGTGAACTGCTGCCTTTCAGTCTTCCCTCAGCCCCTTCCCAAGCGAGCAGTGAAATCAAGCTCTGTATCGCCCACCCCTTCAGATTTACCTGCGCTATTTTGGCTGCAGAAACAAGGGAATGTGTTGAGAAGCGATGCAGAGGAGTCAATCATCCTACAAAGAGGACTTGGCCCTGGAGGTGGGCGAAGTGCCCTGCCTGACCCCAGAAGGAGGATTTTTGGCTAACAAGATGTGCCATGGGAGAGGTGGCACCGACGGTAGTGCCTGGCGGATCTGCCAACCCTCGCTGCAACATCTGGGGAAAATGCTCAATATTGAGTGGTGGTGGTATTTAATCTCGGACCTAACATGCTTTGGGAGTTGCCTCCTTTCCTGCTGGTTGTTTTGGGTTGTTTTTCCAGGTACTGATTTTAAGGGATGTGACAGAAACTGGAAAAACTCACGGCACTGACACAGTGGGTCCTGAGTTTTCACGTGGCCGGTTTGTTTCTCACTACCCTGACTTCAGAGCGTTATTCCTCTTTCATATTTAGCCCTGTTTGCTTGAAAGCCCTGGTGTAACGGGCTGGGATGACGGGCTGGAGACACTGACCCCTGGCACTGCCTGCCTTCTCTGGGCACAGCCAGCAGGATGCCTTCCTTTTACCCGTCCCTACCAGCCCCGGGCACCAAGCGACACCGCGCCCGCTGCAGCTACAGGCCAGCCGCACTCGGCTGCTGCCGTATAACTAAAATAACCCACATGGGATGGGAGGGGACACTGCTCAGGGAGCAGCAGCAGCAGCAGCAGCAGCCAGCACCCCGCTAGGTGGCACCGCAGCCCCGCGGCTCGCGGCCGGGTGCGGGATGCTGCGGGTGCCGCTCCTCCACCCCACGGCACCGCCCGGGACATTTCCACCTGGGAAAGCCGTGGAGGAAGCCCAGAAAACAAGGTGCAAGCTGGTACCTCTCCCACAGTGAGAACTGGAGGTGTTTTTCCTGTGGGTCCCGTAGGGTAAAGCGGTTAAGGAGCTGTGTTTAGGTGTTTCGCAGAGGTTGCTGCCTCCTGGTCAAAGGGTTCCCGTGAAGCCAGAAGCAGCCAGCAGCAACAAACACAGTGCTTGCAAGTGCTTGCGTGGCCTGGAGTGTCAGCTTTACCCAGAAAGGGAGAATTTAACGAGCTCTCTGCAGATTTATACCTTTCTACCTTTAGAAAATACTTTAAATGCATTCTCTCGCTTACACGGCAGCTGTCTGGCACCTACAGGAAAACTCAGCCAGCCCACGCTGAAGTTTGCCACGAGGCACAGAAAGAACACAAACACCACCCCAGTGCCCGGCTGCTCTGACCCGATGGCTACGAACACGTCCTGCTCCCCTTGGGGTGGCAGCTGTAGCTCATGGGCAGCTGCTCAGTGATTTGGGGGGGGGCGACCTGGGGCTGGGTGTCCCTGCACCATCAACAGGAGCAGGGAGATCAGGGATCAGCGGCTGGTTGTTTGCTGAGCTGACCTCATGGGGCTGGAAGGAGCGTCACCCCTCCACCCACCTGAGGTTTGAGGATGGATCGTCTAAAAATATGCCTAAATTAACCAGCTGATCTGAATCCCCTGTCAGTAGTAGTTACTTGTAATTTCTCAATGAGCATGCATAGGTGTTCGGTGGAAACTATATGTTATAGAGCAATGGTTTTCAACTTTTTTACATTTTTTTTCCCACCTCATGAAGCTGCAGATGATGTGCAGCAGACCAGTGGTCTGCTGATTACAGACCACTGGCATGTTTTTTGTAAGCATTTTTTTTTTTTGAAAGCTCAGACACGTTGGTCTGCCTTGCTGCATGGCCTGAAGGTGAGCAGTAAGCCTTCGTTATCAAATTATCGCGACATGGCAAGGGCCAGGGCAGTGGCCCCAGCAAAGCTGCGGGTGCAGGAGGTACAGCCATCTCTGAGCAGGTCGGAAAGAAGCCAGACCCTTGGCATCTATGTGTAAAATGGGTTATAACACCCATATATATATGTAAAATGTGTTGTAACGCTCATGCTCCAGGGCATAAGCTATCCGCTGTCTTGCATTAGGAAGAAACTCGATCTCCTAAGTGTTTCTCAGGTCTCTGGAGCATCTGGTTCGAGCTGCTCCCAGGGAGAACGCTCTGGATGACACCGACCTGCCACGGGAATGTGAAATTTACACAGAGTGCAGTGAAAAAAGTGGTTCAGCCATAAAAATGATAGTGAAAATGCAAAGATCTAGTGATACAGATGTTCTTTCATACAGATCATGGATTAAGAACTGGAAATGATATTATTTGTATGAGATGCCACCCAAAGTATTTTAGTTCCTTACCACAGATCAGTAGCCATTTACATTTCCTTACATATTGCTATAGCCACTGATAAAGCCATTTTTCCTGTATGTCTCAGGAATGATCTGAAATTTCTAAAAGATGGAGGTAATCTACAGCAAGAGAATATATAGAAGATTTTTTTTTTCATCAACTGATGTTTTTTATAAAATATGAACAATTTTAGGTGATTTTCTTCTCACTGTTTCAACATTGGTGGGAAAAGCATAACCCCAAAGTCTGCTTTTACTGGAGAATAAGAAGTGGAGAAGGAAAGTTTCTATAGGATGTCATGCATATGTCAAAAATAAGAATAAAATAAAATAAAAAATTTAAAATCAAGCTATGCACATTGGAAATCATTTCAAATGATTCAAGTAGAATCCATTTGGCTGCAGTATCCCACCAGCACTGTGCAGGTGCATGGTTTGATGTTGAGCAAAGCAGAGTGCAAGTTTTACCTTAAGTTTAATGCCAGCAGTACCAAAAGAGAAAAGTGCTTTTTTCCTCTTCTAACCCAGGCTGTGGGCACCAGAGCAAGCAGAAAGCCCGGCTGCCACACCGAATTACTCGGTTATTTTGCTGCGGCTCTGCCTGCGGGCCAGCAAGGGCGTGAGCACCCTGAATTTCCTCATCATGGCGAGGAGTTTAGTTTGAGTGAAGGAGTTTGGTGTCGGGAACACATGAACATACAGGACCAGCTGTGGTTTCAGGGTGTTCGCAATGGGAAATTTCAATTTCCGAGTGACCATATTTTTTATTTTGTACTGAAACGTAGGAAAGCGCGTCGATGGCTTATTGCAAGTGCATTTCTTTGCTGGAAGTCGGCTCTTGCCGAGGGGGCGGCTGGGCTTTGCTGCCGTGCCACAGCCCCGCAGACCCCACACGGGGGTGCAGCCGGGGTGGGGGCTGCTGGGGTGCTGACCTAGGGTGGGGGGCGTCCCCGTGGGGCGGGGGGGGGGGCTCTATATAACGGGGCGGGCAGGGAGCGGGGCGCTGCGGGAGCATGCACGCCTTCGGGCCACCTCCCCACGGCCGGGAGCTGCTGCTGGACGGGGCGGGCCGCCCGGCCGGCCTCCCCCTACCCCTATCCCTAACCCTAAGCTTGCCCCGGCCCCGACCCTCGCCCGCCACCCCCTGCCCGTGGCTCGGCGGCCCCGCCGCCCCCTGCCCGCCCCCGGAGAGCCCCCGGCCGCCCTATTCGTACTCGGCGCTGATCGCTATGGCCATCCACAGCGCTCCCGGGCGGCGCCGCACCCTGCGCCAGATTTACCAGTTCGTGGCCGACACCTTCCCCTTCTACCAACGGAGCAAAGCCGGCTGGCAAAACTCCATCCGCCACAACCTCTCCCTCAACGACTGCTTCAAGAAGGTGCCGCGGGACGACGACGACCCGGGTAAGGCGCCCCGGAGGGGATGGGGTCGCGGCACCCCATCGGGTGCCGATGCAGCCGATGCCCCCCCGTCGGGGCCCGGGCGGCGGCCGACGGGCGCGGGGCTTTTCCTCTCTCCGCAGGCAAAGGCAGCTACTGGACCCTCGACCCCAACTGCGAGAAGATGTTTGACAACGGCACCTTCAGGAGGAAGAGGAAGAGGCGCCCCGACGCCGGACCGCCCGACGGGGCGGGGGACGGCGGCGGGGTCCCGGGGGGCTCCTCCTGCCCGGCCGGGCTGCGGGGCCCCCCCGGCGGCTTCAGCTCCAGCGGGGCCCCCTTCGGCCGTGCCGGGAACCAGGCTTGAGCTTGCCCCCCCCCCCCGGCAGCGAGGTGCTCGTCGAGGAGCGTTTTTGTAGCGCGGAAATGTACATTTTGGTAGAGATATAAACTGAGAGAGGCGGAATGAGGGCTGTGTGTGTGCTGGGAGCCAAGCCGGGGGGGCTGCGGGAAGCTCTCTCCCCGTCGGGGAACTGAAGCCCCACGCCCACCCCCGTGGGCTGAGGCCACCCGACCCGTCCCGTCCATTCCCCTCCCGTCCCGTCCCATCCCACAGACACCTCGGAAGGGCTTTAATATCCAGCCCCAGGGGAGGTTAACCTTGGCCCCCCGACGTGGCCAGGCCGGCACATGCTGGGGGTGCAGGGAGGGTCAGTGGGATGTGCCCCCCCCAGGGTCAGGGTTGCCGTGGGGTCTTTCTGCATACCTCCCCTCCCTTCTTTTTTTTTTCCGAACACAAAAGCTCATCTTTGTGTCAGCCCGTGGAGCTGATGCTAATTTATATGAAGAATTTCAGCTTTAATCGAGCGTCCAAAACTGCGCCGGATCCCTGCTGGGGAGCTCTTTAATTGCTGGGTTCCCCGCTGGCTGCCCTGGCAGAGGCTCGCAGGGCGATCCCCCCACAGCCCGATCCCCCCAGTCCCCCCATGTCCACTGCTGGCTCTCCCACCTCGTACGGGATGTCTCAGCTCCATGCCATTTGCAAAGCTCCAGAAAAGTGCAACTGTAGCGGTCCACAGCCCCACTTTTCATTTGGGCTTTTCATTTTAAGACCTGAAACGCGAATGTTTTGGCTGCCCGCACCTGCTCACCAGTGCCCAGTGCCTGTGTCCTGCTTCCCAGTTGCTCCTTGAAGGTCTCGGAGTCTGAAGAAAGCAAAGCTGAGAATTATACAATCTGCTGCCTGTCCCTTGTGGCTCTGTCTCCTCCGTCCCACTCATCCTTGCTTAGGACAAACATACACTTTTCTCAAATAAAAAGCTAACAAAAAAAAAAAATCAGAAACCTTGTTTTTTCTTTCTTTTCTTTTCTTTATTCTTTTTTTTTTTTTCTTCTTCTTCTTCTCTTTCTGCTTTATAAGAGAACCATGAAGCAAGTTTGACCAAAAGACAAATACACCAAACTGTGTAAGACCCTGAGATGTGTCGGAGGTGCAAGTCCCTGATGGAGGTGGAGAACCAGCCATGTAAGCAAAGCTTTTCCTGGCCCAATTGGTAATAAAAAGGATTCCAAAGTATCTGATTCACAAATATCCAACTTCAGTAGATGCAGAGTAAAGAGAATAGCAAACTGAGCTTGTCAGCCAAAATCCTGTGCAAGTTTACGCAGTGAATTTTTTTTTTCTTTTTTTTTTTTTTTCCTTTTTTTTTTTTTTTTATAACCTGCTGTTTGTAAAAACATTCATACAGGAAAAATTACAAATCCCAAACTGCTTTTTAGGTATTTCAGACCTAACCTCTTTGCTTATGTTATTATTTTCTGGGGCTATCCAGCAATCCAGCAAGAAGACATTTAAATTGTAACTTCTGTTTCTTTTTCAAAGGTAGAAAAATGCTCAAGGCCTTGAGCTCTCCTTTCAGCAGGGTGACCTTTAGCTACCGCATTCAGCAGAGCAAGGAACATTATTTTGGTGATTAGCTGCATTTTGGGCTGCTTTTTTCCAGGTGGCTGAGGGTGAACGGGTTATACAGGGAGGGAAGGGGAGACAGCCTTGTGTCTTTACAAAATAAAATAAAATAAAATTATAAATTAATTTATTGGTGAAAATAGCTGTGTGTTGCAAGTAGGTGTCCCAGTTTTTAAAACCTGCCTTTGGGCCCTGAAATTCACTCCTTGAGGAATGAATTTCCCGTGAATACACACTTAAATAAGAGGGAGAGCGGCAATGGTGCCCTGGCACTAGCCAGGAGGGCTCCTCCCGAGACACAGTGACAACACACGGACCTCAGAGCTGGGGAACAAGGGACAGCTCGCAGCCCCATTGCCTTCATCATCAGGATGCCAAGTTCTGGGATGCTGAGCTCAGTGTTTCCACCCTGAGCCTCTCAGCCTTGGGACACAGTGAGGCACCACAGGACTTGAAGCTGCAGCGAGACACCGGGAGGAGAGCTCCAGGCGGTGCAGGTGCCTCAGGCTTTCTTGCCACAGATAAGCGTGGCCTTCGTTAGCGTGGCCTTCATTAGTGGCTTGGCTGGGTGCTGTGCTAATGGAAGTCCGTGGATTGGTCAGCAGAAGGATCACGGTGCTGTGCCAGACCTTTCCTTCAGGGGCTGTTTAAGAAGGTGATTCAGTGTGTACATGGAGGCTACCATTTGTATTTCTCCATCTTTCTCTTGTGCTCTATTCTGTGTATTTTAGACAAAAGGAGAGCTCCTGACAGTCTTCTCATTCTCTCCATATTTCCCCTGTACCACAGATGGTGCAATCAAAGCCATACCCAACCAAGCAGATTTAGTCTCCGGTGCAAGCCTGGCGTCAGGTCCGAAGCCAAGAGAGTTGGGAGTGCTCATCCCTGCTCCTAGCAGACAATGGGTGTCTTCACAAAGAACAGCCGTGTGGAATTTGCTCGTCAGCCCCTCACGGAAGGCGTTGGGCAAAGTTCTGGAGCGCACAGTGACCTCCCTCTCATGAGGGCACAACCATCTCGGTTGCGTGCAAACAGTGCCTGCGGGGTGTCTGCTGGCTTAGCTGGGAGGAGAGGAAGGGTCTGATGAGCTCCTGAAAGCATGCAGGGGCTGTCCCCTCAGTCCCTGCTGTCTCAGCAGAGCAAGACCAGCTGAAAAGGAGAGAGAGTTTGGGGTTTTTATGAATATTCCCAAACCACCTGCTGTGGTTTACTTACTGAGTCTGACCCCTTGAATTTTAATCCTAGCTATATTTTAATCTTATTGCAAAGGCAAGGATTAGAGTGACTGTTGCTTACCAGGAGAACTCTGTAATAAATGCAAATGGGAAGCGGTAAATCAAGTTTATTTTTATTATTTTTTTTAATTCCCTTTTCCATCAGATCTAGTACTTGCATGCAATTCATCCTTATGGACCATTACAATTTCCCTATGCTTTACTATGTTATGACGTTGCTTCCCAGTTCCTTTTGACAAAACAGAGTACTGACAAATTTTGTACAGCTGTACTTTGTAGGTGAAATCAACTCACGTAACAATAGATTTTAGTCTGTTCCAAATCCAGGCTTTGGGACTACAGGTTTTTAATTTTGTTGATCGTGAGCATCAGTGGGGCTTTCATGTTCACAAGGAATTGAGGATTGTGCGGAAAAGGTTTTTTTAACCTTTCCTATAGTTAAAGATATTTCCCTCAGAAATGCACCTCTGTATTTAATCTGAGTTTCCATGTGCTAGTCACTGCCTCAGCGTCAATAGGACAAGGGCTGAAGGGAAAGTGAGACATTACATAAAAATAACAGAAAATTCATCCTTTCCAGTAGGTTCCCCCTTATATAGAAATTCACACTACAGGAGACGGTGGTAGTTGTGACAGCACCAGAGGAAAATACCCAGGTGGACTCTTTGTGGAAGCAGGTCAGGTATGAATGACTTGTCCTGGAAGTGCCGAACTGAGGCTGAGTAGTGGGGGGAAACGGTACGATGAGGTGGTGGAAAAAATGAATTACAGTCTGAATGCACCCTGGTGCTGACTTTTAAGATCATATGGCCTTATCGGGGATTGCACGCTCCCTGATCCTTCCTGCTGCAATACGTAAATGCTACCAGATAATGTTGTCTTGAAGTGTCCCCATCCATGTCTACCTAAAAGGATTAATCTGATCTTTTCAGCAGCTCATTCTATTTTTCTTTCAAAATGAGAATACGTGGCTAAACTATATATAATTTTTTACTTTAAGGAAATCACTTTTTTGTCACCCATATATCTAACAGAAGAGGGGAAGTTTATTTGCTTTTATAATTTTATTTTATCATGGTTACTACTGTGCTTGCTGAGTGATTTCGTACTACTATCTCTGTTAGCATCTGAGTTCATTTATGAATGCCATTTTTTTGACAGAACAGATTATATTTTATTTTCATTATGGGCTTAACTTGCACAATGTTGCTGCTCACAGAGTCCAAGGGCACTTTAAGCTTAGGCACAACCCATTCCCCCAGCCCAGGCTGCCCAAAGCCTCCAGCCTGGCCTTGGGCACTGCCAGGGATGGGGCACCCACAGCTCCTCGGGGCAGCCTGGGCAGGGCCTCACCACCCTCGTGGGGAAGAATTTCCTCCTTATGTCTGGTCTAAATCTATCCTCTGTTAGTTATATATCAGTTATGAGTTTTAAAAATAAGCTTAGTTCTTCACCATTCATGTGGAGCCTTTTTTTTTTTCCTTAAAGTGTTTTCTGAAAGATCAATAAATTTTAAATTTTATCAGGGATTTTATGATACGTCCTATAACTCTACCCCAGAGTTTCTCATTTACATAAAGACAATTCTCCTTAAACCTGAATATAATTAATGTCTGTTTAACAGTTCTTTACAGTGCCTGGATGTGTAGATGAGTGTTCTGCAGAGGGGATTTGCTCAGCTGCCGTCTTGTACCACATGAAATAGGGGCAAGACCCAGAAGTGACAGCGCAGCTTTGTTCCCTTGTTCTTGGTATAGTTTATAAAAGAAAAGTGCCATCAAACAAGCAAACAGAAAGTCACATGTGAAAGTTGTTTGGGGGAAAATTATTCTTCCCTGTAAGTGTTTCCTGTGCCGGTGTAAGAGCTGTGTTGATCCAAAAACACATGGGAACCTCCTGAGAACCCCAGGCTGTAACTGATGAGGATTCTTATTGTCAAGGAGACTTCTCAATACGTATTGATTGCTCAGTGTGGCCCATGATTACTTTTCTCTGAACCTGTAGGTTTTGGCTTGCCATCAGCTTTTACAGGCAGCCCTTTATTGGGGCTGAGGTGTGCATTAACTCCAGCGCCTGCCCCAGGCAGCTCCGGAGCTTCCACTTCACCTCGGGCTGCTGCTCGCAACCCTCCCTGCTCCGGGAGGCCTCGGGGCAGATTTGTCCGGATTGCCATGAAGATAGAAGCAGCCTCAAGAATGAGGAGTTTTAATACTTTAATTAAAGGTTTCAGATTCACCCGAGCAATTTTAAACGACGGGCTTTTTTTAAATTACATGGCCTGGCCCCTCAGGTTCCCCTTGTAATCCTGGCCGGACCCACGGCCTTCCTTTACATCTCTGTTTCACACTTCTGTTTCTGTAATGAGATAATTAAACATCTCATGGCTTGTTAAGATATGAGACATGAAAGGGAGTTTTGAAGCTAGTGGTTTGGGATGGCAAGCCAGGTAATCGTAGCTTCTCACTACCCGATAGAACATTACGGGAGAGATTTTGTGCTTTTTTAGAGTAAGAAATGGTTCAGAAAATCATGCTTATTAAGAACAGCATGTGCTTAATTTAATTCCTACTGAGGCGGTTAGATTTCAATATTTAAAGTAAAGGAGCTGCTTTAAGTGCTTCCATGACTGGGCTTTTATCCGGAATAGGTGCACTGGAGAGGTTGCAGAGCTGGAGCCCATGAGATCCTCCCAGAAGAAAGCTTTAAAGCAGCTTGAATCCACACAGGTGAGCAGGACACGACACCAGCACCAGTCACCTCCGCTAGTGCTTGCTCGCTGAGGCTCTCAGCCCTTTCATTAGGCAGTGGCTGTTAGTCAATGGCAGTTTCCTTTTATTTTTTTAAAGCTGTCGGGTACTAGCCATTGGCAAGACCACAGTAGGAGGGAAAAATTGTCAGGTAATTCCTCCTTTTAAAGAAAATACAACATATGCAGAAGAACAGTCTGCTGACAGCAAAAGAAAAATAAAGGGGGTGGCTCTAGCAAGCTGCTTGCCCAGATCTCTTTAAATTACACCACGGTAATGAAAACTCGACCTCCATATGTCAAAATTCATGAGTCGGAAGGCAGATGCAAGGCAAGGGGCATTCCTGGCTGTGAAGGTTAATAGCCTGAACTCCTCTGGTGTCCTCTGCTCACTCTCATCTTTATCTCTGCTCATAGCCCAGAGTTCCCCTCACCTGAGCCAGAGGATGTCCCAGGTAAGGTATTGCATTGGTTCTGACACTACTGTGCCCACTGGAAATGCAAACAGATTTGAGATATCCTTTTCTCCTGATCTCAGTCACCGTCTGATTGATCTGGACATCTGGTTCTTATCACATAGCCTGCTGGGGACAACCACCTTTCATTTGGCACAAAAGGACTCCCTTCCCATTTCACTGCTGCATCTGACCTCCGTGAGCCAAGCAGTGTATTCCTACCTTCGGATTTACCCTCCTAAGATGCCCATGTCCCACACTGCCTCTGGTTTCCCACATATTTCCTACAGCTCTATTGTGGGGCAGCAAGAAATTTTGGATGGCCTTCCCTACTCAAACAATGGCCAAACACAAGGCCGGTCCCTGTCCCGGGGGCTCTTCCATAGTTCTTCTCTCTCCGTGGGCTCCCCTGCAGACTGACTGGTGTTCCGGGAGGGCACAGCACCAGTCCCAGAGGCCGTGGCTGTGTGAGCACCCATCAGCTCCCCAAATCTCAGATACTTCTTGGCATAGTGTACACGGTGGCTGCTCCTCCAGTTTTCAGCTCGCACTCTCTAGTGTTGTTCAAAAGATGGAGTGCAGCTGACAGACACTGCTTGGAGGCAGGGATAAATCAGCGGTGGGTGCCTCAGGGTTTTCCTGTTGTTGCAAATTGTGCTGCTGAGGGTATAAATTCACAGCACGTTTTCTAATCTGCATAGGTATGGTCCAGGATATTTCTTAGTGCTGTAAACGAATAAAAATAAATAAGAAAAAGAAAAGGAAGCAAACTTCATACAGCAGTAAAGCAGCTTGCATTTTTGTTGAGAAAAATGTTACCTGGAGGCTATAGTCCCTCCTGTCCTCAAGCAGAGCTTTTTTAGCTTTGCTGATGGGATGAGACAGCTGCAATTTGCAAACCTATCTTCCACCATAAAATAAAAGACCTACTTCATCATTGCATTCAGGTCTGCTGCCTTGTTGTACCAGTATCAAAACAGAACCATATCACAGAATCACTCAGGTTGGAAAAGACCTCTATGATCACCCAGTTGTGCTTCTGTCTTCACACTTGGGTCCTTGATGGAGGTCCACAAACCTGAGCTTGCTAGTCGGAAGGATTATTCAAACACCTTCTACTTCAGATTTGTCTGGGCACCTCGTGGAACAAAAAACATTCTGGCAGCAAGGCAAATCCTGGCTGCATATGCTGGCCAGGCACGTGGCTGACAGCCCGGTATGGAAGATGAAATGCATCATCTGATATCCGAGTCTAATGGCTCGCCACAGCCGTAAGCCACAGCAGTAACACAACTCCGCACGCTCTGCCCATGGAAGCCCCCACTGATGGGGCACAGATCTGTACCTGCTATCAGAGATAATTCCTACATTACATCTCGAACCCTGCCAGATCCCTCTGGAAGCTGTGCTTTTACACTGGGTTCATTAAATCAGTGAAGCCTTGAGTGTAAACTTGTTCACTGAGTGTGCTTAATCCTCTAAGTCTTGATTGCAGATATGTCCAGGTTGGTCACTCAAAATCCAAAAGTAAGAAGCCTTAGCCAAAACCCAAAATAGACTAAATATGTACAAGTACAACCTAGCTACAGGTTGGGCTTTCAGACTGCAGATTACTTCCCCTTATCCCCATGTGTTAAGTTGCTGATAAAACACATTCTGACTTTTGATGTTATGTACCAAGAAAAGGAAAATGGACTGAAGTTGTTGGTGTAAGTTCACAGTTATTTTTAAACAAAAATTCTCCTGTGCCAAGTATTGTGCCTTTGTTTCCTTATTGTTGTTAAACTTTTTTCTTTCAGAGGTTTGCTCATATATTTTCCCATATACTGGTCTATACTTGTCTCCAGCACACCTCTGTCCCATTGCAGGATAATGCTGTGACTTGGATCACAGCCACCCAGCTCTCCTGGCCTTTATTTTACATGCAGCTAACCATTTGAGCTCATCACAGTGAAAGTAATTGATGTCATAGCCTGCTGAAACTGCAGCAAACTGAGTTGATTTGGTGTGAACATTACAGATCACTCGTAACGTTGCTCCATTTCAACCTGCTTGCTTCTCTAGAGACAATGGGATCTCTTATTCTGCTGGAATGAACAAAGTGTACCCAATCCTATTTGTGTTCAAATCAGTGTCATCTTCATCATCAACACTTCATCTCAACAAGAATGAGAAGCTGAACTTGTGGATGCTCAGCCCTGACCTGCACAGGTTCCCATGCTGCCCAGGGTGGGCTCCTTCTGACTCCTTCTGGAAATAGGGCATAATTTAAAGAACTGTTGAGGGTTTTGTGGCAGTCCATTTGAGAGAGAACAAACATTTTAATACCCTAGGCAGCAGGCATTTCAGCTCTGCCCAGGCTGGAAAGGTTATTTCCATGCTGGGAATCTTTCAAGGGCTTAGGAGCAATAAGAGGCCCAGCAATGCTTTATCTTCTCAGAGGCCTGATGGAGTACAGCTCAGGAGACTGGAGATCATTCTTCATGCAGGGGAAGACATTTTCACGAGCCATACCATATATGAGCCTGATATGAATCACAGAATCACAGAATGACTGAGGTTGGAAGGGACCTCTGGAGCTAGAGGTCCTAGAGCTGCTTGCCCAGGACCATGTTCAGATAGCGTTTGAAAATCTCTAGGGATGGCAACTCCACAGCACGGTTTCTCTAATTTGCAATTTATTTTTTTCCAACTATATAACTTCTTTTTTTTTTTTTTTTTTTCCCAAAGTTTCTCACCCAATACTTTGGGAATGTTAAAATGATTTTGTAGTCTCAGAAACGTGTGAGGAGACTGCAGAGCCTTACCCTTGACCCCATCAGCATGGGCTGGGAGTGCCGTGTCTGCTCAGGACACCCCACCGAGTATCTGCACTTCTCATCACAGGGGTGTAACCTTACAGACAGATACGTTTTGAGTCAGAGGTTAGCTAAATGCACTACACATCATTCGGGTTTGACACTTACAGCACTGTACTCTGGAAACAGTTAATAGTCAGGAGTACAATGGTGACTTTTATAATTCAAAGTGACCCAAATCATTAGGATATCTTTACCAGTAGTCATCAATTTTCAGAGAAAGTTCCAGCAGTTTTCTCCTGCTGGCTATAAAACAACTGAGCAAAAGGGTTTGCTAAGGGGGTGAGATATTTCATGCTTCTAAAATTTTCTCACACTCTGGAGATCCTGAAAATAATATGCACTCTCCATATTTCTCACTGCAAATGACAGCAGAAACTCATTAATTCATCTCATAAAGAAATACAGGTAAAAATTATATTCATTCCTCCTGCCTTCTGCTCAACTGAGATGATGCGATGTAGGAGACTGGAATGACTCTTGAAATCCAAGATACATTTCATTGCATTTATATTTTACTGACAAAACTAAAGTTGCTCAACTGAATTTCCCTTGCTGCTATGCCCACAGCAGAACCAAGCCACTACAATTGAGATTTAAGTCTTCTGTGTCATATACTTCTTACAGCAATGCCATTCTTTTGAGAGACCTGAATGACTCTGCCTTCCCCAAGAGATATCTCTGGTAGGTAACAGTGAAATCAAGAATCAGGAACCTAGAAGGAAAGGGTAAAATGTGTGTCCTAAAACAAGAAGAAAAATAAATAAATAAATAAATAAATAAATAAATAAATAAATAAATAAATAACTATAGCACTGGGAGTAGAGAAGAAGAAATGAATATATATATATATATATCCCTAACGCATTTGGTTATGAAAAATAATCAAGTCGGCCAAAGGCTGATTAGTAGCTGTGGTGTTAGGGTGATCCCATCAGGGATGTAACATTGTTTTCATCTTGATATATTTTTGCGGAAGAAAAATTATCCAGCAGCAGGGATTGAATTCTTAACGGAATAAGTATTTCATTAAGGTCTCTTAATGAAAGAGATTGGAAAACAAAAAAGCTCTGAAGAAATACAAATATTTAATGAGGAGCTGACTCCTTCTGCCCTGAAAATTAAGGGAGCAACAGCAGAGTCGAGATGACTGTCACTGTAAATGAGGCAGTAATGGCTTTAGCTGGCACCTCTGGGGCTTCAGGAAGACACTCTCGAGATGATACACCATTAATTAACTTTTCTTTTCCCCAGAGGATCTTCGAAAGTCCAGTTGCTTTAAGATCTACCTGAATAGCACGCTGGGTTTAATTCTCTTTCCCATGTTAAAATTTCTCAGGTGGAAGAGCGGAGATGGGCAAGGTTTGTCTCTACAAACTGCTGCTGAGAAATTTGCTCTACACTACTGTGCTTGGTACAGACCTGGGCTGGGAAACAGCCCCTGAAGGACATTGTGCTGTTCTGTAGTGATTCGGACCTGTTTTATAGCCCTCTTAATGCTTTCTTCTTCTTTTTCTCAGGTATAATATTTTTTGTTGTTTGTTTTTGTTGTTTGTTTGTTTGTTTGTTTTTTAACTGATGCAAAAGACTTGCTTGGGGAACAAACTTTTGGGAGCACATCTTTGTGAGATGAGTGCTCGATGTGGAGCCCTTGCCATCACAGCAGTTCACAGTTACAGCTTTATTTTTCTTTTGGAAATTATATTTTATTTTGTTTTTAAGGTACGATGTATTTGACATCAGAAAAAATGATGTATTTGACATGGCTTTTCAGGAAACAGCCCGGCTCTGTCCATGTTTTGGGTAGGGCTCATCTCAGCAGCTGAATTATGCTCATGGTTGAGGTTGAGATAAAATGCTTGGGATTACCTCTGCCCTCTAAATGTCTTGTTCCTGCAGTTTAATATATCTTCATGATGGGCAGTGTCACAGAGACTGAAATCTCAGACTTTCCTGGTGCCTCAATGAGGTTGACAGGCTGCTAAAGGATACCTGGACGTGGCCTTCCAGAGGAAAACCACAACCTTACTTACAGACAACACTTGCAGCCTCTTGCCTTTCAGGGTCATTATTTTCTATCAAGACAGCAGCAGCTTCTCATTTTTAAACAAATATTGTCCTTGAAAGCATAGCATTACCACTGATAAAATGATGCTTCATTGAGTTATCTCCATACGCACATGTCAGCAATGGCTGTGGATAAATTACATACATCAAAGACTTCTAATGACCATACTTTGAGTAAAATTAGCTTCCTGTGTTAGCATCGTTAATTAAGCTCAACACTACCCTTCCACATATGTTGCTTTCCCTAATAGCCTGTGCTATCTGAGTACAAATTATGGCCCGTCTGTTCAGGTTCAGTTTTGATACATGGGGTATGGCAGCATGATGTAGTTTGCATTTACTTATTTTAGGTGAGATGCTGAGTTGGATGTATCTTAAGTAAACACTGAAATATCAGGGAAATTAAAGCTCAGTTCGATTCACTGGATGAGAAAACAGACATTACCTACACATTTCACTGTTTCTCACGTATTATGCAGGCCACAAGGAAGGGGTATTTCTGTGTCTATTTCCTTGGTAATAGCAGTGGGATTAAAAAAAAAAAAAAGAAAAGAGTTTGTTATAAGATAAAAAAAAAAAAAAGTAGGAGGAACTAGACTTTACAGATCATCTGCTAAAAATACATCTTTTGAAGTAAAATTTTCTATTACAAATATCATACATCACACCTCATTATTTCTTCCTCACTTAAAGCCTTGCTCTCTAGTCTTAAGCAATCTCAAGCACTTACATTGCAAATTTTTTTTTTTTTAAATTTCTTCACACTCTTAGCAAAATTTGGCCCTAAAACCTGCATTTGTAACCTTCTAAGCAATGTGAGAAGGTCCTGTGTCATTTTGTTCCAGCTGTCCTTCATCCCCACATCTCCACCTCAATCCTCTCCTGACAGCACCTGCAAGCAGTGGCTCAGACAGCTCTTCTGAACTTTGCCTTTATGTCAACTGGAAGTGTTCTTATAAATAAATATTGTTCTATACGCATTGCTAACCACATTCCTAAAGCTGCTTCCAAAACTCTATGACTAGAATGCAATATGAGCTATTGGTTAGAAAGAAAAAAAGGAAGCAAATTAAAAAGTGAGTGGAAATTGGCAGACATCAGCAATAAACCAAATTCAGAGCAAGTTAAAGCCCAGTGCCACAAAGTATTTAGAGAAACAAAGGCATTCTCAATCCTTTTAGAGCAAGAACCTGCACAAATTGTTATGCAACATCCACCCAGGCAAAGATTTATCCTTAAAGAAACTGAGCTCTAAAGTCGAATTTATATGAACTCTATCCATATCTTTTTGACACATACATGTGCTGCAGGCTTAAAGAGGACCTGCCAGATCACTAGTTCAAATATAGATGTGTATTAATATCCCCTCCAAGCTGGACCTGTACACCTCAGTTGCTCTCACAAACATTTATTGCATTATTTTATTTTATTTTTTAGGTTTCTTTCACTAGTTGGACCCTATGTTAAAAACCCAAAGCTCCATAATGAAGTAAATTAGGATTTGCCTAATTATACATAAATATATGCCCTAACCATAGGGTCAGCTGTGATTCATTCTGATTTGTTTTTCTGTCTAACCTGTGCTGATCTAACCAACAATTATATGAGCCTTTTACCACCTGCCAGGAGAACAGCTCTAATTCCCTTTCCCCCCACTAAATCTGACTTTGTCAATCAAGAAATAAGAGGTGCTAAATAGGGACCTGTGGTCCCTGCTTCTTAATGAAGTCTTCATTCAGAGCAATGTTTGCTGTGGTAGGCTGTTCAGGTCTCTGTGAAACAATTTTGTAACCAAACCAGCTTATTTTATGTTGTAATATTGTGAGGATCTCACTGCAAGAGCTGGAAGTCTTCGGTAACGGTAAAAAAAAACAAAACATTTCTTGTATTTGTATCTTACTTCTTCTTACTGTGAAAAGCTTTTATTAGAGTGATAAGAAAAACAATAGCTAAGTGAATCAAGCCTCTTTTCTGAACACCCAAGGTGTATTTGTTGGTACGGAATAATTAAAGTGTAATATTTGTTTTAACCTTCCAACTATGACCAACTCTGTAAAAGAGATGAATTTTTGCTAGTTTACTCTTTTATAGTGAATTAATTACTTCTGTCGTGATCTTGGCTTTGGGAATCATGTGTTGCTTTTTTTTTTTTTTTTTTTTTTTTTCTATATTTCCGTTTTTATATTTAAAAAAGGCTTATAAGCAAAAGTTCCTATGAGGAATAGGGAGAAAAAAAAAAAAAAGCTATGAACTTCTTATTGAGACCTCTGACTGTCTGTGAATTAATCTTTTGACTTATCAAGTCTTTTGGATTAGAAAGTCTGTAAAGGCATTTCTAAAATTATGTTCCTTTGACCCTTGGTTCTCCATATGTTTTTCTATCTGCTCTTGTTGTGGTCCATAGTCCTAAAGTGAAAACTCAATATTGTTTGACTTCTTCAGTGCCTATCCTATTTTAAGGAGGTCTAAGGTGTATTATTCTCACAAGTGTAAGAATTTGACTTTCTGTGAACACTTCAAAATGTTTCATAAGTTGATTGCTTTAGATGTAATTACAGAACTTCATAGCTTCATTTCCTGACTAATTTATGAAAAAAAAATAGTATTAATTTGAAAGAGCATGAAAAAATTATTCTTCTTATGCAGCACTTGAATTTTCACAAAATTTGAATGAAATCAGATAATACGTATTGCTGGGGTCTTATGTGGATAATTGGTCCTATGTTGCCATTGGCTTGGCTTTAATAAAATCACAGAATCACAGTTATAAAGCTTGTGTTACGGAGGACTGAGATTTGAGCCTGGCTTTTGCATTACAACCAGTGTTAAGATATATTGTCTGGATCCAAGTCTGAGGGCTGCTATAACGTGAAGATATCTAATTTGATCGAAACCCTATGTAGCTTCCCTTGTCCTTTGCAAGGGAAGGATCAGGGCTCATGGATTCCTCATTAATCACCAGGATATGGCCTTCTGATGTGTTCCTCAGTGTGCATGCCATCAGGACAACTTGTCTTCTGCCCTTCTGAGCACCTGCTACACAGATATTTACTGATATGTTTCAGTTCTAACCCAGAGGCCACAGTTCTGGCACAAGCAACGAGGCATTGTTTATGGCTGGAGTAGAACTGAATAGCTTTCTATACATAACCTATAACGTTTTTATAAAGCACGCACAGCTTGCAGATAGTTGTACTGTCACCCCAGCGTCCTCACCCCTCAGAAATGAGAAAATGGCCACATAGGTTTTGTCTGAAGCTAAAGCAGGTGGGTTTGTGGTGCAGCCCCTCCACCCTGCATGTGGCCTCCTCTTTTAAGAGGATTATGTGCCCGAAGATGAGTGCAAGGACATCTTTGTAGGATTTGAACACCTTTATGACAAAGGCACAGTGATAAAACATTAAATATTTATGTTCCTCCAATACCCTGTGCTTTTTGTTGTATGCTTTATGGTTCTAATGTTGCTTATGAAGTGCCTAGAATGTTATGGTAGCTCAGGGCCCTAAAATTAATTTCCTATGTTTTATTTATTACCATAAAACCCTTTTTGTAGTCGTTCTGTAGCTGTCTCCAGAAGGAAGTTGAAATATGTTCTTTTCCAGTTTTTACCTCAGGAATTTACAACTGGAAAACTATGACGAGACGCTGGGAAGCTGCCCACGTGTCTCCCAGCGATGCGCACAGGCTGTGAGCCTCTGACTTGATTTCAGGCTCTGATGTTGCTCCCACTGCATAGGGGCTACTTAATTTGTTCTTTGGGCTTGTAATGAATTTTAATAATGCTGCAGCCTACCCCTGAGTAATTCTGTACTGCGGTTTTCCACTGCTCTAGGAATAAATCAAAATTGTATTCTTTCCCTGAAAAAGTGCTTCTGGGAGGCAGGATCTGAGCAGTGTGTGTATGGAATAGTCAAATAACGTACAATATAGCACCCATTGGACAATTGGAGACTGGCTATAAAGCGTTGAACTCCTTTAATTTCCAGTGACTGCAAGGAAAGCCGATCTATCACTCGACTGCTTGTGGGAGTGAACTGATGTGAAAAGATTGCTCTGCCATTTTGAAAGACGGTGCTAAAAGCTGATATTGTAAAGGAGTTGAAAACTTTCTAATGCTCAAAATCTGCACGTGGCTTCCACCAAATTTCTTTCCATTGATCAGTCACAACTGGGCAGTGCTAATCTTTGCCCAAAGAAAACTGAACAACATCGCTTCTGTGCTGTTCGTGGTCTGAAGACCTATTTCAGAAACAGCTAAAACTTTAGGAAAAATTATAAATATTCTGATAGCTGGACACAACAATCCCTATTTTAGTAGGCTTCCACAGCATCTACTAGGTTTTAAGTTTGAGATCAGTGTTGTCATGTGCAAAATAATGGAGTCTCTGGTATGGGTAACATCTCTCTGGGCTGGTTGAATTACTCTGTGGATTCTAGAAAGCCTGTCCTCATAGTATACTCACAACTGCAGTCAGGTGTATATACCAATACCTAACTCCTACCAGTAGTCCTAACATCAACTTTTTGTTTTTCATATACTTTATGAAAATGAGCAAAAATACTTGTGAACAAAATTAAAATACAGGAAATTGTTGGAAAAATTCCTTGTGTTCCTTATGCTTAATTAAAGTTTCCTAACTGATGTTAAAAATTGGAGCGTAGAACATCCGATCCTGTTGCTGCAGGGACCTCTTAAAAGATAAAATTTTTCTGGGGATGCTGAACAATGTGGAGGTGCAGATGAGCTGCAGTTACACCCACTGGACAATGTTATTGCTTTAGCATTAACCATTTTGGGAGAGCATAAGAGATAAAAGTTTTTTTTTAATAAAGTTATTAAATTTCATTTATATCTCTCTTTCTAATAGTCCTGTGCTGTTGTATCCTAATTCTCCATTTAAATGGGTTATTTTTGTTGTGTAGAGAGGAAAGTGTCCTCATAACTGGATCACTTTAGCGGTGTTTTGTAAGCCAAAATGTGGCCTGTGTTCTTTGCTATATATATTGAGAGTTTGCAAGCCAGGAAGCACTGGGGCAGGAGCTGTTGCTCCTCTCTTCTCCATCCTTGCCCCAAATGGATATGCCCTTTGTTGCACTCCAAAAAACCCTGACTTTGAAGACTTGCCTTCAGTGTAAGTGGTGCTGCTCAAAGCACCTCTAAGAAGCAAGGTAATTAAAAATATAAATAAATAAATAAATAATCTTTCCTAGTGCTTCATCTTGTTCTTGAGTTGTTCTTTAAACTTGAGCAAGCTTTTAAGAACTGTTCAGTGAGGCAGCTGAAAGCACCTCATGTTTCAGGTTTTAAAAGAAGACATTTGAGTCATCTTAGGCCATGTCTATGTCTCAGCTATTTCAACTGTAAACTCTGAGCAAATGCCTACTTACTGTCACTGTGAAGGCAATATGTCAAGGTAGACATTGTCACAAACTTCAGAGAATGAAAGAAAATCTTATTAAGAGATAGTGTACCATCCACTGCAGAGCCTCTAGCAAGGTCCAGGTTCTCTTCAAAAATATCATACAGCTGGAAAATTTCAGGTAAAATCTTGACAGCTTGTCTTGCTGCATGGCTCTCCAGAATGATTTAAAGCCTGAAATCTGTCTTGCCTAGTGTACACCAGTGTTTGATTAAAAATGTCCTGCAGCACTATTTCGTGACTATTATTGATTGTGCAGTGTAAACAGTTCTTTGTTTTTTCCCCTCTTGTCGAAATAAGATGCCATGATTAAATTTTATTTCTGTCAATTTAAAAAAAAAATACTGACACTTTTTATAGCTTAAAACAAAAAGGCTAACAAAAGGCCCTTTGGGTAGTCCATATCCTCCCTGAAAGACCATCAAGAGGCAAACTTGACATGCAAAAAGCTATTTAAGCCCTCTACTTTAGTTTTATTCTGCAAGTGTCTGGCTGTGGATGGCCATGATTGCGTGGCACATCATGTCTAAGATCGCTACTTCATGTCAGCACTACTTGCATTGATTTATCTCCTGTCTTTTAGCTTCTGCACTTTGTAAATTGATCCTAAGTTTGATTAACTTCATGGTGCCTCTGTGGCTGGAGTGTGATGGCCAAATACCGTCCTGCCTTGGGAAGTGAGGAGGAAGAGGGCAAAGCAGACCTATGTTTTTACAGCACCACAGCAGATACTGGTTTGGTCTGGGTTGGGGAAGGCAGAAACACTCCCATGTTTCAGGGGAGAAATTTTACCCTGAAATCCCTGTTTCACGGAAGACTTCTATTTTGGATGAGTTTTGTTCGTGTGTAGTGGCAAGTTGGTTATGTCAGAAAGTTGGTGCAAGGACCTGTAACAGTTTTCTATATGGTGTTCCTGACATGACAGAGCAAGTACGCATTTTACCATTTAAAATATGATAAAGGTATTTTTCTGAGGAAGATATTTTTTGTAAACATTTAGACATATTTTTTCCCATCTTTTTTCCATGTTCTGACAACCATCAATGCCTGTCTTCCCTCCATGCACAACATTTGAAAGGGCTTCAGACTATTTTTGTCAGTAAAGTTCAAAATAATAATGTTGATGCCTCAGCCAAAGGTAAAAAGGTAGCACAAAATACAGAAAGGTTACAAATGGCAAAGCAGCTCATAGTGCTGTGCCTGACGCTGAAATATTATTGTGCCTTTTCAGCTTCTGTGGTCCTGATTTCCAATGGAAGAAAAAAAAGTGTTGGCTTAGGTTAAGCGCTTGTGAGAGGGAGAATTTGGTTTCCTTGGCATTATTTCAGCCCAGGCATGTTTTAGAAGTCAGATGGCATCAAACGCAAATATTTGGCCAAGTGAACTGCTCTTAAAGCCCAAACATGTAGTACAGCCCTAAAATGCAAAAGTTTTTTTTTTTTTTTTTTTTTTTAACTGTGCTCAGTCTTCCTTGCGGTTCAAGATGCTGAACCACATCAGCCTGTGCTGTGTGATGGCTGATAAAGCAGGGAATTGGGATAAAATGGGAAACTTACAGCAGGTGGGAGCACTGTGCTTCATAGAGAAAAGGTGGGGGAAGGTCTTGGGTACTGAGTGCCCTGGGAGCCGTCCTCTGCACTTCATTGTGGAGCTCAGCAGGAGGCTCAGAGGAAAGCTTCTTCCTTTCTCGTCCTCAGAATTGGCTTCCCCATCCTCAGTGCAACAGAAAGCTACCTGTTTTCAATCATAGTTGTCCTATGCTGTGTAACTTGGATATGAAAATAACAATTGTTTGAAATCCTTCAATCCAGCTATCAGTTATCATGTTCTTGGGCTGAGGTTTATCTGTTGGATTTCACTGCCTCTGACTCTACCTGTTGTTGAGATGCACGAGGAAAGAGGTATGAAAAGTCCCTGAAATGCCTCTGACAAGGCACTGGAAAAAAAAAATAATCTGAGGGTATAGGTACCCCAGGGCAGTATGCTGCATACACTGATTCATGTCCTGCTTGAGCCTCATCTCCACACCAATGTCCATCCCTCAACAGTAGATATCTTGAGCATTTTCTTCTTGTCCCATGTCTATGTTCATGCTCTTTTCAGAGCCCAGGATGCTTGTACAGCAGTGATCCTTAGCTGTAAGCACAGGATGCTGATCCTGATACTTGTGTGTTCATCTCTGCCCCTCAGGAGGCCATTCTCCTCTCCCTCCCTGTGTGTGGTTTTGTGATTGCTCACTGCAGGTCCTGCCCCAGGTTTGCCAGGAGTTACTTGATGCTTGAAACTATTGAGAGCATGGGTACAGCCAAGGTGAAAGAGCTGGGCAGTGGTGATAAATGGCTGTCATAAAAGAGCTACTTAACTTACCTCTACCCAGAGACTTCCCCTACCTTCTGGTTTTCCAGTTTCCTTAGAAACTAAGAGACTTGGGAATTTGGGCAGTGACTAGGAAAAAATACAGTATTTCTCTGATTGGAAGGCATTGATATTGAGTTCAGGACCTTACTTTGCTCTGTCAAAAAGTATTACGAGGCTCAGAAATCATTTGATCTTTTAATTCTGATGTTTAAGTGAGTTTCAGAAAGGGTGAGGATAATTTTGGTAAAGCAGCAAATCTGTTTTGGGGATCTGGAAAGCCATGTTTAAAACAGATTTCTCTTACAGATGGTGATATCAGATTTCTTTTATTTCCTTTTTGGAAACATTGCTATGATTAGTTCTATAAAGCTTCCACTCCAGGGTAATTCTCTGAGCACAGAACCTGGATTTTTCCATGTCCTCAGAGCTTATTTACTTTGACAGGTGCAGAGCTGAGAACAAGTAGCAGTCTGCACGTGCCCATGGATCATGACAGCACCTTCTTTCCCACCTCATGTGAGGAAGAAAAAGTGGAGAAAAGCTAATCTTGACGATGCTACAGATTAGAATTAGTGAAAACCAGAGTGAATGAGAATAAGAAAAATGTTTAAATGACTTGAAGTTTTAAACACTTTCCTCCAAATTCACTATATATTTCCATTTTCTTATAAGAGATCTGCCACCTTATATAAATGTGATAACTTTATATGCTGATTTCTCAGAAGTGCTATAATTTATCTTGTACTGTCAGCTATAATAATGTTCTTAGAAAGGAGCCCAGTGCTAACGGGGTATAGTTCTGGGCTGGCATTTCCAGCACTACCTGTCCAGGAAGCCTGGCAGCGTGGGCAGGCAGCATGGCAGGGATTTCACAGCCCAGGGGTGCCAAAATCCATTTTCTTTCCCCCAAGACTCAAACCTCCACAACAGAGATATGAGAAAATAAACACGTGTGCTAAACCGTAGTGAAAGCAAGGACTGGGGACAATGCAAGATGCCTTTTAGCAGTATAAATAAAATTACTGAATTGCTCCAGAGTGTTTCCAGGCCAGCAGCAGGTCACTGGTTTGTTCTCCCAGCCTGGAGAAGATGGCCAAGATGCTGTTGGAGTGATACAATTGCTGTGCTTGTGGCACAGCTCCTCAGCTGCCTGTGTACTTCACTGCAGCAGCAATCCAAAAACCCCAGGGATTAGTAACACCAAACTGCCACCCTACATGGGGCACCACATCTGCAACTGGCTCCAGTGGCAGGAGGGTGCCTGGCTACGGGGAAAAGGGTGAAGCTTATGGGTCTGAGGCCAACTGGAAACAAAAGGCACAGATGCTGGGGAATGGGATAATGTCCATGACCCAGCTCCTTCTCCATGGCAGCAATTTCATGCTACACTAAAAATGGTATTTTGTTAAAGAAGTCTGGGGGAGGCTGAGAGCTGTCATTTACGTATCTAAAGCTTTAGATGTTTGACTTTCTAACTGTATAAGTAGACACTTCTTGTAGAAGATGATACTGAGAATTGACTTCTTTTCTTGGGGTGGTGTAGATGTCTGCAATATACCTGAGAGTTTGAGGCGGGAGGGGTTGAACAAGAAGAGCAGACCTTGTTCTTGCAGAGTGCTCCTTGCATGTTGGTATAACCCTCGCCAGGGTCTGCAGCTGGGTTTGTCCTGGAAATTCAGTGTTTGTTGTGCTCTGTTACCACTTCATCATGTTTGGATGGTCTTTGCTGCATCTCAATTTAATTAGAGATTTGGATTATTTTTTTTATTAGAAGTATTCTTTTTTTTTAAAAAAAAAAAAAAAGTTGGCTGAGACTCGTGCCCCTTTTCAGGGAAGAAACAGTTGTTGCTGCCCTTGTGGGCTCTAGAGGAAGCATCATTGTTCAGCCCCTTGCTGTGCGCCTGTTCAATTATCTGTCATTTAACGAAGAGAGTAGTCTTTCAGATCTGAAGTCATACAATCATTGCAAAAATCTGTGGGGAGAAACTAAATACCTTGGGAATAGTTGCTGTTGGCCTCCTGCATGGTTTAAAGTGCTGAGGAGTGTCTGAGAAAGGTGTCAGCACAAAGATTAAGGGGAAACTTCCTGAGGCGAAATACTTGTGGGTCTTAAAATGTTTTCTTTTCTCTCAGAAAGCACATTTGTCCAAACGTTTCCCACATGGGCTGGAATATGAGTTTCTATACAGACAGCATAATTTTATACCTGGCACCAGAGGGTAAAACATGTTAGAAACGGGGAGAAAAGAAGCTAACCTGGGAGCCTGGTGCCCTGTAAATCCTTAGGTTTTAGCCCAGAAAGAGTTCTGACTTTGTGCTCCAGTGGGCATTATTTTAAGAACCCTTACTTGCTTGTTTTCCTGTTTCTTTTTCTTTCCTTTTTTTTTTTTTTTTTTTTTGAAATACTGTTGTAACTATTTCAGTTTGCGATCTTATTTCTTTGTCACTATGGTAACACCACAACAGAGGTGCCAATCTCATAAAAAGGGAGAAGTTATCAACTACACTGCTTCTGCAATGTAGCTCTTATTATTTTTAACTGCCATTTGGACATCCTTCAAGGAGAGGGTGCAATCCCCTTCCACAAAGCCAAAGAGAAGAACGCTGTCTAAGGAGATGCTGTGGATGAAACTTTACCTCTAAGCAAAGTGGATCTGTGCTGCCATCCCCTCCTTCACCCTGGGGTCCTGGGATACTCCTGGTCCTTGCAGTTAGTATCTGGTGGCTGCATTGGTGGAGCAATGCCCAGAAGGACCTCTGAATGATAACTTCTAACAACGTGAGCTGTGGTAACCCCTCACTTGCCTGTTTTTACTGTGGTCCTGACCTTTCTCCTGCTTCAGGAAAAAAGGACTGTTTTCCTTCTCAACTTCAAGCTGAACATCTGCACCTGATTCTTCCAAATACAACTTTTTTTCTAGTTTCTACAGGCTTCATACTTTGGTATCTTTTTGTATCTGAGTGCAAACAAGCCCGTGGATGAATTAATTCACTTGGATTGAGCTTTGCTTCCCTGGCCACAACCAGGGAAGCTGAATCGTGACCTTCTCCACAGCCTTCTCCAGCCTTATTGTTTTTTCTTCCATGCTGGACTCCAAAACTTTTTTCATTTCTTTGCTGACTAAAGAGTTGCATTTCTTCAGTTCCAGAAGCTATACTTTTCTGTGAAATATTTCAGTTAATAACTTGCTAGCAGAGAATAAGTGTGACCAGCACAGAGGTTGAAGACCAGATCTCTGGCCTCCCAGCACACCAAGAGGGAAGCTGCATGCTGTGTTGTTGCTGTATAAAGTCTTTTACAATCTCTTCAGTTTTGTAGCACAAATGTCTTAACTTGACATTTTCTATCTGACTGAACAGCAGTTCCTTTTGGCCTATGGCTGCACTCAAATTCTTATCTGGAAGGACTGTATGTCCTGTGATAGGAAGCTTCACAGGAGACTTTGGGATGGAATAGACTTCAGCTTTAGTCCTGTTTGCCTCTGGTGCTACAGCCCAGGAGTCAGGGTTGTGCTGTTCAGGCATGCGATTGCAGTTGCGATTCTTGCAACTGAGAGCTGCTGCACACCTGGTTTTGTAATTTAATATTAAAAAAAATTGCTTGCAAATGAAACAAAACTGGAAACAGAAGGGTAGTGATGTCCTTTCTTTCCTCGGTCATTTTCCTAACTAATTAATCCTTTGCCAGGTTAAATTAACACTTCTTTTTGATTTAAGGGTATTGGTAGCCCAGTAATTAGTACCTTACTAAGGTCACAGCAGGTCAGAGAAACACCCTTATCTATTCAGAAAGCTCCTGTCTTCCTTCATGCTGCTGAGCTTGCATGTTCTCCATATCTTGCTTTTCTGCAACCATTTTTGTTTGCTTCCATTTTCTAATATTAGCAGCAAAAATTGAATAATAGGACAAAACATTTTTTTTTTCCTGCAATAGTTTTAACTTTTTAGTTGTGAAAGAGACAGCTGGATGTGTATTTGACTTGGGAAATTGATTGTGGCTAAAGTAGGGAAAAGGATGATGGCTAAATCTGAAAGGCAGTGAGTGAAGGTGGATGCTTGTTAGGTTACTCCAGACTCAGTTCAAAGTCATGCTGTCTCCCAGACTTTATTGCCTATTCTTATTAAACTGATCATAAACTACTCACCATCTCCTAATCTGCTCAGCCTTTTTTTGTTGAGACACCATTAACCAAATGCCAGTGAGTCTTGTTCATTTTATGTTGCTCTCTACAGAGAAATAAAATGTTAATCTTCATCAGTTTCTGAGCGATACCAACCTGTGCTGCCTCTCACTCCGTTTGTGATCCTTAAGGGCTGGAGTGATGAGCTCTTCTCTGCTCCAAACCATTCACGTGTAATCTCTGCAGGTTTTTGCTGCAGTATCTATGTATGTCAAGTGCTGTCCCTCTCAAATACTTTGGGAGGGCTTCAGAATTGGATTGGCATCCTCTATGGTTGTGGGGTTTTGGACCACCAATTCCCCACACTACACAACATTTTGTATATCACTTCATGTACATGTACACCTACTTCCAACAATAAAATATTTTCAATTGTATTTTAAGTCAATGCAGTTGGAAAGATTTAGTGCACAGGGCTATGGTTTCCTGCCTTTCTAAAGGGCTTGTAGTGGGACCATTTTTCCCTCAAACTTCTCCAGAAGCATCCTGGTTACAGTGACTGATATTTATCTTCAAATCACTGAAATTCGCTAACAGCTCTTGGAAGATTTTCACTTTTTTTTTTTATATTGGACAAATGGCAAACTTTAATCAGCAGCAGATACCTAACTGGCAAGACAGAAGCACTAACCAAGTCCATACTGCATTGCCCAGTAAAGACAATGCAAAATGCAGTCTTTCCTGAAGTTCAGCGGCTGGAGAGGACAGCAAAACAAGGCCATAAAATCTCTGCATCAAATTTTATTTCCTGACTGCAGGCACCTTGCAGGATTTCTACATGGTGCAAATCTCTCTGGATTTGAGATGAGACATTTGTGTACTTGGATTAAGTCAATTGAATCTGCTGGTTGGGGGAAGTATTTGCAAACCAAGATCTCCTGAGTAATATACTGGTGTGTCAAGCCATTTTTATTAATGAAGTATTGTTTGCAGAGATTTGGCTTCAGTTTCAGATAAAGCATTAAGTACAGAAAACCAAATTGTTGTATTAACTGCACAAAGGTCAAGGCCTAGGGCTGGATAATAAATAACTCTAACAAATTACCTTTACAGTAATAAGTATCTGTTTATGTCCAAGACATGGTACTTGCACTGATTAGTGAGTTGAGAGCTTTTTGAACTCTAAAAAGCAAACATTAGCAGAGCTGAACTCTGCAGTTTAGGTGTTTGGCTTGGTTTTGTGATATGGCTCTGGGCAAGGACTTGAAGTCTGTTTGGCCCATTCCTGCCAGGGACTGTTCAGAAGTCCATGGCAGACACTGTACATCTTGATTTACAGAGGAGAAAATAAAGGCCACAGAAGGAAGTTCTTGGAAAGAAGTTGAATAATGTAGCCAGCTGGATAACTGTGGATCAAAGAAAACCCTTAGTAAACCAGGAGTTGTCTGAGAGCAAGCAATTACTTGGTACCTTGAACAGAAATATCCTAGAGAAAGGAATGGAGTCTTCAGTAAAAATGACTTGAATTATTTCATAATTTTGTCTTTCTCCCATTTTCTCACAAAGAAACTTGAGGCGTAATATATAAACACTGTGCTGGCCTGTGCATGGAGCAAGCACTGGCTGCAGATACTGGGTGTGCTTGGTTGTTCATAGAGCCACCCTCCCCGGGGCAGGCTGCAGTTGTGCATCTTCACACCAACTGAGGCAGCAGCAGGGCTGCAGCTCTCAGATCTGCAGGATGTGCAGAAAAGGCTTAGTTTTCCATCAGATTATGAATTCATCTCAGTTTTTTTTTGGTTTGAGACTGCTTGGGTAGTGTTGGGTAGTGTAGCAAGAAAGACTTTAACCTGCAGTTTATACTTCTCTTTAATGAAACTTCAAATCCTTGTTACAGCCTCTGGCAGTGCATAGTTAAAATACTTAATCCATCCTTTGCTGCAGTGCTCTGCTGGGCAGCACTTACTGCAGTGATCCTCAAGCCTTGACCTTATGGCATTCCTCCATGCTTCTGCTCTTTTTTATAATTTCACGTGCTCTTTCACCTCTTCCCTAGACCTCAGCGACCTTTATGATCTCTTTATTCTTTGTTTCACCTTGTATCTATTGCATTCACCAGAGATTCCTGTAGATAGAGAAGAACAGCGCTTTATACCCCATTGTTTGAATTCTTTGGGATCTACTTGAATCACATGCCAACTGGTAAATTTTGTAGCAATTTCTAGACATGTTATACTTTTAGACTGTCTTTATAAAACTTAATCACAGCTATTCTGCAAAAGTTCTGCTCTCTGAAGAGCTCCTCTGAAGAAGACTGCAGCTCTAGTGCCAATGCAAGAGCCTGCTATCCTCTTAGATGTATCTGGATGTCTTCCAGAGCTATTTAATTTCTCTGGAGTTTCTGGCCAGCATGCCTTGGATATTTAGCGAGGTATTTCTCTAAATGCACCAGTGTTGTCTTGTGTTGTTGTCCTCTAAAATTCTGTTTGAGAACCACTGGGGTTTTGCTCTTCATTTCAGGTAATAACTGCACTGCTAATTTTTGTTGTTGTTCTTTGTGATGTTTATCTCACATGAAGATACCAGGGGGAGAAAGGACACTAAACTTGGTTTCCTTCAGGTGAAGGAGGACAGCTCTGGGTCTGATGATGACCCAGCCCCAGGTTTCTGGGGAACTTCACAACCAGAGGTGGATGAACAGCAGCTCTCAGCACCACCTGGGCAGAACTGGATTTCTCTGAGCTGCCACTTCTGGCCTGGATGCCAGAAGGCCTTCCCCCACCTCTGCCACACCACATCTGGCTTGGTTCATGCTCTTCTCCATCTTAACAGTGGTGCTGGGACTCAGAATTTCAGAATGGGGTTACGGGTGTAAGGGGATATCTTGCTAGATACAGAGGAAATAAAACAGTAAGCAGTGTGACTGGCAGCATAAAGATGTAAGACACACAAGCTTTGAGCTTGAAATGCCAGGAAAACTATACTTAGAGATTTTCCATGAGTTTTACCCCCATTTATTAGTTCACAGACCTGTTGGAAATGTTTGTGAACACTTTCTGAACTATAACAGTTCATGTTAACTTAGCCATACCCTGCCTAAAAAGACTAACTTTCAAAATGAGATCTGCTTTCAAATGGAAAGGCTCCTTCCACCTGATCATGTCTCAGTGCCAAGCACCATTAGGTGCTGGGAGGTTTTTTTTTTACTGCTCAGAGGGAAAAGATCACTGCCCCATCCTGACAATGACAAATTGAGTCCTTTTATTTGCTAGACTTTGAAAATAAGGCTTGCCTGCCATTTCTATGAAGGAATGTACTGGCTTCAATATCTTCCTCTAAAAAGGATTTGGAGGAAGCAGCAGCCCCCAGGCGCATTCCCTGCCATTGATCAGTGATGCACCTGACACCAGGGGAGGAGGCCCTGCCAGCTGCCCCTGGACACCAGCACCAGTCTGCGCCACCTGGGCATGTTTAAGTGCATCCACAGATATGTCCCACATTTATTGACATGTCTCAGTTTGTGTGATGAGAACGAACTTGTGAATGCTCTGAAAGTGTTTTTTCACAGCTGTAATTAAATCAGTTCCACTGCACCATCAGATCAGAGCGATCTTTTTCTTTCAACCTGGGGAAATAAAACCATCCTTGGGCTTCAAGCTGTTCCACGGATGAGGATGAGTGCTCTTGGTCTTAATGAATGCTAACAAGTAGCTACAGCTGCTTGGAATTTGCAAGAGGAAAATCTCCCGGGATACATGACCAGATTCAGCCTTCAATTTCATTTGACAACAGTCCATATATGCAAAATACTTGTCTGTACAAAAGACGTCTCTTCCAAACTACCAAACAGCATACATGGGAATGTAGGATCCTTGCAAGTGCCGGCTTCATAGAGACAATTTGTCTCTTGAAATTATTGTGGACAGCCAGTGCAAGCAATTAAAGTTCTGGTGTTTATTCTTGCAGGTCTATTCCAGGGAATGTTTCCTGGAATAAGCCCTTTTGGAATAACTTCCTTCTGCCTCCGTAGAGGATGAAGTATCTACAGAAAAGGTCACTGCCCTATTCCCTGACTTCTTTTTTTAAAATAAAATCCTACCCTGTTCAATTCCCTTTTATGCCATAGTTTCTTTAACCTGCTGTCTTCCTCTATGATTAAAGGCTTGGATACTCTGACATATTGTAGCTTCCTGCCAGTCTTACCTGTACTTGTCAGGCTGTTCACTGATTAGTTGCCTAAAAGTGTTTTCAACCTGGGTTTCATAAAGGTATCCCAGAATTGACCAGAAGCTATAGATGGTTTTCAGTAACCCTGTTTCTTTGCTTTCAGTAATAGAAATTATTTCCAGATTAGAAATAGTCACCCTCAGGCATTCATTCACATCATTTTGTTGCAACCAACCTGCAGGACACATTGACTTCTGTGGGCTTATTTCTTTCATTATCTCATATTAAAGCTAGAGGTGTTGTTAAAATCAATATCGCGTGCAATAGTTTTAATCTGCAGGGAGCACTGCAACAAGAGACTGCAAGCCCCATTCAGAATTTAAGTGATGTGCCCATTTAAACTTTGTCTTGAGTGGTACCCCTTTGTGGTGTTATTTCTATCTCTTCCATGAAAGTTTTGTGTCCAGCAAGTTGTTGGAAGGACAAAACATTTTGAAGTCTAGGAGCTCTGGTCTCTTGAACATGTCTCAACGCATATTGCCAGGACTGAGGGAAGCGGAGCAAAGGGGGATGGAAGTGAGTGACCTCCAAGATGGTATCAGGGAGTAAAAGCCAGCGCTCTGACATGGGGCCCTACTTATCTTCCCACAATCGGGACATCCAAATGAAGATGGATGAATATGGGCTGTCAATTTTCTCATCAGCTCATCCTCCATGGCTGCGTTGCAGGTAAGATGCCATACCAGCAAAATAGCAACTTATGGTCTGAGCCACCTTGATAAATTAGAAACTGTTACTTGGGAAGTGTCTTTTGCCAAGCAGCTCAGACTTTACTGATCTCTGCAGACAGCAGCAGGTTTATTCCTGTGAATACTTTGCTGTGGTTTCTATTTTGTTTTCCCTTGTATGGATCGGTCTTGGTAGCAGCATCATGGCTAGCACATAACCTGTGGTACATAGCATGATGCTGGCTGTTTAGCATCTTTTGCTGTTGTTTCTTCCCCACAAACAGAATGTTAAATTAGATAAATGTATGGGTTTGCTCATAAAAGCTTGGCTTTTACTTACAGCTTGCTGGTAAAAACATCCTCTTAAGACACAGGTACAAAAGCTGCAGTGCTGTTGCTCCTGGCAAGTGGCATGTCCTCTGAGTGCCTCTGGTCCACCCTCCCCACACAGTGGGTGGGAACACAATCCCAGCAATACTGGGATTTTTCATTTTACACTACAAACCCCAAAGCGTTGGCATCAGACAGAAGTGAGAGGTAAGTGGGGAATGTATGAGAAGGCAGTTGGTGCTGAGCAGGGAGGGGATTTTTCCGGCTGGTGAGAGAGGATGGCAGAAAGACCACGTGTATTACGGGCACTGCCTCTGTTGTATTGCACATACAGGAAGGTACCCAGGTGTGAAGTGATGAGGAAAGGATGGGAATGGGATCTGCTGCTTTCCAGTGTCTCTGGAAGATATTGCATTTACTTAAATAGTTTTTCAGGTTCTTCAGAGGTACTGTGGTCTGTAAGATGAACATCTAAACTAATTCTTTGAAAATAAAGACAACTGCTCAAGTTTTAGAAATGTCGTCATGGAAAAAAAAAAAAAAAAAAGAATAAAAAAACCAACCTGATTTTCAAAACCCCAAGCAAACAAAAAGCCCCTACGTTTTCTTCCCCTTTGAGGTCACTGTGGAAAATGAGGCTGTTCTGGTTTTCTACATTTTGTGCATGCAGATTACCAGTTACCCCCAAACTCTTAAGCATATTATGAAAACACTGAAGGTTTGTGTCTAAGAATGTCATCTCCTTCAAAACAGGTCTAGGTTGGAACAGCTTGTGTTCTCTGAGTGTATTGTGGACACAAATGTGTGATTGGCGAGAGAAAGCAGCTATTGGTAATATGGTCATGGTATACAGATCAGGGCAAATACATTCTGTGATGTGTTCTGATAAATTCAGCACTGAATTCATGGGCTATAATTGCCTGGCTCATTGGAGATGTTTGTGAATTCAGTACGTGGAACCACCGATGTAACTGACTGAGTATAATATGGTTATAACCTGGAAAGTGGTTTTAAAGTATTCAACCTTAATACTGGAGGTTTTGTACCACTTTGCAGAGTAGTGATGGCATCTGATGCTCCTGTGTTTCCAGGAGCTTTGACCAGAGCCTTAATGCAAGCTCTTTGTCTCTTATTTAGACATCAGAGCAGAGACATCCCCACCACATTCTAAAGGGTGCAAATTGTGCGTGTAAATCTGAAAGAAAACTAAGCCCATATCTTCAATTCTCCAGTAGAGGAGCATTTGTGAAGTTCCAGACTTAGTCACCTACTGGGAAGTGGAGATTTGTTTCTTACAAATGAGTCATCTCTTTCATGCTGAGAAAGAAGAGAAGATATGCAGGTTTCAATCTTTGTCACTCAACACTGAAATCTGTTTTATTCTACAACTGCAAAGGCTTGACTTGCAACTATTTGGTAGTTCTGTAGCAATACGTTGTCCTTTTCCTGCTACAGCCTTGTCATTGGCCATGTTTCAGAACTGTGAAAGAGGTAGAAACCACCTCTACAACAGCAAGTACTGACAGATCAATGTTTATGTATTAGCTTCATAACGATGCACAAAAACAGTTGTCATGATTAAGTTGTAGGAAAATGAGTAAGTTGCAAAACCGAGAAGTAGAAGGTGTTTGTAGCTTGTTTTCTTGAAGTGATGTAAAATAGGAAACTTAGTAATTGTTGAGAGAATCAGCAATAAGTCTGTAGCTTTCCTGTATCAGAAAAGAAACACTTTTAATTAATTGTACAATCAGAATATTCTCTGCTTGATTTTGCTGCTAAGTTCTGGTGCAATACCTCTGCTGGCTATTTTCAAAATTCATGCCTTTTTTTTGGGGTGCAGTCCCAGGGCTCCTACAAGGGTGGACTATGATGTTGGCAAACACCTGCCCAGGTATTCCTGAGCTATGGTGCAGGCAAGGTTTAATGTGACAGCATGTCATGAAGGACTTGTCTGATCATCCCATGGATCATTTGAGTGTGGTCACCCTGTGATCTTCTAAACACAAGTCTGCTAACAGATAAGTCTTCCAAACAATAAGTCTGATGTGTTAGTATTGGCTGATAGTAATGTATTTGGAATATCTGATCTAGTTATTATAACAGTGGTTATACACAAATATTACTGAAACCCTTGACTATGGTTAATTTGCAATTCCTGTAACTTTATGGGATTTTCTATACATGGCACGTCTATAATTTATTTACTGCTGTGCTTAACTTCTTGTACTTTTTTATTCAGTAGTGTATCAGTGTTGTAGTAACAATTTGTGTGTACAGAAATGCTTGATTTTCAGTACTGTTAATGACTTTAATGTAGGTATTAAACTAGCAGCCTCCCCCCAAACACACACACAAAGATGTACAAATGCTCTCAAGAACTTGGTGGTTGAAGCAAAAACTACTCTTGGGTCTCTCTAATCCATGTTGTCTTCAAATGGGGATGGGAAAAGGAAAATGAGATTAGTGAGGGTAAATATGAAGAGATCCATGTTATTGCCATGTTAGTTTGTTCACAACTTCATCTGAAGCCTGCTAAGGACAATGAAAGTTCCTATTCTTCCTTATTTCCAATTGCTTTTTTATAAAATCAGCAGAACTCTTTTTTTTTTCCCCAGCACAGATGCAGCAGCTCCCCCTGGGAAAGGATAATTTCAGCCGCTGCTTTAACATGCTTCTGTGTCACAAAGAATAAAGTCACAGAGATTTGGGAAGAGGCCTTTTCTAAAAGGCAGCTCAAAGTGCTAGCAGGTGAGAGTAGTGGAGTTGTGGCAGTGCTGGAGCTGATGTGGTGATGGGAGGTTCCCACCAGGACAGGGGACATTAGAAGGATGAACCCCCTCATGTCCTGTGTCATCCACACGCATTGCTGACCCTGCAGCTCATTCAGGCACCAAAGCAGACTGAGAATGAGCCTCTGGTGCTTGTCTCTAGCCCCCTTAGCAGAACAAATCCAGATTTTAACTTCTCTGGGTGTACTCCCTAGCTGGGAACTGCTGGTGAAGCCACCAGCTGACGTTGATCCTCAGCTTTGACTGTACAAACACTTCCTACCTGTCCCATGAGATTGTGTGTTGGGTCTTGCTCATAAAGGGACAGCCTTCTGGATTTTACACCATTTCTAGACCCATAGCTTATATTTTACTTTACTTTTCACTTAGTGCTGCAGCCTGTAGCAGTGGGGTGTCTAAATGTGGGCATGGGTTGTGGCTGGCAGCCCCAGCTGGCAGCTTGTGCACTGGTACAGCCCCATGGTGCTGGGCTGGCCCCGCTGCATGCCTGCTGCCTTAGTCTCTGGTCAGGCAAGAACGCTTTCCAACCCTCGTTGCTTTTCTCTGAACCTGTTCCATAATGCATCCTTCTTCCTTTTTGGGAAGGAGCATATCTAACCTGTACATGTAGTCTATGCTAGCTGCGAAACTGTTGTGAAAAGCCACTGTTGAAACAGTTTCTGCTGAAGCATTTGGCAGTGGTGCAACGCAGAAATTCATGAGATTTACTAAATTTTGGGGGGAGAGGTGTGATTAAATATTAACCCGTGATTTCTTGGCACATTATATTAAATGCTTCTGTTTCCTCCTTGCCATGGCATTTCGTAAATGGAGTCTTCAGATTCAGAAGGAAGGCCAGAAACTGCACATAAGTAGAGCATAGGCAGGAGAAGACAAAGTGTATGTTAAACCCCAAAGACCTTAGGAAATTAAGCTGTAGTTTTGTTATAATTAGTGATTTTCTTTGAAGCTCCTATAATTAGGATATCATCCATCTTTGAGTGGCTTTATTAGCATTGACGGTTACCTTGGGGCTGTAGACAGACCGAGCACCAGCACATTGATGTATTGCCCTGATCCGCAGTAGTCTAAGTGTTTCCCATCACTTTGGGTTCTCTGCACTGAATGACACTTCTCAAATAGTCCCATCAGACAGATGGGAGCACTGGGAGATGAGCAATGGAAGGTGAATCTGATCCTTAACATGCAAAAATGTGCATGAAAATAAATGATCCAAATACTGTTTAGAGTCGGTTTGGTCACCAATGCAGGATTTCCAACACTGCTGGCCATCTTTTGTACTCACAATCTTGTGCTTTGGTGCACTTTCATAAAAGTTTTAAAAATTTAGATATGAAACATCCTTTTTTTTTTTTTTTTTTTTTTCTAATCCAAGAAAAGCAGATATTTCTTAATCAGAGAAGTTAACTTCAGCACTGGAAAATGCGTACAAGTTGCAGCATAATACAATTCCACAATGCATAATTTTCTTAAAAATCTCAGATGAGGAAGGGGAGAGCCACCCCATTTGTGGTCACAGATGTCTTTTCTTCCCTATACCCACAAGATAACTATAAATATTTGGAAAATAGTTTTGAGCAATATTGTTTTATTCTTATTTGGGATGTTATCAAGAAATATAAATGAATGCTCTCTTGGCAATCTCTGCAAAACACTATTTTTACCCTTACTTTGACAACTGGGACTAAATGAAATCATCCTTTCTCTTTGACTCTATATTTCCATCCATCATTAATCAATAGCTTTGTTAACTCTACAGAATTCACACCATCAGCTCTGACTGAGAAGCTTTGAATTGCTCCCCAGGCTCACGTGCATCGTTGTGTATTGTTTTGTTGTTTCGGTAATTATCTTTTCTAATATCGGTAGGTAGTCAAGAAAACTTTTTCCAGGGGTCCTGTATAAGCAAGCCATCAGCCTTCTATGCTGTACCTGTTGTGCTTGTTTCCAGGGTGCCCACAGATGTGTGGGGTGGTTGAGCAGAGCACACCTAAAATCGGTGTGCCATTTGGGGAACGCTTTTCTGTTTTCTTGTCGCGGAGTGTACATGTGAAATGCACGCAGACAATGCTGGAAGAAGGTTGTGTTTCTCTCTTTCAGTCCCTGCTTCAAAGAAAAACAGAATAGAAAGGGAAAAAATAAAAGGCAGGTATTTCCTCCTCGGAAGGAGGCTGCTGCCCTCTCATGGTTTCCGAGGCGAAGAGCGGGGAAGGTTCCCGGTGGGCAGCTGAGGGCAGCCCCCGGTCCCCTGCCAAAGGTCTCCTGCAAGGCACAGGAGCAGAGCCCAGCTGCCTGACAGCACAGGCTGCACAGGAAAAGATAACTCTCCGTGTCCGGGATTATTGCAGAGAATGCTGTTTTGGGGGGCTTGGTTTTCCTTGCTTTTCAGTCCTTTTTCCTCTAAGAGAACTTGTTTTTTTGGCATAAATTGCAGAATTTGAATGGTAATATTCAAAAGCATGAGCTCTGCTATAGTCAACTATATCATTTCTGGCATATAGGATCTATATATTTCTGGCATATATCCTAATCCCAAAGGATTAGAGTATTCTGAATGAAAGCTTGGAAATGCATGGCTGTGTTTTGATGGGCTGTTGTACACCTACTCAGGCATTTATGGTGCCCAAAGGAAAACCGTGTTAGCTGAGGTGCTTATCCAGATAAAAATCTCATAGTGTAAGTGTAACACACTTGTATCATGGAAAAGTGCCACGGTTGCTGCCTAGTGCCGTGTACCTTTGGGCAGAAACTTGGTGTGTTGCAGTGCTGGGGCACCCTTCATGCTGGGTGCAGCCAGAAGTCTGTGACTGATAGGGAATAATGACAAATCTAAGTCGTCTAACCTAGTATAGACAGCTCAAGTGTTTGTTCACAGTAATTTTGGGTGGTGATTCCTTTAAAAAAAAAAAAAAAAAAAAAAGCATTTTACCAGCAAGCTGTGGTTTGGTGCAGTTTGACCATTGCAGATGTGCTCCTCCAGCAGCAGCCAGGTGATGCTGGGAGGTTCACTTCCCTAACAGAGTGTCAGGATTGCTCATGGAAATGTTTGTCACCACCATATAAAGCCTGTCTCCTAGAAGAGTGAGTTTCATGCCATGTCTGTGTTCGAGGATTTGCAGTTGATGCATCAAAACCCAAAAAGCAGTGGGCAGCTCGCTGGGCTCTGCTGGGAGCCGTGCCCCTTCTGGAGAGTGCTGTGAAGAGCAGGAAGGTCGCAGCCTCGTTGCCTGTCTGGAGCCTGTTTTTAAGCAGGTTTCCTTCCTTTCAGCTGTGTTTTGACACTGATCTCACTTTGCAAAGGCCTGTTATCCAGCTGAGATGTGTGCACCTGCCAGGTCTTTCCTCCTGTCCCCAGCACTGCTGCGCTGTGATGCGAGGGGTGCCACTGTGTCCTTTCCAAAAGAGAACTTGAGAGGCACTCATCAAAGTTGTAATGCTGATCAAGGATGCTTTTAAAAGATAAAGGAGCAGAGAGCTGATCTTGAAGCACTGATTGGAAAAAAAAAATAAAATAAAAAAAAATCCAGAGAAGGGACACTTAAATTAGATCCAGGTAAAAGATTTGTGTCCTTGCAGTACATTTTCCCAAGTGGGGATTTCTCTGGGGTTTCTGTGGCAGAGCTCCCCTCCAGAGGGACCTCACATCCAGCCAGGTACTGCAACCTGGTCTTTGATATGTGTTACCACGAGAATAAAATGCTTTTATCAGTGTCAGGCTGAAGCTCTCCTGCACATTTTCCTGCAAAACTTCTTTGAGCAGGCCTATATTTGAGGAGCTGTCACAGAAGCTTCCCTTGCAGAAGGGATGCTCAGGGAAAAAGCTGTGGTCGTGTGCTTTGTCCCCTGTCACTTTGGCAAAAGCCAGTGTCCCTGGGGCACGCTGCTGCTCATCCCGTGCTGGCTTCAGGCTCCTCTGTCCAGACCTGCTGTACGGCCCTGGGGCTGGGGGAGAGATTTATTTTTAATTCTCTGATACTTCTATAATAAAAATCATTACCGCGTCGGCGATGCCGCGCTTGATTTAGAACATTGATTGTTAATTCTGGCAGCTCTCCCGCGAGCAGAGATTTTTAAATAGCATGAGCCGGATGACTCTTTAGCAGAATTGCTCCTGGGGGACAGGAATTGGTTTTATTGACTGAGCTGCTTTGCCTGTGGCTAACAGCAAAGCCATGCTGGCTCTTTTTTTTTTCTATAATTGTGAAGTTAACTAGCTTCTGCCGTGTTGTCAAGTAGATATTCCGACATCAAAAATTATTACGTCTGCCTGCTGTGAGGTTTGTGGTGTGTGCTATTAAATGTTTTCAGCTGCTGCTAATCATTAAGGTAACTGAGTAACTGGGTATCGTGGATCTTCCACGTTTTCAAAGGAAAAGCTGCTGCTTTTCAGCATTTCTGCAGTTGCTGAGCTTGGTGCAATTCTTACACAAGTTGAAACTTTTCAAGTGAACCACAGAGCTAAAACAGATCTGGGGTTAATAGGAAACAGCTTCTGAAGCAGGAACTCCTGACCAGATAATGTTGTATCTGGCTATTTTAATACCTGTTCGGTGTTTTGGTTGTGACCACTCTAGCAGAAGCACGCAGGTGACTCATTTAGCCACTGCTGCTGCTCGGATGGGTGGGTATTAGAGCAGACGGTGTGGATGGGGGGTGAGGGGTGGCCGTGGATTTCTGCTTGGGCAGAAAAAGGCAAAGGGACCTGCTCTGTCCCTCAGAGGAGGGGCAGAGGTCTTGCTGGATGCTCCTTGCCTCCTTCCTCTCCAGCTGCCACGCTCCCAGCAGGGCTTCCATGAGCTGCAGTGGGTTGCAGGTTCATGCTGGTGGCAGGCGTGGTGCTGGGTGTGCCCAGCAGTGTGCTCAGCACCACCCGGAGCCATGCCCAGCCCCATCCCTGAACCTTCCCAGGACCCAGCCAGACATCGCTTCTGGCCTCAACTGCTGGCAAGTGATGAATGGGTAAAATTACCCTGGTTTTAGATAAGATGGGAGCTTGATTACTTATTTTTTTTTTTTTTCTTTCAGGAGTGCATCAAGCTGACAGTGCAAGCTTTTTTTATTTTTATTTTTTTTTTTAACCTAAGGGTAAACTGCCAGGATTTGTTCTCATTAGGAGGAGAAATGCACTGAATGCAGCTCCATTCATTTCAAAGGCTGGCTGGGTGGCTAGAGCCAGACCAACTCCTGTCTGATATCCTAAAAGCAAATCACAAGGTTGGTTTATGTTGCATTTCCCCCACCTCCCCCTTCATCTGGTAGCAGTGGGCTGCAAGGACATGCATGATCTCCTCTTACTGAACTCTGATGCAGGAAATAGATACCTAAACTGTTTGACTTCTTGCTTTTTCCTCCCATGTACCTGTGTGCCACAGGCCAGCTCTGCCTGCAGAGCTCTGTGCGCTCAGCTCTCTTCTCACAAGTGACTTTATTCCAGGGGGCTCATATTTTGTAACTTAATTTGGAGCAGGTGCTTTCAGATCCAGGCAGTTACCCAACAGCTGATAGTTTTATGGCCTCTTTACAAACAGGAGCTCTCCTTCTCATGCCTCAGCACCCTGCACAGCCCCCATTCAGAAATATTTCTGGGGAAACAGAGAATTTTGTAGTGTCTATCTGCGTCCATCACCTGCTGCCTCTTGCTGCTGTGCTTCCCTCGCTGGGTGAGCTCACCTGTGCTGTGACCTGCATGGTTTGTGCCTCCTTTGCAGCACCCAGAAATGGGAACATTTACTAAAAGAATCACTCCCGTTTTTCCATTTTTTTTTTCCATTTCAGACAGCCCCTCAGTATGACAGAAGCACCGAAGCAATGGTGAGCCACTCCTCCTTAGAGCAGGGGCCTCCTCCCCTCCGACACTACTCTGCTACGACTTCATTTCTCTCCATGCCAGTGCCTGATACGAGCATAATTGTGCTGCGTGATGGATGCTGGCGGAGCGCAACGGTGACAGATGCGTGCTGGAACTGTGTGAAAATTTTTGCAGCCAAAGCAAAACTGGCAAATGTTTGACTTCCCGCCAGTTTAGCTCGCGGGTGCAAAATATCTGAGGTTTTAGCTGAAATGTTTACAGCAGTGAGAGGCAGTTCTAGGCATGGTTCTTGTCAGCAACGGAGGGGAGATAAGGCAACAAGCGATGTTGACCCATCCCACTCCTCAAGTCTTCAAAACCCTCTTTTATACCCCCGCCACTCTGCCTCATCTTACTTTTAGTCAAATGCTTACAAAACAGGCACTCTGCTTTGATTCCTTTGAAAGAGCACAGCTGCAAAAAGTACAGGGCACTTTAATGCTGAAGCTTTATTTTTTGACATAAATAGTAAGAAGTCGCCTTGTATGTCTTCTCATACTCTCCCCAGAGATGCTATATTTTTCTATGAATATCTCTTGCATCATAGGACAGACACCAAGCGTGACTGTGAAAATCCTATTGAAAAGGAAAAAAAGGTGCAATAAAAACTTGTTCTTGTAGCTACAGAGGTATGGAGCAAAGGAGCAGCAGGCGCTGACTACTCTGCACTGTGCTCGTCTCCAGGAACATGTGTGCTGAGAGTGATTTCACCCGGCAGTGTGTTCCCTGTGTCCCTGCCCAGGGAAAGGTCACTCTCAGCTGCTAAATTTCCTTTGGCATAGTGGGATGGGAGTGCACCCCTTCTGCACAGCTCTGCTGTTGTGTGTGGTTGTGTAGGCATTATATATGATTTACACTGTAAATATGGAAAAAAAGTTGTCCCTAAATCACTAATAAATCCCATTGTTTGGCGTTTCCATGGGGGCAAAATGACAGCCTAATGCAGCTTGTGGGAGAGCAGACAGCCCCACCCAACGCAGGTGCGGCTTTATGGGGTTTTATGGTTGTGTTATCAAATGTCTATGAATAGAGTGCAATCAGGTTCTGCTAAGGTTTCTATAGACAAAGAACTTAGATATGGGGCTGCTGTGCTGTCTTGTTTAGGCTGCCAGTCTCCTCACTAGCACAGTGCTGTGCCTCCCCAGCTGAGCTCTGAGCGAGCTGGGCCTGACCAGGAATTGGTGCCACTGCTGTGGGGTTTGGGGCACAGTGACTGGTGGTGAAGAGGCTTGTTCAAGTGCAAAGGGGGCTGCAAGACCACCCCTGTTTGCCCGGGAAGTGTTGTGACTTCCTGCAGGAGAAGGTCTTGGAGCAGGGAGTGGGTAGCAGCAAGAATTGCAGGCTGGATGAAGCACTGATACTGCATGACCACTTCTCATCATCTCCAACAGTCCTTGTGTTCGCACTGCTTCTGCCCCTGAGGTGCCAAAGGGCAAATGTAATCCAATCTCTTTGATCTTCACCTTTGGACCCAAAGGGCGAAGCAGAGCTGCATTCCCAACGCACCAGTGTTGGTGCAATCAGTGCAGCTCCGTCCTGTGGCTGAGAAGATCCCGAAAGCAGGAGGTGGGAACACCCGCTCCGTGCTGCACAGCAGCACGGCTGGCACAGACGTGGCTTTCAGACAAGCAGAGGCAGCACATGAAGAAGCAAGCTGCCCCCGAGTCCTCGTGCTGCAGCTCTCCAGGGCTGGTTGTGGCTACAAAAGCCCCCTCAGGCTTGCAGTGGCCAGCAGCTCTTCGTGCCGCCGCCCCTTCCCTTCTAGAGGTGCATTTGCAGCGATCCTTCCAGCAAAATTAAAAAATAAAAAAATAAAAATCCCTGTGCAGTGCCTCAAGTCCCAGCCCAATGGCTGGCACTGGCATCAGGCACTTCTGGCATTTCTGTTTGGGGTGTCTAGGCAGCATGTTTGCTTATAACAGATAGCATTGTAAGGTAGAATCAATCTGCTTTGGAGGTGCAACAGGCTAGTTTGTTAATTGAGCTATACACATACCTTCAATTTGTACATAAATTATTGGCCATGATTGTCCACATTAAATACTTTTTTCTTTTACACCTTCTTTTCAGTGATATCCTTAGAACAGAATGACGTCTTTGGATGCGTTTTCAATTGGTCTCTCCTGTTCTTTCTTCTTAGTATACCTTGCGCAGCTGTAGAAAACAATGATGACTATAGTAGCACAGCTAAAAAGAATGTGAAGCAGGAGGATCCAGTAGGAATAATCATAATTGTGTTTAGATCTGGTATGGTTCTGTTGAGTAGAAGCGCATTTGATGGCCAGCTCTACAGACAGGTTGTTGCCTTGCACGTTCACAGCAAAAAGTATCATGACTATGAGCGTGAAGAATCCTAGAAAATACAAATGCAAATGTTAGGGGTGGAAACATAATATTATTTGTATTATAAATATTTGTATTAAGTACCTATATGAATTGCTACTTGGAAAGATTCCACTTAAATTGGTTAGAATGCCAGGACTAGAACAAATGAGAGTAATATTTTCTGTTAATAAAATCTGAGGGCATTTAAAGAACTTTTGTACAATCTAGAAGGGTGGATGCTTTGACACTGGAAACTATCTTCTGCTAAAATGAATGGATTCTTATTGACTATCTTTAGATAAGGCTGTGTAAAGTCCTTTTTTTTTTTTTTTTTTTTTTTTTTCCATTGCATTTGGTGCTGATGCATATAATATATTCACCCCTCGGGTGATTTGCAGGTTGGCTATTTGATATGAATGCAAATTCATGGAATATGTGGTATAACAACTGGATAAGACTGAGCAACCTGGTCTGAGTTCATTGCTAGCACAGCTCTGAGCAAGAGCTTAGACTTGGAGACTTGGTTCTTTCCTACCCAGCTACTGTGATGAGCCAAAATGAGATGTCTTGGATCTGTATCCATTTCCTACAGTTGCCTTAATATAGATGGTGCTTGGTTACTTTGATATATTTAGCCCAGTAATGTTTTTTACTTATTTGCTTTCATAGTGCTAGCAGAGGTATAACCTCTGTACACTGGAGAAAATATTTCTGCTCCTTCCCTCTGGATGCACCACCCTACCCGTGCTCCTGCTGACAGAGGTTCAGCAAGGAGGACACTGGGATGTCAGGCCATCTGGTGCAGAGATTAAGATCCTTCTAGGTACATATCAAATGATGCATGATTTTTCAAAAAAAAAATAAATAAATATGCCCACGGTAAGATACACTTCCAGGTCATTGCACTTGGAGGGCTGTACAAAGTAACCACAATCCTTCGTCAACTTTCTCACTAATATTTCGTTTGGCAAGCTCTTTCATTTCAGGTCAATTCTTGCAGATCCACGCTACATAATGGTAGCTGGGCTTTCCTCTGCAATGAGACACCAATCTGCTTGTCCCAAAAGTTGAGTAATGGTGTAATTTGGGTTTTTGCTCTTTTTTTTTTTTTTTTTTAACAGTTTCAAGACATCCTCAGCTGTTCTAGCATCTATATTTATATGCTTGCTGCATTAGTCACAGCTGGGGTAGGGTGGCTTTCACACCTGTACTTGCTACAATTGGGGCTGTTCTAATCCCTGAACATGATTCCCTTTTCCCTGAGGTCAGACTCTGGCCAAGGCAGAGCACTGAGGGCTTTGGGGACCAGCACACAGCGCGTGGCCCTACTGCCGAGCTGTCTGCAAGCGAGGTGGGCACGTGGACCTGGAGCGTGCCTGAGGGACCTGTGCTGAAGGACCCCATAATCAGATGTCTTAAAAGGAATTTCTCTCAGTGCTAGTCTAGTATTAGAGGAAAGCATAATCCTCTCGAGACGAATCGAGTGTGAGAGCTGCAGTCATTACTGTAGCAAGATGAAGAGTGTAGCAAGGTGCATTAGGAGAAGCCAGATGCAAGCCTGCTGGTTGAATGAGAGCCTGCACCTCCAGGGAGCTGTTTGGCAGAGTTCACGGCTCTGACAGCTCAGCACCTCTACCATTTTTTCTGCTTAGGGAATGTTAAAACTTATTTTGATCTCTGCAAGTGTTTTTACAGAGGGAAATAAATTTTGCTGTGACTCAGCCCTTCTAACCACCTCCTTTTTGATGTTAATGCTGGTTTAGATGTGTTTGATTCAACACATTTTTCAGAAGTGAAGCTATTATCCATCCCCCAGATTAGACCTTAGAGGCCTAATTTGGAATGCAGGTAACCCAGGAACAGTTATGCTATAAATACCATAAAACAGGGGTACAGAGTCTTTAAGAGATTACAAATTGTGCTGTAGTCACATACATGGACACAATTCTGTTCTGGTTTAACATTGTATTTGTCAGCTTACTCTGTTCTTGATATGCATCATGTTTGCCATGATGTGACACCCCAACAGGTGCAGTAGCATCACTTTGTGCATTTTGCTACAATATATATCTCTTAATAAAATATATATTTCTTAACCTTGGCATCAATGAGGATATAGTATTAATCTGCAGAGCATGCAGAAAGTGTTCAGTACAGGACACGTTACTCACCGCCTATGGCGTTCCAGGTGTAGACTCCAATGGGTCCCAGAAATGTCTGGTAGGGATTGCTCACAGCGTTAGTGAACGTAAACCCTGAGCTCAGAAGGGAGCTCAGTAAGCTGAGGACCAGAAGCACGATGATCGCGACGTTGATGCCTTTTCTGGTGCTGTTCAGCAGCTCTGCAACTGAAAGAGAGCGGCTCAGTAGTGGGTGCCCAGTCTCACCCAGGGGAGGACAGATTCAGTGCCTGGGGTGTTTAAATGTGCCCAGCAAGCTAAGGGTTTACTGCTACACAGCTAGATGTAATTAAAAGCTAATAAGCAGAGAAGTGGCTGAGCTGCAGAGACCCAGCTGTAACAGGAGCAGTAAGTTTGGCATAGTACACGGACCCAAATCTGCAGTGGGATGAAGGTATCTTCATCTGAAATAAGTGCGTGTCTGCTAATCCTGCTGGCACACAAACTTCATGGGCAGTGGGCTGGGTAGCAAACTTCTCTTCCCTAACATTTCTGAGGATATTTCATCTTGACAAAGCTCGACAGAAATTTTACGGTAAGCCTGATGAGGAAACTAGCTGTTCCTGCCCATCACCCCTGAGGTGTCTGGTGACTTCTACAAATGCCTGATTTAAAACTTGGCTCTAACTGTAGATTATTTCCTTTTAATGCAGCAGCAGTCCCTTCAAGTGGAATAAATCTGACAAACAGAACAGCTTCTACAAGTCCAGTAAAGCTGTTAGCTTGGCAGGGTCAGATGTGTTTGTAGGACAAATGTGTCTGAGTGTGGCTGGATGAGGTATGGCTGGTCACTGAGCTGCTCTTCATACCCCGGCTGGATCTGTCTCTTGCCTTGTCCCACAGAAAAGAAATGGGTGGGGAGAATTCCTCCTTTATTTATTTATTTTAAAAGGAGCATCTCCTGCTTTTTGTTATCCGTGGAGGACGGGTGCATCCTGGGCTCTGCTTCCCCACCAGGATGATGTGAAGCTGCTGCACCCCTCAGCATCGAGCATCCTGGCTCCTCTGCCTCGTGCTACAGCTTGCTGCACTTTCTGTGTGCAGGCTGTTCCAGGGTAGTTTCTGTATTTGTATGCATGGCTGGCCGTAGGCACGCAGCACGTACAGTCCCTCCCTCCAGGACTGTCACCAGTTTTGTTGTTTTTTGCCTAAATCCTCCTAGTTGTTTGATATGCTGCTGATAATAATGGACACAAATATGGGTGCAATATACTCAAAGTGTAATTGCAGTATAGTTACATTGAAATATATTATTTTCCTTTCAATTTAAAGATTGAAAAGGCATCCATAACATGCCTGTGGCTGCCTTAACCTATAACAAGTTTGACATCAGTGTTTTCATGCTCTATTCAGAAGGCATTGTGATAGGCAGCCATCTACAGGAAAACTTCCCTTTTATGCTGCTTTTAATACAAAGCCTTTACTGCAGTATTCATCTAGCATATAAATTGCAGAAATCATAGCAAAAACATAACAAGCTTACATAAAAAGAAAATAAACACCCAGAACAAAGCGAAGAGCTATTGGAAATAAATTAAAAGGAGAGCTGCTATCTCATTTACCGCTTTATTCTTGGAAGTTAATTTCTGTTTGAGCAAATGGCAGGTAAGGATGTGTTATGGAAATCAGATGCAAATTTAAGCAATTCTCCTAGAAGAATAGGAAAGAGGCATTCAGGGGACATCACTCAATTAAATGGAGGTGAGCACAACACCAGCTGCACCACGTGCTTGTGCTGAAGCAGCCTCACTGCTGGGGTATTGCCTACCTCAAGGAATAGGTCTGGAGCTGAACCAGGCAGGTGTGGATAATTTCCCTCTGGCAGACTCACTTAATTTTATCACTCAGAACATCTCCAGAGTTGACTGGCTACATCTATGGCACCCCCTCATGGACCTCATTTATCCCTGACAATGAGCTGCGATTTAAGAGATGTAATTTTTGCCAAATTCCACTTGTTGCAGGCATGCCAGCAACAGCTCAGGACTTTTAAAGGTTTTAAATAAAATGTTGTTTTCATGGTGGCAGATTTTTTTTTCTCAACAAAACAAACTAGAGGACTCTACAGTAGCTGATCTTCTTGAATCTGATCTATAATAACCCACAACTGGATAACCTCTGCATCAGTGTAAAATAGCCTAATTCCAAAATGAAAGCAGAGGTTTTTGCCTCCACCATCTCTCCTTATTTTTCTGTATATTTTCTTTCTTTTTTTTTTTTTTTTTTTTTCATCTGTAACTCTTGTGTGGCCAGATTCAATTTCCCAAGTTTTTAGTGACTTGTTTGTGAATGGCTTAAAGGCTTCAAGCCAGCCTTAAGGCCTTTTTGAAGCAGTGTAGATTTAGCAGCTTTCACTGATCTCTGATCACTTATCACACAGAATGAATTGCTCATTTAAACAACAAAAAAAAAAGTTCAAATTAACTTTTTACTTTTTATGAGGTTACCTTGAAACTGATGGGAACTTTGTTGAATACTCTGGTTCCACCAATTTTCAAGTTTTTATTTATTTTTTTCTTTTTTGGAATATAGAAAATGAATTGATTCCCCTCTGCTGTAGTGAATCTCTGAGACTTCCTTGGGTGTGGGTTGTTTCGCTGGTTGCTGATGCCCAGCTGACCCAACTTGATGGGCTCCCCGGGCGTGCCGCTCCCTGCACCTTGCTCACTGTTTTTCTGTGTTTGACTTGGAAATGAGCACGGTTGTAAAAGACCTTGTGCAACCTATTACGTGAATAGGTTGTTCCTTTCGGAGACAAATGACTAAAGAGGCTAATGAAGGCTCTAGGAAATGACGTTACTTAATGTCTATGTTTGGCCAGATCATGCTGCTCGTCCCCAGGTCTGCCCTGGCCGTGCCACTCAGGCACTGTATACTTGTGGAATCTGTACTCCTTTTTTTTTTTTTTGTCTTTCATGTTTATGCTCAAAAACTTCTTTCCATTGTGTGGTTTTTGAAAACAACATTGTTGTTTTTGTAAAGGCTGTTGATAATCTGCTTTCATATGGTCTTTTACTGGAGCCAACCAGGACTATTGCTAACAAGTAGTCAACTTATCTTCTTTGAATTACTCTTCAGTATTTATTTTGTGACTTCCATTCATTCTCCTTGATTTACACCCAAATATGAAAGTGCCATCTGGAAAACACCCAGAGACCTCATCAGGGCATGCTTGCTGAATGCCAGATCATGCTGTGCTGTATAAGGGTGTTCATAATGCTGCCTGCTGCTGCTTGAGATGTCAGAGTGGAGAATTCATGACAATTCATTTCTCCATAGTACAGGCAATCCATTTACTAAAGGACATCCTACTGTCTTAGGACAACCTGGCTATTTCAGTTCATAAAATAGTATGTATGCATGCAGTTCTGTGAAGTATTTCTCCTGTTTCAAGAATGTTTGGAATCCTACTTCATACAAAATGTGGCAATTGTACCTAGCATAGAGCCGAAGAATTAATTTTAAATGAGTTTATTTTATCTTGAAGATATGCCTGACTGAACTGGGGAAGGATGGGGGCAAATCTTCATTTAGACTATGGATGAAGTATTTCTTTCAGCAGCTGTTGAAAACAGCCAGCAATTCCTGAAGCTCACTTGATTTGTTCATCTATAAATGGCTTATATGTGAGAATCATGATGACATTTCCAAAATGAAGAGCACAAAAAATTAAATCTGGAGAAAAAATCACCTCCAAAAACCAAATGAACATAGACCGTGCAAAGAATTGAATCGTTTACTGATGCTTGTTATAACTGTGATTAAAATCTACAGGGTGCTAGTGCCCAGACCCTGGGATTTGCTGGTGTTAGTTCCTGTGCAAGGAAAGACAAGACACGTGCCCCAAATTCCTGCCAGACTGCATCCTCGCCCTGCCATCAGCTCTGCATGGGTGGACTCCTGTTTTCACATGGCACCCTATTAAAATCAGCAAGAGCCTGCCTGCATGGAGCAAAGTCTGGGGCTAGAGCCAACTGGCATGAGGAGATATAATCATCTATAAACTATTTTTATAAGTGTATATTTGATTTTCTAAAAATTACTCTGATTATTCCGATATGACTGTAAATACATTGGCTTGAATGACTTATGATTTTACATTTGTTAGGCAGTGATCTCAATATTTTCTATATGCTTTACTAGGAACACTGCTATACTCAGTTTTTTCATTAAATTTGATCGCTACTATGACAATTGGCTTGCATGGTATAGCTCTGTCACTGTGGTAATTCAGGTGCCTGTTTTACAGATACAATTTCTGTACTAAATGCAATGGGAAAGAGCTGGGAGATGGGAACCTTCCATAGGCTTAGATCTGATTTGTTCTACCTGGGTGGTTTATTTGCTCGTAGTGATAGACTACAGCCTACCGAAAAAGAAAAAAAAAAAAAATAAAAATCTTAAAGTACATCTCATATTTCAAAACTATCTGATATGCTCTTCCAAATTGTAGTTAGGTTTCTTTTGACTGCTTTTTTTTTTCACTTTCAGAAGTGCGTATAGGCATTACAGCTTTGAACCCAAAGTGCAGCAAAGATGCAGAAAATGGATGCAAATCCTTGAACCTTGCAGCAGTGTCCAGATTTATCTACCTTCGGGCTTTTGGAATATTTCTGTTAACATAGGCAGAGAGACTTGTGCATAAATGCATCTTGGCTGAACTTTGTGAAATCAGAATCGAGTCTGCGGTTTGTATTTGGTATGCATCACTGCTTGTTTCTCTTCTGCTTTTTCTCATGTTTTGTTCCACATACTAGGATTTTTATGCTTCTGTCATTACTTTCTCAAAGGTCACACTAGGTAAGCCCCCTTTTACTTTCCCTACTTTTCCCCTTATTTTTTACCTTTGTTTTATTCCTGTGTAGCATCTCTCCTCCCTAGTCCCTCAGTTGTTCTGTTCTCTTTGTATCTATTTAATCATTTAACCATTTTAATTTTTCTCCTTCTGGTAAGAATTTTACCACTGGGGATAAATACTAAGAACCGTAGATGCACAAAAAAGCCGTGTTACATATCAACAAAAGATAACATTTAATTTGAATCTGTGGTTGTTTTTTGTTTGTTTATTGTTTTTGTCTTGTTTTGCTGAAGTGCTATTCTAATAGCCTGGATTCAAAATCTTATCCTGGATATTTTTGGAAAGTCGTGATGAGGAGGCGTCACCTGAAAACTATGCCTTGGGTGGGGGAAGAATGGCCTTATAAAAGATGAGCTATGTTGTATTACATGCTTCATAGACTATTATTAAAAAAAAAAAAAAAAAGAGCAAGCAAAAATTTTGAAAATATTAAATGCTTCAGTTTAATAATATCACTTAAAACTGGAATGGGATGGTCTTGAAAGAAGAAATAAAAGGAATACTTTCCTTAAGTTTAGGTCAAACACAAGTATAAACACCATATCTGTCTAAATTAGCTTTACACTTTTGGTTCTTCTCCCTTAAGCAGTTCCTCTCAGAACCTTCTATTAAAATGATGCTAATTTGATCGTAGGTGGCAAAATGTTTTAAATCAAACAATTAATTTAACATAATGAAATTTAAAGGCAACCAAATGAGGTTTGTAATCTTTTAATGAAATGCTAATAGAGTGTTGCTTTCCTATTTTTCACTTAGAGCTTCTGAAAATTAAAATCTATTTCACACAGAGTTCCTACCCTGTATTTTTAACTTCAGAGGCGTAGGTTAAGGTCACAGATAATCAGAAGGTGCTATCGGCAAGAGTGTTTCAGCATTTATCTACTATTTTGGGGTCTGATTTTACACCACTTAAATCCCTGAGCTGGTCTGTAGATATTCCTGCATTCCCTCAGTGTCTTACAACCCCAAACGAGTGGAAGAAGGTCGGGCTTCTCCTATGGGTGCCCCCGTGCAGCCTGCCCATTGCCCTCCATTGCCAGGCATTGCACCACTTACCTTGGAAATTAGTGTCTGAAACCTGAACTCCACCATGGATGGTCGAGGCACAGGTGCCGCTGAAAAGTCCGTAGGTGACGGTTACCGAAGTGCTGCTGTTTGATTGGGAAAAGTAGACTGTGCTGCTGATCCATCTCTGGGTTCCGAGAACGACACAAATGATCACAAAAGATAAAACGCTGGTTAAAAAAGCAGCTCCAAACATGAGTTTCTTTTCTCTGGTCGGCATTTTGGCAGACAGAAATTTTCCACGGGTTCAAGGGATTTTCTTCCTTTCAGCCCTGCTTGGCGTGAGGTGGTTTTCTCCTTTCACTCTCTGGAATCTGCTCTGCGTGCTAGCTGAACGCTATCCTGGTAAACTTTAAGCAAACGGCAGCAGTAATAAAAATGTAAAATAATTGAACTTTGGTCTGGAGGAAAGGCGTTGCCATGGCTGCAATCAAACTCCCCTGACAAAGGCCGGGAGGGATCTGCCACCAGGGCTACCATCAGCAGGTGACGTACTGGGTTTACTGGTGCGGCTTTGCCCCATGAAAGGCACTGAGGGCAGTCAAGCTGCTCAAATCCCCGATCTCCAGAGCTCTGCTGGAGCCCAGAGAGAGCAGGTCCATGTCTCCCAGTTCACCTGCTGTTTTCTAGAAGATTTTCATTCCCCATTAGTATTTCCCTATTGTTCTTGCCTTTTCTCATGAAAGGCTCATATTTAGTTGAGAAGCAATTTTTGCTAGCTCTATATCTAGACCACTTTGAAAACTAGGGATAGATTCTGATTTGTTATTGTGAGGATTGATAAATGTTCCACATCTGTCCAGGTCCACTTCTTGCTTAACAGCTCTCTTTTGAGGCCTCTCAAATACTTGATGCTCTTTGCAAAAAGTCTGGGTTGCTCCAGGCTCCTTGGGAGTAAGGAGTTTCTCTGTAGTATCAACAAGTTATTTTCGAAGGAAAAGCTTTAATTCCTAATTAAATGCCATGTGTTTTCCCACAATAACTATTCCCTTTTCCTTGCTTTGGCTTTGTTTTGTTTTTGTTTGTTTGGACTCTGCTAAGTTCCAGTTAATTTCTCTAAGCATCAGTTGCTTTAAATGTGTAATGATCTTTGATTGCACTCTACCAATGGGGCTTTCAGCCTTCAGCTCTTGTTCAGCTCAGACATGAAATATGCATTATTTGCTAGTGAGCCTAAGTGCTCAACAGGGAGGAAACAAATACCTTAAATAGGGATTCATTTCAGTGTGGTAGTGGGTAGGTAAAGGAAGAAATACTGAGGGAAATCTGCCCTGGGCTACAGAGCAAGGAGGGTATTTCTGGCCAAATTGACTTAAAAGAGAGGAAAAAAAAAAAAAAAAAGATAAGACACCAATATCACAATTTCAACCAGAAAATACTTTGCTTATTAATAAGATTGAAGCTGAATTTCTAGAATTTTAAGTAAGCTGGCTATTCAGTTTCCTGTTTTGTTTGTTTGAAGTGTGAAACCTGATTTAGTATCTCTTGTCAGGATAAAGTAAAAATATTCTATTAGCTCTTATTTCTTTTAATTATAACATCATTATTACTTGCTGTCTTGAAGCCGTGCTTCTGAATCACCTTGATTTTCATAGAATCATAGAATCTAACCTTTGGAAAGCAGTCTCTTTCAACAGTGCTGCTAAACAAGCCTCTTGAGATGTATTCCTGAAGCTCGCCTGTTTTGTATGGTAAAGATTAGAAGAGATTAAAGTTTCATGAATTTGAAAAGGCAAAGAACTTCTCGGGAGGAGAAAATGGCTGTTTGGGAATCCAGTAATGCTGTAATTGTTTTAGTGTTAGGATTTTTTGTTTCAAAGCTTTAAAGCAGTAATCAGATTTGAAATCAGTGCATTTTATTTCTGAGATGTATAACTGGGCTTTCATATGATATGGCCTAGTGTGTATATACCTCATTATATGGGACTTAAATCATACTTATGATGTCATCACTTTTCTGAATTTATTTTTATTTTGTTTATAAATCATGTATATACCTCATATATTGTCAAATTTAGCATATGTAAATAGAAGACGTCACTCAGTATATGATTTACGCACTGAAGACCAAAGGGAAGCATTTCAGCCCTCCTAAGCAAATAAGAAACAAAAGACCCGTCTCCATTTTCCTTCCAGACCTCCAGTTAAATTTTAACCTCAGAAAAATGGGTAAACTTCACCAGACTGGTCACTGCTATGGGTTTGTTATCCCGGCCATTCTCCTTGCCATGTGGTTCCGTGCACAGGGAGGTGCTGCTGGTCCTCTCCCAGGAAACTTCTGTTAAAAAGGAGAAGTTCCTGTGCTGATTCATCTGTGCCACTTGCCCCTCTATGAAATACATTTAAAAGATACACATTTAACTAGAAATCTTTGTCGTGGTACTAAATTTGAGGGAAGACATTTGAAGCTGCTGCTCAGTGGTCTTCCTTTGGCAGACTCAACCAAATGCAAGTGAGCTGAGTATTTGTGTCTTTAAAAATGCTAAATAACAGAGACTAAGAGCTGCAGGAGATGATCTGTACTTTCTCTCCACATAATGTTAATGATCTTTACTTTTCAGTGGCTATGCTCAAATTTTTGTGGCTCAAATTGTTGAAAATCTCCTGAGGCCAGGGGAATCGGCCCTGCAAATAAGCCCATAATTTTCCTTTTCCTTTCTTGTTACCTTGTAGTTAATCTATCCTTTTATGATGGTACAATTGCTTGTATCTTTTCTCCTCACAGCTACCTAAAAAACAGTGTATAACATATATTCTGCACATTGCTTATGCATTTCACAACCCGTCCAGAGTGAAACCATCACTAGCCAACGTGGTGCTGCCTGCTCCTGTTAAATATGAAGGATTACATTAATGGGTCCAGGGGCTCGCCAGAGCAGTGGCCGAGTCCTCGCAGCAGGCTAGCTCCGTGCAAGGAGCTTTCTCCTCCAGTGGCAGCATTTTTGTGCCTTACTCCAGATCAGGCACTCACATGGAAATTGTAGTTTGACATGACACGCCTCATCACTTCAGAGAAAAGAGAAGAGATTGGTTTCCTCCAGCTGGGATAAAATGTTTCCCCACCAGCAGCTTACCAGCTCTGCTGCAGCCAGTGAGGACGCCGTCCTGCACAGCAGTTGAACAGAGAAGTCAGGGCAATTCACTGTCACAGGCAGCAGAGAGATTTGGGATAAAATTGCACAGAGCCCTGCATCTTTAAAGGTGGAATATGTATTTCTCTTACAATTATGTACAAGTTAGCTTGCTCCAGGCATCCAGATCTGCTATAAAAAATATAAAATGAAAGCTTTTACTTGCAAACTGAGTGTTCAAGCCTGGTGCTGATCCAGGCAGGGAATACCCTGTGCCCCTGCTAACCAAGGCTACGTGAATGGCCTCTGGCCAGGCTACACAGCCTCCTTTAGCTAACCCAAAGACATTTTCCTGCGGTGGCTTATGACATTTCATAGGTTATTTCGTTTCCTATGTTGCAAATGCTTTCTCTGGGCAGAGGACCCCCCGGCTGCAGCAGCCCCAGCAGAGCTGCTCGCAGGTCAGTGCGCTCATCCGTGCCCAGCACAGCTGGGGAAAAGTCACGGAGAAGCCACTGCAGGTCAGTTTCTGTTCTATTGCAACCTCAGCATTTAGTGAATGTTACTGGCAGTTTATAAAATTCCATATTTAGTTAAAACCTTTTGTTTAGAAAAATGTTATAAGGCAAGTGAATCTAGCGTTGTGGCTGGTTGGCAGGTGCGCTGATATTTGCGGTTTTCCCCAGACTCCACCTTTGAGGTGCCCTCTGGCAGATCACACAAAGCTTTTATGTTCTTTTTAGTTTCCTTTTTTCCACATCTAATTGCAGAGGAGCACAGCAGCTAAGATGGCAAGTCCTTGGGCTGCTCTTGGCTCCAAAAGGGGGTCGATAATGCTCCACGTGTGCACAGCATTGCAGGATCAGGCCAGGCATTATTAATTGTCTTTGCCTCTTCTAAGCTGGATAAAAGGTAATTGAAACAACTTGCTATAAATGTAATAGAGAATACTAAGAAAGAGATTGATTTTTTTTTTTTTTTTTTTTTTTTTTTTTTTTCCTGGTAGCTTTGCAGCCAGCTTTCTGAGAGGTGGTGGAAATAGGAATCTGCTTATGCCTCTTGGACTGGGTGAGGGAAATCGGATAAGGCTTCGTGAACTTTATTGTAGCTGGAGATGAAAATTTGAAGCTCAACTGAACTGCAAAATTATAGCAACAACTGTTTGGGAAACTTGGATGTGATACTTTTTCTGTGTGTCTGTTCCCAGTGCTGCTGTGCAGTGGATTTGTACTGTTACATCCTCCGACTTCTTTCTTCTATTACTCTGATCTTTTTTACAGCACTGTTGAAAGAAAAACAAACACGTTTCAAATGCCGCTTGGAATTCTTCCCAGAAAATGACTAAATCTTCTCAACTGAGAACTCCATCACTAGATAGTTATTGATTCCTGAGCTCTGACGTTGAAGGGTATTGGTAAGCCCTGGAGTGACAGCTGGAATATTACGCTGCCTCCGGCCCCTCCAGAGCAGCATCCTTTCATGTGAGCAGCTATCGGAAGCAGCGACTGTTGGTTTCTGTGTTGATAGAAAGAAAAAAAAAGGCAGAAGATCCCACAGCCACCACATTGGTATCAGTGGAAATGCGATGAGCAAAATCCATTTTTAAAATGATCGCCTCCTGTACGAGCATCCTTCAGTTTCACCATCTGAGCGAGCTGGCTGGTGTTTGTTCTGGTATCCTCAGGCACAATCTGTGCTACTCCCAAACAGCATTATAATGCAACTGTGTTTTGTGCTCAGGCATCCGAGAAGCTCGTGGCTGAATGTGCTTCATCCTGGGAGAGAAGAAGTCATGTTCAGCTTTGTCTTTTTAGCTCCTTGCCCAACTGGGACTTGGGTGTGTGGTTGCTTGGGCATGTGGCTGTACCAGCTTCTTAAAGTTCTTAGCTGTTTGGAAAGGATAGTGTAGTCTACTCTGGTAAAGCAAGAAGTTAAAAATAATAATAATAAAAATCAACCTTTGAAAACAGAGGTGTTTCCCATTTATTTTTCTTTATACCCAAATGTCAGTGACTTCAGCTACCAAAACAGCTGAGTGCCATTAAAGCACTGAAAATATCCAAGGGTATCGTTTCCATGGCCCAAAGATGACTGGACTTTAAAATAAATAAATAAAACATAAAAATCTTAGGCATCAAAAAGCTGCTGTTATTCATGACTGAATGCTGCAAGTTGAGTGGCCCAGTATAGTTTATTGAAGGTGGGGAAAACACCTTCTGGTCTTGCATGAAACAGAAAATACCACTGTTACAATTTTTTTTTTTCAATTTAATAAAATGTGGCTTTGATCTGCTTCAAGGTTTGTAATGTTTAGAACAAATCCTGGAGGTGGAAACAGAGAGAAGAGCTGGCAGAGCAGGCTTTAATTTATTGCAAATTCTGTAACAATTATAAAGATATGTAGCCCTGAATACTTAAATATATTCCCAGATACTTATACTTTCAGACTCCAAATGTAAAAATCTTAGCCAAATACATCTTTGAAGTCATTAAATTAGCTACTGCTGCGATGTTATGTATTCATGCGCTTTTTCTCAATTATATGTGCTTTAGAGAATTTATCCTGTATTTTTCATCTGAGATATATTTGCAGTTACAAAACTGATGCCTGTATCTGTTATTTGCTGTGCTCCCTGATTTTATAATTTCTTCAGCACGTTCACAATTTGTGTTCCAGCATGTTGGGAAGGAGACTGATGTACTGTGCTGCTACCCAGTGTGTAACGGGCACTTACCAGTAAATGTGAAAGCCTTGCAAATATCTTGAGAGCTTTTCTCTAAGTGAAGGAAAGGGAAGGATTAGATTCTCTGTCACATACTTTAATAAGAGTATAGATGCTCCTCCTTGAAATCCTTTCTCTGATGCTGTGATCATTCATTACAGTCTTTTGTTTTTACAGGCATTGTCCAGACAGCAGGAAACAATTTTGCCTTTCTTCCTGCTATGAGGCTCAGTACCATGCTGGAATACTTGAAATAAATTGTTGGCATTAAAATGCTGTTATGTATTTCTTATCCTGCGTTTCTTTAGCTCAAAGCCAAGAGGACACCGGAGAGCAGCAAAGGGCCTGTGATTGCTCGCGGGGACGTTTCCAGCCCTGCCACAAGGACAGGGTTGGCACAGGGGAAGGAGAGGTGTGGGTATCGGGTCCTGCAGGAGGTCTGGCGGCTCCTCGGGCAGGTTGGGAGGGAGGACAGGATGGTTGCCAAAGAGATGACATTGCTGGGAGCGTGTCTGATCCGTGATGGAAAGAGAGGACAAGACAGATGACCAGTGGGCCGTGAGCTGGACAAAGAAAGGCCACTGCTGGAGCTCTGTCAGGATACACATGCAAACAGCTATGGGTCGTTACCTTATTTTTGCTTCAGCTTTTCAGTTTTCTAATTTCTTGATTTTTTATTTTTCCTTTTTTATGATAAAGCAAGCATGCTCTGTCAACATAGCCAAATTCTGCCATAACAGCCTCGCTTTTCATGCTCTGCCCTTTTTACAACAGCATAAACTCTCTTCTGACCCTGCCTGGAGAGCACTGACAACAGGTTTAAAGGGGCTTCTTTCTTCAGATTGCCAGATCGTGGACTTTTTGCAGTCTCATCCTAGTTTTCTGGATAAAGCACTGCATCAGAGAACATATGTTTTTTTTTGCTTTTTTCACGCTAGCCAGCAACTGAAGCCTGAGGCTTACTGGCTGCTATCTGCCTGCAGCATGTTAGCGTACCCTGAAGACATCAGCCCCTTAAAAAGGGGTTGGAAGTGTCCTGGGTACAGGTGGTGCTAGAGCAAGAGTGACTGTGTGAGCCCCTGAGGGCTGTGCCCGTGGCCTCCTGCTCCCTCAGCCCTCGGGGACATCGTGTGCGAGCTGTGCCCTGTGCTGCAATGACACGGGGCTTGTATGCAGTGTACAGGCCACCCAAGCTTCTTTCACAGCTTTTTTTCATGTTTGTACTATTTCTTTAGATATTCCCATTGCCTACAGCAAATCTCTTTTCCCCAAGTAATGTATTAATAACTATCATGTGCATTGTCTTTGTTTCGTTTTTGTACAACTTTGGCTTCATATTAATTTTTGAACCACAATAAAATAGGACTTCTAACCTCTGCACTAATACAGAGTGGTAATTTTATCCAATATTTATAGTAATCCCATTTATTTTATTGCTTGGATGTAAGCAGCCATTCAAATTCGTATACAATTTCTTGTAAATAGTTACTCACAAGAAAATTGCTGACTTGAAGTCACTCGATCTACAAACGTGTTCATTGAAATCAAACACCTTCCTGGTATTGTGCCCACTTGTGCCTCCATTTCTGTTGAAAAAATTTAGTATTGTAGTAAATCACTGCCTCCCAGTCAACGTGATGCCAAAGGGATGTTGTTATGATACAATTAAGTTTTCTGCAGAAGACAGAAATATTCACAGGTGTCACAATATTTTGGTCTGACGGCCTTTTGCCACTGTCCCTGGTTGTCTGCCATCCTTTGGTGCTCTTCAAGTCAACACGGTGCACACGGACATGGGTTTTTGAGAGTCACATGTGGGCAAGTCACAGAATCATAAAGGCTGGAAGAGACCTCCTGGAGGAGAGGTTTCTTCCACAGGAAGATTTCCTCAGTTTCGGGATGAGGTATCCTAGGGACTGGAGACAAAAGAAGGCAAGATGTGAATTTAGGCTCCTTGATTCTCTCCTTTCTTTCATCAATCCCCTCCTCCCTGCCCTACTTTTCAGCCTGATGTTTCTATTCCGGGTTTCACCGCCTTGACTCCTGCAGCCCAGGCTTCTGCAGGGGTTTTCTGGAGGGGCAAATGGGTACGAAGGGCCCCAAAAAGGTGCTCCCACCCCACTGGTGGCCACCCCATGCCCTGTTAGTGATAGGGAGAGGCTGGCGGTGGGGACCTGCGTCTGAAGCCCGGTGGATGCTCAGGTCCCCTTGAGCCATACCCCAGCAGAGCCCTGGGGAAAGGAGGTCTGGGGCCAAACCCCGGTTGGAGGCGAGCACCCAGCCGTGCCCGCAGCCCCTGCAGGGAGGAGGGAGATGCTCAGAGATGCTCGGAGATGCTCGGGCAGCAGGGCCGACCCGCTGGGCGCCGGCATCCCTCGGCAGGCAGGGGGGTGACCCCACGAAGCCCCCTTTGGGGGTTGCGGGATGGGGGCTGGATGAGGGCTCCCCCGGTCCCCCAGGAACCAGCCGGGGCTGGGGCGAGGCTCGGAGCCCCCCCGGGCGGCCGATGCGGGCCGTGGCCGCCAGGCGGCTCCGCGGCCGCTCGGTGCCGAGGGGAGGAGGAGGAGGAGGAGGAGGTGGCGGAGGAGGAGGAGGAGGAGGAAAAAAATTTCCTGCCTGGCTGCCGCCGCCTCGAGCCGGAGAGCGCCAGGGCGGCCCAACCGAGCCGCCGCCGCGGCGGCGGGGGGCGAGAGAGAGCCCGAGGGTGAGCGGGGCCGGGGGGGGCGAGGGGTTGGGGGGGGAAATCAGGGACCGGGGAGCAAGGAGCAGGGACCGGGGAGCCGGGAGGATGGAGCCCGGAGCCCCCCCCGGCTGTGGGGCAGCGCGCTGGGGGTCCCCATCCCCGTTGCGCTCTCCCCACGCGTGTCCGCGGGGGGCTCGGGGCCGGGCCGGGGGGGTCGGGGCTGGGTGCTGGGGATGTGCGGGCCCCCCCCCCCCCCCGCACGGGGTCCGTGCTCTCCGCCCGAGAAGTTTGTGGGTGCAGCCCGCGGGGAGGGCTCGCACGGGGCTGGGATGGCAATGATCCTGGAGCGCTGCCCCAAAGCGGGGGGGTTTTGCGGCTTCTCCTCCCCTGCTCGTGGTTTTTCTCCTGCTCGTGGTTTTGCTTCACACGCTCGGAAAACGCAGCTGAGCCTCCAAGGGAGCAAGGCAAGGGCAACTCTCAGCTGGCTCCCCTAAGGAGCCGGTGTCGCGTTTGTGCCCTGCGGGTCGTGGGGTGCCTGCTGTGAACCCGACCGGCGGTGTGTAATGAGAAGAGGGGAGCCCTGAGTGCCATTTTCCTGAGGTCCCTCTCCTTCTGCCTATTTCGGAGGACTTGGGTGCTGTGCGTGATGCTGCGGGGCTGCTGAACCGCTGCCTGCCTCTGATCCGCGCGGTGTCGGGGCTGGCAGCTTGGGAGGAATGACATTGCTCACCCCGCTTCCTTCCCCGAGGTGTTACAAGCTCCGTGAGAAAACTTGGGAAGGAGACAGAGAGGGACTGAGAAATGAGGAATGTTACAAATTGGGAAATACCATACCTTGGGAAATCCTGCTGTTTGCACGGTGATATTCTGTGCGTTAGGGGACTGTAAAAATGAACACAGGGATTAACTTTTGGTGGCAATTCATGGCATTCAGCTGGAAACTGGCGATGTCATTTTGCAGGGACCTTTCTGTGGGTACATGGGAGCTCTCCTGGCCCGGGGGCGTGTTAGTTTCCCAGTTTGTTCCTGGTCCTGGCCCTGATGCTGCCAGGGTGATGATTTGGAGCCAGGGCTGGCTCCTGTGCCCTACTGGGCAGGTGGGGAGTGGGCGAGCACAGGTAGCTCTGTGCGTGGGTGAGCAGAGGGGAGCTGAGCTCAAGGCACTTGATTGCTCAAGTGACCAAATCAATTATTGTAGAAATGTGGGAGAAGGCAGAGAAAATGATGGGAGAAACAAAAGGACATGGGCGTAGTCTGCGATTCCTTTAATTTGCTTTGTCTTTGCTTACAAATTAAAGAGTTGTGCAGGCGCTGTGCTCTGTCGCACCAGCCGTCCTCGTTGGCTGTGTTTAAGTAACATATGCTGTGTTCCTAAACGTATTTAATGTATTTTTCCAGGTAAAAAACAAACACTGAAAGCTTCCAATGCCCCAGACACCTTTAATAAAACCATATACCTCAGTCAGTGTGACTGTGATGTGTGGACTGCAGTAATTTATCCTGAGCCTGTGAAGTGCAGGTGTGATGCTGACAATTTTAGCACATTTGGGTCCTTGTTTGCTTTTGTATCTTGTTTCTTTTCCTCCTTTTCACTTCATACATTTATGCTTATCTGTGTGCTTTCTGTCTGTCTAGAGTTCCCATCTTGAACCCCAGCTTTCCTTGGCTCTCTTTTTCTGCCCCTGCCCCCTGTTGCCTTCCTGGGTCTTGTTTTAGGCAGTCCACTGATGGTGTCAGAAATGCACCGGGTGGCCCGAAATGGCCCGATATGGCCATGAGCTGGGCGGCCCTGGTCTGGGCACTTGGCATAACACCTTCCTCCTGCGCTGTCACATGTGGGTGTCCAGCAGGATCCCTGAGCAGATCACTTGTACTACAGCAAGGAATAAAAACAAGCCGAGGCAAGTGCTGTAAGGTGTGCACGATGCCAAACGTTGTGTATAAATGAAAAGCAACCTTCAGCGTTTGCCATACTGGGCTGCGGTTCTGCAGGAGCTGTTCAGCTGCGCAGAGTCTGAGGATTACGTTTGTATCTCCTCTGAGTGTGTCATTTTGTAAATACAATGCTGTATTTCAAGCCGTTTCCAAAATAATCTTCAGCATGGATTTGTGGTAGGGCTTAACACCAGCGAGAGCCCGTGTCTGGAAGTTGTAGCAGCTCACTTATCTTCATTTGTGGCTCGGTGGAAAAGCCGTGTCGTTATGTAGCAGCACCAAGCTGGATGGCTCTGTCTGAAGTACCATGAAAACTTCTCAGTGCAAGCAGTTTCCAAAAAGCCACGTTTTGCCAGAAGGTGCTGATCCACCCACATCAGGAGGTCATCAGGGAGGGGACAGATCGGGCTGTGTTGCTGCCTGGGGAGTGGGGGAACCCGGCAGCCCCAGCAGGGCACCAAGCCCTCAGAGGGTGATGCTGATGAGCAAGGAGGAGAGACTGCTCAGCGTGCTGGTACATGTGTGAGTTTATTGAAAAGCAGCTCCTGGAAAGGACTCTTGGGAGCTCCGTCAGGGTTATCAAGAGTGACGTGTTTGAGGCAGACGGGGAGATGCGTGAGGAACTGCTGCCTGCTTAAAATGGAAGGCCGGCTGTCCAGCGGTGTGTCTGATTTCTGAGGTAAACATGTGGTTTAGCCAGATCCTGGGCTGTCAGGCTGCCTTTTAGGGAAATACTCGTTTGCAAACAGCTGCATGAACAGTGCAGCGAGAACAGCCCCGAGAGCAGGGGGCGCGGGCTGGGGGCTCAACCCCTGTTCACGCCCCACACACACAGCTCGGAGGCGGCTCCCAGGCCGTGGGGCTTTTTGGTGCTGGTTTCAATACAATATAAGGAAAACAGAGGCTCCCGTAACCTAAAATACACTGTGGTTTCCCTCAATCAAGAGCGCCGTACATTGAACGGATGCGTTATTGAGGAGTTGTGAATCGCGCCTTCGCTGCGGAGCTGAGTGCGTGGTCGCCTGCGTGCACTGCTCGTCTTGTGGGGTGCGAACAGTCTGGGAGAGGGATTCAGACACTGCCGGAGCTGATGTGATGCAGCAGAATTCAGGCTGAATGAAAAGTGGCTGGAGCCACCGGGCTGCTACACGCAGGCTTTCTGCAGCTCTCCTCGTGGAAATCTTCTATTTTTCCTCATTGCCTGTGCCCTTCTGCGCAACGTTTTATCCAGGTGTAGTCTGTCCTGGCTAATAATAAGTATTCTATAGTCCCAAATTCTATAAGTATAAGGGTTGTATTAAAAAAAAAATAATGTTCCTATTTATTCCAAACTTTTTGCTGACATGTAGATGTCTTAAACAAGACAGACTGGGAGAATTGTGTGATTCAGAGCTGCAGTGAGATGCTGGTAAGGCAGAGATTAGGAGAAACCCTGCACCAGCAATTTATTGAAGTATTTGTACAGGATTTATTTTTTTCTGAGTAACTCACAGTATGGAACCTATTTTTAAGGTATGTCTTATAGTGTTGTGTTTTTAATTCAGTCGGCTTTCGGCAGGTGTAATGATTCCATCAGTTAATCCTCTCACCTGCCAAAACGTACCGGGTTGTCTGCAGAGGGTGCCTGTGGGAGAGGGCAGAATGGACGGGAGATTTCCTTGCTGATAAGCAAGGCTGATACCTCGCACTGGATTTTGAATTGCAGCATGCTCAGATTTCTCTTTCACAGCGAGCCAGCCAGCGGATCACCTGCAGTGGGACAGCTCCCTGAACAGGAGTGCAGTTAAAGGCTGTTTTTTCTACTTTTATGCTCTTCCACAGACAGCAGGGCCAGCCAGGTGGCCTCGCTAGGTGAGGTGCTGCAGGAGAGCCTGGATGCCTGCTGCGTGTCCCTGGGTGCTGCGCTTTTCCCAGGTTGTGGGGAGTGAGCTGAAAACCAGTCTTTTAGCTTCTCAGCCTGCTGAGTACATCTGCTGACAGTCTGAGGGATACAGCAATGCCCTAAAAATGCCCTTCTGCCTTTGACTCCTATTGCCTCACTGCTGAAACGGCAAAGTAAAAGGATCTGGGCACAGAGATCTAGGGCAACAGTCCTGTCTGTTATCAAGGGTGTAATCTGGCCAAGAGAAGAAACAAAAGTGGAAATAAATTTATTGGGGTTGGTTATTGCTTGCAGTGGCATTTTATTGTTACAGGAACTCATGGCATGACTCAGCTGTGGATTTCTCTGTCCCTTTTAATCTCAGCTGTAAAGAGAGTTCAGGCCTTAAAACTTTGATTATCATAGATCTCCATTTTTTTGACTGTAAAGTGATAATCATCAGTAAGAATAAGGGATCTGAACAGGTAGAAACAAAAGTGTAAATTAGGTGGAGGTGAGGTGAGATGCAAACTATAAAATGAGTGATGTGTGGCTGTGCAGGAGATGGGTGCCTCGTGACCAAATGCCTAGGGGAACCTGCACCCACTGCACCGCTGAGCACCGCACACCTACACGGGTACAGCTACGTCAGGAATCACCAGGAAGGATGCAGTCTGGGCAAAGCTTTGGATAAACAGCAGTATGAATTTTTAGGTAAAAGCAAATAAGAGAAATTGCAGAAGGTTCACAATGGAAGTTAGTAAAACTTGTGATACCCGTGTTGGTTAAGATAAGCAGAACACTTAGGTAAATTGGAGGACAAACTTCTCTGCCTAAACCACAGTTAGATGACTGAAGAGGTTTCCTCCCAACCTCTAGGTTTGGTTGCTCTAGGAAGGATTAGAAGATAATTTAGAAAGAAATATGCAACTATCTATTCATGATAATCTCAGTGCTCTGATACAAGCGAGTTTCCTGTTTTCTGATGGTTGGGTTTTAATTTAGTTGTAGCTCTTGAGTTTTCTTCCTTTTCAGTAAAATTGCCATCTCTTTCAACTGATGTAGCGATTAAAGAAAGCTTGAGTAAAACGGAAAGCTGCTGCAGTTCATGGCAGTGCCCCTTGCAATGCACTAACCCAAGACCAGCCCAGTGTTATCTGCCAGAATAATCAGACTGAGATGAGTTGTGGGAGCGTGGGGCTCATAAATGTCACTCACTCTCCCATGGATGTGCTGTAATGTGCATTTCACCAAGGACATAAGTTTGGTCGGGTTGTACAGGGGTTCTACTTCCAGGGCCTGTGGTCCTGCAACCTGAAGGTCACAGCACCCCGTGGTCTGCTGCTGCCTTGTTTAGGTGGTCCTGGCATGGGGCTGCGCTCTGTGACCTTCCTGCTGTATCTGCAGGATCTGTTATAGAATCTAGATCTTAGGTTTTATAATCCATTTTTGAATCATAGAATCATTCAAGTTGGAAAAGACCTCCAAGATCATCCAGTCCAAACCTTTAACCTAGCCCTGCCAGGTTCACCATTAAACCATGCCACTTATCTTGTCACTTGCTCGCAGAATTTGCCACCTCCCTTGCTGCTTTTAACGAAAATGTTGATCAGAAATCAAGGATGAGGGTTTGACCAGTGACAGAAAGACCTTGTGATCAACACTGGAAGCCAACTGTGAGAACTTGTGGTTGAAGACCATCAACTACTTGCAAATATTTCCTTACTAAGAGCTGTCATTATTTGCCTCCAGCGCAGTCCTCATTTTCTTAGAAGGCCAATTCTCTTTTCAACCAATTTTTCTGGCTTTTAACTTATTTTTGGCACAGTGTGGCAGTTCAGAAGCATGTCTGCGTGTGAACTCCACCAAGAATTTACTGTAACTTATGAGGACATTATTTTTGTAACATGACTTATTTTGTAACCTGCCTAACTCTAGTACTGGGTCTGCTGCCACTTCCTAGTATGCTTCAGCTGCACTTTTTAAGCCTTTTTAATTTTTTAACTTTTTAAGCTTACAGTGCTGTAAAGCTTTGTTAGGAGTTTGAATCTGCCAAGTTGTACCCAAATTACTGTTTTTCTTAAAAGATCTTAGTGCTCCACATGCTTGTTTCTTCCCGTGTAGCTGTTTTCATAACAGAGTTCCAAACTAATAGCAGAATTTAATAAACAAACAAGCAAAGTAACAAAACCTGTCTTTATCCAAAACAAATCAATGCATTAACCCTTCCTTCACCTCATGTACTGTTTCTCTTAGTAAATTACATTTTCATCGTGTCATTTCTCCTTTAATCTTATCCTCTTTGCTGCTTGTCCTTTGATCATTATTTGTCTTTGCCTTAGTTTCTGCTGTTGTCTGTTGTCTATTGCTTGAGCTACAGCACGGTGCTTTTCCCGAGTACTGGAGTATTGATTCAAACAAGCAATGACCACTGCTTGTATCCTGTGTTCTCAGGGATTGGATGTCTCAGACGCTTTCTGAGTTATTTAATTTAGATCTGTATTTCATGGGCGTATTTAATTACATTGCACAATGTCTCTTAAAAATTGGAAAAAAAAAATGTTGAAAAACTGAATATCTGCCGCGTTCCATCCTGCTGATCTTGTACAACTGGGCAAAGTTTGCAATTTGCTACCGAGAGCTAGATGATGGTTAAACAGCTTTCAGAATGCAGAAGAAAAGCCTTTGTATAACCAAGTGAAAATGATATACACTTTTCCTGTTAAATATAGGGATCAGTTTAAATGGATCCACATTATCATTTTGTTTGCAGTTGTCAAAAGCTCATTAATTTGAAGTTAAACTACCTAGCTTGCTGCTTCAAATTGCTTTTAAATTACATGTGTGCTGATTGGTCTTGAAAAGCTAATTTAAAACCCCAGCTGTGGGCACATTTCAAGGCCACGGGTACAACACTTTGTTCCAGTCTGGTTTTCACAGGCTAAGCTGTCCCCTGTGGCACCTCCCTGGTTCCCAGCAGAACCTTTGGGAGAGGGACTTGTGGTGACTTCAGTATTTCTGGGAAGGCAGGAAGAGGAGGAAAAGGTGGAAACAGGGACCTGTATTCAAATAGCGACCTATTTGCATTAGTTAGTTTAAACTGTTAAAAACAAATGTACGACGATGTGGTGTTGAGATAATTGGGGCTGTCATATCAGGTGATGATTTCCAAGGAGAGACACTCCTAGTCTGCTGCAAGCCCCTCTCTGTTTAACACAGGCACCTGGCTGCAAATACAGAGCGATGCACAGGAAAGCTCTGAGCAGTCACATCCTTCATTTTTTTTTCTTTCTGAATGTTTTTAACTAACAAAATGGCAAAGTAATTTAAGTTGCATGCATGTAACTTGGGAGTATAAGTTGCAATTTGTTTTGAAAAAGGTTGAAAACTGCTGCATTGGATCAAACTATTTGCCCCTGAAATTGAGCCTCATTTACCAAGATCTTCAGAGGAAGAAACTTACATAATTTCCTTTAAAAATCACTGAACCCTCAACACTTTATCTGTAAATGCTGTTTTACATTTCTAAAGGCCCTTGGTTAGCAGTTCTTTATTTGAAATGAAAGCTTAATGCCTTCCAGAAGAAATTACACATTTTGTCTAGAATTACTTCTGTGTGCAAATAAAATCTTCAAGCTTAGTCCTGATAGCGTGCTGCTGCTGTTTGCCCTGCCAGTGGGTCTACATCCTGCTTTTTCCTCTGGCAATGTCACATTTAAATGGAAGAGATTTTAGCAGGTTAATCATGCACTTTTCGATTTTGGTGGGTTTTTGTGTTTCTTTCCTTTATTCTGTCTTTATCTACCAGTCTCTTTCACATCACAGTATCTGCAGGAGAGAGGTTTTTTCCCCAATTACTCCAAACCCTTCTGTGTTTTTGTTTGTTTTTAGTGATCCTACAGGCAGGGAGGTGCAAGGAGACGACTCACATTGTTGTCACACTGCTTTGCAATGTGTCTGTGTCACTGCTAAAGGAATCGGAGAGTCTTGCGTGCACCACCAGCATCTCTGGGAGCCGTTTCACTTTCTGGATGATATTTAGCTGCTGCTATTTTCATAGCTTTTGTGGTCACTGGGGGGGTACCTTCTGTTCCTCTTTGGGGACCGTGTAAAAGAACTGAGATGTGGGGAGGGCTCAGGGGGAGCAGTGCAGGGTTGCTGAGAGGTGCTGCTGTCTTCAGCCACCACCACAGCACTGATGTTTTCCGCGGTGGATGCTTCAGGATGCTGGCGGAGCTCAAGATAGATTTTAAGAATGCTTTTGCTGTACTTGTATTCAAATTGGACTTAAAGATAGCTGGTGATGAAATGCTGAAAGGAGAGAGAAGATTATATTAGAAAATTCCCTCTGGTGGGAGGGCTGTAATTTTTTTTTTTTTTTTTATCGGATAATTTATCCTGCTTGCAAAATGAGATCAAGGGCAGGCAGTGCTTGCTCATCTAGAAATAGATTAGCAAGAAGGAAACCCTTCTGGCTTTTGAGGTGCATTTACTTACCTTAACCACTGTGGCAAGGTAAGAGCCTGAATCGCCTCGGTGATTTTGGAGATGAAACTCATGTCGGGGTACTTGGCAGGTGGATGAGGAGGAACCCACTGCTCCCGTCCTGTCCGGCTGTGCTCTGCTGCGCCCTGTCCTCTCTTGAGCCCAACTGCTCTGCCCCTATAAGCAATATAATGTCGTTAGGGGCCAGAGCATCCCCAGCTTTGTCCCAGCTGCCCTGAGGAGCAGGGCTGTGGCTGGGTGCCATGCAGTGACACTGCTGTCACTGGAGGCTGGAGGCAGAACCGCTGCTGGAGCGTGGGAAAGGAAGGGGCTGGCCTGCAGGGCTGCACAGCATGCCTCTGGTGAGGGGGGGGGGGAAGGCAGTGTTTTATTAGGTTTTAGGCTAGAAGCCTACTCACAGCTGTGTACCAGTTTTCAGAGGTGTATGCAAAGCTTTTTTTCCCTTGATACCTGCTTTTAAATCTGTTTCCAAGTCCTAAGTTTAATGGCTTCTGTGGAACATTGTCTCCTTGTCCAACACCTGCAGACTCCCCTGCTCTGCGTAATGTCCTGGTGCATATCCCTGTAGCTCTCCAGCAATGCTTTGGGCAGCTCTTAACCTCTTCACTGGCGATGTTCCTGCCCAGAGGTCGGCTGGAAGGTTGGATTTGTTTGTTCTTACAGCTCAGCACACAGCAATGGTGGTGCTGCTGGTGCGGCTCTCCTGCGGAGCTGTGCCATGCCCCGTCCTGCTGCCCTCCACCCTGCTGCATCTCAGCTTGTGCAGCTTGTATTTAACATCCTCATCGCTCAGTGGATCCACTAGGCTTGGCTTTTTTTTTTTTTATTATTATTTTTTTTAACTAAGCTGCTTGCAAAATATTTTTTCTGAAGCTGTCAGTGACTCAGACGCATGATGGTTATTTCCCCTAAAATGTGTACACCCTGCCTGGAAGTGAATAAGTGAGTAGCTGCACCTCATCTGCATTCCTGGGCTTGTGCATTTGTTGATAAACCCTGTAACAGCTGTCCACAGAAGACAGCCCTGTGATTGTGTGGCTGATAAGGGGAGCGCGGTCACTGTCACAGACAGGGTAAGGGCGTGACATGGCTCAAGTGGTTTTCAAGTACCTGGGCTGCATTACAGAAACCAGCAGAGCCTCCTCGCTTGCTGTTCTCTGGAGGTGTGCATTAATATGGCCAAGAAAAAGGGGCTGGTAAGAATGGTGGGCAGGCAGACTGGCATCATGTGGTAATAGTTATGTTAGGAAATGTTCTTGTAGGACCACTTCGAGAACATTCCTTTTATAAAAGTAAACTTAGGAACATTGTTTTTACTATATTTTGTTCTTAAAAACAAAAAAAAAAAAAAAAACGCCTACAAGGCTTGTCCTGCCAAGAATGACAAGCCTGTTTTATGATGCTTCTTGCCTTAATGATTAGGTTCATCTGCTATCCTTTTAAATGGTGAACACATTGAAATTTGGTGGAGAAGTGCTGAATTAAAAGGTTTCACACCCATGCAGTTGGAGCTCAGGCTGGAGCAAGGATATTGTTCCTCGGTGTGTCTGTACACACACTGCTCTCTGTTACATGTATAAGAAATGTGTGTTCGCACTGACTGTGCTCTGAGGGCACTGCTTTTGCCATGATCAGGATGGAAACCATTTGCGAATGCTGCATAATTGAAGCCCCCAGGAAGCCAGATATATTGCTATTTTAGTATTACTGGAATTTTAAAAGCTTGTATTTTCCAGTTTATAAACTTTGGTATGTGCACCACCCAGCACTAAACCCACAAACTAGCAAGCTGCCTGCCTTAAACTCTCCCTTCAGTCTTTGAAGAGGCTTTTCTGTGAGGCAGCTCGGGCACCTGCAGCAGGCTCCTGCCCAGTCCCTGACTGATGGAGGAAGCTTGGGGAGATTAACTGCTTAAGTCTGAATGTTGGGTAATGTCCATTTCATATGTGTCTGCGCATTTGTAATGATTTTCTTTTCCTTACAGCTAAAAGAAATTCAAATGGAGTGTTGTTTTCTTTTTAATTATTATTATTTTTATTTTTTCCCCAGCCATTGGACAGCAAGTAGTGTCCCTGGGAAATTGCTGCTTCCTTCGCCAATAGTTCATAAGACCTGTATAAAGACCTATACTGCTAGACCAGTATCAGACTAACAGTTTCAGTAAAAAATAGCTGAAAAAAAAAAAAAAGTTGCCGCAAAAGTGATTACTAATGGGCTTTCCTGTTTCAGCGTTGAGTATGAAAAATCTGAATACCTTGCAAATGTATCCTTATGTGCATAAAAGACTTGATGTGAAGAAGATTTTTATGGCAAAATCAAACATCATATTTTTAATTTATTTTTTTTAATGAGTTGAATCTGGGCATGTTGTAGCTTTCACATAGGTAAGCACATTTTCTGATTGCATTTCGTTTTGGGATGCTCCATGGCTGTGGCAGTTGCAGTATTTCAGGTTGCTTAGGGATTCAAGTGAACGCGAGAACGAAGCAAAAAAAGCTGACTGTAAAAAATAAAAAATAAAAAAAATCCAAAACCTATTCTATTTATTTGAGTTTTTGTTTTTTTTAGCAGAGGTGATAAAAGCACATCTGCTGCTGTGTGGTAGGCTGGTGCTCAACCCTAATGTGAGGAACCACAAAACCCCGTTGTTTTGAGCACTGTGCTGGCGCTGGAGCTTCCCCGTCACGCAGTGCCTAACACTGGAGCTATTCATGCTGGCTGATTCAAGGGGCTGACAGCAATCTTTATCTGGGCATAGAAACTCGAATTTTCCTCTGGGACAGAACAAAGCTTGAGAAAAATAACTGCGCTCAGCAACAATTTCTTTCATCCTGCCAACAGCGAGGCAGGGGTGTAGGGAAGTCCCTGCAGGTGACAGCAGCTCTTCTCTGCCCGGGCTTTATGGCCGTGCTTTGCCCTTCCTCACAAGTGAGTTGTGTTTTTTTGTTATTGTTTTTATTTTTATGTTGTTGGGTTTTTTTAAACTAGTATTTTTTTAAAGACTCACTACGTTGGGAGTCTTGGACATAATGCTTTCTATACAAATCCCTCCTAGCACTTGTCTGTTTTCCTAATACTGTACTGATTATATGTGCATTGATGTATTGTATCTAAGAAATGCAGTTTCAAAATATTATTGTGATTCAAAACAGAAGGAAAGGGGAACTTTTTGGCCAGTTTCAGTGTATAAAATCAATAGTTAGATTACAATATGTACAAATTGCAAGAAATGCTGCAATTTTTGACAACTGATGACATGCTAGGGTTTGCTGCTCAGGGACTTGCAGCAGTTGGACAGCAGCCAATACATTATCAGAATCTATTAAATATTTTTGTAAATTTTCAGAAAGGAAACAAATCTTTAACTAGATATTTAAGAACTCCTCTGGAAACCTTTAAAGACCAACAGGTTCTTCTTCCTTTATGGTTTCCTAGCTTTTTAGGTCTCCCTGGAAACATACAAATGCTTGCATCACATATCTATTTTTTGATCAGTTTTTAAATACTACAACTCTTTTAATTGCAACACATGCTGTTTGGTAATATGAATTTGTGAAATACTGTGTCATTTAAATCATTTCATACTTGATTTGTGGTAAATACATAGTCAGATTCAAGCTGATGTGCCAGGATAGTAAGCAGTGATAATTGGTTGCTGTTTGTTGGGACAGTAACCTACACTTTTTTTTTTGTCTATTTAATTATGGTCAAATTAAATGATCAAGCAAAGAAGATGTTTATGGTAGCAATTCCAAAAAGCTTCAGGGTCCCAAAACAAGAGCTTTTTCTGAACCGAATCCCCACAGCCCGTGTTGTGTCTGGATTATGTGTCAGCCGTTGTTGTTTCTTTTTTTTTTTTTTCCCCCAAGTCACACAAGCAGGTATTGACTGTGTTTACACTGTCATGTCTTTCTGTAATAGGAATGGGCACATGATCTTGTTTATAAGGTTTCTGGTATGCCAGAATCATGTGTGTTCTTTGTTTCCAAGCAAACAAAGTCAGGACAATGGAGAAAGGATATTGGTATTAGGCCTCTGGGACATATTTTTTTTTTTAAATAGCTTTTAATAAGTCTGACCTGATATCCTGAGCAATCACGGAAAATTCCAAATGGACACCTAACTTTCCTTATTTTAGAAATGCGTCTGATTCCTCTATCCCTCATCTTTCTCTTTTTTTAATTTAATATGCAGGTTATTATTTGAATGCCAAAGTAGCTAATCTGCTGGTGGTGTACCATTGTATCTGGGAAGTTCAGCAAACATTAATTCTCATCACAGATCAAACCAACTAATATAGATTTAGTGTCGTGCCAGAAGGTAAAATGAAAGTAAAAAAGGATATAAATTCTTGAAATAAATGGCATTGCAGGAGGGAGCCTCTGAGTATGGCATTAGATGATAGACTTTGTGTGAGAGTGTCCTGAGTGTCAGCCCCTGAGTTTTGTCCAGATAATATGAAGTCTTTCAAATTTTTTCCCAAATCTTTCACTTGTGTCTAAATGAACCAGGAGCCTTCGTAGTTTTGGTTTGTAAAGGGAACAAAAACTGTGTGGTCAACTTGTGGTCCAGAAGCTTGAATCCAGACTGTTGCTCCTTCCACCCTTTGAATAATTATTCCATGTGTTTAAAACTATTTTAAAGCATTGTTTCCTGATAACTTGCCATTACTGTTCCAGGTCCCCACGTGGGGATAAAGGCTCTGAAACAGCCAAAGGAAATGGGAAAAGTGAAAGCAAGGGAAAAACACCTTGCTGCAGTGCCCATGCTTACCTTCTAACACCCTTCTCTGACCTTTTTTCCGCAGGCAGTCCCCGTCCCTCTGTGCCTAAATCTTCACTGCCCTCTGAGGAAGGAATTTCTTCCAAATATCTAATCTAAACCTGCCCTTTTTTTAGTTTAAAACAATTAATCTGTGCTTTATCACTACACTCCCTGATAATGAGGGAGTTTGTTACTGAGACAAACTGTGTTGTTAATCTAGCTGGAACCGAAGTAGTTGGAAATGTTGAATGTGAGGGGATGCAAGGGGTGCTGCGGGTGGGTGCAGAGCAGGGGCCTCCCCTCGCTGTTGCAGGCCTGGCCCCAGTGCAGTGCAGACATCCAGTTTGATGTTGTTTGTGTCCAATTTGTTAGAACTGGGGTGTTTCCAGGGTTGTTTGGACAACAGAAGGAATAACTTTCTTGTTGGGACCACTGAGCAGCGGTTACTGTGCGTGGCTGTGTCTGAGCAAGGCTCTGTGTCAGCTCAGCTGTTGGGTTTGCTGTCAGCATTTCCAGAAAATTTCTGCACTTTCTTTCTCCTTTTGCAATGTTTCTGCATAACGGAACAAACTTACTGCGTGTTCTCGATGAGTGAACTTCAGTGGCTGGCTGTTCTCAAGGACAAGCCGCTAACCAACATGGGCTGTGCAGTCAGCAGCACTTCTGCTATACCTGAAATAAACCACTTGCTGTTATTGTGAGCAAAGCATATGATATATGTGGACATAATGTGATATTGTGTACATCTCTGTATGGTGTTCAGGAGCTGGGGGCATCTACGTTAATGTTGTGGTACACTGGGCTGTTCCCTTTTGAATCTATGCCTAGGTAATTTGGGGAGCTGAGTGTGGCTCTGCTGGCAGCCTGGTGGAGACAGGTCACACAGGAGCTTCCTTAAATGTTTTTACTAAAGCATGAAGTGATCATCTGTGGTAAGAAAGAGATACCTATATTGCTTGTTTGTTAGAGGAACAAGGATAGCTGTCACATAGGAAATGACAAAATCCTTTCTTGTGATCACGTACATAATTTGCCACAAAACTGAAGAAATCTTGTTGGCAAACGTAGGTTTTGCAGAAGAAGAGCTACAGAGAGGTCTTAGCCTTCACAGTAAATGCAGGAGGAATGAAGAGAGAGAAATCTCACCACTGCTGTGCCTTCACTAAATGCACAGATGTATTTACTGCCATCAGTAAAAGTGACTCAGACATTTTGCATATTGCCTCTAAAAGATTTAAAAAGGATTGTAATGATTAGAGGCTTTTGACTTGGTAATTGTCCTCAGCTTTCAGTGTTGGTGCCATCATTTCATTTCTGAAGTCCCCGGGGCATGGTTCTGAGTGTTTCTCTTTTTTCTGCCAGTGTGATGAGAAGCTGCCAAACTGAGCGTAGCTCTGAGCTCACGCGCCCCCGTCTCAGCATCTTCAGAGTCCTGCTTTCGTGTGATGAAAGCAGTGAGAGGTTAACCCCAGACCCTGTCTATTTCTGTCCCCTCCCATGGATCTCCATGGGAATCACAGTTATGGGGATTTTTTGTGCTCCCCAGAGAGATGCAGCAGAGGAACACGCAGTGATGCTGTGCCGCAGCCCCACAGAGGCCGTGGCCAGGCGTCGGTGGGACCTCTCCATCTTGGGGCAATTCCCATCACTGTGGCTGGTTTGTGGACCTGCCTGCCAGATCCCAGCACCATCTCTATTCCTTCTGCCACTTCAACCTTGGAGCAAGTGGAGAGAAGAGCAAATGAGGGGAGAAGGCCTTCCTAATGTGATAATTGATTTCTGGTTCTGTACTTCTGGGAGTTGAATTCGTCCTTGCAGGCCTACGTGACCACCAGTATCAGATGGAAAGGCTCATCTGGGAGATAAGCCCTTTTGTTTGAGTCTTTTGAAGGCAATCAAGTTGCAGAAGACACTTTCCTCATGGAAAAACAGATGACATCTGCCAGTGATTGGGCATAACTGTCCACTATTTAAGGAGCGAATGAAAGTAGGGGATCAGAAGAGCCTCTGCGGAGTGTTTTAGTCTTTCACCTTGAACCCCTACCCTCTATGACAAGGAAAGTGGAAATCTGACACATTTAGTGTATTCACAGGCTTTCACAAAAGCTTTATAGACTCATGCAATTATGAGACCTCTTGACATTCAAACAAACAAACAAACCTGTTACGTGTGGACTTCACTCTGAAAAAATATGTGCAATGTACACAGTGGAAGTCATGGGACTCTAGGGGAGTCCCAGTACCTGTCCCTGTCCTCAGCCTTGAGCTAGGTATTTGTTATCAGTTTCACCCTGGAGTTGTACAACTCTATCTTCGTTGTATAAGAAGATAGTAAGGCTCCATGTGAAATCTCCCATTGTTGAAAGGAGGTTTATCTATTTTCATTTCACTCTCCCCCTGGTAGATTTTGTTTTGCATCTGGATTTCTGATTGTTTATCCAAGCCTCAAACATGAACATCTGACGTGCTTCTGGAGCCAGTAGAAATACTGACTTAAGGAGGAACAAAGTTCACCATTTCGCTTTGGATAGTTGTATGGAAGAATAGCCGAAATAACTCAAACTTACACCAGTTTTTGTTTTTCATCTCCTGTGTTAAGGAAGTAGTGGTTCTGAGTTTCTGCAAGATGGTCTTAGGATGGCAGCATCCAAGCAGAAAGGTCAAGTCCCTGTAGGACATATCCAGAGTATTTAAATCAAGGGAACTATGTATAAATGCGAACATGAAATGCTCCCTGAGGGCAATAGCTTTTATTTATCCCCTCAGTGTGACAGAAAACAAGCCTGGAACCATCTTCTTAAAGCATTGCTGCAAGTCTCTGTGGCGGGTGCTGTCCTCCTTTTTGCGCACCTACAGAGGGCCTCCAGGGAAGGGTCCTCTCCAGGCAGGTCCGTATTTGAAGCTGGGAGTTTCTTCTGCCAAACTGTAGTTTCTTCTCTGCAAACTGTAGAGAAACTTTTTTTTTTTGTAGAGAACAGTTTTTTCATGTTTGTTCTTAAACTCAAAAAAAAAAAAAAAAAAAAAAAAAGGCTATAGGTTAACTTGCTATCAAAGCACAGTTTTAATGAAAATTGTCAATTGTAAGGGGGGGAAGTCACATCTATACTGCAGCGTTAGATTACAGTGTAGCTGTTGGCACATAATTACTTGAATCTTACTTACTGCCAGGTCTAATGTAAGGCTGTTCTGAAATGAAGATTAAGGTGATATTTAAATGTTCCCTTTTATTGAGGTATGTGATCATGAGAATCCTGTTGTGATAAAACTTCATGCCTCAGTACGCAATGCTCTTGTTTCTGTTTCTGTTGTACTTATCTAGGAGTTACCTTTCTTTCAAGCTGCTAAAATTCAGAGAAGAATAAAAACAGAAATTACCATCCACTGACTTGCGCCATTGTATTTGGAATAGTTTTTCTGAAGCACTCCAGTTGATGGAAAAATATATTCTTTAAATAATAATTAATGCAGTCTGTCAAGTACGTGAAGTAGACTTGAATGAAATGGGTTGTGGAAGAGCGAATGGAAGGAAGTAACTTGTTCACTCTTATCAGTGATCTGGCAGCGTGGACTCTGCTTCCAGGAGCACCCATTGCAGCAGAGCTGGTGACGTCCTTCTGGTTGGGAACGGGGCTAAGGTCTTCTTGCATGGTGGTTTCTGCCACTGGAAATAACTCTTCTGCCGTCTGTGCCAGTGGTTCACAATTTACTTAAGCATTACATGGAGACGACTACGGGACCTGTGAGTAGAGTCTGAGCATGGCTCAGATTTGCTCCTATTTGTTTCACTCAGAGGGGTCGGTCTCTCTGGGCTGTTTGTCTTTGCTTTTGCCTCCAGGAAGCCATTATGTGAAGGAGGCTTTGGACAGGAAAAGTTATAAAATAAATAGAGAAGACAGACAAAGGCTGAAATAAACGAACTAGTGGTATTCTCATTTTGTCATTGTGAATGAAGGCTGGTAAGGTTCTGTGGATATCATCTTCCAGCAGAAGTTTGTTATAGGTTTCTGCCTTTCCTTAGTTGCTTTCATGCCTCTGAACTGCCATTTACTGATGATGTATAATGTTATTTGTGGCTGTAAATCAGATCAGGGAAATGTTTCCTTCTGGAAGGACCTTGCTTTAGTATTTTATTTATTTTTAAACTGGAGAGTTTCTTAGGTTGGTGTATAGCAAATGGTTGTGCCAAGGCAAGTGGTGGTGTGTTGCAGAGTGGCTGGGGTGATTCTCAGGCTGATTTTCTGCCCAAACTAAAGCTCAAGTGTGACCATAAAAATGAGCTGGTGAACCCAGAAAATTAATCCATATCTCCTGAACCTCAATGTGATGTTCAAAAGAACTGTCATATTTTCCAGTATGTTTCAAGCCTCCTTTTTTTACATTTGATCTTGGACATTGTTTTTATTGCTGTTTGCATTCATCCACTCGCTGCATGCTTGTTTTCCCAGTGCTGTGAGCTGTGCTTCCTTTCAGCATAGCTTTGGAAAGAAGCCATAGGGTGGCCACAGCACAGCTGGTGGTCGTATTTAAGATGCCCAACAAATACAAAAGAAAAGAAACTGAATGCTAAGAATAATAGCATTTTTACTATTGAATCAGTATGAAACTTGCTTCAGAGATCCATGTCTCCATAGAAGCATGGATGGCTGTGAAGAAGCTGCCCTTTCCTTGGGCAGTGCTGCGAGGAGCCATAGCCAACACTGCCCTTGGAGTAGGAGTTTGGTGTTGCCTGATAACCCCAGGCGATGACTTCAATTTGTTGCTTCCCGTTGATTTCCCTGTTTGAGAGCGTACTCTTGGAGAGCTTAGTTTGTCAGATGTGTACTTCATTTGACACTTCTCTGATTGCCCCGGGGGAATTATCTTGGTCTCAGTAATCATTTCAGACAGAGTCTGTTATCAAACCCTAGCCTTATTTCTGGACGTTGCAGAATAAAACTCTTTTCAAGACATACACTGCTGCATGTTGATGCAGAGCTTAGTCATCAAATCCTCCTCCTGTTCATTTGTTAAATAACTACTTAAATGCCTTCAATGACAAATGTGTCTTCTTGTCAATTTAAAAAATGGAGACTCTCATGTGTCCTCTGTGTGTATCTCCTCTTATGTTCTTCAGCATTACCATCTTCCCTCCAACACTGGGGGTAAATCCAGAACCTATAAAGTAGAACCCTAAAATGTTTGCTGCAAACACACATCCCTTGTTAACTAGTATTTACATAAAACATGCTGACACCAGTTTGGGGAGACTGAGTAGGATGCTTTCTCAGCTGTTGAAATTTGCACACGAGATAGGAGATGTTTTGATTAAAAAAGAGCTGAATATTTTTTCCAGTTATTCCCATGTGTCGGAATCAAAGCAGTGTTTCTCTAGGCATTTTGCCCACTTTCATTTTTTGTTCTCTTGTTCAGTTGTTTTGGATTTTTTTTTCATCAAGGTTGGGATTTATTTTTTTTCTCTTAATGGAGGCATGTATTAGCTTAATGAGATAAATACATGTAAAAACATCTTTCAGATAGAAATGAAGATCATACTGCTGATTTTAGATTTCTGTTCATTTTTAGCAGTATCTGTTAATTCATTCTTTTATTTACCAGAACAAGTAATAGTGAACCAGGGACAGGTGGTGAGAGACCTGTGAGACTTATTTCATGGGTAATGTCTTCCTGCTGTCAGAACAGCACAGGAAAAGATTACAACTATAATGTCTAATTTACTTCTAAACATTCTTCCAACTTGTAAGATTTCTAGTATGAAGCCATTTCTGTGATAGCATTTTAGCATGTTGTTTGGTTTGTTTTGGTTTTGAGCTGTGTTTAAAAATCCTCCTCTTGAGGAAGGGAACTCCATCTTTTTTAATCAGTGTTGAAATGACTTTTTAAAAGCATAAGACAGGATCTTAGCTGTTTTCCCTGTAGTGAGAAAAACATTCCCTTTTTCATTTCTTTGTTTTTATTTGCTCCATGTGGATGCTGATGCTTCTGGCCACTCAGAAACTAGAGCAATATCTTTTTTTAGAAACTGGAACAGAATTTTCATAATAAACCTGATCTCCTACAGATTCAGAGCCTCCACTGGGGGGAAGTGAAGGAAGGAAACTGGAATTAGGGAGGGTTATAAGCAATGTAATTTCAAGGATCCATATTCTAAAAAGTCTCCATGGGTTTGCTACTGCTGCTTGGATTAGGAGGCCCTTTAATTTGCTTTTAATTAAAATTATTTTCATTTATTCTGTGCCTTCTTCAAAGGTCCCAAGGCACCTTACAAACTTGTGATTATATATATAAAACACAAAATCCATATTCATGCGATGCTGAGGTTTCAAGTTAAGGATGAAAATGAATTTACTTTTTTATTACTGTTTTAGGAACCTCAATTCCCAATTATAATGTAAGTTTTAAAGCACTGCAGTTCTACATGTTTGATCTCAGAGACTGCAGGCCAAAATGTAAGCATTGACCTTTCATTAATATCTGATCTGAATCATATATTTAAATAGCCAAAGATTTATTTTTGCAACCTCAAAGTTGGAGGAAAAAAATAATAATGTAAATACCTTTTTTTTTTTTTTTAAAGGAAATGCATCTCCATTGCAGAGAACTCCAAAATGCTATGAAAATTATGTTTCCATGTAACAAATGGAAATTGTTACATGGCCCGTAAATATAGTGTATGTATACCATTTTTCTTTTAACTAGGTGATCTTAATGCTATGTAAATATTGAGGAAATTAAGAAAAAACTTTCCTAAAGATGACTGTCTTGTACCATGCTGCACTTCTGTACTCACAGTGCTTCCTCCACAATACCTACTAAAGAACAGAAGGAATGGGGCTATCAACAGGGAAACAGCCATATTCTTAAAGAATATTGCAGTGTTTTGTTTGTGTTTGGTTATGTGCTATTAAATAAGTGCATAAACCATAAGTGCAAGGAGTAGTATGGATAATACAGCCTCAGGTGTGCATTTGGTCCCAGCTAAGCTGATGGTAGCAGGGCCATCGCTGGGGGAGAGGTGGCAGGAGGCAGGCAGCAGCAAGAATGAATGAAAGCCTTCTTCCAAGAAACTAGAAAAGTTTCTCTTAGGTTCGTTCATTTTGTTTCGGAAGAAGCAAAAACTGCAGTGGCAGAGATGCTGCAATTTCTTTTCATGTTCATGAGTTTAGACAGCTCTAAATGAACACTGTGACATTTCGTAGCAGAACGGTGGTTTGCTGCAGGCACAAGTTCTCTGTGCATTTGTGCGATGTATGCGGTTGTACAAATTCTCTAATCGTACAAGGAGTTTTGAGACGCAGTAATTAAAATGGAAAAATAGAACAAAGTCATTAAAAGTGGTTTAGACATCTTATTTTGTAATAAAATTGTCTTGAAAAAATGGGTCTTCTACAGTAGAAGGAAACCTGAAATTTCTGCTTGTTTAGAGAGAGCCAGAAATTTTACTGTTCAAGTTAGAGAAAGCAAAATGCCATTTTTGACATTACACTGTTGTTTGAGGATATTACACCAGAATTGTGAGCAGCATATTTTCTTATAATACGCTTTTTGTCTTCTAAATGAATCCAGCAGTGTTCGCTGGTACGGGGGAGTTATTCATGAGGAGTTCACAGAACTTTCTCAGGATCTGGCAGCAGAGTAGAGGACTGTGCTCAGCAGTTCGAGGAGGCTTTTTCTTTTGCTCGAGTTAGCTTTTGGAAGGTTGGAATGTCAGCGTGAATGGCTGATGGACAGCATGAAGAGCCTGGTGTAGGCGGGTGGCAGATGCCAGCCGAGGTGGAGGTGCGTGGCGAGGACTGAGTGATCCCAGCCACCAGACAGCTTCAGCCTGCAGGATTTCCCTCCCTGACAGCTGAATGGTTCAGTTTGTGGCTTCTGTATTTTTTGTTTGTTTTCCTTCCACCTCTACTTCCCAAACCTGTCTCCCATCTGTTGCTCTGCGATCAAAACCATAAAGTCTCGGTGTTATTTTCTGGTATAACTGGTCAATAAAAGTGACTGAAGGTGTGAAAGCTGATGATACGTGGGGAAGCAGTAGTGAAAGACATCATAAGGTGAAGTATCTCCTTCTGCCTTACTGAGTTTTATGGTGGCAGCTGATCTCAGGTGGCTGAGTCTTTGTCCAGACCTGCAGTGGCAGGTTTCTGAGGAGAATCAGCCTGCTAAAGTGGGCCTCTGGCTCCTGGGGTTTCTGTTTTCTGAAAACATGGCTTAGGCTGTAGGAAAGGTGTATTTTGAAGTACAAATGATAGCTGAAGATTAAAGGCAGAAAAGCCTTTTGTTTCTTTTTTCTTGTGTTCAGTTGGCTTGACTTACACAGAGTATGACATCTGACTGAACTATAAAGATGGTTAAAACTATCTTGTGAAACTGCTGTACTCTGTTGTGCTGGGAATGGATAATAATAAATGACTGTTTGGGGACTGTGGTCATCTGAGGCCAAGAAACATGCCGCAGGGTGATTTCTTGTGAAATTTTACTAGGTTAAGATGACGGACTTAGGGCCAGCTTACGCATTTATGGTGAAAACTGTACCAGTTGAATATTTTAAATGACACTGCAAGCCGCATGCATTGCATCTGCTATGTTTCATTGTTCCATTTAGGCCCAGATGTTAAAGAAATGACTGAAGTTATATAAACTTTCAGTGCAAATTATTCTCTTTGGAATTATGTTGGTCCCTTCTTGCTTTGGCTCCAGTGGGGTTAGCTGGAATAGGATTAGCAGAGGAACATCAACCACCACTGTTTCTATCTGAGTGTGACCCAGGTGCTGTGTGGGGCTTTTGTGGTGCTACCTCCCTGAGTCCCTGCCCTGTCCAGCAGTGTGGACAGGCCTGGAAATCCAGGTGAAGAGGCATTTCCCAATGTCCTCATGTGCTGTTTCAGGATAAAAGCTGTAGAAAAGTGCCTGGATATTACAGAGACCTAGAGGACAGCCTTATAAACGTCCCACGAAGCAGTTCTCACTGCTTTTCAGGCAGAGCAGCTGTTTTGAAGGCGAGTTGAAGGCATGTGGAGGGCAGGTCCCTGAGACAGCTGTGTAACTGCCGAGGGCTGGTCTGGCGTAGTGCCACCCTCTGGTATCATCAGAGTTTATCTGTGTGGTTATCCCCGGCTGGGTGTGCAGCGAGTCCTTGCACACCAGTGTTCCTTGCACACAAGGAAGTTCCTGAATGTGCACGGGGTAAAAGTCATTGTCATAATTTCTATTCTAAATACATGTAAGAAATACTTGTGGGAAGAAGTAGCCTAAGGCCATGCTTTCAACAGATGATTGGAGCAGGTGATCTCCAGAGCTCCTTGCCACCCTTGAGTTTTCTATGGTCAATTTTAAAAACACCTGTAATACTTCTTTCGGGACTTGAAATCTTGCCAGTAGATGCAATTAATTTATTTCAGGTGGAAAAGGATGCTTAAGAGAAGCCTTTAGGAGGCATGCATAAACCCATTTCAACCTTTTTTCCCCTATTTGGGGGGTGGAGGTGAGCCAAAAAATCTAGAAATGCAGGAGAGTAACCAGTGTGATGGAAATAAATGCAGTTGCACGCCTATCAGGGAATGTCTGAGTTGAGCTGTTTTCCTGCTGAATTGAGATGTAGTGACATTTGTGAGCTTGTTTCTCTTGAGTGCTTGTGGCAAATGGTCAAAACACTAGCAATTGAAGTCTGTTGAAATAACTGCAGCTCTTAGAGCGTTTTATATGCATCATGAAGCAATTTTTGTTGTTTCTCTAAGATGCAGTGGACGAGTTGGATGTTAGTTAATGTCCTCCTGAGTTTGTATTCTGTATACATACGAAACATCCTCACAAACATCCTTTGTACATCAAAAACATAGAAGGCATGCACAGCGTGACCTTTGAACACAGAGCTTTTTTCCTGTTTATGTTGGCCAGGACCCTTAAAAAATTATTTATTCTGTCATGAAGAAAACTGCCAAATAAGTTAACATCTGTGGAAGCTTGCGGAAGGTAGGTAGCGAAACTTGGCAGGCTTTGCACGTCAGAAGGAGGATGGGCCTTCCAGGAGATCATTCATGCTTTTGTGGGATGTGATATCTCCTTATCATTGCGGCCCCGTGGGATCTGAATGAAATGACTGCTACGACGCTCTAGCAGAGAGCAAACTGAAGTCACGTTTGCACAGCAGCTGTTCCTCGTTTAATCTGAACAAACAGGGGAGCAAAGTTCTTTATACATGATTTTCTGCTGGATGATATTCAGCCATGTATTCACGTGTAACATCTCTGTCGGTGACCGGGATGGTGAGATGAAGTGCACGCACGGCCTTGCCCAAAGGGCCTTCTCAGCTGAAACTATTCAGTCTCACCCAGCACTGATGCCCAGCTAAAATCCTTCATAACTGTGAATTAAGGAAAAAAGAAAAAGGGCAAAAACTAATTCCCCAAATGTCTTATTAGAGTGAATTCACATCTATGTGCAACTGCAGCTGCACTCAGGTACATGCAGTGTTATTCTAAAACACGGGAGATCCTGCAAGCTTTTATTATCAATATGATTAACCTGTTCATTATTATGACCAGTCTAAGAAAATGTTTATCATTTATGTTGAGAGTTTGTACTGATGGAACAGCGTAGCTAATCACTGCAGATGGTTGTGCTGTTCTGTGGGAAGGCATAGCTTTAGAACATCCTCTGTCTGTAGCCACTCATTGAATTATACTTTAAATTAATTTTCATAAAGTGGCTGTACTTTTATGTTTCTATTTTTAGCCATGTTAGCTGCTGTACTATGAAAAATCAAAACCTATTCTGTTGATTCAGCAGAAAGCAAAATTTTATGTGTAAGTAATGCTCAAAATATTAGTGCCTCTACCAGACTGTAAAGCAAAGTGGGAGCTTTATTTACACCTGGAAAGAGTTGTTTTCCTGTAATGTAAATCTGATCAGTATATTTGACTTCCTGAGTAAAACTGTTTGTAAAAGCATCATTAGAGTCCATAGTTCACAATTTTTAAAGAAACTAAAGTAAATCCTTATTTCAGGGATCAATAGATAATGTGTTTGAATACTGGTCAGTCACTACCTCCTGTCCTCTGGAAAGAGTTCATCTTCTTGAGCCATCCCATCGTATTTATATCAAAAACAGTGCTATTCCTACCTCACTAAACCAGGAACGGTTTGTAAAGGAAATGAGATACTGGTTTGTCACAGCTACCACAAAGTTTTGGTCTCTTTTGAATTTTCTGTGTTGAAAAGTAGTCGGTTTTGGTCAAGCTGGTGCAGTTAGTCTTACGGTAAGTCTGCTTTTGTGGTTTTAGAAATGCATTTTGCATATCTGAATAAGCATGTACTAATTAAAAGTCACAGACTGTTAAAAATCATGGATCGTTAATGATTTTCTTCAGTCTTTCAGCTGAAGCAAGGAAGGGTTTCTCTCTGCAGAATAGGAGGAGGAACCTCTGCGAGCCTCAAGTATTAACACAGAATTTGTTTGGATTTAGGTATTAGTGGAAGGAGAAGGTTGGGAAGCTGCACGGATATGCAGATAAGTTCAGGATTATATTCTGCTGGGGGAATTGCATTGGTTGAGAAAAGCTGAAGATGAGTGAGCCACTAGAGGAGCTCCTTTGGCCTCTGTTGTGCAGAGAAGTGCTTCGTTGTCAGCGCTGGTAGGTGAGGAGGCAGAGTCGGTGGTCGGGAGCCACAGCAAGTGACCCCCATGGTTGTGGTACAGCATTTAACAGAGCACCAAACCTCTGTGTTTCAGTGGGAAATCCCTCTCCAGTCTAAGCAGCATGGGGCAGCAACTGCCTGGGGCACTCATGCTTGCTTGCATGAGTAATTTGGCAGAATTGTTCTGGTTTCAGGCAGGACCACCAATGATGGGTGTCCCTAGGTGCTGTGATTTGGTCCTCAGAGCTGAGCCAAAGGCTGCTGCTTTGGAGAAGTGCAGAAACTGCTCAAAGCTCCAGTTCTTCCAGGCTTTCCCCTGAGGTTTAAATTCCCTGCTGCCCTTTTCAGGGCCAGTGAGATTTCCTCAAGATCTTTGCTGTGTGATGAGTTTAGAGATGACCAGCAGGGTGCACAGGAAGCATTTTTCCATGTTTTACTAGCTTACATTGAGCATAATTGGGTTGTGTCATATCTTTCCCTAGTTCTAATCGGGAAATGTAAAGTTTGACCAGACCAAATAACTTTAAATCTGCAGATTTTGTCACCTCCCTATCTGTCCTTTTTCCAGGTCATTGAAGAATGGCTTTTCTTTCATTTGTGTTGTCGAGATGTCAGTGCAGCTGCTTGTGAAAGACTGTTGTGAAAAAACAGTAAGTAGTTAGAGCAGAAAAAGTAAAGGGCAGAAGTAAGTGATTCACCTCCTAGCCATTTGTCACCTGTGTCATGGGGTTAGATATATGACAATGTCAATATTTTGAAGTCAGTTTTATATTTTTTGAGGAAAATCCTTTAGATGCATTTTGTATCACAATATTATTCCTAGTGATCCCCTTCTATTTATTCCACAAAGCTGTACATTTTGTTTGTGTGCCTATATGTTACTCCTGAAGCAAGAGTTTTGCTTTATTATTGAAGAAGCATGATGTGCATCATTTAGAAAATATTCCCTGCAGGTTCTTCTTTCACCAGCTCAAAGTCACTTTAAGGAAGGCATTGCCTTATCTCAGTAACACATATTTGAAAGTCATTTAGTGAGCAAATTGCCAGATAATTGCATTGGTGGTAATTGCATCTTAAATTGATCTGCTGTTGAGAAAAATGCTGAAAATGAACTGTTCTTAATCTTGATATGAAAATATTGGTTCTGTTATATTAATTAGCATGCTGTGAAATAAGAATATTTTTTTAAGGGAGATGCTTAAGCTGATCTGTTTATTTTTAGTTAGTGCCTTTAGTTGGTTCCCTGGAAGAATCAAAGCTCTGTGCCTGTGTGAGAGAGAGAAAAAAAAGTTTATAGGTTGTCAGTCAATGAAAACTCGAAAGGTTTTCCATAAAACAGGAGTTCTGTGGCATATCTCATGGATTTTGTGTAGCTCTGTCAAAATACTTTTTTTCTCTTTCCTTCAACCCTGCTGTGTTCATAACTGTGTTGAATCCGTTATGGGCAGCAAAACTTCTGGGTTGATCTGAAGGGGTTTGAGAGATTGACCCGTCCAGGAAATAGCATTTCACTGCCTGTTGTACTTTGACCTGTAATTTTTCCTGATACTTCATTCCACTTCTTGTAAGGTAGCTTTGTGTCTGTGCATTTCTTCCTGTAGCTGGACGGGTGCATTTTCTTTCACTGACCTGGGTACACAAGGGATGACCATGAGGTCCAGAAATGTGAGGAGTTTGATTGACTGCTTCTTGCACTTTTTCCACACAGTTTTAAAGCTTTCATGACAGTTTTGGTGATGGCTGGAAACCTTTCCTTCAGACATGCTGGAGTTCAGTTTCATGGGATGTTTATAACTTTATTTGCTCTCCTCCCACAAGTGTGCTTTCTCTTTCCTTTAGAGTTGACCTACCTGACCCATAGACAAACAAAAGGTCTCTTGGAAGCCAGTGTGTTTTGATTGTACACGTTATAGGGGTTTGGTTGTTGATATACTTTTCCTTGAGAGGACAAGATGGGTACATGAAGTACTCAGAAATTGACCTAAGTTTAGTTACCATCACTTTTGTTGATAATTAGCCTTGTGGCTTTGTGCTATCCAGCGATCTCATTTTTTTTTTTATTTTAATTTTAATCTTTATATAGCGTAGTCCTATGATACAGAGAAAAAATTCAGATAGTGAAAGGAGTGAAAAATCAGTTGAAGCCTAGAAATGAATTGCAATCCCATTATTTTTTTTCCCTCTTTTTTTTTTTTTTTTTTTTTTTTTTTGTTTTCTTCCCAGCAATATGACTATGGTTCTTTGGTGGCCTTTCAGGAAATATATGTGGTGCATTTGAGTATAAAGGGAGAAGAATTCAGTGTATGATTTCTTTTGAGAATTGCTCTGGAGCTGCTTCTGATAAGGCTAAGATATGTTTTATGAGACAGCTAATTTGCACTAAATTGTACATTAATGACTTCAGCTGGAAAATAAGATCGTAGGCACAAAATATGCGTGCCACAGGGCAGGTTTCTGTCGCCAACGTCTGATGTGATGGAAAAGGAAGGGATCTGCTTCAGACACAATGCAGAGCTGCTTGCAGACGTAGCCTCGTTCCATTTCTCTCCATCACTGCAGTGTGCTGTGCGTACAACTCCATTTATTTGCTGTTGAAAGGTGTGAAGGTGTGCAAAATGGGGACAAGCCAGCATCCCCTTCTTAGGGGGAATGGTAGACAGAGGTTTAGTAGGTCTGTGAGGCCATAAAGGCCATCTGGGGGGAACCAGGAGGCTGTCAGGACATCCCTGTGGGCCCGCTGGGGTTGGTGTGCGACAGTTTTTGGGACTCTGAAAATGGAGTTGTGGTTAAAACACTCTGACTTGGAGATAAAAAACCTGGCTTACTTTTTCCAAAGGTTTTCAGATTTGGTGGATGAGGCTGAGGACTGTCTGCTGACTTTTTTTTCATGTACCTGTATCAGAGGTAGATTTCCTTCATTGTTTCCCAGCATAGAGGTACGTGCACTGTGGCCAGGCTCTCAGTAGGCTGCTCAGCTGGAAAAAGAGAGGATTTGAGTTTGTTGTGGCTTCAGCCAGTCATCCATCAACTTGAACGTCTCCTTTTCCAGTCACAGGAGGAAAATTTTAATGTTTTAGCATGGGCAGAGCATCTTGGGTTATTCCATTGAATCCATGGGATGAGCAGTTATCACATGCTAAAGCCGCAAGCAAAATACTCAGAAATCAAGGTTTCCATTGCCAGGGAGGGACTACACAAGCTTGCTGAATTTGGTCTATAAAACTGCTCACCCTTTCTTTGGCTGAAGTATTGTGAAGGAAGAGTTTGACAGGCAGCAGCGTTCAGGTGATCTGAAAAGATGGATCCCCTGGGGCAGCGGCGTTGGGTCTCCTGCAGTTCTGCATCGACTGCAAAACAGGTAAATAAAAGGCAAATTGACAGAATCGGTTTGTATAATGTAATTTAACAAATGTGTCTGTGTTTGTAGATGTGTGCTCTCTCTGGGACTACAGAAGGGAGATGCAGGAGGTGTGTGTGCCTCCTGTCTTGACATGTCAGGGTAAATTTGCCCAAAAGCTGCAAGGCGCTGGGCTGGAGGAGCGCACATCTGGGCACGTAGTACCTGTGCACGTGTGTATTACACTGCTTTCATACTGAAGATCTCTGAGATGCTTTTTTAGACCTTTTTCTTCGGAATGGCTTGTCAAAAGGAAGGAAGGTTGACCACCGTGTTTCATATTCTCTGAAGCTAAAAGTGTCATTTAAATAATTTCGGAGGATTTCTGTACCTGACAAACTAAAATTAAGTGTTTATGGTGCTGTGGCCTAAGGGAATCTCGACTCATCTTCAAGTTTTATAGTTGTCTTATTAAAAAGCTGCTGTTTAATTAGCTGTGTCATACTGGCAGTCTCTTTTTTTCTTTCTTTATGTCAGAAGAAGTAATGGGAGCACACTATTCTGATCCATAAAAACCTGGCTTGATACCTATAAAATCAGACTTTCAGCGAAAGCTTCACGTTCTTCTTCATATTAAAAGCAAAAGCATCTTCTGAAATGGGCCCTGAGGGCTGTGGTGGCTGTGTACAGGTACTACTGTGTTCTGCAGGGAAGCAAAAGGAAGGGTGTGTGGGGGATATGGAATAACAAATTACTCCTGTACCATGCGATGCCTGCCCTGGAGCAGCTGTGCTGGTGCCTGGCTTGGAGTGAGAACCCCAGCACCTCCACAGCCCCCGGGGGTGGCTGCTGAAGTGCCCCTGTGGTGTGACAAGTGCTTCTCATCAGTCCTTCCTTCTCACCCCAAACCTATTTGTGTTCTGCCCTCAGTGTTCCACGTGAAATAAGTGAAGTCGAGGCAGTGTAAGCGAGGAACTGGAGGACAGGTTCGGCAGCAGCAGATGGCTCAGGCAGACATGCAGCTCTTGCCAGCTTTATTATTTCAGAGGATGCGATAATAAACATTGGGACAGAAAAAAGTATGAATTTTTAAATTAAAAAAAAAATATTAATTTTGCACTTTAGGAAACAACGGGTTTTGCAATGGGAGGAACTTCCCTATCCCATTATTTTGGTGGGTGTTCCTGGCACTTGGAGCCAAGGGGGGCGAGGGCAGCGCGGTGCCCACCAGCCCATTCCCCTGAGTGGGGTTACAGACGCTGCTCTTGCTGTTGTCTGCTCCTGTGTTTGTGCAAATACAGCTTGCAGACTGGGAACGGAGTGTCCTGTACAAATGCCGGATTCTTTTTTAAAATTAACATACTTCTTCATTTCCAAAATAGAAATATAATTCTCTTTGATCGTGGGTCCAGGATACAGTTTCGGTCCAAAAAGCTATTCCCATGGTAACAACCCAGATTTGACCAACGGGTATTTTCCACCAAAATATTTCTGGATGAAATAGCCCGGCATCTCTAAACATAATGGTCAAATCTACAACTTGTTATGCATTTCATATTGTCCCTATTTTCTGCATGTGTTGTCTTTTAAAGAAAGCTGTTCAGGATTGGTGGGAAAACAGAGTGACTTTTTTTTTTAACCCCTTTCCATAAAGGAAAACATTCCTTTATGCAAAATCCAACATACAGAGTAAGGAAGAGAAATAAGTGTTTTTAAAAATCCTTACAAAATTATATTTTTTTGTGAGCTATAAGAAAATCTGCTGTAAATACTCTGAGAAGCACTTGCTTGTGATAAATATTTCCCAAGAGCACATTTCTATATTATTACTGTTACTGTACTGTTAATCAGATACAGTTTTTTCTTCCCCTTCTATTCCTTAGTAAATGTGCTTGAGTGTAACAATTCTTCTTAATATCAGTTCTTGAAAAGAATTGATAAGAATCTGAATGCTAACCGGTGCCTTGTCAGGGATTGAAAATACACAGGTGTTTATCAACGGTAATGCCATCAGGAATTGCAGAGGCGATTTTAAAGCACATTCAATAAAATCTCAGTTTATTCTGGGGAATAAAGGACAGTAAATGCATGCTGCTGTTGACACCAGCTGTCTCTGGAAAGCAAATATTATTTGGGTTGTTTATTTGTAGACAGCAGGGGCAGCGACAGCAACATTCCTGCACGATCGGGCAAGCCCTAGGAAAATCAATGGATGGATTTTCCATCAGGCGGTGCCTCTTGCCAGCCTGTTTCTGTTGAATGATACCGCCTCACGTTAGCATATGCTTGTGCACTCAGTGTTAGCTAACGTCCTCGATAGCCGAGCAGCAGCAGAAGGGGGCTGTGTATTAATATTGCGTATTAATAGCACGTGGCACAAATGGTCAGCGTGGGTGCATGGAGTGAGGTCTGCTTGCGACCAGGCTGGAGGGTGTCAGGGCTTCGTGCTGCAGTCAGATATTCCAGGAAGGTTTGCTGTCCTGCCTGCAAGCCTCTGTTTCTGCTTTGGAGAAGATGTCTCATCATCTTTTGATTTATTTCTCATTGTATTTTCCCAGTTACTGGGCCTCTGCCAGTTCCTCTTCCTTCCATCTTGAGCGATGCTTTCAACCTGACTGTGTTGCTTGAAATGCACTGCTCAAAATTATCTGCTAATTAAACGCTGCGCTGCCAAGATTTGAAGTCCAGTCCCCTTAAAAAAAAAAAAAAAAAAAAAAAAGTTCAGAAGGACTTATGAGGACTTCATTCATGAATAAGTAATGGCAAAGTGCAGCCCTTTGGCCTGAGTTCCTAATGCTGCAGCGGGGAGTTCCTCCACATTCTGTCATTTTTCTCCCACCACGACTTGGACACTGGCTTTAAACCTGCGATGTGAGGTGTTTGTACCTGTGAAGGTCCCAAAGGAGCCATAAGCCTTCCAGAAGGGAACAGAGCTGCCCCGTGTTCAGCGCTCAACTTTTCCTTCGGTGTGCCTTCCTGATTCCACGTAACCATGTGCAGCTATAGCCGTGTCTCAGAAACCAGCTGGCATCCATCTGCTCCCATCCACTGCAAGTTTTTCATTCTCCTGTTTACATATGTCACAAATGCATTTTTTGGTTGCTTTAACCCAGTTTCTGCAAACCATGGTTGAAACTGGAGAGGTGGTTCTGCCCTCGTCTGTGGGCTTAAATGCAGCAAAAGAAGCAATTGGATTAGGGGGTGGGAGTGGGGAGTGCAAACGCATCCAAAGGTTGTAAAACTCCTGCTCAGCTCCTTCCTTCCTTGAAAGTCCTTCAGCTAATCCTTGAGCAGTGCTGTTAACTGGAGGCAAGAGCTTGGTGTGTTGCTGGAGAAGGTGAAGTTGAGGTGAGCCTTGAGGGATGGAGGAGGAAAGGCATCTCCCCAAGCAGGGGCTGTGTGCTCTGCTGCCAGGAGCAGTGCCCAGGTCAGCACGCTCTGGTCACAGAAGTTTTCTGTAATAGAAATCTTCTGTAATAGAAATCATCTTTTGTCATTATCGCTTCCATAACAACCTTCCAGGATGTCTCCTGGGCTGCATTTTTATTTCAGAGGTATAAAATGAGAATAATCAAAAGAAAGGAGGGTGCATAGCTCTATTGTCTTCCTTGAGCTATGACCCTTTTTGTGTGCTGCTTTGGAATTGGAAGGCTTCTTTGCAGGTTCAGAGTAACAGTCCAGGCAAAAACATCATCGACCCAGAAGCAATCACCACGTTTCCATCTCTCAGCGCGTGCAGTTGCTACTGACTGGTGTTTATGGGGGAAATCTTGGCACTGTTGGGCTGCATGCTTTGTGCAGGTCCCAAAAAAACACTCCTTGCAGCAGCTCTGCCCAGCCTTCTCCTGTGATGCAAAATAAGATATATTGCATGAAAAAAAACAAATACAACTATTCCTGTTGCATTCCTTACAGGTCTGGTTAAGCCAAACCTTTCATTTCTGCTTGCTTTTAGGCTGTGGGATCAGAAAGTATTGAAACTAGGGACTACCTACCTTCCAGCTGGCAATTCACACTGATAATCTTGTGCAGTGTCTGTCTTCTCCAGAAACCCAGCTGTAATGTGCGTGTGATGCTTACAGATATGGGCGTGTACTGTAACTTGGCCTGTGCACAAAATAAAAAAATATTTCAGATATTAGAAAATAACTATGTGGGCTTTACTGCCAGGAGTGGTGGTGTTTGAGCAGCTGTCTGCTGTCAGTCTGGCTTGCAGGTGAGAACCTTAATTTTCAGACAAACCGAGCGCTGTGGGCTCTGCATGCACAAGAGCTGTGCCTTTGCAGGTTTGTTTCCATGCTGGCAAATCCTTTTCCTTTAGTATTTCTTTGTTGTTTGTTTTTTGTTTTTTTTTTCCCAGTGCCATATGCTATACCCCATGACTGGGAAGGTTCAGATGTGTGTCTGTCTCAGCAGGTAGCACCAGCAGATTTCTTTTTTGGGTGGAAAGGGAATTTTCCTCCAGCAGATGGTCAGTTCCTGTCCTCTGCGCCTTGCACACTGTCAGTGAAATGCTTCCAGTTGGTCCAAACCAAAAAGTGTGAAAAAGTAGGGAAAGTATGTTGATAAATAAAGTTTTAGTAATTCCTTTTCTGTGTTGCTACCTAATTTAGTTGGGATCCTTAGAATAATTACAAAAGCAATTGCTGTATAAGTACAGAGGTGTTCCCTAGTCTCTTCACTGGTGGCTCCCCCTGGAGTGTGACACTGGGGTGGCAGTGGGGACATGGCATGTGTCTCCTTGTCCCCAGTGCTGTGCTGGTGGCCCCATGAAGGGCAGTGTCTAGTTTGTGCAGCAGGGCTCGGTCATTTCCATGCAGGAGCCCAGTTGTTCATCGTCACCCTTCTCATCGTGCTGCCAGGGCAGGATTTGCAGTACTAAAGCACACCCCAAAAAACCTAAATACACACTGCCAGCTGACTTCAACCAAACTGATGTGACCTCTTTTTTCCTTTGAAGTGTAAGCAGTAAAGGGAAGCGAAGCAGGTTTCGTTGTTGGTTTTTATTTGCAGTCTCTGCTGAGCCCCATCGTGTTTGCATCCAAAGGGTATTTACTTTACCAGCCTGCTCTGCTGTCGTGTGACAGATTGATGCAAGGACACGCTGCTGCAAGGATCTGCACGTGCAGCACAGTTCATTAGGAATATGTAATCAGATTTAAATCATTAGGTATTCTCTAAATGACTACGTTGGTGTCATATCCCTTCTCTGTATTATGAAAGGGAGAGAGCAAACTGAAAACATGGCTTGTTGGGGGCTTTTTGTTGTTTTTATTTTTATTATTTTGACTTATGTGCCATACTTAGAAATTTAAAAGTTTGGTGTCAGAAAATATTGGAGGAGTTATCACTGTAATTTTCCTTCTTTTAATAAAATGCTGCCTGTTGGGAAGGTATGGCCCTGCATTGTAAATTAGTTTGAGCTGCATTTTGCCCTCAGAAGGGGGCTTTATGGGGAAATAAGGTTTCCTTCATGCTGGGAATCGCTGTCAGAAGCTGTTGCAGAATCATTCTCTGCTGTCCCCCCTGGAACAGCAGCTTCAGGAAACCACAGACCTCACATTTGGGGTGGTTAGTTGAGCCCAGGGCCTTGGCACATTGCAGCAACCTGCCCTTTGCTGCCTGTGCCTCACGTTCCCATTTAAGAGCATATAAACCTGGCAGTAAATCAGACTGCAGTCTGATCCTCTTCTGCAGCATGCTTCAAGAGCACCAGCCCCTACATTTCAGAGGCAAAGACAAATGCAGCAGCCTGCAACTTCACTGAAATAAATTGAAAAACATCCTCCGGTATGAATTTCAGCGTATCCAAGCTGCATAGATCAATAACAAGTGATGCAACCCCTCTCTTGTAGGTAGGAAACGAAGGAATAAATGGATGTGGTTTAGCTTCATCTGTGTAGAAGTTAACGAGGATGTTCCTCTGTGTGTTGATCTGAGCTGCAAGTCAGAGGAATCGTTTCCTCTGCCACCCAGCACATTGCTCCTTCCAGCACTGTGGTGCCCGCGTGCTGTGATGTCCCAGCTGGGGCACTGCCTTCGCTCCTGCCCCACGGCGGGTGCCATCGCTGCGGGTGCTGCACCTTGCGAGCCATCACGTTATGGGCTGGCCGAGGGGAGCTGCAGGTCCCGAGCAGCTATACTGGAAAATCTCCATGGCAACCCAGGAAAATAAGGGCCCCTTCTGGGAAAATGAGAGATCTCAAATTCTCTTGCAGCCAAGAAGTATTATTAGTGTCTGGCTGTAGTGCTGTCACATTCTTCTTTCAAAGTTTCTCATTGCTGAAAACAAATCATGATGGGGATTTTTCTAATGCTTTTGTAAAGGCCCTTGTAGATCAGCACTGTTGGCTCAATAAAAATAAAGGGGAGTAAACCCAAAGTATTGAAGAAATGCAGCATTAATTACAGTCATAAAGTTATCAAGTGCTAGTTGTGTGTATTCCCAATTGAATGTTTGTACATACACGTAAAAACAAACAAACCAGCCACCAGAACACCTTGATTTTGTAAGGGAAGCTTAAGTTACATTTTCTTGTTCTTATTTAAAGCCATCAGAGGACATATGCATGCATCCAGTCATTTTCTTAAATGCAAAACATGTTCTTAATAGCGAGCTCCTCTGCTGCTCCTCAGTGCATCGGTTCACTCTAGTTCTTTATATGCAAAACGTGCAGAAATAGTATTAAATTTTATCTGGAAGTTACTGAATTATTAAAAGTCTTGAACAGAACTGTGGAAAAAAAATGAAAAATTGATAATTACAAAGCAGCGTGCTACTGAGTCAGAGCCTGTTTTGCATTGAATTATCATTTCACGTCCTCTTCAGCTAAGAAGCTGAACTATTTAAGAAAATACCATATGATATTACATATGGCGTTTTAATAACACCTATTTTACTCTGCTTCTGCTTAACCACTAAATGCTAAATGTAAAATTTCAAAGCACCCCAGCCCCTTCTCACGAGAAGTCCAGCCAACTTGTCAAGCTTCGCTGGTTGTTCTCATGGCACGCGTCTCGCTGCCCTGCCCGCAGTGACCCCGAGCTCTATCATAAAGTAAGACTTCAGTATTTTATCCTGGGTAGGAAACACACCCACGGGTCTCCAAATAGCAGTACTGCTGCTCCGGGTGGCTGGAGTTTGGTTTTGTCCATATCGATAATTTAAATTACTGGAGCGTTTTGGGTTGATAGCCTAAATCCATACATTTTTAGATATTTAAAGGAAGCAAAAGTTTCCTGATGAAGTTTGCCAAAGCATGGAGGCACCGTGCTTTACACCTTGTGAAAGTACCCCTTCACAATTCCCCTTCTACCTGATTCGAAGAGCCAACGTGGTGGGTTACTTACTCTTAAGACATGTGGAAGTGAATATGAGCTGTTTTCAAACTGTAGGTTTGCATGCTGTGATTTTATCTATGGGAAACTACTTTTCTCATAGAAACTTAAGAATTGGAGGGAACTTGCTGAAGTATTTTTAGCCTTCTACGTAATTTGGGAAGTACTACTTCTTCGTTATGTATAAAACCAGTTCCTGAGGTTAACTAGGAATTCAAGATAATGAACAAGCTTTACTTGGAAAAGACACGTTAAGGGTTTTTTGGTCGGTTGGTTGTTTTTTGTTGGTTTGTTTGTTTGTTTGTTTGTAACTGCAGTCTTAGAATGAAGTTATTTTGGGGAAATATATTTTGGTCCATTACATCAATTTTTCCTAAGGTGGAACTTGAAGTTTGCAATAAAGAGCTGACCTCTACCCCTTTCCTCCCGTTATTAACATTTGAAGACTGCGATGGCTTTCCTCTGTTTGTTTATACGTGGAAAAAAGCTGACAGTTGAATAGATTAGCTCCATATGCCATTTCCTTCCTGAGAAAGTGGGATGACCTTTCTGAACGTACGTACAGGACGAGTATGGGCTGTACATCATTTGGATCATTCAAACGCATTATTTTGAATATTCTTGTCTCCATTGCGATATTAAAGCTAGGGATTAAGTTGCCTGAATTGCAAAGTAAACACTCGCTTGAAACACGTACTGACAGTAAATACCTGAAATCAGAGAATCAGAAGCTCTTAAGTTTAATAAACTGTGATTTGACCAAACGATCCTTAGTTTGTGGATGTCGTGCGGCTGCAGAGATCCTACCTTGGCTGTTTCGCAAGCAATACGTAAGCAAATCAAAAGCTTTGCTTTTTTTGTCAGAAGTCAGTACAGCGAGCCCTACCTAGTGGTGCCTTTTGCAGTCCATTGTGGTTCCTTGTTGTTGAGGGATAGAGAAGAATCTCTGGCACCAGTTCTAAAAGAAAGTGCCTTAATTACTGCTGTAATCTTCGCCTGTGCTGCATTTGAACACTGAAGCTCCAAGGACACTTTACAAGTATGTTAGAGGTACGTGCTAGACTTCACTCGAGTGTTTGAAGTTGTATTTTTTTCAAAGAACAGTTCCCAAATTAACATCAAAATGGAACATTTTCAGATCTTTTTGGACATTTCTGGGAACACTCTATGAATTTGCCATCAAGCCCTCATAATTATTCCAGATTACCGTGTTACCAATCAGCCTATATAAAATATGCATCTAAAACAGCCCCGAAGAAAACTTAAAGCTGATTTTAATGCTTTGGGCTTAAATTTGAAGGGCTTTGCTGGGTTTGCTTGAAGAAATTCAATAAATATGTATTGGCTGTACTAGCCTAAGTGGTTGGGAGAACTCAGCGATGTGAATGGATTGTAATCCTTTGGTTAACAAGAATGGATCAGGAAAGTATTACAGGCTTACAACTCCCATTGTCATGAGCGTGCAGTGCATTAGCCTGCCTTTCACCAGTGATGTAGTCTTCCCTTTAAGTCAAGGTACCTGTTGCATAGAGGCAATGCCTACTTTGGGTATGTCGCAGTGCGTTCCAGCAGATAAATTAAATAAAAAATCTCTGCAGGTGATGTTTATTAAATTATTCACAATCAGAATAATACTTAAGTAATTTAAACGTGGTCACAATTAAGATAATCTCACTAGAGAGCTCCCGTCAGGCAGCCACAAACATTCTCCTGCCCTGTCAGGGGATGCAGAGCCTGGATCGAAGGTTTTGTCCTTGTCTCGAAGGGGTTCCCCGCTTGGGTTGGTGCCTTGCTTTCCGAGTATGTGTGATGCCTCTTACAACCCAACAAAAATGTGCTCGCTTTCAGCTAAACAATGTACTTCATGTTGATTAAAAGGAATGAAAGATTACAGGAGTATAAGAAGACAAGTAAAAATCCTGAAAATCTTAGAAATGACTGCTCCTGCCTCTTTGACGGTTATTTACATATAAACACGTTTTGTTTTCCAAGTAGTCTTCATTTCGGTGAAGAACCGAGCCCTACATCTCTGCTGTGAGATCCAGGTATGCGTTTTAGAAGTGACACCCAAACACTCTGCCTGTTCAGTGGTTATAGCAAAGTTCAGGTAAGGCCGATTGTGATTCAGATCATCGGTGCTCTACATTTTGCAGCTGTCACATTTCTGATTCTGTTTAATTTCTTTGGGATTAATGTTGCCTGTGTATTTGGAATACTAATCCTTTCTTTTTCGGCCAATATCTTAGAAATACTGACAAAGTTTGCATGGAATTGTGGCTTAGCAAAGCTGAGATGCTGGGAGAGCTAAATGGAAAATTTATTGTTGTAGAAGATTCTCCCCGGATTTAGGATTAAAGAAAAAATGCGGCACAGGTGCTCGTCCAGGAGAAGGATCTGAGCCTCCCTTGTGGAGGTCGCTGTGCGCATCTTGCTGCTCAGTTTTCTGAGCCAGCAGGATGTAAATATCCAGGAAGGAAAAATAAAAGATTGAGTGTAAACCTCTCAGATCAAAGGCCATCCTGCATCCTTTGCTCATTTCTGACAGACAAAACTTGTCTTCACTTTTCATACCATAAACAATCAGCCACTGCCCCAAATCTCTGGATTTTCTGGGGCTGGGAATAGGAGATTTAGGGGATGAGAGCTGTGACTGACACTGCATGCTTGCTTAGAGCAGATTCTCATGGGAAGGGGTTTTTGACCTGCACCTTTTTGACACAGACGTTAGTGTAGGTGAGGACGTGTCATGTTTAAATGTTTTTGCTGCAGATAATACTTATTTATCCCGGGAAGCTGAAGTTGTTATGACACTTCCATAATTATAACTGCAGTGGAAAGAGAGCTTATTTTCTATATATAGTGGTGATATTTAATTTATAATTCTCTGCTCTTGTTTGGGGCAAGAAAAGCTCACTCTCGCTGTCGTGTTTCTGAAGCAGTGAATGTGACTGCTGAGTGCGTAGGCAGCGATGAAACTAATTTGGAGGCCGTGCATACAGTTACATACTTATGCTGCACTCCTGCACTATTAAAATGGCTGAGTGAGGGTGTGAGACCCTGAAAGAGGCGCAGGCTGTGGTCAGGGGCAGTGAGGTGGCACGAAACTTGGCTGAACCGGGGAGCTCCAAGGAGAGCACGAGTGGGGCAAAACAGGCTCGCAGGGTCCGTAGGGTTGCTTCCAGCATCTTTGACCCCTTGACACCTGGCAGTCCCCCAGGCCAGCTTGCAGGTGGCACGGGAAGAGCTGATGGGGGACGTGGTGGCCGTGCTGCTGTGCAGGGGGACACAGGGCTCAGCCAGGAGAAATGCCAGGTCCTGCCCTGTGGAGCAGCTCTGTGCACTGGTACAGGCTGGAGGAATGCCACTGGTTTCTCACGTCTGCTTTTTGTGCCCACCTTTGGGAGGTTATCCTTCGGTTGGCTGGCATCGTGCCTGCTTGGCTTTAGCCCTGTGTTGTGCACTTGCATTTTAAACCCAGCTCCTTCAAACAGCAGCGCTTGCACAAATGGCTGATGCTTAAAACTTGGCCACGTGCGTATGGAAATGAGCATCGTGCTTGTTTTGAACAAATCAAGTTGGGATCTCCAGCTTTATTTAAAACCTGCGAGCAGAACAGATGTATGCATTGCACTGCATCTTCATCAGGGCTGGAAGCAGAAGCAGTGGGGAGGAGAGAGGGAACAGATGTTGCACGGGGAGAACCACATAAGCCCCTCAGGCCAACTCATTTTGCTTTTCTTTTTGTTGAAATTTCTTGGATTGAGTGGTGCTGCAGGATTGCAGTCACGCAAAGACGAATGCAAACGTTGCAGTTCCCATAGGGTGCTACAGGATGGCTAAGCTGCCCATGCTTAGTATTGCTCTTCCTCGCTTTGTCATTAATCAATTTATTATTTTCAGACAACTTGCATCTTCTGGCCCAGTTTTGTCCTTTGTGGATATAGCGGGCTGAAGTTGCAACAGGAAGCATTAAGTAGTAAAAAGTTAGACAAAACAGAAATCAGCAAGTTTCACGAACAAAATTTGGGGTACAAAAATGACATTTCAAGCACCAGAGAGTAACCTTGGTTATTTTTCCTTAAGGTTTTCAAAGAGGATCTTCCTGCAGAAATTGCAGGATTAGGAGTTTATAATAAACATCACCGTTGACCAGAAAACCTATTTCTATATTGAGGGCTGTTCTTATGTGGCACTGAAGAGAGAAAAATCCTGATACAAAAACGTAGAGAGACCATTAGAACAAAATAAGTGCTATGTCCTTGGGTGCTGGATCTAATTATACATCCTCTCAAAAGACACAGCAGCTCTACCGGAGAGAGATTCCCGTATTTTGGGTAAGTGGCACACTTTTTGGAGAGGGCGGGGAAGCCACTGACCTAAATACATGTTTATCTGAGAACTTACTGCATTACGGCGAGTTTTTTTTTAAAAAGCCATCTTAAGCTTGGTCCTCTGCATCAGTAAGGGTTTGGAGATTTTAAAGGTTACAGGACCCAATAAAAATTGCATGAGCTGTTCTTCCATGATTGTTTACTGCACATTCTTTACAGTCCTTAATTTTCCTGCAATTTATCATCTTGAATGTTAGTATATTAGTATGTGGGCAGTAGCAATGAGGTGTAGAATAAATTGAAAGTGCACTGTGTAAGACTGAATATCACACCTGATTTTCACTGCTTTTTTTCAGTGGTATTTCAGAGGAGAACGTTTTCTGGCTGTAACAGTTCAAATGTCTTTAAGGCTCCAAGGCACTAGGTAGAGATGCATACTGCTATTTTTTTTCTACTGATGAGGTGCTATCAATGATTTTTTTATGCTGTGAACACTGAGTTTTTTTCCAGTGTTCTCACATTGGAAGTTGCATCCCTAGCCCAGTAAGGAGGCTGCAGACATACGTCCTGCCACGTATCGCAGAGCAAATAGCCGAGAGATTCTGGGAGGGGACATAAGGGAGAAGGGCTGAGTTTTGCTCATATTCTGCTTTATCTAGAAAAAAAATAGGTATATTTGCCCGGACTGTTATCTTTACGCTGCAGAGCAATACTATGAGCACATAACAGTGTGCTGGGCTGTACAAAAGCAGTCCTGTCTCCTGAACTTCTTGAAACTCCCTGAAAAATGTATGTGCTCAGAAAGGTGTGTGCTCTCAGGAGAAGCCTCCGCAGCTCAGCACTTTGGTTCAGAGCTGTGCAGTAAGGTAGTTTGGTTTTCCTCCAATTTAACCCATGGGGTGCTGCCTGCCGGGCTCCGTTCCCTGCCAGCCTCTCCAGCCGCTGCCTTGTGGTTTTTCTCTGCAGTGCTTTGGGGAAGTTGCGGCAAACAAGGGTTAGCGGGGGCTGGAAAGGAGGCGGAAGAGGGCAGTCGGTGTGTCTGCAAATGCCTTGCCCCTTCTGCAAAGCTGCAGTACAGAGAATTGCCGTGTCGGCTGTGGAACTCGTTCCTGGGTGACTCCAGCCAAGGTGTCCCCAGCTCACCAGCTCCAAGTGTCCTGGTAGAGCAGGAAAGGACTCCTGGGTGTTTTATCTCCTTCATTAAGGATGGATGATAGCATCCAGGTTTAAATGAACGCACTGAGGGGTGCCAGGCTTCCAGCATGAGGAAACGAACTGGCAGACTTGGAAGTATGTGTGTGCTCTCAGCCCTACCCAGCTTCTCGAGCTCACCTGGCAGCTCCTTCCCTGAGCGTGCAGAACCATCTGTGCACAGCACAGGGCTGCACGATGCTGAGCATAAAATACACGTGCACACAAACACTCTATGAAATCATAATTTCAGCAAATTGTACTGGCTGTGAAGAATTTTTCAGACACGAAGGAAGAAGTGAGATATCACAGAAACAGGATAACTTTTTCACCTTTAAGACTGGACTGTGTAGAGAGGAGCAGAGGACTGGCCAGTGCAGAAACGTTGTCACAAGACATCCTGCCATTCTGCAGGTTAGTGGAGATGTATAACTGGGGACATACATTTTGTCATGTCACCTGAAGGAGAAAAAGGAAAATCAATGCAGTCGAGAGCCCTTATTTAAGGCAAGCTTTCTTGACTTGCATAAGAAATCACAAACTTGAGGTTGTGCACTAGTGCAGGCACTGAGAGCTGTTCACAGGTACTAGGAGTCACAACCCGCTATAGCCTGTATAGCACACTATATAGCTTGTGTTGGACTGCTCTGCTTTGTTCCTGATTAATTACTGGCTTAGATGGAAATTGTCCGTGTTTTGAGAGTGAATTATCGCTGTTCAGGAGAGGTTAAGAAATGAAAAGTTTAATAATGTTCCAGTAATGAAATTTACGTTTTCATTCCAAAGAAAAAATTAGATCCAGCTGACATTAGACAGAAAAAGCTGAGAGAATTATCTGTGGGGCTCTTGACGCCTAAAGGCTGCAGTCTTAACCTTTCTGTCTGAAATGAGGAGCTTTAGGGGCAGATTAATTACGAAAGAGAAATGGACTTACTTTTGCATTTGCCAGTGTATTTTAATACACAAACAAGAATGTAAATAATTTTTTGACTTAACAAAGTTTAAAGTATCCAGTTTTCTTATGTGAGGCAGTGCGTGTCTGGGTGTTGCTGATGGGCAGGACATTGTTAGGCATGGACTTGCAGCATCGGGGGCAGCCCACCATTCCTAGCCAACCTGGGATGAAATCGCAAACACTTTGCTGCCTTTGTCAACCTAGTCTTTGGAGAGGACTACTCTACCTCTGTCCAGAGCAGATGTGAAAAAGCAGCTTCCTCATCAGGGTTTTTTATGTGGAAGTTGAGGGGTTTGGGTCGGTGTGCTGGTGTCAGACGGCTCAAGGAGATGTTTTGCTGGCAGCTTCTGGGAGCCACACGACCCCTGGGTGCCTGTCCTCCCCGTACCAACAGCAACTAGAAAGTGTTGTGGGTTTTCCTTAAAGAAAAAAGGGCAACCTTGCAGTATGTTAGCAGCTTCTGAACAGCGTCGTAACATCTGCTTTTTCGCCGAAGGAGCAGTGTGGTCAGCAGCAAACGAGACCAAAAACAGGTCAGCAACCTTCGCTTTTGTTTTGAGGTACTTCCTTCATTAGAGTAGCAAAAATACGTGAGACTGTAAGACGTGTTTATCAGAAGAGTGTTGCTTCATCAGGCTGGAGATACAGAGAGTGCAACTCACGTGCAGTTGGGTAAGTGGATGGGAGAGAGGAAGAGGAGCCGGGCGGCAGCGCGAGCGCATGGAGGCCAAGGGCTCCCGGCCCCAAGCAGGTAACACAGGGGGGAGCGGGGGGCACAGTTCCAGCAGGGATTTCTTTGTCTGTTAAACCTCCTGATGACCTTTTAACCTGTTCCTCAGGCTGTTTTGCATTCCTCCTTGTATATTGGAAGTTTTACCATTCTTACGTACTGTATTTCTATGTAGATAGCGTATGCATGCAGTGCCAAAGTGTTGCCCAAATACCAAGAAAGAAGGAGTGGGTGAAATGGCTTGGCTTGGGTTGGCTTGGGTTGGCTTGGGTTGACCCACATGTAAGTTCTTACTGTACAATCGGAGCACCTTCAAGCTGAGGCTCTTTCTGATTTCTCATGGTAAAATTCATGTTAACTGGGAAGGTGAGCAGGCTGGGGAGGTCTGAGAGCTGGCTGTGCTGTTTGTGCCCACCCCAGAGATCCCCCAGTCCACCGTAATCGTAATTGTGGAGGAAAGTTGCCGCTTCCAGCCCCAATTTGAAGTGCCCATTAGTCTTTTACAGCATGTCAAGAGCCTCACTTTACAGTACGAGTGTCGTTGCCTCCAGGAACTGACATGAATCCATCCCTTTGTAGGGCTGTAAAACTAAGACAAGGACGATGAAGGGGAGGTAAGGAAGGCACGTGTGAAGGGCACCTCGGGCAGTGCAGCTGCTGGCAGTTCAGGCAGCTCGGTGTCTGCTGTCAGTGGAACCACCACAGATTGTTGCCTTCCTCGGTGGATTTTACTTCAAGTCTCCGTGTCTCTGATTTCAGAACCAGCTTTATCTGAAATGGTCTTCATTTGCCATGCGGTACCTAGCATCATTTCAAAGTGTATGCTAATTTACAGCTTAATTTTCAAGCTTAACAATGCACACAGTGCTCCGTCAAATAATGCCTTTAGCTTTGTAAAGATTTCTCCTTTTTTTCCAAGCTTAACGTAAAGATTTTTTTAACACTTACTGTACATATCGCGCAGTTCATGCTGAAGAGTGCTAATCAATGCAGTAGGTTTCTAGGCCCCAAATCTTCACCTTCTCCCAGGTATCTATTTCTTGTTTCCATTGCACGTTTCTCCTCATGGACAAGGAGAGAAGGAAGGCAGTGTGCTGTGTGTGTCGGGTGCTGTGCGGGAGGAACAAGGTTACAACACCGCCTCCATCAGGTTGCACAACGCCACCCTGCCGGCTTCTGCTCGGGGGGACCTTCATGGGGAGCCTCGTAATTTGTACGTCTGGGGGTCAGCTGTCCTGTCCCAGTGCCTTTTATAGACATGTCGAGCTATAATCCTGGGTCAGCCACAGAAACAGAAGTACTTTTTGCCTCGGGTTCTCATTCCTCCTTTTTCTGACATCAATTCAAAAAGAAAAAAATAAATAGATTTTCATTTAGGCAGCTTGCTGCCAATGTGCAAGACTACCTGTTTTGGGTCACCTGCACAAACTGGGAAATGTCACCAATTATTTGCAGTGCTGTGGCATGTCTGTGCACGGCCACCTGTGAGAGGTGAAGCTCTGCAGCACTGCCCTAGCTCAGCTGTGTCCTGGGGACACATTATCGGCAGAGCCTCAGGTTGACTTCTCCTCAACTACTGCTTCTGCAGAGATCAGGTGGTGGGGGGGGGTTGTTTGTTTGTTTGTTTTGCTGATCGTTCTTTTCTTTGAAGTGATTGATAGAAGTTTAAAAAATATAACAAGACATTAAAAAAAAAAAAAAAAACACAGAATTTTGAGTGCAATGATTCATGTTAATATAAAGAGATGCAGTCTGTGTGCGGAGATTTTGAAGCACTTCGCTGGAATACGTTTGGTTTTCTTGTTGTCTTAATGGGGTTGCTTTTTTCTTTCCTTTAAAAAGCAAGTTTAAAGGAAATAAAAGTTTTAAGGCCATTTTTTGTCTGATGCTATTCATGGCTGTGATCCTGAAAAGCCAGCCATAAGCTCTAGTAACAGGACATCCATAGGACTTGGTGAGCTGGCTGGGGCCAGACTTATTTGCAGGCACTGAGCCTGGCTGGGTTCCCTGTGCTGGCACAGCACGTGTCTGTCTGTCTGTCTGCCGTGGTCACTGCTGCACCTCAGGCCGTGCTGCTTCCTTATTTCTTGTTTATGCACATTTCGGCAGTCTGGTGCTGATCAGAGCTGAAGTGACGGAAAATTTGCTGCATTCCCATGCAGCCTGTTTCGGTGGCGGGTCACCCTCGCAGCCCAGCATCGGTGTTTGTGATGGGAAGCTGCTGCACAGTACCAGTGTCACCGGGCTGCCCGCTGCTGTCACTTGGCCTGGGGGCTTTTCCAGCCTGCATCACCGCTTTTCCTCTCAGGGTTAACTTTTTATTTCTCGTTCCTCTTTTATGATACTAACGCTTTTTCTTTCTTTCTTCCTTTTTTTTTTTCTTTTTTTTTTTTTCAAACTTGAGCAAAGGGAAATCTCCTCCCTGCCCCTTCCTGCCCAAGAAAGCCTAATCTGCCCTGAAATACATGCCTGCATCCTGGGGTGCAGCACAGGCTGCCAGCCTGGGTTTTACATTCCCAGTAACTCAGAGGCTTGCTAGCTTAATCTTAGTTGTAAATGCATGGCTTCTGTTTATTTTTTGAGACCCTAGGCTGTAAAGAACTTACTGTTTATTTTTCGGACGCTCCAGGCTGTAAAGAACTTCAGCATCCCTAGATATTTGCATTGGTAATGATCTTTTTTTTTTGAGAGAAATGGCCTATTAGTAGGCGTGTGACTTAATAATGCATGAGAAAATCAGATGCGTTTCATGTCCCAAGGCCTGATTTTGAATTAAAGCTGCTGCTTTTTGTCATATATTTACTTTATGTAGCTAAATTTATCTGCTAACTTAGTGACTGTTGCAGGAGGAGAGAAATACAGCCCCCTGCCACCAGCTGCTGCAGTATCCATGCAATAGCGGCCCAGCTATCGCTGTGGCTTTCGGTGCTGGGGAGCTGCAGGACCCCGGAGCTGCTGTCTGTCCCCGCTGCAGCTGTGTCCCTGCAATAAATACCCAAGGAGCAGGTTTTAGTGCGTGCCCAGCCAGCCCCTACGTGCACACACAGCTGTTACCCCGAGTGAATCTCGGCACGTTTCGCCGAGCGCTGCCTCGCCGTACGGAGCCGTCTCAGAGCAGGTGGCACAAGGATTTATCCAGGGCATGAGTTCCGCATCTGGCTTGGCTCGCTTCCTTGGTTTTGTAATGGTTCCTTACACATTTTTGCCAGAGAGAATTGCTGGTCAGTGGGAATGTTTTTGTGCCGGGGCACAGCCTCCACAAGCAGCTGTGGGCAGCTGCGGGGTCGAGTCCTGCAAGTGCGGTCCTGGGCCATGTTGTGCCAGTCTGGGTTGCAGGAATTCCCGTTGCTGCAGCTTTAATCCCCCAAAACAACATTGTTCTTGCTGCTCCCATGTCTTTGGGAAGGTTCTGGCTCGCGCTGCTGCCAGTGTTTGGGTTTGCAGCCCTTCCCCAGCCCTGCTGGGGTTCCCAGTTACAGGGATGCCAGACTGGGTGCCGGGGTGGCTGCATCCTTCCTGCATTTCCAGGTCTGCATTCACCAGGTTGTAGAGTTACCACATTTTAATGGGAGTTCAGAACGGGGTTGAGCATGGTTATAGAAAGGTTTCTGCATGTGAAGAAAGTTGTCAGAGCCTGGGAGGCTTGTTTTAACCCAAGCAGTTAGCAATGTGATTTGTGATGGTGCTTTGTGATTTAAGTCACAAAACTACTATATAACTTTTTGTGTAGCATCTTTCTTGATGTGCTGTGAGTGAGTTCTCAAATATCCAGAAGTCATGTTCTCCTTTTCTGGTTTGTCTGAGTGTGCAGACAGCCCATACATCGTGCTTCTGTTTTTCCCTTCCTCCCCTCCTTCCCTCCCAAATGAAATACTTTGCCACTGAAGCACAAGCATTTAATCTGGCCATTGTGTGGCACATAATTCTCCTGTATGTATTTTCCATCGTATGTAATTAGCTTTAGTTCTCAAGAACCGATTTTAAATATTCATATAGATCTATTACAAGGGAGCATCTGTATGATGATATGTTTTCTGCATCTGAAAAATAAAAGGACCACTGGGATGGAACAAAAGGCAACTTCTCAAGTTAATTGTAAAATTTTATTGGTGTTTCACTCTGCTGCTCTAGGGTTTCTCCTGTGAATCAATTGCAGACTGCCTAATTTATGGATGAACTCTGTCTGAAAGGCGTCGCAAATTGATTTGCTGACAACGCATGGGGAAAGGTGACCCTAATTTGTTACTTCAATCTCCTGTACAAGCCTACTGGGGGAAAAAAAAAAGTGATACTGGAACTTGCAAAAATGTAAATGCAATCTTTTTTGCTCATTGTAAAGGTTTTGCATGCGTATTCAGTAAAGTGTAATGAATGTAGGGTGTGGGCAGCAATTGCTTAGTATTATCAAAGATATTAATGAGACTTTAAAATGAGTCAAGATGTTTGTCCTGCAGTGTTAGTTCCTATAAGATTTTATACAGAAGCCCTGCAACTTCTTTGTTGGCCAACGTTAATTGTTTGCTTGGTGCCCTGAAAAGCCCGGTCTGTCAGATAAAGCTCTTTTCTTTCTCCATGTTTCTGTCTTTGTGAACTTACTCCTTTGGTGAGCTTGTAGGTGAGATAGTAAATAATTCAAAATACAGCCTTGCTGCAGAGATCTTTATTTAACTAAAATTAGACCAAGAAGGACAGATAATGAATATTTATGCAGCAGGAGACACGTTTGGATATGAAATAGGGCTGTAAAATGGCTGTGGTGTAGACCTAATGGTAGACATCTGCTTATAAAATAATTCAATGTTTTTCCTTCGTTTTTCACCATAATAACTACTTGTGCTTTCATCTCAACTCAGAATTTTGTGGCTCGATCCTGCCCTGGGGTGGGGGCCAGCCCCTAACACCAGCTCTGCTGTGAGCATCACCCAGGGGACCACAGCTGGGCTGAGGCTGTGTGCCCATGGCGCTGGTGACCAAAAAATGCAGGTTTTGTGCCTTGTGAGGCAGGCCATGTGCTGTGCAGCACCAGCTGCTCCTCGCATGGGTTTACCCAGGCTTTTCACTTTATAACTCGTTATCTGGAGGTAATTTCTTCCATGCTGAGCATCTGTCACAAAACTTGAACTGGTCTCTTAGGATTTGGCCCCTGATGGAGAATTTCTAGTGGTTCCTGGTAGCAAAGGGATCAATGGGGTGAGCTGAGGTTGAAAGTAATAACTCAGCAATTTATAAACCTCCTCTGCTAAAAATAAGTTGAGGCCTTTCCTCCTACACCCTTTGAGTAGGTTTGCTCCTCTTTGTGTGCTCCAAAAGCTGAGGTTATTCAAATGTTCATCAAAATGCTGATACAATGCTCTCTCACACAAGGGACTGTCGGAAAAGGGAGGGCTGGCTCTGCATTGATGGTAAGCTTTTCTGCATATAAAACTGTGGGACTGGCTCAGGATGTTGATAACACGATGTGAGGTGCTCTGTTAACTGTTTCCTAAATTCTGCCCCCAGCAGCAGCAGGACTTGCTCTCCGTAAGGCATTTCTCTACAAGTTCAGTGTAGATTTTGTCAGGCACACAGACCTGCACTGCAGAAACCACTACCTCAACCAGGGGTGTCGCCAAAAGGAAATGGTGAAAGTGGTCAGGAAACGGGGTAATCAGTTCTAGAGGTAGAAGCAGGAAAACTGCAAAAAGCTGGAAACTGTTTGTTCTTTCTGAAAAAAATGGGATATCACGGAGCTTCACCTTACAGAATTACCTGGTGAGCCTGCAGGAGCACTGCAGATGTAAATACGGCAGACATCCAGCTATCTTAGCTCAGAAAACACGTCTCCAGCAGCCTTTGTGCTTCTCCTGGGAGCAGGCTCGAGGCTGTGTGTGTAGGCACTGGCTGGCGGCTGGAGTGATGCCAGGCAAGGTGAGGGGCAGGTGGGCACAGCAATGGCATCAAGGGTCTGGTGTTTCGGGTTCAGTCTCTGCCTCCTCCCTGCTGGCTGAAGCTGTAGCGTGGTGGACGCTTGGGCTGGCTCAAATCTGGTATTTGGGGTCCAGATTACCTCTGTAACGAGCATCTCTCTGATGAACTGTGCTTGCTGTTTGAGGGAAGGGCTGTGAATTCCAGCTAAGCCAGGAGGAGGAGCACCTGTGACTGTTAAAAGAACCAACTTCTTGTGAAGTTTTTGCTTTCTGACAAGACTTCTGTTTTTGGAGAGCTGAATTTATTCCCCTCCTTTACCCGCCGTACCCTAACGAGATGACTGGGATCGATTTGCCTTAGGTGTCGGTGAACGAAGCGGTCCTTCAGGGGTACTGTGTGTGAATAGATAGTTGAAAAAAGGTCTGCAAGAGCATCTCCTTGGGCCATGGATGCTCAGTGCTGCTCATGAGGCTCCTGCCCTGCCTGGAGCAGGGACCAGGCCACCTGGGCCATCCAGTGCTGGTGCTGTATTGCGGTCTGTGGTGGGGCCAGGACAAACAGCGTCCCAAGGGGCTTGGTGTCTCCAACCCAGACCAAGCAGCCTCACGGGGGCCGTGTCTGGGAGCTCGTGGGGGCCAGCAGGCACTGCTCAGACTGGCAGAAGATACCGTATGAGCCCACTTTGGGAAGGAGATGAGGGGGAGCTGAAGGTTTCACAGACCAGTCAGCTTACCTTCATTTCCAGGACAAACCCCAAAACAATGAAATATCCCGGGAAGCAGTTGGAAAGATGTGCAGGAGGTGACATGGCATGCCCTGTCGGATCAGGCGTGTTCCTGTGGCAGTGTGACGTGCCCCATATGGAGCAGCCACAGACGCTGCCCTGAGGTCCTGACCCCATCTCAGAGGATGCTGTCTGGGAAGCAATTTGGGGAAAGATGGATGCGATGAAACCCAGGCCTTTAGAGCAGCAATTAATTGGAAAAACCCTGCCCTGAGAAGTGCAGGTGTGTGGCCTTCACAGTCCCCTGTGTGGTGTTATGTATTGTGTCTGTTAATGGCTTGGCTTGCATGGGAAGTGTTACATTAATGGCATTCAAAGCAGCCTTGAGTAATTAGGGAACCATTGTAGAGAGGACAGCATGCAGATGCAGAGCAGGTGCAGAAGGCTGAAGCAGGAGCAACGAGTGGTACAGGACGAGCTGGGGAAGTGCTGTGCAGGGCCCTGTCTGATCTGTCCTGTGCCACAATGCGTGCAGTGTGCCAACCTCTGAGACTGTGAACGGATCGTGTCCTTTGCATTTGGACTGGTGAGGCCTTCCTGATGCCCTGCGAGCACCTGGGGAAAGATCTGGGCTGGGAAAGGTCAGAGCATGAGAATCACCAGGGTTTAGAAGAGACTCATTCAAAGAGGCTGAAAGAATTGTTTACTGAATATATGATCAAAAGGACCTGGGCATCTGCAAGCATAGGAAGCTCAAATGGGAATGATGGGATGGCTCTTCATGGGGTGGGGGGAGCATCCAGACAACAAAACAAGAGAACCCAGACAAGTGGAGGACTGGGACACATTGCTGAGGGGTGCTGAAGAGCATCACTAGAGGTTCAGAAGCACTCTTCATACAGACATCACGAGTGGTGTAGGTCCAGCCGAGGTGATCTACCAGAAGAGGGCCCTTCTCACTCAGCTGTGTTATTCAGTGCTTTTACAGCTATCATGGTTATATTTAGAATCTTGCAGTTGTGTGAGCACCTATATAAAAAATGATTCATTTCCTTAATTACATTGAAACCATGGGGCTTTACACTTAGCCTCAGATCGGAGTTATTTTAACTTACTCCTTTGTGATTAAAAACTCAGTTTGTGGGTGTTAATGGGTGCAAATCTTTTTAAAAATGTTACTTGGGGATTTTTAGTTAACATCGATATGAGGTTTTTTTTTTTTATAATGGACGGAACAGCAGGAATTTTATTTGAGGTTTTCAGGGGTATTGAAGCAGTTTTCTGTATATACTAGGTATGAAAGTTCTGAGGTGGTGTCCTTGTGCATTGCGCTTGGAACAATAGACATATGGTGTCATTTTTAGGAAGTCCTTTGTGGAACCAGAGGCTGGGCTCAGTGATCCTTGTGGGTCCCTTCCAACCCTGGATATTTTGTGGTGCTATAGCTCCTGGTTGTAGCAGTCCAGATTTGAGAGAAAGACATGCTTAATAATACTCATCACAACTAAAAGAAAAAGCGTTGCATCTACAAATATTTTTGTTAGTCATTGGACTAGGTGATCTTGGAGGTCTCTTCCAACCTAAATCATTCTGTGATCATATGGCAAACTATTTTATTAGAACTGTAATTTGCTTGCTGACTTCATCCTGGTTATGTATACTTCATTAAGTGTGGACCTACTTACCTTAGCCCAATCTCAACTCAGTGCTAGCTGATGGAGATTGAGAATGTGCACTTCAGAAAAGCACCTGCTGAGAGAGCTACTGACAGAGCTGATCAGACAACTGCAAAAGCAGTGAAAAGAGTTCTTTAAAGTGTATGCAAATCTATGTACCTCTGTGAGAAAGAAAATGCAGTAATTGTCCTAAGCTTTGTTTACTTCAGCATGGAAGCATAGCTTTGAATTTGGAAACAATTCTAATTTCTCTGAAGTTGTCCTTCCTTCACTGTTATTGTCGGCTTGATCTTGTGTACTGTTTTCCTAATTTTGGATTTCTGTGATGTGGAAACTGAGAGTTCTAAGTCTCACCTGTGTAATTTTAAATATGGCATCCCTAAAGCCTTCACAGCCTTCTTATTGCTTCATTGAGAGCCACTGAGCACAGCACGAAAAAGAAGTGTCCCTTCAGATAAGGCATACATTACCTGAATATGGAGAGTTTTCCAAAAATTAAGGCTACAGCCAAAGTTCAATATGTTCCTGGTTTGAAACACTTCTAAAGCAATTATCTTTTTGCTGTGATTTATGGCACATCTCCATAATTGCTTTGATTCTAATCCCAGTAAGTAGCAGCGCCAAAAAGTCAAGCACATAAAATTAAAAAAAAAAAATAATGCTATAATACTCCATACAACTGCTTCATGATCCTTGATGCATTTGTAAAGTCTGTTTGATTGAAAAATTTCTCGCCATTTTTAATGCGGCAAGTGTCACTTTTTAATGGTGGCATGTCAACCCTACTGCAAACACTGTCATTTAATCCTTCGCGGAGCAGACCTGCTAATGCAGTGCTTAATCTGCTAGTGACAACCGGTGATTTATATTCACTGGAGAGCTCGGCATTACTAATTGAAATGGATTTGAACTCCTGCTAGCCATGGTAAGGTTGGAGACTTGCTTGAGATGTTGAGAAAGATAGGTAGGACTGGCTCTATGTGGTCAGTGGAATTAAAAAAAAAAAAAAGAAAAAAAAAAAACCTGCAAAAATATTGATTTTGGTCTGTAATAAGATGTTTATCTTTAAAATGTATTTTTTTCTAACAGATAACATGTTTTCTCAATGAACTCTTGTAAGCTGTGTTATAGTCCATGAAGGTGGGCACCTACAGATAGTGTGACTACCTACCAAACTAGCCTTTGGCAGAGCAGAAATTTGCATTTCTCAGCTGTCCGCTGTAAATTTTTGCCAGGCACAAACTCTGTGCTACATATGCTGACCTTCCCTCGCCTGAAAGTGAAAACAAATGTAATAGTTTGTCTGTGTGAATTAGGGATGAAGTGACTAAGCGAGTAAGACAGTCTATCAAGCTTCATTATTCCAAATGAAAATTCATTTTATTCGGTTAATTGGTACTTTGCCTCACTCGATCTCTTACGTGTAAATGGTTATTCTAATTTGTAGTCTTTAATCTGATTATTTCCATCTCTTTTAAAAGCCCTTTATTGCACGTAGTCTATACACATCAGGAATTATTATTGTCAGACACAATTTTTTGAGCAGTTCTATTAAATTATATAGGATTTTAAATGTTAAGTATTTATCCCTTACATTCTGTTTCTATTCCTGAAGAGGCCAGTAGCAAAATCTGTATTTATATGTCAAAAAAAAATGGAAGTGAGTGTGCTGTAGGCAGTCCCATTTTAAAACAAATAGGTTTTAATGGCAGTATTGCAGTGTTTTTATAACTCACCTCTAAGAAATGGCTGTGCAGCAGCCTGTGCAGCTGATTTTTAGGAATATCTCCTTCGTAGAGTGATCCCTGGCAGAGTTTCTTGCTGGCTGAGCTGCAAGAGATGCACTCGCACGATCAGCTTGTCTGGCACTTTGAAAAATGAACTCAGTCACAAAGAGCGGAGGTTGGAAAGACAAATTCAAGTCATTCTGAGTAGCTCAGGATACTAATTTTAGGTTCTTACTGCAGTCTTTCATTGTGTTTTTGGCTTCCAGGTGTCATTACAGAAAGAGATGGGACTCTGCTCCATCAGCTCACACAGTTTGCCAGGCTCATCTACACCGCTGCATTGCCCAGATGAGGACCTTTGTGTGTATGACAGATAGATAGTGTGTAGATGTATATATGTATATATTTATATTTTCATACATCTAAAGGCATTTATCTTTTTTCTTTTTTCCCAGTGCACACTGCAGGAGGGCAGCTTGATCAGTTGTTGGAAGTCAGACGTGCCTTTCAGTTTTGAGCTAACCTTTATCCTGAATGCAGACAAACTATCACAAGCTCTTTCCTTATCCTCTGGTTTCTAGGATATCCTAATTCTCCGAGCAATAGTGAATTACAGGAATTAATTAAATAAATAAATAAATAAAATACCCAAGGTATTTATTTTTACAAAAGTTCCTAATTTTTAAAGCAGATCAAAACATTCAGCTTTTATCAAACTTCTTGAATTTTTCATTTAGGGCTTCCCACTATCCTATTTCCATGTATTCGCTATTTTTGGTATTTTTAAATCCTTAGATATGAGTTATGAAGTAAGTTCTTTATTCTGTACTCACGATACCCTGACATTAAGCAAGTGCTTCATTTATTCTGCGCTAATTTCTCAAGCGGGATTCCCAGAGTTTCATAAACAGGCATCCCTGCTGGAGAGATGCGCTTCTTTTTTCAGTGATTTTGGAAAACCACAATCAAATGATTAATTTTAAAAACTGTCAGGTCAGAGGAGGATTTACTTGTGTGGCCAAGACAGAAATTAAGTGTGTCCCAGTGCAGTAATCCCTGCCAAAAGTGCCATTTCCTCACATTTGGGGGCTGAGCCATCCACTGTGGCGTGTCCCTGGGCCACCCAAGGACCAGTGGTGATGACAAATGGTGGGCAGGGGCTTTTTTGCATCTTCCTGGGATTTCTACACCAGGATTGCATTTGGACGTTACATGCCGTGCCTCCTGGGCAGGATTGGAGCTCGCTGTGCAGTTTCACAGTGACTTTTTTTGGTCATGCTGTTAGTCTCTCTGCTGGACATGGAAGCATTTTTCTATAACAATGCAGACTTTTAGAACTGTGATTGTAGCAGCAGGCTCTAACAGGTTTCATCATTTTAAGGCTTTAGTTAATCAGGAATAGCTAGTAACCTCTACTACAAAAAATGGGATTCTGTAGAGTTAAAGCTGAAGTGCCTCAGCTAGTTACCCACAAATATCCATGAAATAAGGACTGGATGTCGTGGGATACAAGCAGGCAAAATGCACGACATCCTCATGCAGTTCCTGAAGCAGCTGCTGTGGCTTTTTGCAGGCAGGCAGCAGTGGTCTTGCAGAAGGAAGGTGGCCTTGAGCCCTGTGAAAGCTGTGTAATAATGACAGCATGCACCTCACACCTCGTTTTCTTCCTTTCTGATCTTATCAGCAAGAGGCTTCTTTAGTGTACACGGTTGTCCTTTCCTGTTCAGCGGTGCCTTGCTGCCTGCCTGCTCTTTCTGGAGACGAGTTGTTCTATTTTTTATTTTCTTTATCAGATTATCATGACAGTGCACCTCCTTGAGAAAGGAAAGCATTGCTCTGTCTACAGGGGTTGTTTTTTTTGGTTTCAGAAAATGCTGTAGTATAGGTCCTGTAGTAACTGCATGCGTTTCAGCACATGAAGCAGATAAATATACATACACAGTAAAATTCACAGTATTTTAATGTATTTTATTCAACTTGCTTACTCCCTATCCACCCCTGTCTGAAGACAAGCGCTCGGTGCTTGCAGAACTTGGTCATACTGAGCTCAGGCTCTGTCATCTGCCCCCAACATTTGCTATAATTTTTCATCCATCCTTTGCCGAGCAAGAATACGAAGCACTTAATCACAGCTTCAGACAAAAATGAGATCCCAGAATTTGCATAAACCTTGTAGGTGCGTTTGTTTCTGATAAATCTGGGGGCATCAAATGTGTAATCAAGCTACACTGTATCACATTGAAGAGACCAGATATGAGATGTTTGGTGCTGTATGTCTGCCTGCAAAACTCTCACAGCAGCAAGGTTGTGAGGCACTTTGCTCCTTACACTTTTCAGCCCTTTGGATGTGGCTTGCTTCCAAAATTACACTGACTTCCACTGGGGGTATTCATTCTTCTGAACTGAACAACTCCTGGTAACTTCAAGGCTTTTAGGGCAGGTGATTGTCTTATATCTATTGCCTTACATCATACAGATACTGCCTCTTCACCCTATGATGTTATTATAAATATTAACTTCTTACTCACCTCTTACAATGGATAGAGAAGACAGAAAAAAATATATATATTTGTTTAGCTCACTCCTGGTAGCCTAGTATAAGACTTCACATAATTGATAGCAATATGGTCACTATAGGAACTGCCATAAAAAGCTCTCGGTGGCTCTGATTTCATCCAGTTAGACCTGGCTGAAGCAGTGCCTCGTACCTGGGGAGTTTCAGAGCAGGAGGATGGATTCCTCGGCTCGGCTGGGTCGGAGCTGGCAGACCAGGTCTGGTGCAGCAGTCCCACTGAAGCAGTTTGCAATTAGCTGTTATGCGTAATTAGTTACCTAATCCCATGAACGGCCAGGTCAGGATTAATTTGTAAGATGTTTGGTCTACTTACGTTATAAACAAGTAATAGAGGGAACTGAGAGAGTAGATCTGTCAAGAAGGAGGCTGGACTGAAAAGGGGAATTTAGGAAAATAAGGTTTGATGCTAATAACACTTTATATTATTTTTTCTTTGTTCATTCTTGTAAAGAAGAAAATTTAGCTAGATCCACTGAGCTTCCAAAATGTAAGAATGGGAGCAAGAATAAAGAAATTCTATTGTGTGTGCTCCCATATAAGAAAGCTTTATGTGTTTTGTTTTGTTTTGTTTTGTTTTGTTTTCCCAAAAATATGCATTTTGTCTTTTTGTTTACATGCTATGTTTTCTTGCTTCTGTGTTTTCACACCGCTTGTAAGAGTTTGAAATGTCACGCATTTAGATGTAGGGGCAATGTACAGAGGCACAGGCAGTCGCTTCTGGAAGGAGCTACCTTAGCAATTTACCTTGTGATTTCAGTGGGCAGGAAGGTTACTCGGCATCTTACGGAGCCTTGAATGAATTAATAAATAAATAAATAAATAAGCTTTAGTATCAGATTATGCAAAATTGACTTTGCGTCCTTCCTTGAGGCACCTGGTGGGTTGGGAGCAGGGGCCCCGCCCTGCTGGGGCAATCTCCTTCTGAGACTGAGATCAACAAGTTTCAAGTCTCACTGTTCCGTTGTTATTTTAATTCTTCTTATTTTTACCTTTTTCGTTTATAATCATACGAGATGTTAGTTGAATTTGAAGGTAGCCCTATGCATAGTGAAGAGACTGGGACTGAGGTTTGGGTAACAGGCGTGAGCATGGTGAATGGGCAAGAGGGGGTGAAAGCTGCTATTAAGGGAGGTTTTTCATCGTGGTTATTCTCATGACTACCAGCATTTGTGTTGGTTGTTTTTTGTTTGGTTTTGGGTGTGTTTTTTTTTGGCCTGTTGTTAAGCGCTACTATATAATATCCTGTGTAAATTGTGCTATTAAATATTTATGCTGATAACATCGAGGAGTTTTGTCGTGCTGTAGTGCTGTTGTTACAATTTCAGCCATGGACACAGACCCACCGTCTGGCCGTGTTCTGCCACTTGTGAAAGCCAGCATGAGCCCACAGTGTTTGGGTGCAGCGTTTTTGCCAAAGATGACACTTGAAAATCAAACAAGACTGCCTGCTGCCTGGGGCAGCAGCCTGTTGTAATTAACCCAACTATTAGGGACTAGATAAATGCTCAGAAAAAGTAACAAGATTATTTTTTTTTTCCATTATAAATATGTACCTCAGTTTTGAGGGACTGGAGTACTTCTGGAGCAGGTTGTCTGCCTCCAGCCGCCAACTCACCCTGCTCCTGCAGCAAGCTCCTGAATTTCTCCACAGTCCCCACAGCAGCAGCCCATTTTCATCACCTTGATTCTAAGTTTTTCTACATTGGAAATTATTTTCTGGTCCCACAAAATATGAAATATTCTGTATTTAGGAGGTTCTGATGCCATATTTTAGAGCTTGATAGTTACGGCACATGTGTTCTCCAAAAAAATACATCATGGTGCTCTGCGTGCGTGTGTTTGGGGAATGAAGGTAACATAAGAACACATAGAAAGGTAGCTCACAGCCCCAAAAGGTGTGATACCTGCAACGAGGACAGGATCCACCAAACCTCTATGCCCAATTTCTGCCCTGTTTACTCTCACGATGCCAGTTACTGATACTTCTGTATTTTGGAAATGATTTCCAGATTCCTTGCCTCCATGTCCTCAGCTGCTGTGTGTTGCTGACACAGAACAGCTTTTCTGCCCCAATTTCTGTAATCATCTTTGAATGATGGCTGAATGCTGTCTTCCTGTTCTTGCACTTAAGACATTTGTAATGAATTCTTAATGCCGACAAGTTGCATTTCCTTCCCCTTTGCATCAACAAAGAAAGTTAAGTGAGCAGGCAACAAGTTTTAAAACTTCCCTTGCGTAAAGTAAGCATTGCTTTTTCTTTAATTTTGTTCTGAAGAGCGGAAAAAGGTAATAGTAATTTGACCCCAAAATTTATCTTACACTTTTCTTGTCTTTCAGATCCAGGATGGAACATCCCTGTTCGTTCCTGCTACTCTGTGTTAGCTTTCTGTTTGTGCAGGCTTTACCACCGAATGGAACTGAATTACCCAAACCCACCACAACAACAAGTAAGGCCATCATTTAATTGGCAGGGGTGGGAATAGGGAGGGAAAAGGACTTCAGGTGAGGTCCCTGCAGTGACATCCTGAATATTTCTCCATAATGTTCTAATCTTGCCTGATGACATCTGTGTTTGACCTCTCTTTTATTGGTGTTGTAACTTTACTTTCTCTTTCCCACGTGTGGGAAATACACAACTTGCACACCGATATTTTGAAATAGAGGCAGAGTTGCTTAAACAGCAGAGAGAACAGCAGGAGGAACTACAATATTTATGTTGTCTTTTCAGTGATGTGAGCTATCTAAGGCAGAGCTGGAGGTGGATAATAGTGCAGGTATCCTGCATCAGGTGAGGTCAGGTGAAAAATATAACATTTTTTTTCGAAGACCAGAGAGCAATCTTCTACTCTCTGATCCACCACGGCGTCTCCTATTTCTCCTCATTTCCTTCTTTCTTTGACATTTCTTCCTCTTGCTTCGGGACCTCCAGTAACTGGCTTAACACAGCACAGTCCTGTAGAGGGGCTAGTTCAAGTCTGTTTTGTTTTGTTTTGTTTTGTTTTATTTATTAAAGACCATTGATTCTGCTATTATGTTCTATGACTGGATGGCAAATCTGAGCTGCACGTTGTCCTTATCCTTCATAAACCTAGCTAGGTGTCTTCAAATGCCTATGCGGCTGCTGCTGGGTGTTGGCAGTTTGACAGTGCGTATTTATTGGTTTAGGCAGTGGCCGTGCACGGCGCTGTGCTCACCTCGGAGATGGATTTCAGAATGAATAGCTTCTATGTGGCCTTGGCTGAAGGATAACAAAGCTGATTGTGTTCCATATGAACACTCTGCTAAAATCTCAGTAACTTTTCAGGTTGCTGTTGTTGTCATCCAGTCTTTATAGAAGGGTGTGTTTTTGCTGTTTTCTTTTTCTTTTTAATCTGCCTGTGAACTTCACACCCCTATGGATGGAAAGCCAAGCAAGAGTCACCTGCCAAGTGCAGCTGATGGCAGTGCCCATGGCCTGGCGGGTCTGCGTGGGGGCTGAGCTCCTGATCCGTGGCAGCACGGCCTTTTCTCATCCAGCTGCAAGGGACAAAGCCAGTAGCAGGGCTGGCTTTGGTTGTTTGTTTTTTTTTGTGGTGTTAATGCCACTTGACATTCAGTCAAGCAGCATTGGAAATAAATTTTGTTGTTCGCACTTCAGAGCTGGTTCTTCAGGTTGTCAAAAAACTCACGTGGCACCAGCGGGTTTTGGATCCCACGTTCATCGTTTTGGTCTGTATTTGTAGCAACTCAGGTCTTAGGCATTTGTGTTCAGCAAGGTGTAAGACTTCAGGGCAGCAGAGGTCCAGCGGTGTGCTGCTTTCTCTTATTTTGCTTAGGTCTTTCAAATTAAGTAAAATGTTAATATAAATAAAAATGAAGCTATGTACAAGATACTAATAAATAGCTCTGTTGAAATACTGTCAAATAGTTGTCTTTGCCCTGCCTCTTGTATAGCACCTGCAGCTTTAGAAAAACAAGTTATTTATATTTGTCTGAATATGTAATATATATTTGTATGAATATGGGAATTGAGAAGTAAGCTTGTTAGCTGTTTCAATACCTAGAACATTTTAATAAAATTATTTAAAACAAAAAAGGACTTCCCCATAGATGCTGTTCACCTTAATTCAAAATTGTGTTGAATACGAGCATGATAATGTGGGTAAGAGTAATCTTATCTTCCATATTTTGACTTAATTTCAGTGAGACGAGTTAGAAATTATTAGTACAACTAAACTTTTTTTTTTTTTTAGAAATATCAAAGCCTTTGTTACTTTGCTGTGAGAAGCAAAGAAGAGTTCTGTCTGATAAACAAAACATGCACACTGAAAACAGATTGCTGTATAGAGGGTTCCAAGATAATAGGATTATCTAATACTTTTAATAGCTACTGAGCTAATAAAATATTTTTAAAAAATATTAAAGATTTCTGATTAAAGTATGAAGAAAATTCTGTTTAAAAGAGTATGGAAATAACTGAGAAGAGTTGTCATTTTGCATGCAGATTTGATGAATGATCCAAAAAGATAGGATGTTTTTGAGTATTACTCAATTTTTCAGCACTGCTGCCATTTTGCTTCCTGCAGGAGTACCATGAAATTGCTACCATGAAATTCCCATTTAATACAATCAGAATACTCTGGGTTTTATTGTACCGCCATTTACTGGAGAAATTGTACTGTGACTTACTCAGTATTCAACTGCATTAAATATAAAGCAGTATTTATTTATTTGGATTTGCCTAAATTTGTTTATTTGGATTTGCACATACGTTTCAGGTAGATAAAACTTTATGCTATCAAATACATATAACAAACTGTTTAGAGATGATGCTGGTCCATTTAATTCAAATATTTTCTGGTTACTTAAATATTTATTAGTTATCCAGGGTTAATCATAGCTAGGATCCTTTTATTTCTTCTTGTTTTGTTTTGTTTTACACTAGTTATGTCATTTAAATGTCAAAGCAGCCTGGGAGCTGCAGTAGTAAAACTCTTAAATTTAAATGTTTGGAAAGGACTTCAGCAGTGTTTACTGCCCGAATCTTTCATGGTATTCATGCCCCTCTTTACACTTTCCACTACCAATGTATTAAGATGCAGAGACGATGACTTTATCAGATGAGTGGGAGCACCTGAGCAGGGTGCCCAGCCCCAGGTCCCGGTGGGTTTGAAGCTGTCCAGGAGGAGCCCCCAGCCCCTCTCCGGGCAGCCTGTGCCAGGGCTGCGGCACCCGCCCAGCACAGACCAGGGCCAGGGGCAGCCCCTGGGGCTCCAGCTTGGGGCTGAGACCTCTGGGCCTGGCCCTGGGTGCTGCTGAAAGGAGCCTGGGTCCGTCCTCTTAGGTATATAGGACAGGTATATATGGACATTGATGGGATCCCCCAAGCCTCCTTAGGTACAGCATATCCATTGGTCTTCGGGATGGCAAATGCCAGCATGATTCTTTCATTTGCTGCTGAAGAACATGAAGAGAGAAGTGGGCTTTGGATGCTAGTTTGTTTCCCCCACCTTTCTGTTTCCTTTAGTCTTTCTTCAGCATTTTTTTTATTTTTTTATTTTTTCACTTTGGGTATATTTTTTATGCCTATCAAAGCCTGGTTATTGACTGTCTGTCTGCTTCCTCTCTGCAAGTAGCTGCTGTGAAGCACAGCAACTCACTGCTACGGGGTTTTATCATCCAAAAGTAGCTTGAGGGGGCTCAGGCTGGACTTGGGGCATCCCCGCTGTGTGAGGCACTTGTCCTGTGCTGCCTCGCAGCACGAGTTCAGCCGAGCCTGCAGGAGGCAGCACAGCTCTGGGGAAACTGAGGCAGGAGGCGAGCTCTCCATGCAGCGAGTTAGCTTTAAGGTTTTTCAGAGCCTGTAAAGCACATGGTAATTGCAAGAGGCTTGATTATGGTAAATCAATCACTGTTAAACCTGCTGAGAGGCAAACTGAAGTTAAGCACTTGCAAAAGCTTTTATGGCAGCAGCAAAATATTTTGCTACTCACAGAGTCCTGAGATTTCAGAACTGCCCGTGTCCATGAAAAGTGCTAAGGACTGCCCAAAGTATGTCTCTTGGGTCTATCTTCAGCACAGAATTAGTCCAAAGGACAGCACGAGGACAGCCTGTGCCACACGTACATCTGCAGTGCAAGTAGCATCCCCGGTACCTGCAGCTCAGCAGTAGTGTGAAAGGGTTTCTGTGCCAGGGCTGCACGCTTTGGGGAGCTTGGCTGCTCCCTGCAGTTACTCTTGGTGAATTTGGAAAGAGTTATCTGCCCTTTGGGGCTTGTGAGGAGCATTGAAAGGCCACAATTAACAGTGAAGAAGCTTGATTTCTCTTTGAAACATGAGCAGATTTAGTGGTTTAAGTGAGGGATCAATGTAAAAGATACTCAGCACTCCCATGAGGTAGATCGTTTGGTCTGACATCTCCCCTAAGTTATGGCATGAGGTCTTGCATGGCCACCAGGCAAGCTGGGTGCAACATCTGATGCAAGCTGAGCTGAAATCTTCAGCAGAGACGTGGCCAAGAGCTTCTCCATCCATCCTTCATCTGACAGGAGCGCTGCCTACATACTGGCGTTGCTGTCATTTGCATTAATGGGCCACTGTACTGTCCCAGTCCTACATGTAAAGGAAGTGGTCCAGGGATGAAGAGGAGCAAACCTGTGGAGGGAGTATGGTAGGGGGACAGCAGGACATGCACTGTTGTGTAGATACTGCCGTTAGTTCCCTTTTTTGTTGCGGTTGCTTTTGTTTTTAACGCTAGCACACTGAAACTAGGAACATCCTAACCCTGGAGGAAATGGTGATGCATTTCCAGAAAAAGCCTTAAAGACAACTGGGACAGCAGTGCAGGGAATAAAGCAGGGAAGGACCCGTGAGTCAGACTCGGTGGGTGGCAGGGGAATCACGAGGGGTTGTCACCATCCTTCTGGTGACAACACTCATCCTTTGCCAAGTTCAAAGTCCCTATTTCATTGTAGTTCTGAAATGTACCCTCCAGACAATTGTTTCCATGTAGCTGTGAACAGAAAACCATGCGGTTTGGGGCCACTGCTCTCTTTGTGTTGGAGCAGCAGGAAATTTTTCCCAGCATGGCTGTGGTACAGAAGATGCTTTAGAAGACATCTGCCTTTTCTGCATGTACTTACTCATGTTTCAGCTGTCAACTTTGGAAGCAGCAGTGATTAAAGAAATACTTCACATCTCTGTTTCAGTCTCCCACTAAAATCCGACTTAATACGTAGAGAGTTATCTTGGCCAAAGATCTTTCCATCTGTGAACCTGCAATGGCCTAAGCCTTGTCACAGCTTTCTGTTGCAGTTTTTTGGTTGTGTTTATAAAATCACCAGTGCAGACACTGAAGAAAATGCAGGTAATAAATGCAACTCTTTAAAAACATGCAATGCCTTACATGCTGGCTCTGCAGAGGTGAGGCCACTGATGTGCCACTGCAAGGCTTCAGAAATAGATGTGCCCACAAATGAGGAAGGAAGAGCCACTCATGGGTTTTGACCTCATCTCCTTGTAGGGGGAGAGGAAAGATCTTGATGCAGAGAATTGCACCAGGCATTGCAGGGCTGCCCTGTGCTGAAAGAAACGTGGGCAGTCCTCTGGCAGGAGGCTGCACTGTCCAGGGTTGCACTGGAAGAAGTTTGTGGCCCTTGTTCATGAATCACTTTTCCAAAGTCCCCTTAAAAATAGGGTGTGAGATGTGTCAGCTCTTCGGAAAAGTAGAGACAGGGGCTTTTGTGTTGTGTAATGGACTGCGGGAAATTTTAATTCCCCCGTGACTCAGAATTTTTGCTGTCATTTTGTCTTAGGCATCTTGAAACAGAACCGATTATAAGAACTACCAAAACCCCCAAATCCTGGAGGATCTGAAATATTCAGTCTCAAATTTCCAAACTACAGAAGTGGGCTAAAGCGGTTCATTTTGCCTGTGAAAGGCAAATACATACTTCTTGTTTCTTTATTTGCCAGATCATTGTTTCTATAGAGAGTTCAGTATTGCGAAGTGCTACACAGAAATTGTTAGGCTGCTTCTGCCTGATGTGATTCCATCCAGACACTTCTTACAATAGTGATTTTCTGAAAGCTTGTCAAGTGCTGGTTTCTGATTACGATTTTGTCATGCCTGTCACTTTTGTCTTCGTATACCACTGAAATGTCAAGTTTCGTGCATTTTATTGCCTTGCCTTTCTTCGTGCTATTATGTTGACTGAGGTAGCTTCTCTCCTTGTCTGCCCTGTGGATATGCCTATAAAGGAGGTTTTATTCCAGGCCCTAATATGCTACTTGCAAAACCTCACATTTCTTCTCTCCAAATTTTATTTTTCCCCTCTTTGTGGAGTTTCTTTTTAACAGTGTTAATCAAGCTTGCCTCCTGCTCTCTCACCCGTGACTTAAATATGACTAGGCTCATTTGTTTTGAAGCGGTGATTACCCACGACGTGGAAAAATATCGTTTGATACAGGGCTGGTGTTGTTAGGAGGACCACTTTGTAGTTTTAGGTAATTATTGTAATCTTGTGATTGAATGATATTTTATGTCATGGCTTGTGGCCTATTCAGAAAGTGTTCGCTGCAAGTAAAATGAAAGAGTTTAGGTAAGTGTGAATGCAAGAGGTGTTAGAATTACTGCTGCCTCTCTCCACATTCAAAGACCACTGTAGAAATTGTGAGGAACTCATTAAGAATGTGTTAATACAGTTTGAAAAGAAAGCCACCAGGAACCAAAACTGCCTTCTTTTTGGTAGAGCATATGTTGGTAAGAAGGTTGACAAAAAGAGCACATGAGGAAGGCTGAGGAAGGCTGCTGTACGGATGGAGAAGTGGGGGTCCCAAGACCCATACTGGCAGATACCACGAGCAAGGGCTGCTACTGCAGGGATCTCATTTGGCTGTGACCAAGGAGAGCTCTGTCCACCTGCACAAGCTTTGGGCAATAATTCCTGACCCCATCTGCCCACCCCGATGCCGAAACTTGAGTTTATGAGCCTGGTCGGAAGGAAAAACAGGCAGCAAGGCTGTATTTTGCTTGCTGAAGACTAAGGCCGAGAGTTTTGTTTGCTTAAACAAAACATGCTCTGTTTTTTGTGTGTTTTTAATGTGTTATATGTTGTTCAGTAGCATTAAAAGGTTACAGAAAGCACATTGAAACTGAAATGTGAAGTGCCACATACATTGAAAAAAAAAAACACTTAACAGAAGGGTGAGACTTGCAGTTCATACTGGATATAACATAGATTTGTTTTTATCTCCATTCTGAGCATGTATAAAAATCCCTGCCTGTATTTGCATACATTGTGGCATGTCACATTGGATAAGTTGCATGTGTTTTAAACAGACACCATGCCTTTGGAGTAGATAAAGTCTAAGGAAAGGGTGGCACTTCTGGATGATTTCTGGCTGGTTGAGAAGCAGCTGCTGCGCGCAAGGGTACTTGCAGATGGAAACGTGTAGAATGGGCTTCAAATGTAGTTCAGGACCTTGCAGCACTTAAACTTATTTTAATTACAAGTAAATTTGTTGCTAACCAGTCGTCCCCAAAATATACGTGACACTGTCAGCAACAGATAGAGAGTGCTCTGTGCGTGTGTGCCTTTGGGGGGAAAAAAAGAAAAAGCTTTTAATTTCAGCTTTGCATATATTAAATAAATTTTGTGATGCTTTTTAGTAAGTGCAAGCAGATCGTTGCGTAGAACCAACGATTTCTGATATCCCGGGCTGGTCCTGCCTGTGCTGGATGAGGCAGTCTGCATCTGTACTGCTTCACATTCACTGTCTTTCATTTTGCAGACTCTACAGAGGAGAACAATTTACACAGGGACCTGCTGACTTCCATGCTGATCCTGCTGCTGGTGTTCATCATCTTCATTCTGTTGGCTGGCTATTTTTTCAGGTACGTCTGTGTGGAGCTCTGCGTGCAGAACTAGTTCAGTCTTGTTCTGATATGATCTAATGAGGAAACGAAAGCGTGTGTGCGCATGGTGCGGCAGGAGCCTCCATCACAGCGCAGGGCAGGGAGCCGTGGTGCTAGCGGCTCTCGCCGTAGCAGCTCGCGGAAAGATGAACAGAAACAGCTTCTCCAGGCTTACATGGTTGGTAAAGGCTGATTTGGGAAAATGCATGTTACCTTTAAACGTAGTTTCTCAGATTAACGCGGCGTGTGTGTTTAAGGTTCAGAAGACATCGGAAAGCTGTTGTGAACTCCGGTGACAAAAAGATGCCAAATGGGATCTTGGAAGAACAAGGTAAGGAGAGATTTGCTTTCCTTGTCTGTGTGAATTGTGTGTGTGCACACTGTCGTTCATCAGGAATTCAATTATTCAAGCATTAATTATGCTTGCCTCTTATTTTATAATGTAAATTCTAAGATTATTAATAAAGAGAAAATAGTAAAAACAAAAACATCAGAAGAGGTCCATGCTCATCTATTCCTCTATCTCTATCTATCTCTATCTATCTATCTATCAATCTATCTGTATCTATTTATCTTAACTTCCAGGCGTTGGTTTTAAATAACTTTCATTTTATGTTGTGATGCAGCAAATACTTCTTAGTAAATGTTCTTCAGGTTCTTTAGAAATGTTTTATTAGGATGCTGACTGAGATTCAAGTTTCTGGCACTGTGATCATTATATTAAGAGAAAGGATTGCAATATTTTGTCTTAAAAGACAAAATAAAATAAATAAAATAAAAAGCCCTTAACTCTTTGTGAAAGTAGCAGGTTGTTCCTGCACATAAACAGGCAAGCAAGGGGATGAGATAGGGCTGTATTGTATGCCAGTTGGTCTAAAATAAAGCACTCCCAGGAATTGGTAAATGTTTTCCCCTGGCTTTTTTGAATGTGCTGCTTTTATTTCCTTGAGCAGGGAGCCCCCAGGGCTGGTGGCTCGGTGGGGCTCAGGAAGTTCAAACAGTACATGTGGAGGAGCCATTAGTTTCTTGCTTATAAATTTTGTGGCCATAACAAAGAGGAAAATGTAATGAAAAGGAACAGTTACAGTGGTTCTTTCTGACAAATCCACAATGCTACATATGAACTGAAGACTTGGTTAAAGTACTGTGGAAGAAAACATCAAGAAAGTCAGGCTTCTAAATACACCCCGGGTGCTTCCTGTTCAGTCCCGGCGGTTGTGCACAAGCCCTGCTGAACCTGCTCTGGAGTTTCTCTGTGCCTGTCCATCAGTGGTTCATGCACTCAATGGGAGGGTTTAGTTTCGAAGCCTGGCTGCTGGAAGTCATGCTCGTCTGCCAGGCTACAGGTGCCTTATGTGTGAAGTCATCCAGTTGTATCTCCTGCGGATAAATACCAAAAATTGTCCCTCCAGTCCCTGCTGTGCTACAGAGTGGCTCTCAGTTGCTGTCTGTTCCTCAGCAGAAGGGGAACCTTCTTCTTTCCTAAACAAAACTTGGTCGCACTGTAATCTGGTACAGAAACCATTGATTTTACCAGTAGTGGTTCTAATTGAGCTGAGTGTGTCTTGAAGAAGTCACTTGGCCTGTGGCTTTGGTTTCTTATTTCATTTAAAATCAGCTTTATCACTCTTTTGAGGAGTATGTTTTGACATCCTCCAACATAGTAATTAATTTGCAATTTGAATTAATTTATTGGTGTGCTCTGAACAGGGCTTTAACATTTATTTTCCTTGAACTGACAGAACAGCAAAGGGTGATGCTGCTCAGCAGGTCTCCTTCGGGCCCAAAGAAGTATTTCCCTATTCCAGTAGAAAATCTTGAAGAGGAAATAAGGATCCGATCAGCAGATGAAGGGAAACTGTTCCGGGAGGAGTTCAATGTAAGTCATCAGATTTGGGGTGAACAGCTGCATCGTGAAAAATAGGGAGAAAATCAAAATGTCTACAAATGTCAACAATTTGTTAAAAAATATGTGTGTGATGCTGATATCTCAGAACCTTAGCATACCTTGTGTGAGTGTTTCGGTACAGTTTGTCCTCCTTTAACACTTTTTAATTTTGTCTGGGTCAGTTTTGAGGCCAAAATGCTGTTTTTATTACATTGCTTGGGGCATTTGAAGAGGGGGATGTTCTGCTTCAGCATTCCTGTCCCGGGCATTACCCCTCTGCACACCTGCTCGCACTGCCCTGTGGCAAAATCTGAAAGGTTAACTGAAAGGTTAGCATTTAAAGAAGGTCTGTGGTAGAGAGGAAAGTGGAATAAGAATCTCGTTAACTTTGATTTTCTTGTTGGTAGGGGGAAGCAATTATTACGAGTGCCTCACCTCTATGGGAAGTACTTAGGGTAAAAGAGTGTGGCCTGTAATATTGCCCTAATGAGTTTTGGGATTTTTTTGGTGATTTGACCTTTTGCTCGCTGTTATCCTCCCATCACTTCCCTTTTCGTAGGTCGTGGTGCCCTAGTAGATACGTTTCCATGAAGTATCTCAGCTGTGAGGGTTTCTCTGAAGCGTTGCCTTAGCCAGAAAGGAGATTCTGTTTTCCCCACATAACCCAAACAGCTGCGTGTGGTTGTGAGAATGAGTTGTAACCAGAGCTTGTGGTGAGCTGCTGCAGACCGGTGTCCATGGTGAAACATGGCACTGCCAGCCAGCCCTCGCATGCCTATTTCATGAGCCTTTACCAAACTTTCATTATTTCTCTTCACTTGCCTTAGCAGCAGAAGCAAGTTGCACAGAGCAGTAGATTAAATGTCAAATACAGAGTTGTCAAAGCCAATGCATGCATTAATTAGACAGCCTGTTATGTTACCTTCTTAATTGGTAGCATATTTATATCTGCAATTTGTTTGATGGTATATTTAAAAGGTATAATTTCTTTGCCTTGCAAGAGACACAGCATTGTGGAGATATTTATCTAACTCGACAAAATGAATGTGAAAACTAATTTGTCAAGATGCACAGTTGTGGATTTTGACTCTCCTGATTAATATGTTCCACAGTCAGGAGTGAAACAAGCAATCTATTTTTATTTTAAAACCTGCTCTGCTTGGATCGTTTTCTGCATCGTGCTGCGAGCGGGTGAGCTTCTGTCTGCACACAAGCTCCAAGTCTGAAAACCGTGGTCCAATACCTGTAAATGAACAGGCATGTGTAGAGCAGGCTTGTAAGTGACTGTGGGTGATGGTACATAACGTCTGCTTGATGGGTTTTGTGCTGTTTTTTTCCCCGTTATATTGCCTGTGGCTGCTTGCGGACTTGTATGTGCTGCTTGCTCAAGCCTGAGAGGGGAAGGAAAGGTGAAAATTGAACTTTAGTTATCAATATTATGACATAAAACAGGAAAATGGATAAACAGAACTCTGCTGTTGCAATGTGAGAAAGAAAATGGTTGAGAAATCAAGACCCGCCAGCATGGGATGCCTACGTGCCAGCCCCTCCTTCAGAGGCCCGAATTCAGCTCCCGCCAGGCACCAGGCCATGGCAGCTCCAGCCCAGCAGGCTGGCCACGGGATTACCTCACCGGGCCTATATAATGTCCCAGGAGACACATACAAGGTCTCTTCCTTGCGAATTTGAAATGGATTTGGGCTGATTTTGATGTTTTGGCACTCCTGCGAGCCAGCAGCGGCTGCGCATTTGCACCGCCCAGAGGAGTTAGGCCCCGAGGGATTTTTCTAGTGGAAGTAAAAAAGCAAGCACTGGTAGGCAAGCAGTGCACAGCAGATAGAAAGGATTTTTGAGGACAGTTCTGTTAGATTTATTGTGTTCTTCAGTGCTTTTGATTTTACCCTTAAAGCCTAAACTACCCTAAATTGCACAGTTGCACTTGTACACTGAAATAGCAGTCTCCTGCCCTCGGTATCTTCGTTTTATTAATTTTATTTGATTCCTGTGTATACATAGGGCACTAGGAAGCGTGTTTTCTTTCTTCACAGCAAAACAAACAAACAAAACAAAACAAATAATTCCTTCCTGTATTGGTCCCTCAAATAAGTCTTACCTCTATTTATTATCCATAACACAAAATGAGCTGGCTGTTTGTTGAAGTGTATGATGGCTAGGTCATTGCCTCAATCTTCGGATTAATGTCTGAAAACCTTCCTAAGAATTTGCCTTTGAAGTTTTAATTTTGATTTAAGATGTCCCTGTGGTTCATGCAGTGAAAAAAAAATGAGAAAATGTGCTGATGCTTGGATAGGTCATACCGCTCTGTCACTTTGCAGAGCTTTTTAGGGTTCCTGCGAAGTGGGAGCAGATAAGATCGCAGTGACCCCGTACCCACTGGGCAGACAACCCAGTGCCACCAAGACTCATCATCTCCTCATGACACATAGGAGGATGGAGAGGACATGATCAAGTGCATCTTTGCTGACTCCCATCCTCCCCTCTGGAGATGGTTGGGTTGGGTTGTGAAGCCCATTGAAATGGGCAGCGTCCTTGCATGGGGTCCAAAGCACTCCTTAGGCAGCGTGGTGCAACGTTAGGAAGTGTCCATGGAGGTGTTGTGGCCTTGCAGAAGTAAGGAGCAGGGACTGGAAAGATTATTGTGGAGTAGTAATTATTTTTCATGCATTTTTCACATAAACATGCAGGACTAACATGACGTTTCATTGGGAATTTTTTTGGCTATCTTCAGAATGAGTGCTAATTATTTACTGTTATGCAAAACATAAATTCAATTTCTGTTTCTTAAAATTGTAAATGTGCTTTGATTAGTTTTAATTAGCAAAAGCATGGGTTTCAATTGAATAAGGAATTAGGCAGTTTACTAGAAGTAGCTTTCTTTTTTAACTGGTAGCTCTTTTTTCTTTCTTTTTTTTTTTCTTTTTTTTTTTTTCTTTTTTTTAGCCTTCTTTCTCTTACATTCACAAGTTTAGGTGGTATAAAGAAAAAAAAAAAAAAACAGAAATGCAAGTTGCTGTTCTTTCTGTGTTGGTGAGGTCCTCCCTCCTTTCCTTCCTCCCTCTTTCTATGCTATGTAACCCTGACAACACTGATTTCTGTTTGTAAGGGGAAAGTCCAAACAGTGCTTTATGACAGACAAGCAGGGACAGTTGCTTTAAGCTAATTCTTAAAATACAGTCATTTCCCAATTTTCCCTTCCCCTAAGTGATTCAGAGTAGGCTGAGCAGATTTGGGGGAAGTGGAGGAGGTAGAAAGGGGGTGGGAGAAGGAGGTTCTGCACTCCCAAACTGCTGGGATTTTACCTTACTGTGATCCAACACACCCTAGCATTGTTTGAGGAGATAAACATACCAAACCTGATGGACCTCCATGCTCCTTTACACTGTTTGTCATGAGCAGGGCATCTCAAAGCACAGGGAACATGAGTCTCATGCTGTGTTTCTGGATGAGCAGCATTCCTTGCTTTTTCCGTGGGCCTTTTCCATAGCAGCCATATCTCTCCAGCTTTCAGGGAAGCCCCCGTGACCTCTTGGTGATGGTATTCCGTCAGCATTGACTGTGGAGATGGAGTGTTACCACCTCTGGCACCTCCTTCTTTTTATCTTCACCATCTTCCTCTCCATTTTTCATTTCTGCTTTTCATTTGATTGTTCTGAAAGACTTTTTTTTTTTTTTTTTAAGCCTGACTAAATTTATCTGCAGCCTTAGATCTTGCTGATTACAAGCAAAATTTTTACTTGTGCTCTTACACTGAGCTCTGAGCTTCAATACTAACGAATTGTGATTTATTTTATTCCTCCCTTTCTGCCAGAGTTGGAGCCTCACCTGTAGATCTGGACAAGACGGTTGATATTTCATGTTCTCAGCACTGAGCTATTAACAATCAAACCCTGTTTCTGTTATTGAACCAACTGCTATTGCTAAAAGTAGCTATTGGAGCAGAGCTCGACAGAGCGATGCATCCGCATGGCTGGGTCACGGCGCTATGAATCATGATGGCAGATGGCATCTTAAAGCAGCAGCTCAGATTTTAACAGTCTTCTAAATAACTGTGATTTCTGGTGGAAAAATTACTTATTTTTCAAAACTGCTGAACTCGTTTTCTGCACTGAAATCTGCCAGGCCATGGTTTCCTGTTTTAGAGTAATGAAAGTTATTTTTTTGGAAAAAAATAAAATATGTTTAATTCTGTTGGATGAGAGGCATTATGTAGAAATGCAGATTTTTCCTATGCTGTGTGCAGTCAGCAGTTAGCTATTTTATAACACAATGACTCTTTGTGTCTTTTTTCAGTCATTAACACCTGGATATGTGCAGGGAACATTTGAAATGGCAAACAAGGAAGAAAACAGGGAGAAAAACAGATACCCTAACATCCTTCCATGTAAGACATTACCTTTTCTTCTAAATCAGATGCTTTATCTGTCTGGCATTGAGCATGGTGGCGGTGTTCATTTGCTGAAAATATTCAAGTAACATAATCTCACTGGTCACAGGTGTTCTTCATATCTCTGTAAAACCTGTTTATTTTGCTGTGGCATGTCTCTAGCTGTTGATCATCTTAAGTCATGTTTTTCTATAATGTTAATCAGGTGTTGTGATATAAAAACTTAGTGTTCTACCTAACGACTATCAAACTGGTGTTCCAGGCTTGAAATAAAATAGAGTGAAGTTTGGGCTTCCACTGCTCTGGAGATGCAGTCCCAGTAACTCTCAAGTGTGAGGACAAAGCAAGACTTGTGTGGAGGAAGTTTCTTGATGAGAGCTGGGGACAGCACGCAGCTGCTGCTGAGTTCAGCAGAGCCCCCGCAGCCGCTCTGGGCAGCGATGTCCTCCTCCAGGTCTGGCTCTCGCAGCCACAAACCCTTGTGAGAGTGCGGCGCTTTGCAGCGTGCACGTACAGTCACCGTTCTCAGGCTCTGGCAGGAGGACGTGAAGGGCCACCAAAACCCACTCGTGGTGTCCACAGGGTTTAGCTGGAGCAGAGCAGAGCACCTCTGAGATAGCTGGGGTGCAGCCTGCAGTTTGAAGACAGCTGATGCTAAGCCTGTCCTGATATTTATAAGGAAGTAACATACTGAAGACTGATTCAAATGCAAATGTGCTTGTAATGCCTTTTTTTTTTCCAGATGATCATTCCAGAGTGATTTTGTCCCAAATAGATGGAGTCCCACCTTCAGACTACATTAATGCGTCATATATAGATGTAAGTTCAGTTTTCCACTGCTAGCCAAACTGCTAACTTTGACTGTAAATTAATATTAAATAGGCATTTTTCTGCCAGCACACACTGACATTTCATTTTTTAACTCCTATGATATTTATTTCCATAGGGTTATAAAGAAAAGAATAAATTCATAGCAGCACAAGGTAATTCATTCTCATCTCTCTATTATGTGCATTTTATGGCTGAATGTATTTAATTTTAGAAGTTTTATAAAGGTTATTTTCGGGTTCAGATGGTGGCCAAATGTGAGGTGAGCTTTAAAGGTTAGACTGTAAATGAAAGTGAAGTGAGCATGGGGGCACCCACTGCATTTCAACCTGCAGGTACTCTTCTTAGCTTGGAGAATTGCCTTTCTCCACTTCCATCTCCACTTTGTTTCTCTCTTCTTTTGTCTCATCTGGGGGTTTGGGTGAGGAAAAATAATTGTGTAAAAGATAATAGGATTTTATTTATTTATTTATTTAGTATTAGTGTTACTGTTTTTAAGAAATAAGCAGTATGGGTCAAAGCATGAGTAGTTTGTAGTAAACACAGTTCTGGGTGGGCACCCAGCACAGGGGATGTTGGCGCATCCCGTGGTGCTGCTGGTCTTTGGCACATCTGTTGAGCAGAGCTGTGTTCTGTGTGCAGGACCCAAGCAAGAAACGGTCAATGACTTCTGGCGGATGATATGGGAGCAGAAGTCTGCAGTTATCGTCATGTTAACAAACTTGAAAGAAAGGAAGGAGGTAAGGAGCTGTCAGCGTGACAGAGGATGTCTCTACCAACATTGTGATCCAAAAGTAGCTGCGGCTGCTCAGCACCTGGCCAGCCGTGTATCTGACCACTTCCTTTTCCAGCCCCTAAAAGGAGCTGAAAGCTCATCTGAGTGCCTGCTAATGAACATACTTTTAGCTTCCCAAAGTCCAAATTTATGCTGGTAGATCTTGAGGATGAAATTCTCCTAGCTGATTTTGTCCTGCATCACCCATAGCCAAAGGCACATTCTTGTGCCTTTGTTTTTTGTCAGCATAGGACTGCACTTGTGGGTGGTTTTGGTTAGAAACGAAGAGAAAAACGCTATTCATTTGTATTCTGAGTATTATGCTTCAAAATCCTTTCTGGGGCATGCACACAACAATTGAAAAACAAGGCTGCTCTCTTGTGAGAGCGATTCTGCTGCTTCCTGTTCCCACATTCCCCCGGCGCGCGGTGCTCCTCCTGTGAGACTTTCTGCGCGTATTGGCTGAGCACCGAGACGCAACGAGCTTCAAACATTTAACTTCTTTCCTGCCTCGGAGATCTTAGAAGCTAAGTCAAAGCATTAAGGAAGTGCACCATCACGAGATTTTGACAAGAGATCCTTAAGTAGTCTTTTTCTTTTTTTTTTTTTCCTTCTGGGGTAAAGTTTGCTATGCTGTTTGTGCCACAGCCTTATTGTATGAATACCTAAGGTCCTCCAAATCAAACACCAGAAGGAAACCTCGTTTCCCTGTTAGCTGTGAAAGCCAGGAGGCAAAGCAGGCAGAGCCCAGCAGCTTGCTGGTGCCTGTTCTGTTGCTCAGAGGCGACCTCTCCTGCCAGCTGTGCTGTGGTGGTGACAGTGGCACCTGCCTCAGGATGGTGGTGGGTTGTGCATGGCTTGGGGGAAATGGCACACTAGCCTTCATAAGTGTTTTTTTTTTGGTTTGTATTTATTTATTTATTTATTTATTTGAAACAAGAAAGAAAAGATAATTCAGGTACTCTCATCTCATAGCAGTGATGAGGAAAGGCTCTCCTTTGCCTGTTCACCGTGGTACTTCTGCTTTATTTTACTGTTAGTTGTAGCATTGCTTGATCAAGCTCTTGAACTGCAAAGCAGTCTGTAAGAAGAGCTTGTTTCCAGTGTGAGAAAGCAGAATTGTTAAACTGTTAAAACTCGATGTTCCTGATGACTCCTACATAAGGACTCCCTCACATTTCTCACTGGCTACACCCAAAGCTTAAAAATAAAGGGTCAAGACATCAAAGTTCCCTCTCTATCATCAGAAAGCCCCCCCCTACCCCCCCCCCCCCCCATGTGGTTTAGATCTGGATAGTTTAAAAAACAGCTTCAAAGCTTTTCACACCCTTCTCTGCATAAATTTAATCATCGATAGCACTGGCAAAGTGTTAAAGCTGTCTTCTGTCAGATGACTAACTCCACATACTCTAATGTGCACTTCTGCGCACAGTTTTCAAATACCTGCCTTGTTTTATGTGTGACCAGCCGTGAAGTCAGATTCAGCGTTACAAACTGCACTGTGTGTTTGTACAGGAGAAATGCTATCAGTATTGGCCTGATCAGGGGTGCTGGACTTACGGGAACATCCGCGTGTCGGTGGAAGATTGCATCGTTCTCGTGGACTACACCATTCGCAAGTTCTGCGTCCAGTCGGTCAGTAACAACGCTCCTCTCTGCATCCATTTTAACTTTTCAAGCAAATTGTTGCAATGCCAAATTAAAAAAAAAAAAATAGATTTGGAAAGTAGATTAAATATTTGCAAATCAAGAAGGGTGCTGTGCTGCATCTGGGCTGGCTGGCTCTGCGTGACAGCATGCATCGTGGCCACAGCCATTTAATGAATTGCAATAGGCTCTGCTCAGGTTTCTTCTTGCCTGTAGCCAAGTGCCACAGCATTTCTTGTGATTACCAAGGAAAGAGAACAGGAGCAGAGTGATGAACTTCTGGGGGACAAATTGTATAGATAGATAAATGAGTGAATTTGAATATAGCTGGGCATTTGGAGTGGTCTGTGGATTCTGGATACTGGCTGGCCAAAGTCAGACAGCATTAGAGTTTGGCTTCTCTCATAACCTTGGTCTTCAGCACAATGAAAGCTTTAGATCACAAGAGAGACAGAGGTGATGACTGCGTGCACATCCACAGTGTGTTGCCTTTTACAGGGACAGGCTCCCAGAGATCCTCACCCCGTAAAGAGGGGTTGCTGTGTTTGTAATGCAATTACAGAGTAATGCAGGTTGAAGTCTTCAGATAGAATCACAATATTTATTTCAGGTAGCATGTCTAGTGAGAGCTGATAAGCTGTGTCCAGCCATATAGAACTACTTTCACTTTATTTTTCACGTATGATACAGAGTGCTGATAATCCACACAGGCCATGTGACGCAGTGGATAATACTCATAGCTGTCCTCTAATGTGTTGATGTGAAATGTTTATCCCCATCTTTCAGGTTTTGTGATAAAGCAGTTTGCTAAAGTTGGAACGCGGCACCTCATGGTGATGTAGGTCTTCAATGTTTAGAGTGAATTTTCTGAGTTTCAGTGAAGTTGCTAAAAGAAGTGTCATGAGGATTTTATAAGAGAAAAAGGACTTGAAATTATTTGCATGAATTGTGAATTTTGTACTTTACATATCTTAATTTGGGATTATTCCACTTTTCTCTGCAAACATGCATTTTAAGAATATATGGTAATTCTACTCCGTGTTTATATTGTACATATGCTGTAAGTGTCTAATCCTTGAGTCAGGATCCAGGTGTTGCAGGAATACAAGTCATAATCATGGGAGTTTGTTTATAAATCTCAGCATGGAAAATGAGATGTCCAACTCAGTCTGTGTGTTCCCTGCAGCTGCATGATGGTTGTAAAGCGCTGAGGCTCGTCACACAGCTTCACTTCACCAGCTGGCCTGATTTCGGAGTGCCTTTCACACCTATTGGGATGCTGAAATTCCTGAAGAAAGTCAAAACGTTGAATCCTGCCCATGCTGGGCCAGTAGTGGTTCACTGCAGGTAGGTTTGAACTCTTCAAACCATTCCATTAGTTTGGCCTGGAGTTACACACGGAATATTTAGGCTGAATGTTTATTTTTTGTTAATAGGCTACGAGCTTACTATGCTAAGCTTTTTAGAGCCAGGGGTAAGAACAGTTTCAAAAGATAGGTCTTTGCTGTCACTGTAATACTCAGACAGAAGGTTTTGTTTTATCCATGGATGATCTTTGGTATAAATATGCTCTTTGTCAGAAAAACAGACTTGTAATACAAATCTGTGACCTTTGCCACTAAATGCTCCTCTGAGAATTCATCCTCCACTTTTCCCACAATAAAATTAGTTTGCTATGTAAATCGTCCATTAAATGCCTTGAAGTTTTTAAAATAAAGGCTTGTATTTAAGAGATTGAAATGCTGCAATTTAAGAAATGTACTACATACCGATGCAGAACACAATCCCACTCATTCAGTCGCAACCACGTGAACTTGCTGCTGTTAAAAGTTTGTGTTAAGGTGTTTGAAATTAAATGTTAATGAAACCTTAATCAAAAAATCATTTTTAAAAGAATAATTACAATCTCTGTAGCAACTGTAATGTTACAACTGAGGAAGAAGTGACTTTTTAGGAACAATTATCATATTGAGGGAGGTTAGAGTAAAAAGAAAAGAATAGCAGCTTTGTCTTTCTGGGTTTTGTTTTCAAGGAAATGGTTGTAGATTCGTGTATTTCTTTCTTTTCTGTTACTTTTCTTGGACATCTAGAAATACTCTGAGAGTCCTTGAGGACTCCCTGTGCACTATTGAGAAGTGCATGGTTGTCCTGCCCAGCCAGCCTCTTCTTTTTTTGTTTCCATTCAAATTTTGTCTTCTCTCCCAAGTGTCATACATAAGAGTCTTAAAGAAAAGCCTCAGAAGGAACAAGACTTTAGGAGTCTCACATAACCTTTCCTTTGAGAAACCCACTATATTTTTTCAGCCTTTAGCCGTGATGTTCTGTGGAGACTAATACTGGGTTTGAGCTTTATTTTGAACCAGGAGGAAGTTCTGTGCTTAATTTAACCAAGAAAAGTAGACACGATATAAAGATAAATCTCTGCAGACTTCTAATGAGATATTTTATATTTAAATGAGGTATTTTATATTTATATATTTGTCCAGCAGCATTCTGTCACTGCACTACATGCCAGGTGGGGATTTGTGTGGCACTTTGGCCTGCTTTAGAAGTAACGAATGAGAAAGGTGACACTTAATTTCCGCTACAGGCAGGATATGACACTATTGAATTGTTGGGAAAAGGAAAGGGAAACTCATCGATAGTGAGTAACCGTGCATTTGGGGGGGGAGCTTTTACAAAAATATCATCCAGTCATTCTGGGTAAAAACTGCTCAGTCAGAGATTTTTGAAGGTTAAAAAAAAAAAAAAAACACGCTAATTTGGCATTTGGAAGTAAAAAGCAGTAGGTAAAACACTGGGAGGGGAGGGGAATTGGCAGTCTCTGACAAAATAAGTTTTTGTCGTACTGAATTTGATGTTGGTCTGCAGGAAGCTGACCGCAGGCAGAGGGGACGTGGGCACCCACGGGTGAGGGACGAGAGAGGGGCCCAGGGGTGTGAGGCCAGCGGGTGGGTGGCAGAAGGCACATCACGGCCAGAGGTGGCCTCCAGGACACGTCAGGAGGAGGAAAATCTCCGTAAAGTGTGAGTCAAGAAAGCAGGGCTCGAGGTGGAGTCGGCCGCTGTGGGAGAGGTCAAACGTGAATGGAAGGAAGCAAGAGGGAAGGGAGGCCTGGCTGCACTGAATGGCCGCATGCAGTAATTGTTTTCTTCAGAGATGATTTAAAACCTGCCGTTTCCTTGCTGAAAGTTACTCCGCGTCTTTTGGGCACGTGGGGATGAGGGGAGAAACGTTTGGCGTGATTCAGAAGGTGTTTCTGGGCGTCACGGCAGTTGCTGTATGAAGTAAGCTAACAGGAGGTTAAGGGAGAGCTATTAATGCCTAGCACAGGATGCCATGCCCTTTTCCTCTGAGAGGAAGAGCTGGAAATCGGGAGCGATATAATTTATAGTAATCTTGCTCCCTCTCGTGGCTGTTGAAGGATATTTAAAATATATATCTATTTGGGGATAGCAGTGTTCGGAAGTGTAGAACTTGTAACAGCGGTCATGCAGAAAAGAGGAGAAAAAAAAGGAAAAATATTTAAAATTTAATTTTAGACAATTATTTTAACTGCTCAAGCACAGTTGTGTGTGTGTTTTGTTTTGTTTTTTGCTTGTTTTTACCAAAGGTGTTTGAGTAACATAATTGTGATCTTACCTCTTCAAACAGCTTAGAAATGGTAACTTTTTAGGTTAAAAACTTAGATCCTTTTGTGTTGCTGTCACTACCAAAATCAAAAATGAAAACGTGTTGCACATTGAGTATTTCAGTTCAGTAGAAACAGCGCAAGTTCCACCTCTGTCCTTGCCATAGCAATTCTTGCAGACTTTGTAGTTCAACTATTTTTTTTGTCTTTTTTTCTCGCCTTTTTAAGCGCTGGTGTGGGCCGAACAGGCACGTTTATCGTTATAGATGCCATAATAGACATGATGCATGCTGAACAGAAAGTTGATGTTTTTGAGTTTGTTTCAAGAATCCGTAATCAGCGTCCACAGATGGTTCAGACTGACGTAAGTAGGAATTGGTTGAAATTACAATTTTTTGTGTTTTCTTCAAGTCGATTAATGTGCGTCTGTATCTCCAGTGTGATATTCCCTGTTCTGTTGCACACCTGGGTAACTGGGACATAAGGAAAGCTCAGAAGAAAGGTAATGCTGGGGAAGGAGATAGAGGCACGTTCGGTCTTTGGTATGGAGATAGATCACTGTAATGCACGTTATCTTGTGGTATCGTGTCCAGGGTTTCCCCTTGCACAATTAAGTGGAATTTAAGGAGTGATGTAACAGGAACTTTGTTTTACCCTAAGGTATACGTTGGTGATCAGTGAGTTGTAGGCCAAATGAGGTGAATGAAAGTGCCAGACATGGTATGGTTTGGCTTCCTTGACGTGCATCATGCTTACATGCCTGTTGCTTGTTCCAGATGCAGTACTCCTTCATTTATCAAGCCTTACTTGAATACTACCTCTACGGTGACACGGAGCTAGATGTGTCATCCCTAGAAAAACATCTACAAACATCGCACAGTGCAGCGCCAAACCTTGTCAAAATAGGGCTGGAAGAAGAATTTAAAGTAAGTACAAAGGGTCTAAGATTTTCAAATGTTGAAACACTTGGGACAAAAAGATACTTCAGAAGCAGGAGAAGGGCAACTAAAAAAAGAAAGGGACTGTCAAGACTGAACCACCCATTTTATAGTGGATGTAATGGGAATGGATCCTGTGGGATCAGTGAAGGAGGCCTGGCCTTAACACCCTGTTCGAAAAATGCACATTCAAACCTTCATCGTTTGATGGATATTTTCCTATATGCATTTGGTTTGCTTGTAGAAGAAAAACGGAATTATTCTTTCAGTCTTGTACTGGATGCCAGATCAGATACTGCTGGAAAACGGAGCTGGGTTACATTGACCAAATTGGCATGTCAACAGAAATGTTAACTCAGTCACCACTGTGACAGCAGAGTGAACTATGGAGAGTTTTCAGGTTTTGTGCTGAGTATCCACAGCTACCAGGAGGGAAAAATATATATTTAAAAAGTGGAGAAATAAGGCATTCTTGTTTTGTGGAGAAGCCCTGACTGGAAATACCAGTGACGCTGTCTTTCTTGATCCCTGTTTAAAATAGACTTCAACTGCACTGAGGAAATAGTTAGAACTTTTCTGTGACATTTCCTATGCTAAAAGACTTATTCTATATATGGGTTGAAGACATTAAATGACTTAGTCATTTAATCAAATGAATTCAGTGTTAACTGAATTTCTCTTTTTCCTTTAACGGATTAATTTAATCAGAAATTGGGAAGTGTGAAAAGAAAACTAAGTAAAAAGTACAGCAAAAAGTTCAACATTCAAAAGATTTACACTCTTTGAGGGAAGGAAGCAAGTGAACACATTGAGTATTCCACTTTTTTTCAGAATTCCTAAGGTGTTGTTTTTTTTGCTGTCCACTGTGCTAGCTTCTGTCACAAAGTACAGAGAGCAACGTTTAGCTCGGCTGTGTATTCTGAAAAGCATTTAGATGGGCCAGGAGCACTGAGCCAATCTGCACAGAAGAAGAGCAGAACTCTGTTGTAACCACTACCAGACTCTCTGACATAAAGTCTGTTAAACATGGCATTACAGACTAACTGGAAAGTGATTTCTGAGATATGGGAGTTTCTTTTTATTGGTTTGCTGCTGGTACTAGAGCCTTTACTGGCATTAGGATGTGCTTTTTCTCAGTATCTGGAAAATACAAAGAAGTACCTGAAAAACTGCTTGAAGCTTGAAAATTAAAATAAATGTAAACTGAGTTTGTATTAAATAGCTGCTGAAATGCAGCTGTGTAACTACAGTCATTGATGGGCAGGTCCCAGCCCAGCAGAAGCAGCCTGTTGATGTTAGTGGGCACAATCTCATGTGTAATCTCTACTCCAAAAAAATGTTGGGGATAGGGCAGCGCTTGTCTTGTATGTCCTGGGAATACTGTCATCCTATACTGAATAAATAACAGAGGATACCACTATCTTCTGGTCCCTCTGCTAGCAAAAGCTGGAAATGTATAGAGCCTGGTTACAGTAGGTAGTGCACAGCCGGCTCTACATTCGTGCAACCTCGTTATGCCCAGTGGTGCATCTCAGAATTTTAATAATCTGAAAAGGATCGTTACACTGCTAATATCAAGGAAATGAGTATGAATGCTTATGAAATGAGTTTGTGCTTGGATGATAAGGGAAGTGAAGTTTATGAAAGAGAAGCATTTTAGCACTTGAGAAGAATGTGGAAATGAAATGGCCGCTATTTCAGTGCCGGGCTTGCAAAGCTCCTGGGCTGGAGCTGCAGGAGTGGAATAGTGTTCAGTGTGCTCCTCGACCTTCCTCTGCTTGCTTAAAGGCTGGGAAGAAAAAAATGAAATTAATTTGATAAAAAGGTAATGCAGACAGGTTTTCAAAAGTGGCTAAATTTGTGAAACTCAATTTCTGAATCTGAAATTGAAGAAACTTTTCAAAGGGCGTGGGGACTTTGTGCTTTTGGAAGCCACGCTCAAATAGTCCAGAAGTGTCATTAAAAAAAAAAAAAAAAAGAAAACTTGCTGCCATTTTATTGCATTTAAACTTTACCGATATGCTTTGGAAGCATGTTCAGACTCCCAAAAATATTTGTTAGTATGAAAAAAATTACGTGACCATCATTCGTAATTATACTGTACAGACAGGACAACAGAGTGGCTTTTCTGAAAAGTCAGCCTGGCTTTGACTGTAGGACTGCTCCGTACCTGATAACGAATCCTCTGGGTACAGGTTATGAGGAACATGGTGAGAAGAGAACCACTTCTGTTTCAATTAGTCCTCATCGTCATCTGTGTGTTTTATTGCAGAAATTAACAAATGTCCGAATAATGAAGGAAAACATGAGAACTGGCAACCTTCCAGCAAATATGAAAAAAGCTAGAGTCATCCAGATCATCCCATGTAAGATGATCAACTTTATCTATAGAAACAAGTGCTATAAGTGCACGGCTATCCTAAGGTTGTCGTAAGTAAATATTCTACCTGTGTGTTAGTACCAGCACATCTCATATCAGCATATGGCTGCGTTGGCTGGGTCCAGAAGAGAGGAAAGCCCAAACTTGGAAACTGTAATTCTGCAAATAATTACTGCATATGCCTTGAAGAAAGAAAAGTTGTAACTTTTACATACTGCCTGTAAAATTCAAATGCTTTGAAAAGTGTTTTTGTTTCATTTTTAGGTAGACCACATTTTTGAGGGTTTACTTAGCTTCCCTTTGGTTTTGTCGTCCTCTTTGCAGACATGGCTGCTCAATGCTTGGGCAACGACACAGGCAGAGTATCCTGTCCCTGTAATGTGTGGTGTCCTTATGGAGAGTCTGCACACAAATTATTTATTTATTTTAACTTTTTCAATGTAAAATATGTAATGACCAGATTTTTTTCAGGACTGAATGAAATAATTCAGCAGTTTCACCCACTTAACCAGCATACTTTCTGTATGTTTCCTTGCCCACTCTGGAGCAGCACTGCAATGTCTGCTCATTAAAATAAGTTTCAGACCTTGCTTGTCATATCCTGTGTGAAAGTAAAAATAAACCACAGAAGAGCTAGTGCTCTCCTCCACACGCTCAGTAAATCATGGATAAGATCTGTAAGACACTCCTTCTGGCTTCCAGCTGAAAGTTTTGTTGTTGTTCTTTCACAAATGTAAGAGTGGAGCAGTCAACATACAGTTAGCAAAAGAAAGAATAGACGTGTGTGTTTGTTTTTTTTTTCCAGATGATTTTAATAGAGTGATTCTGTCAATGAAAAGAGGGCAGGAGTATACAGACTACATCAATGCTTCCTTCATAGATGTAAGTATAAATGTTTTTGATATATTTAGACTACAAGTCAAATATTTTTGATGTTGCTTGTAAGTCTTTTTAAAGAGATTTGGCCAACTTGGCTTATGAAGAACAGTAGCTTTTTTATTTGGGTTTGGCTTATGAGAGTTTCCAAATACGTTTCTTATCTGGCGTTTTCAGTTTCAATTTAAATAGTTGTGTAATTTAAACATTGCTGATGTGAGCTGTATAAACTAAGGTTTGTATTAAGTCCTGAAAAAACAGGGAGTGAAACAGGTTCTATTACCTGCATGCAGGTTAACAGACATCCTGACTCTGGTTGTCTAACTTAGAGGAGGGGTGGGAGGGTGGAGTACATATTTAGCATGGGGAAAGGCTTTCAGAGTGTTTGGGAGTCAGGATTTACCTGGGGAGACCTGCAATAATTTCCAGCTTTGTTCCTGGCTTCCTCACGGAACCTGGCCAACGCCTTCCACTTCTTTTTTTTTTTTTTATTTAAATATGAGAATTAATTATATCCAGAGAGGCTCAGAGAGAAGCTGGGTGCTGCGCTCTCTGCATACCAGCTTCAGTCACTCTCATCCTCATGTGTCATTACACTCACGTGTCTCTTTCTCTGCAGGGCTATCGCCAGAAGGATTACTTCATTGCCACTCAAGGACCGCTGCCCCATACCGTGGAGGATTTCTGGCGGATGGTGTGGGAGTGGAAGTGCCACACCATCGTTATGCTCACAGAAGTTCAGGAGAGGGAGCAGGTATGCATTGCACAGCTGCTTTTTAAAAGTGCAGTAAAGATGAGTCTTTGTGTTAGATAAACACTATTATACACTATTTATAATATTTACACTACTTATACTATTTGTATAAACCCTTATACAAATTTTAGCAAGATTTTTTGCCTTCTCTGAAATGACCTCTTGCTTCACTGTTAGGTGTAGGCCAATGTTGCTGCTTTTGCTTGAATTGTCAGGAAGAACACAGAAACTTACGTTTTTTAAAAGGGCCCAGTTCGCATTAAAATCACAACTGTTATTGGGATTCCTGGTGTGAATGCCTGTGGAAGAGTTGCTTGGGATTTGAGAACAGCTGACAATGTTTTCTTGAGGAACTCCCCCATTTTTTCACCACTATAAGCTTCTGAACCTCTCCTTCTGCATCCTTCCTCATGAATTATCAGAGACCCGTATCCCTGCAGTGTTGCAAACTCAGGGTTCAATTCATGTTTTAGTGCTCTGCGATGTTTTCTGGTGTTTTTGGGAGGCTTTTTTACAACATTACATTGCATTGCCTGTAGGAGTTACTTAATTTCCTTCTAATTTATTTATAAAGCAGTATTTATCAACTATGACTTCTGAGCCCTTTTCATCTTAATGCTTTACACTGTAGAAATATTTTATTCCAATACTCTTGGTTATTAGCCTTTTCACTGCAAACTGTCTAGAACATGTTAAGCTGTATTTCACATTTTATATCAGAGATTCGTCATTATGCAGATAACTGGGAAAAAAATAATATCACAGAATGTTTACAATTCTCTCTCAATTTTGCAGGAAAAATGCTTCCAGTACTGGCCATCAGAGGGCTCAGTAACTCATGGAGACATAAATGTAGAAATAAAGAATGACAGTCTTTTAGATGCCATAAGTGTAAGAGATTTCATAGTTACGTATAATCAGGTATGTTTTTTAAGTTGCTTAAGTTTTGTTTTGTTTTGTTTTTTTTTTACATTTGAAGGCATTTACAAATATAATTACGTAACTTAAATCCTGGAATTTCTATCTAAAGATAACTGCAGACATTTTAGCAGTCACAAGGAACCTTATAGGAAATATTTCGCTTAAAGCCCCATGAAAATCCTGGTCAGTAAAACACGTCCTTGATCAAAGTGGGTTTTTTTGCTAATGTTTTGCTGTTGCTGCTGGTCTTGCATTTTTTACCATTTACCATATATCTAGTACAGAGAATTTGATTCAGGATTTTAAATGCCTGGGAAGCATTTACAGCACAAATACAAATTCTCTGCCTACCAGCTGTTCTGTAATGCTGCTGTGCTACAGGCATGCTCTACAGATGACTATTTTTTGAACTTTTGGACATGCATTTCTTCACTCTCTGAACCATTTCTTTAGGAACCCATTTACATTGCTGTGTTTGAAGAAAAAAAAATATTTGCCATTTAGCATACCATTAATTTAACTACCTATTGTGTTACATGTAATTTATACACTTAAATAGTTGGCACATGCAAAGCAAATGGACTTTAAAGGGCTCTGCATTTCCTTCTGAAGGAAGGTGATGGATAAGGCACAAATACACACTGTGCTCACAACACAGAGTCCTTGTCCCTGTGTTGACTTCTGTCGTATGGGAAGGTGTTTAAAACCTGAGTAACACAATTTTAGATAGTTTTGGGTTTTCTCATTTTTTGGTTTTCATAATAACGGTTGTCTTCCTTATCTATCAAATCACTATTTTAGCACCACTAGTGAAGTCCATTCCCAACAATCCTGTTTAATTAGCTATGAAATAACGATGCAATATTCAGTTTGCCTGCCAGAATTAGTATGACATTAATACCTATATGAACTTCTAGTCAGCAAGCATAAAGACAAGACAAATAATTTTTAAGTTTGAAGGTCACAGGTAGCATTGTGTAAAGATGAGTGGATTTCATTAGCTGATTTTTTTTAGCACGGTGCATGGGGAATGTAGGCACATCAGGTATGCATGAGCAGTGTATTATGGACCAGGTTGAAATTAGCCCGCTTTACTGTAATGGTGAAAAAATTATGCTACAGCTGTTGAATGTAAGAAGTGTGTTTCCATCTGGAATTAACAGCTGGATGAATCTGGTTTTTGCACGCACGTAGGGTAACCACGAGAAGCAAAGCAGGCTGGTTCGGCAGTTCCACTTCCATGGCTGGCCAGAAATTGGAATTCCTGCTGAAGGAAAAGGGATGATTGACCTGATCGCAGCTGTCCAAAAGCAGCAGCAGCAGACAGGGAATCACCCGATCACAGTGCACTGCAGGTAAGGCTCCCCTCTCCTTCCCACAGTTAGCTGATAACTTTTTCTCCAGTCTGGTTGTGGTTACAGCACTTCTTTGTAACTAGACTGCATCCTTTAAAAATAAAAACTAAGAAATATGAGCAAAAGGTAGAGAAATGGAAAAATTGAGATTACATAAATGTGAAACAATAGTATTTTTGTTTTGTTTTGTTTTGTTTTGTTTTTGTAGTGATTTGTAAAATACCCCAGCAATACGGGGCTCAAATGTTCTATCAGGATCAAAGTGATCAAATTATTGGCATGATGGAATATATCCTTAACCTAATCTGAACACAAACTGTACCTCTGTTTTTGAAAGCAGGAAGGACAGAAAAACCAGTGTACTGTCATTTTCTCTTTTTCCATAGTTCTTTTAATAAGCTGTATTTTTTGGACTTTTCCTTTGTGTTTTCAAATGCTATTTTTAGAGTTTTTTTTTTTTTTTTTTTTTTTTATCAGTCTTTTAAATTGTTCTTTTCCATTTCTGCACTACATCTGCTGACTTTAAAAGTAGTAATAAAACTATCATTCTGCCTCCGCCTAATTCAGAAATAACACTTTCCTTTTAAAATACTGGATTTTTTTATAAGTGAATAAAGCCTTTTCTTTTCTTCTGGTCAATACAAAGTCAAGCTGACAGTCCACAGAGGCAGAGTCAGTAGAAGAGAGGTGCCTGGTTTGTTTTGTCTTCTAAATAAGAAATTATTAACCTCAAGAAGTCACCCTTTGACATGAACTTTTTTGCTGCTGTGGGCTCCATGGACCTGTTTGCTGTGGGAGAGGTGCTGGCAAATTCAGTGCTGCTCTTACCCAGACCGGCTTTCGTAGGGGCCTCATCTCTGCTGCGTTCGTCTAAGATCTGGTGCAGTAGAGTGTGTCTTGTGATTGGAGCTCGACCGTGACATATTTTGTCTCTCATTGCCCTCAGAGTTGGTAATTGAATACACGTTAGATAGTGGCCCATTAGATCTTTTCGTCTTGAGCACGTTGTATGAGTTCAGCTGCTGTTGCTGGACCGTGGTCTCCTTCAAGCCATGCACAGAGGCTGAGATGCTGGTATTTTTATATCTAACAACATTTATTATTAATAATTGTGGTATTTTCTTCCCCTTTCTGTGATCCCACTGTTGAGCAATGCTTGGCACCTGTACTCCGACAGGGATCCTCCCTGCAGGAGCTGTGCTCTCCCGCATTCTGTCAGCCAGCAGTGATGCCTGGCGCTGCTTCTGGGGTTTTCCTGCATTGCAGAGGACACCCAACAGGTTGCTTTTCATGCTGCAGAAATTGCAGTAGTGATTTATGTGACACTCAGATAGTCTCGTAGCATTATCCGCAGGGAAGTATGCTCACTGACCGTTCGGAAATGTTTTGCTAGAAGAGCACATGGGTGCTGTTAGAGTTAGAAATAGGACAGGCTTTGTTAGAGCTGCTCTCTGCAGAGTGCACTGACTTTTATTTTGCTCTGATTTGAGTTTTAATGGGTCTCACTCTCTGAGAAGTATGGTTTGTATTTTGGCTACCTGAGGTGTCACAAGTATTTTCATCAGCTGCTGAAGCAAAATGATCCAGGGAGCTCCTGGATTTGTTGGCGTTTTGGGATAGGAGCATACAGTAATGTGTATTAATTGCTAAAACTTCTTCCTCCTTGCTTCTGAAGTGTTTTCTCTTTGCAGTTTTCATTTATGTTCCCCAGGGGACTGTGGGTTTTCCCACCCGATGGTGGCTGAACTCAATGTTACTGCTTTACAAATGCTAGGGAAGTAAAATTCTACATGATAATTAAAGTGGGCAAAGTATCAACTAGTTCTAACCGATAAAATAAGAGGTTAAAATAGCTGATGTCTTTGATATACATAAATCAGATAGATAAGAACTATCTGAGGTATGTATTGCTTCTACTTTTTTACATTTTTTGAGCTGCAGACTCTCTGAAGCATCAGCTTAATTATTTGATGCGAGTTTTTCCTAGATTTTGTTCAAAACTTACTGCAACGATTATAAAATTTACTAAACAAGAAAATAAAAGCAACCACGCAGTGTATCCTAGGATTTTTAATATTGCACGTTTTGTCCTGCCCCTATTTGACAGCCTGTATGTACAGTGCACTTTAACTGCTTCATGCAGTCATACCTGAGTCTTCAAATGTAGATTAATGTAAATTTATGAATAAGTAAACACCTTTCAAGAAAAGACTGATTTCTCAGAGCATTCGCATACACTTGTGAAACCTTCTGTTAATTTTTTCTAACTATGAATGGTTTCAGGAGCAGCTAGAAGTGATAATTCGTATGTGGAATGAAGACCTAGCACTAAATAGTTTCAGAAGGGCTTTGCTAACTGAGTTGCCAATAGAATTCAAAGCCAATCTGCTAAATCCCAGTGTTTGTCTCCTGCTGCCTTCTGGTTAGTTCATAGCTACCTGTGCTTTTCCTCTCTTTGCTGTCTCCTCCTCTCTGCACCGTAATAAACCAGGCAGGACTGCTTAAAGATCCTTTGCTTCACTCTTTTGCCCAGTCTTTGCCCTTTTGGAGCATCCTTTGCTTTTGAACTTTGTCTCAAGAAATGAGGTCTGAGAGTCAAATTGAAAAGTTATCTTCCCTTTAGAAAAGTGTTGAAGGAAGTACAGAGAGGGAAGCGAGTATGAAAGGAGTAGTGCTGTGTTCCCGTGAGACAACACGTGTTTTTCCTGCATCTCAAATGCAGTTTAGTTCTCCATACCAAAATTTTTCAGCCAATTAACAAAACAAAAACAAAACAAAACAAACAAAAAAAAAAAACAAGCAAAGAAAAAACAAACCAAAACAGCTAAACAAACAAAACAGACCAAAAACTTTACATGGCCTTTAAGGATTTATTAAAAAGATGTTTTGGGAAGAAAGAAGGAAAGAGCATCTAACACAAACAGTATAAGCAATGGAGTGAAGAACAATGTGTGAATAAGTGAATAAGCAACATTTGATGATGTCTGTGTGCAGCTTTACTTTATATCTTTATTCCCTCACCTTTTTATTTATGTAGACCTATTCCGAAGTGCATCACTCATGGGTTACTCTAGAAAGCACACGAGGTTACTACAGATTAGCTAACGACAAATAAGCCTGAACCCTTTTGGATTTTGCATTTTTCTTTAATCTGATAAAAGTAGTTGTCTGAAGGGAATAGTGCATCTAATATGTTGTACCTGTTCATTTTCCCTCCAGTCGGACTTTTAATGTATCCAGCTGAGGATACATGCATTTGCACTTAATCTTTTCATAAGACTATGCTTCTCAGATTTTTTTTTTCCATTTGAGAGAATTAAGGTAGAAGCAATGATGTGTGATTACACTTCACCTGCTATAAATGATTAAAAAACATGAAAATTTTAAATTTAATAAATTATTTTGTGCTTATCCTTGTTCAATCCAGTGAACCTTCTGCTTCATCTTAGCACTGACTGCTAAATTCCAAAGTCTATCCTGCTTTTAGTTATTTCCTATCAAAGCTGCTGGCCTTCCAGGGCACAGCCCCTGTTTTTTGGTGACAGATAGCCCGTAATTTGTGTGATTAAGAAAGCAGAATCTTTTTGGCTCCGATATTTGGCTCTGGTTGTGTTCTGCCACATCCAGAGTAAACCTGAAAGCAGAGCATGAGAGCACGGGAAGCTTTCTTTGCTGAAGACTAATGGATACATGAAGAAGCAGCTTTGCTGGCTCGTAATTCAAGTGCCAGGCTGGTGCTGACAGCATCCATGTGCTGCTGCTGCTCACAGTCTCCTGTTTGAGGGCAGAACCTGTCAGCAACGGGGCTAGAGCAGCTCCTGCCTGGCTCACGATGAATTTCGATTACTGCTGGCTCCCTTCTAGTGTGGCTGAAGTGGCAGAATAGGCTAATATTCGTACTTGGGTATTCTCTATCAATATTATTTTTAGCATTTTTACCCTGCTGCATGCCAACCAGGTGTGTTTCCGTTGCAGCGCTGGTGCTGGCAGAACAGGTACGTTCATAGCACTCAGCAATATCCTGGAACGAGTGAAGGCTGAAGGGCTCCTCGACGTATTTCAAGCTGTGAAGAGCTTAAGACTGCAGAGGCCACATATGGTGCAAACACTGGTATGATATTTAACAACCCGGATCTTTGTCAAAGGATGTGTGTTTGTAAATATTCTTGTGGGAAGAGAACAAAGGATTTTTTTTGCAGGTGGAAATAAATTATGTATGATGGCTGTGTATGTACAAGGTATTATGAGAAATCTGTATTTTTACAGATTTTTTTTTTTATGGCATTTCTAAAAAATAAAACTTGGCTAAACATTCAGTGTTTTTTTAGGAACTGGTGACAGTTAAATAAACCAAAATCTTTTGAGAGTTCCAGATGACAAAACTTATGAAGTAAATGCCTTTTAAGCCATATATATCAGGTTTTCTTTCTTTACCTGAAAGTGTCGAGGCTTAAACAGGCTTGCAGTTCATCTCTGAAAGGGAGACGCTGACTTGTTTAAAGTCAGCTACAAAGAATATGTGAAGCTTGGTCCTGACACTTTCCCTTACAGAATAAACATTAACAAGGTTTATGGAGGTGTGTTTTTGGAAAACACATAATGCCGATATTTGGTATTTTGATAGCAGCTCCCATTCGGCAATGAGAAACTTCTTTAGGAAGTTATCTCAAAGCTCCTTTCCCAGGTAGATGTTTTCTCTGTACTGCAGAAAGGGGAAAGAGGCTGAAGAAGTGGAATTGGATTATCTGCAGTCACGCTGAGACAGGGATGAAATCTTTCTTTTGGGGTTCTGGCTCTGTGATTTAATAACGTCAGTTAAGGGTGTAATTGCTGTTATTGGAATGATATTCCCAGCTGAGCCTGTGGAAAGGCTTCTGCTAAACTCTGCTTTCCAGCATGAGTGAAGTCAGATGCCAATTCCGTTCATTATCAGGCGTTAGAGATCTGATAATGCAGCAAATCATGTCGAAGGCTGTCAGCATGCCTACGAGCTCGGGCTGTGCCCCATCCTTGGGATGCAGAGGACTAGGCAGCAGGCTAACGTAGCCAGAGGATGAGTATACACAGACAGCATTTACAAGTGAAACTCCACTTCAGAAAAAAATGAACTTAAGAGTTTTTTTTTTTCAAGTTCTGTGCATTTGAAGTTGCATTGTCACACCGTTTCAGCCGGGAAGCTCAAAGCCTGAAGTTAAGCAGCCGGGCTCCCTGGGGAAGGCGCAGGAAGAGTTACCTGCTTTAGCATGAGACGGGGAACAGCCAGGTGCAGTCAGCAGCTTAATTTAAATGAGGAGACAGGTTTAAGAATTGATGTTCATTTGAAGAACTATCCCCTAGAAAGCTTGAAGAAATCATTTTAACTGACAGGCAAGAATCAGCCTGTATTTGACAAAAGAGAGGTACCGTTGCTTTTATTACAGAAAAAAAAGAACCAGGGTAGACTCGTGCTCAGCTCCTCCTGCACATGAAGGGAAAACAGGCGGCTTTGAAGAGAATACCCTGCTGACGGGTGGGTGGCTCTTTGAGGGCAGGGTGTTACCATCCGCCTGTTATTAAAAGTTGGTTGCATGTGAGAGGAGAGAGAAGCCTTTCATATCAGAACTGCCATGGGTCAGAACCCACGGCGAAACCGTGGCTCGGCTCATGTTGAGGACCATGTCGAGGTCCTCTGCTCACCAGCCTTTGGTTTCAAAGCTCCTCGCAGTGCCAGGGTGGGGATCCAGCCAGCAGCGAGGCACAGAGGAGCACAGAATTTGTTGCAGCCATCAGAAACTTTGAATCGGTGGGCAATTAGGTGGAACTGGTAGCTGCTGTGAACTCACAGTGCTCCAAACTGGAGCACCTTGCCTTTACCACGAGGATTTGCATAAGAATGATTTTTTTTTTCCTGACCTAATCATATGGTTTTGATATTTTCTTCCTGTTTTTCAGGAACAGTATGAATTCTGCTACAGAGTGGTACAAGATTTCATCGACATATTTTCCGACTATGCTAATTTCAAATGAAAATTCCTGCCTTATTTTTTAATTTGTCTGTATAAATAGTTGTATATTATATTAATTTATTCCGTGTCATTTCGATTGACTTTTATTGTAAATATGCCTTTGTGTTTGCCCTAAAAGTTGCATTTGCTGTACAAAATTATTTCTGAAATATAAATATCTTCTAAAGCAAAGTATAATGTTCATATACAGTATATTACTATAAGATGGTAGAGAAATCTTTATTCTAAATAACATTAAATTAATTATTGAAGTTTTCTTTTTTTTTTTTTTTTTCCCACTTACAATTATTTATCAATAATGCTGTCTCCCAGTTCTTGAAACTTTATGCAGGTGATTTACATTTCATACTAAAAAAGTGAACTGTGGTATATATGGTTAAACTAAACATGTTTTGGCCATAAACCTTTCTTCACTGACGTCAACAGCAAATGAAAACAGATGTTTATCTGGGGACACACACTGCTAACCTACTCATGCTTACATGTAATTTATTTCCTGGTCTCACTGAAGGGCAAAGAGACTTCGAGGTATCAGAATATGGCCATTTTTGTGTAATAATGTACAGTATAGCTGAAAAATATAATTGCTTTTAAAGTCTGTTTTTTAGAACCTCCCAGTGGATGGCAGTTCTGTTTTGAGTCTTAATAAGATATAATCATTATAAATACAGATTTAGATTTTTGTTTTAATATAACTTTAAAAGTCCATTTATTTTGTTCTTTCCTAAATATTACACCAGCTTAAATCAATCTAGAAATACAATAATGTGAGTTTGACCACTATTTGAGAATATTTTGCATATCTGAAGAGTCTATTTTGCAGCTCCTGAACTTGTCTTCTTCAAAAGGCTCTACTCTCCTTCTTTTATTACACTCAACAAAATAATTAATAGTATTTGCTAAAATTTTGAAGAAAAAAAAAGAGTAAATTTTTAGCGCTAGCAACATTGAGCACTGTAGCTGAAAGCTCCTTTATGTTCTTACTTTCCCATGTATGTTATCAAAAAAAAAAAGATCTAAAGATCTTTATCTAAAAGGGTTATATGATTGTGTATATAGATATATTTTTAATGAAAGTACTACTGATAATATAATTGGTGAAATAAATTTTAAAAGTCTTTTATTATAGCCCAGAACAGGATGTGCTTGGGGGTTAGAAAATCCAAAAAAAAAAATCACAGGGCATCTGAATGTTGAATAATTCAAAAGTATTTCTTTTCCATTCTTTAAAATGCATATATGAATTAATGAGCACAAAGTATGTACTTCAGTTACTTAACTAATATGCAATAGTCCTGTCTTGTCCGGTTGGTTAGGTTTTTTCGATGCAAACATAAAAGCCTTATTTAAAATTAAACAACTTAAACTGATCATTTCACTGTTCTTGCACTATTTTGCCCCATGACCATTTTTCATATCTGGTAACAAGTAGAACAGTCGTACAATGCAAGGAACAAGGGAGGTGCTCATCCCTCTCCTTTCATTTCGTACTGAATGGAAAAGGCGCAGTTTAGCCATTTCTAAGCACACTGTTCTGAACACTGCCATTTACTGCTTCTTGTCTTCCCATTGATGCACTTCTGTATTTATTTGTACAGTAAATTATGCACTTAAAAATGATTGTTTAAAGACTAAACATTTGTTGTGACTTGTTAGAAGATATACTCAAAACACAGAAAGTGTTGCGGAGTAAAAGAACGCAAAGTTTACATTACTACTGCATGCTAGAATTCTATCAAATTTCAAAAAGGCATCAAATAAATTCAGTAGGAAAACCAATGCAGTGAGGTTTTCAGTATGATCATCTGCAGCACAGACAGAATCAGAGAGGTTAAATGATGATAGAAAAGAATGCAAAGAAATTTTCATTATTTTCCAAAGAAGCTTTTCTTACAGTCCCGTTAGATCCTAGGATCTTTCCAAATGTTTACTTTGCAATATAAAAATAATTTGTCTGTCAGACAGCCCATCTCCTAGGGATCTCACATAAAAGCCAACACTGAGAGTTGCCTCGTGAAGCAATCCTCCTCAGCAGGACCACAACGCAGCGTGATGTTACGGGGACCCGATGGGCAGCAGCTAAGAGCAGGCTGGAGCTAAGCTGAAACATCGAATGTTAAGTGGGTGCTCTGGTTTTAGTTGCTACCTATATTATCAATTAGGGAACAGAAAAAAATGTAACACATTTCAGAAGTCACAAACATAATGACCTTTTTTCTTTTCCTTTTTTTTTTTTTTTTTTTAATTAATCTGAGACGCTTGCTTTCCAGTTGTGTTTGGTGAATAAGCTGCTTATTGCAGCAGCCTTGTAACTGGGGAGCTGTATCTTGACATAGATATATCTGATTTTTTCTTTTAAATTTTTCCTACGTTGCATGAAATTACTTTAAAATGCCAAATAGTTGATTGGAAGTTGTACATTCTGATCGGTATGTGGCTTTGGTCACTATGTGACTTGACTGTTTTCACGTGTTAAGATGGGTTCCAGTTCACCGAAGCATTTAAGCATTTGCTTTACGACATCGCTACTCCACAAAGCATACAGCACCCTACGTTCTTTGTTCCCGAAGCAATCCCTTAAGTGCTTTGCTGAATTGGGCCTTAATGAAGAATGCATACTGTAATTACCAGTGTTTTTTAGGGTATTTTTACGTATCAGTTTTTTAAACTTTTAAAATGAGCCTGACCGCCTGTGTTCAATATTTTGAAATGTTTTCATTTCCCTAGTACCATTTTTAATGTAAAGTTATTGAAACTTTTCTGTATGACCAAACTGTATTTAATTTGTCAGATCTTTATAATATATGTATGTATTATACAGTTTCAGCTACTATTATTTTCTTTTATTACATTTATAATTTGATCTTGCTGTGTTTTTAATGCCGGTGAATGTTGCTGAATTCTTTGTATATGCAAATTGCAAGATCTAATACATTCTGATGCAAGAACAAAGCTCTATTGTTATTCTTAAACCGTATTACTTTCTTTAAACCTTTTAATTTCATTCCCGCCCTGTGTGCTCATTTCAGTTAACCATTCCAAAGGATTGAAAAGCCATTGCCTAGATAGGTAATTTTTTGGTGCTTATCACCTGTAGTTATTTGGAAGTAGTGCTGATTCACGTATAAAACATGGATAAATTCAGGGTAGCAGTTAGCAGGCCAAGTCTCCCCAAAGAGTATGAATAATTAAGGCCTGGTGATCGATACAGAGCTCCAACATGGTGAGGCCTTGTGCAGCACACGACTAGGCCCTGTGCAGCCTTCCCTTATGTAGCACTTCAACGATTTGGAGCCTGGCCCTTCAGTACGGTGACAAGGACAACCCCCAAATACTCTTGTACAGCTCCAATGGCTCCTGTCAGCTGTCACCTGTCATCAGTCAAGTGTAGGATAGGCCAAGAGGGCCTCAAGTTGTGCCAGGGGAGGTTCAGGTGGGAAACAAGGAGCCATTTCTCCTCAGGACGAGCAGCCAGGCCTTGGGACGGGTTGCCCAGGGAGGTGGTGGCGGCAGAAGAATCTCAATCATTAATCAGTAATTATTGACTACTTACTGCTTAATTTAAATAATTATTATCACAATTATTGCTCATCTGCACAATTTCTAGTATGATACGGTTCTGTCTAGCAGTATAGGAGTATCATCATTATTAAAATATTCAAGCTAAATAGTAGGGGTTATACATGCTATGAGACACGAAGAATGACTTTTCTCCTGTGTCATCATAGTGTGCTTCTGTTGTCTCTTTCTGTATTTAAGATCAGTGATAAAAGGCACCTTTCCTAACAAACCTCAAACTGTAGAAAGAACTTGGGATAATGTGATCCTCTATTCCTTCAAGTACCTAACAAACTGCTGTTCAGATACTGTATTAATAATAAAGTTTTCAAATTTGCCTCTAACATCCAGTAAAAAGAGATTTTAGGGAGGAGGTGGCGGTATAATTATGATCCAGCTAGTAGAAATGTTTCTCTCACAACAGATACCCTCTGCTCTCTACTATGTCCCATTTTAGTGACAAATCTGGAAAAAACAGAAATATCATGACTACTGAAATACAGAAATAATACAACTACACAGTGTGTAGCCTGCAATTTTTATATACATAGATTATATGTAAAACCTACTTTTGTCATTCCATTTCTCCAGCAATTAATTTTTTGACTCATCTGATGAGAATCTGCACTATTTCCTTTTTTTTTTTTTTTTTTTCTGTCCTTGAACTTGCATTTCTTTCTGCAGATTTTGCATTTTACAGCTTGGAGATGGTTATGTTTATAGAAAACGGACTTTAGAAATAACAAACTTCCATTTTAGACTACTTGCGCAATACATTTATTTCAATAGGCTATTTAAGCAATATAGACTAACCGAGCTCAAAGCCATATTTGTTCTGTATAGGGCATAAATGTCAAGTCAAAGCCAAGATTTCCTTCATACAGAAATTGCTCAGTGCCTCTGAGAATTTTTCAAGCAATTGGACTTTACTGTGAATGTTCTTCATTTTATGTATTAGGATTATTTTGTAATTTCGATATTTTAATAAGAGCTTTCTTCAAATGATTTTTACACGTTTTCTATGCTACTTCTCACAGAGTAAGAATTAGCAAATTATTAATCCAGCTAAGACTTTGTCCTGGAAGTTCTTTGCACAAATAATCCTTCCTTCCCCTCTGCCCGTTGTTCCTGTGTTTTCACGCATGGCGCTCAAACCTATTTATAACCCTTGAACAGATCTAAATTGCTACTGCATGCCAGTTGGGTGAACACCAAGAACAGCAAAACTGAACCACTTTTGAGGAGCTCGAGAAGGAATCAGCACATTGGCAGTGGCATCAGATTATGAAGCTCAAGGTGTGTGCTCAGTGGCAGTGATCTGATACCAGCCTGTAGGCCGTGCCTGTCCTGCTCGTGGTCTCTGCTCCTGGCTTCTCGGAAACACCACGAGTGCCTCAGGCCCTGTGAAGTAGATTCGTATTTTGCTTTTAAGTTATTTTGACAGAGCTCAGTGGAGTCCTGCCCCGTCCACAATAAACGAGTGTACACACGCGTTTACTTACACAAACAGCAGACATGTTTGATAGGAGCCATTTTGGAAAACCGATCCTATTTGTTCATAAACTTACACAGATTCCTCTCACATGAGAATAAGTTGTCAAAATTTGGTTCTCTGTATGAATACACGCGTCTGAAAATCTTAGGTATGGTAATGTCAGAGCAATAAACCATTTTAAGAACAGAAGTCTATTGCAAAATAGATAAATAGATACTTTTTCAGAGATTCATCATAAAATAACTTGTTTAATCACTGGGCTTTGCTTTACACAGCATCAATAGCCTGAAGTGTAGAATCTAGAACAAATGGTCTTGTATGAGGACCTTCATATGAGGAATTAAGATGTTAATTTTTCTAATTCTTTTTAATTCTTTTTAACTTTAAGTTAAAAAATGTCTAAGCTGGCAAGCACATTCAAGGACTGATTCAAACTACTATATAAAACTACTTTTCAACACATTTTGAGAGTCAATTGTCTTACTTCAACTTGTATGTGGTGGTTTGTAATCCTAGTAAATTAAATGTTGACAGATAAATATTACCCAACAGAAAATTTGAAGTAAATGTCATTTTTTCCCTCCTGTAGATATACTGTTGCAAATATCCGTGTATCCATTATTTAAGAGACCACTGCTGCTCTTGAAGATGGATTTGAGGCAAGGCACTCTCAAATTTTTTTTATTTTTTTTTTATAATTTGTGTTTTCTTGTAGGTATTGTTCTGTTGCAGAGACGTTTATCACAAAGGTTGTGAAAAGATACTGCGTGGTAAGTGCACTAATAAACCACTGTATGATCATACCAGAATATACAATTATTGGCATATTCCAGAGCAATATTTTTTTATTTTTATTTTTTTTCCTGTCAAAACAGCAGAGCCCTTGTCAACATAAAAATGCCCATACAATGATAGCGGAAAAATTGCTATTTTGCTGCCGTTTCAATTCAATGTGGGCTAATAGACACTGTAATGAATTAGGCTTTTAAAGAATTTTGGTGGTGTAAACTGTTGGTTTTTTTTTGGTAACTTCTGTTACAACCACGCTTGTGAAGACCCCCAAATGGATCTGACTTTGCTATCTATTGATTAGCAATGATACCTAGTGTTAAGAGTTCTGATTTTGCTTGAAAGTTTTATGGTTTACACCTAAATAAAAGATTATCCAGTAGCATAAAGCTGTCACGGCTGAAGGTGAGATGATAAATTTGTGTTAATATGTTAAACTAAATTAACCCCCTACCGAAACTTATGAGATAGACTTCAGAGTAATTTAATTCAAAAGAAAAAAAAAATCTAAGTTGCTTACATCTAACTTTATCATATCTAAAGTCCCCTAAAGTCATTATACCACATAAAAATAGTATTTGAGGCAAACTAGATAATTAATTATAAAAGTAATAACATCAAAAGGAGTTCTGCTTTGTGAAAGATCTGAATATTAGGATCTTTATCGCCTGAAGCACAAAAGACTGGATGACCTTGTAAAAGGCCTTTGTATTCCCCCCACCCCACCCACCCACCCACCCACCCACTCTCACACACACACACACACACACACACACGTAGAACTTTGTTAATTTGCAGTTAAGGTCACTGGATTATTTTTTTATTAAAAAAAAAAAAAAAACGAAAAAAAAAAACACCTCAGGCATCACTCAACGTGTCTAATTTCTCTTGGATTTTCACCATCCACCTTGGGTGGAAAACCATACGAGTATGATGTTGGTAGACAGCATGAATTGAGGGAGGAGGCTGTCTTTGTTGTAAATTAGTTATGGTAAAAAATAAGGTTTGCTTTTTGAAGGAGCCCAGTAACTGCAATGTTTTAGCTTCTGTGTGGTTGGTATGATGTCAAAAACACCATGCAAGTTGAAGGCCACAGCGCTCCTTTAGGCTGTTTATCCTGTGGTCAGCCTACAAGATTGCAGCCAGGTTTTAGTGCTAGTTACCAGCTTGTGTTTGGTGGCTAGGAAGTTGTGGGAGACAAATCAGAAATTAATACCCTGCATAATACACATAATAATAGAATATCCCGAGTTGGAAGGGACCCACAAGGATCATCGAGTCCAACTTGAGTCCAACTCCTGGCTCCACACAGGTCTACCCAAAAATTCAGACCATATGACTGAGCACAGTCCAAGCACTTCTTAATATTCAACAGCCTTGGTGCCATGACTGCTCCCTGGGGAGCCTGTTCCAGTGTGTGACCACTCTCTCAGTGAAGAACCTCTTCTTGATGTCCAGCCTGAACCTCTGTGTCACAGACTGACACCATTCCCTTGGGTCCTGTCACTGGTCACTAAAGAGAAGAGATCTCCCCTCCGCTCCCCATTGCAAGGAAGTTGTAGACCATGATGAGGCCTCCTCTCAGCCTCTTCTCCAGGCTGAACAGGCCCAGTGCCCTCAGCTGCTCCTCATACATCTTCCCCTCTGGGCCCTTCACCATCTTGTAGATGGTGACATTCTCTGGACACTCTCCAACAGTTTAATGTCCTTTTTGTGCTGTGGTGCCCAGAACCGCACACAGTACTCGAGGTGAGGCCGCACAGCGCAGAGCAGAGTGGGACAATCATTTCCCTCGACCGACGAGCAATGCTGAGTTTTTGAAGTATTTTTGATTTCATCCGTAAGAGTAAATTGTTCTCTCTGTCTAATTATTCAGAACTTTTAGGTGTACTTTGTTTCTTTTGTGCTTATTTTAAATATCTCAACTCTGTTTATCTCTGGCAGTAGGTAAAGGTCAGTTTGGCCTTCATTTTTTGTGAAACCACAGACTGAAAATGAGGTTTTGAGCAGCCAGGCTAACCAATGCCCAAAGAGCAGGAGAAGCATTAAGTCACCTGCATCTCCATCTGCTGCCTGGCCTACCTCTACTCCCTCATTTCTAAGAACTTTCCTGTTCTGTTTCATGGAGGGGAAGAGAGCCGTACTCTCTAATCCCTTTTATAGAAGTCCAAACCCTTTTGTGACTTAGGCCTCAGAGAGAATCAGCAGAGAGCAAATACATGGCTTGCTTTTAAACTTGGCTTTATGGAGGAGGCTGGAGAATGAAACATGAGGTAGGTGGGGCCTGTGCTTTGTAACTGCAGGCCACTGGTAAAAATGTTCAAAATGAAGAAAGAATTGAGCATAATGATGGAAGTTACGTGTCTTAATGTAGTTAACTTTTCATCTGTGCATAAATATTTTAAAGAGCATTTTAAAAATAATCTTCTTTATGTCACAAAGGGCTGAGGTGAAGTCCTTCTAGTTTAAAAAATGTTTCTGACCCGAGTCTACATTTAAAGGGTTCAAAGGCATCTTCTGCTTGGCTATTTTCAAATCAGGGTTTCTTTTCATTTTTCATACCATATTATCTCATTGATTGGAAGTCAATTTTTGCTTAAATGATAGATATCAAGTGTAGACTTGGCCAAGAATGTGGATGGCCGTGATGTTGGATGTGGTGATGACGATTTTCTCCCATATCAGCTTTCTACTTTTATGCAGTCAAGGCCTTCTAGTCAAGGCCTGAGTCATCCTGACTCCTCACCAATTTATTTTTTTTTTAAATCTTCACATACAGAGCAGCATGGGGTTTGTTTTGAGTTCTTGAAGTCTCAAATTTAGGCCTTAGTACTCAATTCCCGTCAGGGAATAAATTTTTGTACATAACGGCAGGTAACTATTTAGGTGACGACAACAGACTTAAAACGCTGATTTTTTTTTTCAACACTTTTACTGCTGCTTCCTTCCGCGCTCCCCCTACTGTTACCCCTTCGAAGCGCCCTGTTTTTATGATGAAGAAAACAAAAACAAACAATTTGAATTAGGGGAGGAGCGGTTCAGAAGCCAGACTCGGCTGTCTGAGTTAGTTTAGGGAGCTGCTGCCCAACTGGGGCCTCCCAGGCCCCCACAGCGACGGCCGTGCCCGCCCGCTGCAGGCGGGGCGGGCCGGGGCCAGCCCTGCGGCGGCCATTTGAAATCAAACGCCCTCCGCGGCCCCCATTGGCTGCGCCGCGCCACACGCCGCTCCCCTCGGGCCAATGGGGACGCTCCGCGCTCCTTTTCGAATGCGTACAGAGCGCCGCTTTGGTCTCCTTCCGCCATAGCGCCGGCCGTTACGGCTAAAAGAGTCCGTCCGCCGAGCGGCGCTGGGTAGAGCCGGGGGGCCTCGAGGCGGCTCGACCGGGGCTGGGTGTGCGGGGCCGTGTCCCACCGGGGCGGCTCCAGCAGCTCCCGGTGCCTCGGATGCCTCAGGTGCCGGTAGCGGCTCGGCGGAGGGATACGAGCGGGCGGAGGCGGCGCTGGCGCGCGCGGGAAGGGCGGGAGGGGGGCGCCGCGGGGAGCGGCGGCGGCGGCAGGAGGAGGAGGAGGGAGCCGGCACCGCGCTGAGGGGGTGAGCGCCGGGACGGGGCGAGGTGAGGGGGGACGGGGGGCTGCTGGCGTTGGGGATAAACTTTAAAACCACACGCGGTTATTGCTTGGGGAAGCGGAGTGCCGGGGAGGATGCTGAGAGCGGGCTGGGATCGCTGCTTGGTGCTGGCCTTGCGCTGCTTGTGGTGTGGGGATGATGGGTTTTAATCCCATACGCGGGTTATAAGTGTTTTTGTGTGGCTTGCTTTAAAATCAGCGCTATTTGGCGCTGCACCGTGCATAGGCAAACAAGGGTTTGCTGGTGGAGGGGCGCTGTCAGTGCTGTCACACGCTGTGTGTGTCTGTGGGAGCCCCTCGGGGGCCCGGCTCTTTCCAGGCCTTACCCCTTCGTTCCTTCATTTGCTGACGGGCCAAGGGGTGAGAAATGTCGTGGTTTGGTCAGGTTTGTGTTTAACGCAACGCTGGGGACCCTGATCCTGTGGTAATAACGGGTGCTTCAGCCTCCTCCTGGGGGAAGGTGACGAGGCAGGTTTGTTGCCCTCGCTGTGCTGCCAGCTCCCTGAGAGCCCAGGAGATGCAGTCGCTTCTGAGACCCAGCCTGCAGCGGGGTTTCTGTGAAACCACTGCTTGTGCGAGAACTGGAACTGACAGGGAGCTGCAGATAAATAGCTACAGCCGCAGTCACCGCTTCTCTAGGTTTACTCCAAAGGCAGCTTTACTTGAAAGCCAAGTCTGAGATACATCCCAGTACATGAGAGGAAAGTAACATGCCAGGACTAGGTGAGCAGGAGTGACTGCTTGCCTGAAAATAGCTTTAAATCGCTCATGGAACGAAATATTGTACGTGTTGTCCTGCCTCTTTGCAGGCTCTGATGGATAACAAGCAGCTATCGCATACGTAAAAGCGGTATTGCTAAGTTTGTGTGAGCACGTGATGACTGCTCTTACCACTTATAAGCGTTGTTTCCTCCAAACGTGTAGTGCCCGCGCTCCTGTGCACGATTTCAGCCAATGCTCGTGGTGGATAGTTCCCAGGTGCAGGGGAACACATGGAAATGGCATTTCGTTCATGTGGCACGGGCACAGGGCTCCTCTGCTGTACTTTAGGAAGTGTTTTGAATGGCATTAAAAAAGGGTTACGTTGCTTTACATATTTATGAGAATAAATCATTACTTGGATGAGTAATTTTGACATTCTCACGTAGGTAAGACTTCTTATGTTTGAAGATGCCGCTCTTCGGGAAAATAATTGTAATTAAACGGAATGGGACGGATGGAATTCACTTTCCACTCACTGCAAGTTCTTGTTTATTTGGAAGGTGAGAATGAGTTGAGTACTCGGATGCATTGAAATAATATTAATGAGAGTTCCTGCGGACAGAATCTTTTTAATATTTACTTGCAAGAAAGAAATGTTTGTATTTGTGAATGCTGTTCAAGGTAGGAAAAGTGGTATTGGACTAACATTACTTGAGCGGAACTTACTGTTTGTCATCACTTTTTGACCTTTCTGTGTTAAAAAAGTTCTTTTTTTTCCCCGAAGCTTCTGTCAAAGAGATCTGATAGAGCTATGAGATAACAAGTAATCTACATGTGACGTATGTACAATTAGCAAGTGGTGGCCAACCAGTGCAGAAGGGAAAGTGGCTTGCATTCAACTGTGATCGTACCAGTGCTTTTTTGCATTTATTTTATTTTTTTAAATTATTTTTTTGGTTCTCCAAGGCCTCAGTAATGGAATGCATGAGTTAGTATCAAGAATTGATAAACATTTTTACTTCTCTTGAACTGGGTTTGCTCAGCACTTCTCTGATTGATTGATTAATATCTTAACTAATTATCCAGTCCTGCATCAGATCCCGTAGTGCCAGTCTGTGGGAAGCACTGCAGTGTCAATAATACTCTTCTTTGGCTTCAGCAGAGCTGCCCAGGCAGATGATAATTAGTTTTAATGTCTTTTTAGGCTTGTCATGAACAGATTTTTGGTTATTTTACCTTTTTTCCAGTATGGATTCTCTGGCATTACAGAAACATAAGCTCCTGATATTTTTTTGTCACAGTTGAAAGCCTTAGGTGGTTCATTTCTTCCCGTTCATTGCCTAATGTCCTGCATTTTTTTTCAGACTTAATTGTCTTCAGGATCTCAACTCTTTTATCCAATTAAGGTGAATGAGTTCAACGCTCCCTGGTGGGTTAGGCAGGGCAAGCCTGCATTCTAACAATTTTGGCCACTAATGGTAATCTGCGGCTTCACACTGGAGCCAGTCCTATAATAATTGGCTTTACTGGCGGATGAAAGGCTGCTTCTCAGCCAGCTGTGCCATACTCAGACACTTTTTTTTTTTTTTTTTTTTTTTGATCTCTGTATTGTTAGCACTAGGACAGATTTTGGACAGAGTGTATTTTGCTGATAATGTGACTTAGAATCCAAGCTTTAGACTCCGCGTTTCTCTTTCAATCCTTCTTACTGCAGTGCTGTTTTTTTCCACCACTTTTCATCACAGAAATTAGCACCAAGTACAGCATTCCCCCCGTTTCTTACCTGGAGAACTTAGTGACTACTCTCTTGCCTTAGGTCTGTTGGCATATATTAAATGTATGTGTCCAGAGAAAAGTGGTGGAATTTGAACTGCTGATCACATTCACTTTTTTCTTTGGTGGAGAAAAGGTTTCCCTGGGGTAGCAATAACTTTCTGGCTTTTTCCTAGTGTTCCAAACTCTGTTGGTGCAATAGACATCACATTAAGTATTTCATTCAATGTATTTTCTTGTCCCTTTGTTCTTCTGTATACAGTCATACAAATTATTAGCGGAAATTTGGGATGTCAAAGCACCAAATTCTACAGCAGTGAGATTTTTTTGTCTTCTCTGCATGTCTGTAAACACAAATTATATTTTCACCTCTAGGAGAACAGAATGTGACATCCGCATCCAGTTGCCTCAGGTCTCGAAAGAACATTGTAAAATTGAAGTAAATGAAAACGAGGAGGTAAGATATGCATATTTTAATGATATTTGTATTGCATTGTTGCATCTCATCGGGCTACTGAAATTTTTGTTTTATTTCTAGGCAATCTTGACAAATTTAAGTACGGTAAATCCTACGCAGCTGAACGGTAGCTGTTTTCAGCAACCTGTACCTCTGAAGCACGGAGATGTGTTAACTATTATTGATCGTTCTTTCAGGTAAGTGCCAGTGACAAACTGTCTCTGACGGAGACAATGCCTTGATCCTAGAACATGTTCTGCAGCCAAACAGTGTGGGGAACTCTGGACAGTCTCTACCTGCCAGATGAAGATACAGGAGATAGCAGTAGATGATTGGGAAAACCTAAAACATCATTTTACCATTTTCAGAAAGATAATTTAGTTTATTTTGTATCTCTTTACAATGTCTTATAGAGCTTCTTCAGAAGGCAAGACGGCTTAAAGATTTTTTTTTATTACTTTTATATATTATATTAAGCTAAATCAATAAAGATAGAATTGTCTGGAGAGATCATTTTGATTTTGTTTCAAGGACAAACACATTTCTAGGAGAAGAGAATATTTTGATGTAGTGAAAGTATTTTAAAGCAATATGTTGGTATTGCTGGGAGTGGGACAACTCTTTCTAGGTCATTTATCTTAATCATGGGAATTTAGTCATCAGCTATTTAACCAAAAAATGCTTGTTTTTATTTTTAAAATATTTCATCCAGGTTTGAATATCCTCTCCAATCAACTCCAAGAAAAAGGCGATCCAGATCTCCAAAAGATGAAACGCGGCAGGTAAATTTGTGGTGACAGGCTTACTTATAAGTACATCGGTATCAGTATTGATAAGGATAAATTCTATTTCCCTGTTTCGTTGTGGGTTTTGTCTGTTTTTTTTTAAATGAGGAATATGTTTTCAATCGTAGGCTAGCTTTCTGTCTGAAAACGCAAATGAACTCGTATCTTTTTTAAACTCAATATATTATTTTTAGAGTTATCAGTTTCTATTAATAGATATATTACTCACCTATTAAGATTATAGGCAACCTATTGAAACTAATCCTTATCTTCTTTTGAGGAGAGGATAGGATGCAGGAAACAATGTTGGATATACTTGTACTTTTAAATGGGGATGTTTGCCCTAGAACCTGAGCATTTTTTTCCTCCAAAAGTATGTTGTTTTATGTGCTAGTAAATTGTTGGAATTTATAAATATCAAACGAAGTTTATCTTTTAATAATTTATTTGCATGTTTCTTTTTTTCATTCCCAACAATGTTTTAACCCTTCAAGGGGATATTGCTACTTAGTGAGTACTGTGGCTATTGAAGATTTTTGTACGTTATGTTTCTCTTATTTAAATAAAATTCTTCCACTAGGTCTGGTACAAAAGTGAGCTTAGAATGTGCTTGTACATGTTCATATGCTACAGCTGCTTTTAGAGCTAATAATGATAAAACAAGACTTGAGCTCTTGCTGTGTGGAGTATTGGTTAGTGTTCTTAACTGGTGAAATGCTCTATTTTAATTTGAGTGCTTTTAAACCTGTTCAGGATGCAGTGCTTACACATTTATAAATTTAGTGTTTTTCAATGTTCAGTAGAAAGCTAAATAAATATTTGTTGCTCTGCTGTAATGTTGTACAAATTTACAGGTTCTTCATGTTCAGCAGGTGGCAGAAGTGGAGTTATTACATAAGCAAACTTCAGGATCTAAAAGATCTTCAGGTTGGTACCTGTATTAGAGGGGGGTTGTGTTCATCTTCCTCCTTAATTTTATTTTAATTCTTAGCATATGGAGGAAAAACAAGGTTGAAAAGAGCAAAAGAAATATATTTAAAGATTTTTCAAACTGAGCACAGTACACATTCCTGTGTCAGTGTACTACTGCATTGTACTTAAATGCTGTGATTTACCCATGCCAGGGGAAAACACATTGTTGCCTTCTGACAAATGGGCAGTAACACTTTTTGAGAAACAGTATTGAAAGCTTTGCTGAAATCCCAAAAGATCACGTTTAAAGATCTCCTTCCTACCCCCCCATCTCCTTTTCCAAAAGTTGATCAGTGTGCTTTTTCCTTGTCTGTTAGTCTCTACATCTTTACGTGTATTTCCCGTTGCATCTAAGAGAAGTGGACGTGTCAGCATTTGTTTTAGTAGATGTTCATGCTGGTATATGGCAGTGTTGAGACTGTGGATGTGTAAATGTTCACAAGGGCTCAGCTTCTTAGAAAGCTCAGCTGGCTTAGAAAGGCAACTTCTTGGATGAACCCTACTAGTTGACTGCTCTGTGCGTGGAAAATGTGAAGTGAAGCATGTTACTTCAGGCCTCCAGCATGCGTGCGGTCACTTGCTCTGTCTCATTTGGGAGGTGCTAGCTCTGTTTTATTGTCTTGCTTTACCCTAGAGAAGCATTGGTACAGTTAAAAAAAAAAAAAAAAAAAAAAAAAAAAAAAAAAAAAAAAAACAGCACCTGGGTAAATGCAAGACAGAAAACTGACTGAATTGTGGAAAGCTGATCTCAGTGATTGTTTAGTTCTGGGTTCACAGATTTGTCTTGTGGCAGCCATGAAAGATAGGTATATAAGCCACCGAAGAAAAACAGCAGCATGAAATACAAATTGCCTTATCTGAATGTGGGATAAGGTCCAGATTGCAACTTAAAATTTATTAAACATTTCACAACTAATGTTTTTATTATGAGAGAATTGTTATTGTAAACAGCTTTGTGCACGGTCCTATATCCTGGAGCCTGGTTGCTAGTCTTGGTAGAGGAAAGGAGGGAATTCTCATCTGTATTTAAGGAACTTTACTTATGTTTCTGCTTTTTTTACATAACTTTGTTTTTGCTTTGCTTATGCTGTAGATCATTCTGAGTGCGAAGAACAAAATGCTGATGAAAATAAACAAAGTACAGAGGAAAATATGTCCAAAGCCTTACCAGTTAAGCTACAAACACCTAAATCTTCATATAAGATAAAACAATCTATTAAAAAGCAAACTGAAATGTCTCCCTTTAGTAAACTCTATGAAACACTGAAACATGAGATTAAAGTGAAAAAAACTCTGCAAGGAGGAAATGTACCTGAAAAAGCTGGAAAAGAAGGTGGTAAGGGTGCCCTGCAGGAACCAAGTGCTCAAATTACATCAAGTTGTGATCTTGTAAACCCGACTAAAGGAAAAGAAAATGGCATAAGTGAAAATAATGAAGAATATAAAATGAAACAAGAAGTAATTAGTTCAGAACTTAATCAAATCTCAGTGGTAGGAAGTGCTACCAAGAAATGTTTTACCAGAAGTCCGCAAACTTCTGTTTCAAAGGAGATGACAAAAAGTATTCGCAGGAGAAGTAACTTGCAAGATCATAAGGAAGAAAGTACGCCAGGTAAAGCTAAAGGCACTGAAGTTACAGCCAAAACACCCAAACCCAGTAAGGAGAATGACAGAAATGCAGCATGTCTGCTGCAGCCATGCTCCATAGAACGCTTGGGTTATGCGGATGAGGTGAAAATCTACAACTCTGCAATAACAGCAGAGAAAATAGCACAGACAACAAACATGACAAACGTTTCTGAAGTAGACAAACATGTTATGTCTACACCAACCCCCAGAAGGAAGAGTCCTCGATCTTGTTTCATGTCACCTACCAACGAAGCTACTGGGGTGGGTTCTGTAAATATTGGTACTCCGACAGCTCGAGGAGATGTGCTGTTGGAACTCAAGTCTTTTTCAGAAATTTCAGCTGAAATTCAAAGGGAAGATTTAGTGTGCAGAAACGATAGCCTCCAACAACTGCCTTTGGCAGAAAATAAATGCATAAAACAGAGACGAAATAGTAAACAACATACACCAAGAAAATCAGGGAAAGTAGAAGTGCTGAAAGAAATCTGTGATCAGACAAATGTAGATTCAAAAAAGAGAGATTCTGAGTCTCCTGCTTCTAATTCCAAGAGTCCCAGAAGAAATGTCAGGCAAAGTAAAGAATTTTTAAACAAAAGCATCCATTCAGAGACACCAACTTCAGGAGAGTTAACATCAGAACTGGCATCTCCTGCTAGTCAGAAATCCAGCTCTGGAAGAAAAAGGGGTAGGCCGAGGACCTCTGAACTGCGAACTGAGAAAGCACTGGAGACAAATGCAGTTGAAGAACACAACAATAAGACTGTAGACAGACAGGACAGTGGAACTCAACAAGATCTGACCACCAACGGGTGTAATCAGAAATCAGATTTGGAAGATGCCAGTGTTCTAAGACCTCGGAGATTATCATCAAAAAGGTCTTCAGGAAGTGCTAGTGTACTGGAAGGCAACGAGGCTGTTTCAGAAATGAATGTTTCTGACCTGTTGGCTGAAGAAGAATCAGGTAAATAGATTTTGCGCCTTGTTGGCACTTAATTGGAGAAAATCTCTTAGTTTTCGTGAGAATATTTCCATTTAAATATATAATTAATTGCTGACACGTTGGTTCTGTAACATTTATCATGTTTTTATATATATGACCCTAAAAATAACCAATAATTTCTATAAAATTTTCTCCAATTGAATGTAAATGAGTTACTTTCTAATATGTTTCTGACTTTAAAATGCCCAAGTAAGCATTGTTTCCTGTGCTGGTTAAAATGGTGACTTCCTGGATTCTTTGATTTGTGGAGATATATTCAATTATTGCTATTTTTTGTTTAGGTAACACAAAAACAGTATCTCAGAAGAGGAAGAGCGGTGATCTGTTACCTCAGCCTTTAGGCAAGAGAAAAAGAGTGTCTTTTGGTGGTCATCTAAGTCCAGAGCTCTTTGACAAAAGTTTGCCTCCCAACTCGCCCCTTAAACGAGGTGCGATTCCTGCAAGACTGAGCTTACCGTTTGGAGGCTCCCCACGAGCAGTGCTGAAAAAGGCTCAGGGGCTGAAGCACTTTGCAGTCCAGGTAAATAAATGCTGAGGCTAATTGAGTTGATAAGCTAAGTAGTGCGAACAGAACTTGTAAATTCAAAGACTTCTAAAAATTAAAAATGAATAATAAAGATGTATGTTAGGAAGTGGACATATTCATTGGGAATTAAAATGGTATTTTTTAATCAGTGTTTTTAAACTTTTTCCTCCAAAGGAGGATGTGCAGCTTATTGTTCGTCTACCTCTCTCTATCCAGTGGGTGTGTTTCATTTCACCACACGTTTTTGCTTGTTCTCATGTATGTTTAGGAGTATATTTGTGTGCTTGTGCTTAACAGCAGAATCTACTGGCACCAGTTAATCGTAAATAGCAGAAAACAGACGCAATCTAGAAAGAGTAGTTTGTTGCCAGACTATGCAAGCTATGGCCATGTGGCTTGGCCAGAAGTCTAAAAACATTCAGCTGCTGATTTAAACTAGTGAAAGCCTGTAGTGCACTTTATGGGAATAAGACTGTTTTGAATAAACTAGAGTAACAAAGTTAATTTGTTCAATTGGATTTGCACAGGCTATTGGAGGCTTTTGAAATTTAAAAGTTGTTGCCAATTTGCTTTCTTCTTAGAGAGTAACATCTAAGGCTTTTTCAACTGATCTGATGATATTTTATACTATTGCATTTACTTTTCAGAGATAGAAAAGAACATCTGTAGTTTAGCTTTGCACAGTAATTTTTTATTTTTTTTTTTTTTCTACCAGGAACTTTCTGTATGTTTGCAAAAAGAAAAAATGTCACCAAAAAAATTGCCAGCCCAGACACCCCCAGCTGCCTCTTCCCCTGACTGTGGAAAAGCAACACCGCAGCTTCCTACAGGCTCTCCAGCACCTTACACAAAAGGACGTTTCTCTGTTTCGCACATCACAACACCATCGCCAATTGCAGAAGAGCAGAACGGTGTTGCAAAAGATATGAATACAGGGGAGAAAAATGGTGCCCTAGAGAAAACACCTAAATCTAATCGTGTTAGCCAAGATGATGAAACCTCAGTGGCAACACCTAACAAATTAACAAGAAGTTCACGACGTAGTTCAAAGAAGACTCCCATGAAGAGGAGGAGTGGTGCTGTAGCAGTTATCAATTCAAAAAGAAGAAGCGGTGCCTCTACTGCCAACTTGCTAGGTTTGTTTCAGCAGTTAATTTTAATATGATTTCTACTGCTTTAAAAAACAGCTACAAAACTGAAGTAGTCCTATTATTAGTTTTATTCTGAGACCACCAAATGATCGATGTATATTCTGATGGTTTGGGGGATTTTTTTTTTGAATCATCTGAGAATTGCAAAATTTTATGTTCTCACACTTACACATTGCTTTAGCAATTAGATTTATAACATGGTATTTAGAACACAAATCCAGAAACTCAGAAACTGAAAAATGGTAGAATTAAGGTTCTGTTTGTTAGGTTAATTGCGGTATTGATCCTCCAAGTCCCTCAATTTGGAGTAGTACATAACTGATACAATTTCAGTTCAATAATTTTTGTTGGTGAAAACATGCATTTTACCTGTATTCAGCTTAGTTTCTTTATGCCTTTTTCCCTAGCCAGTTCACACGCTGTCAGTTGTAGACTGGACTGCCTGTAACTGTTGGGTGTATGGCAGACATGGATGATAACCATTGAGACACAAATATTTTAATTGTTGAACTTTCAAATTCAAATGTTGGTCAAAATAGTTTTGATACCATTGGAAAAATTGAGAGGGAATCTGGTTCTTTAAAATTTAATCTTTATGAAAACACTTAAAGATGAGGTGTCTTTAATTTATGAAAACAAATTATATCAATTTAACTCTTTCAAAGTCAAATTTAAAATTTCCCATCAATATCAACATTCATCTGGCAATTTATTATTCTTTGCTGTCTTCATTTTTTGTAGAATCATTTTAGAGTTGTGAATAACATGCTGTGTGCAGTGTCTGTGTGCAGTGTCTCAGTGATAGTCCTATTATATGGTGAGATAAAATCACAGGCCTTCCTGGTTAATCCTGGATATGTTTCACTTAAAAACAAAACAAAACAAAAACAAAAACAAAACAAAACATTTTTTTGCTCTTAAACCTTATATTCTGTTAAGGAAAAGTTCAGGTAAAATAAAGTGCAAGACTGAAAGGCTTATGGCAAATTTGTAATGAGGAAAATATTTCACAGAATCGCAGAATATCCCGAATTGGAAGGAACCCACAATGATCATCAAGTTTAACTCCTGGGTCCTTAAATGACCGCCCAGAAAATCAGACCACATGTCTGAGAGCACTGTCCAAATGCTTCTTGAACTCCAGCAGGGAGTGAGGACAGAATGAGGTCAGCACTACGTTCCAGAATCTGTGCTGTATGATGCTTTTTGTTGTGGAAACGGGCTGGATGCTTGGACAGTCAGTCGTTAAGATTCAGCTTGCAATTGTGTTTTCCAATTGAAAGCGTTTTCCCATAGCTCTTGAGCATAGTTTGATATTGCTGTTACCAAACATTCAGACTTCTAGTTCTGATTTCTTACTGCAGCAAATCCTTTGGAATCATAAATAGCTGTGAACTCCTGTTTACACAGCTGACAGTTAAGGTTATTGTGTCTGTTTTGCTTTGTAGTTGCGAAATCTTGGGCAGAAGTGGTAAAATTGGGTGTTGCAAGACCACAGGCAAAGGCCGTTAAAAAACATGCCCCAAAAGGAAGACCAATGAAGAAGACAACACAGTCGCCAAAGGTATTTGTTTTACTTCTTTTTAAGGTTTGGGGGTTTGCTTAACCTTGAAACAGCTTGTTGGCATTTAACTGCAGAAGCTGGAAGTTTGAGATTTTGGCAAGATGTTAAATGGGTATTGGTGTCTTTCTCACAGCGTGTAAATCTACTTGAATTTACTGAACTGTATTAATTCAAAACATCTTAAGAATATATCTAAATAACCAATTGTGTTGTGTGGATGGAGTAAGTATTTGTCCCTTGTCTACAGTTGAAGCTGTAGTGCTGTTTGAAAGAGGTTCTGTTACGGTTTAACCACTTTACGTGGTGGTGAGGTTGGTCGTTGGATGATTGTGAAGGTCTTTTCCAACCTAAAGGATTCTATGCAGGTGGAAAGGAGCAAGACTGAAGCACTCTCAGGATAATCCCTGAGCGTTTCTGAAAGCTAAGAAAACTTGTCTCAGATGCTCATTGAGCATAGTCACTCAAATCTTAAATGAATATATGAGCTGCATTTCACAACGAATCAGCCCTTTAAAGTAGCTGCAATTTAACACTTCTGTACGCCCAGCAGTCTGTATTAGCTAAACATGACCAGTAAATTTGTGGAATCTCTTGAGTGATTCTGGCTAGGTTTTAAATAAAAGGGATCTTTGTGTCCTAATTTTTATTTATTTTTTTCCTTTATAGACTCCAGAAAGAAAAATAAAAGGTCATTTTAGCACAGGTCACGCAGAGTCTCCTGCTACAATAGTTGTAGGTAGAGCGTACTCTACCACTGTTAGAATGGCTGGACAGGTCCCTAAAGTGGTGAAAAATCCAATCTTGAAACAAAACTTGAATATGGATGAGAGCTTCACAGGTACGTTGTGAGATTTTTAAAACCTGTTACTGGTTCTGCCAACTGTGCTTTTTTTTTTTTTTTTTTTTTTTTTCCAAAATAAGTGCTCATTTTTCTGAATATAATTTATAGGGCTGGCTGAGATGTTTCAAACTCCAGAAAATACGAGTGGAAAAAGATCACCTTCGAGCACTGTTCATAACAGTGATTTTACACCACCGTGCACCTCAATGGACATTTCTGAACTGCACACTCCTGAAGAATCTGGTATGGTTGTTAATGGGAAAGAAATATTAAAGTATACTTTGGGGTAGCTGTGTCTGCAACTCACTGACAGCGTGTAGCCTAATGCTAGGCAGACTTAGTGTAGAGATAAAGCATCTTGCAACCATTGATTTTTTTATTTTTTTTATCGTGTATTGGAGGATATTTTTCCAGTAGTTCCAGTTCATTTTTTGGTAGGTGTTTTTTTTATTCATTCAGTTTTATATCGAACTTGTAAATGCTGAAGTATTGTTTCAGACAAACCTTGTGTTGAAGCATGGCAATCCTTTAATCAATCGTCAGGGGATACATCTAGATTCAATGACAAAATCCTACGGCAGGGAGTGGTTATGCTGTATAATTTTGCAAAGATTCTACTTAAGAAAAATGTCAGATTAGGAAGATTTGTGTTAAGATGATACTTAGCTTTTTTTTCTGTCTTTTGCATACGACTTTGCATATCAGTCGTGTTCCTGAATAACTTAGAATTCTTTAAATTCTGTTTTACTAAGAATTTAGCAAAAGTGAGCATCTAGTGAATCACCAACAAAAATCAAGAATGAATTATCCAATATTCAGAGTAGTAATACTAATGATTTTTATCAGATTAAATAAAAAATCATCAAGGTTTTTTAGGCTTAATTTTTTTAACGTATGCTGTGCCTTGTAGGAGCTAATTGTCTTCTTGCTAATTATCAAACCAATTGCTGAAACACAGTTTTGGATTTAGCTTGTAGAAAGCTTTGGCTGATTGAATCCATTTTTTACTTAGTTATACAGCGATTGGAATGTTTGGATTTTCTGCTTAGTTTGTTTGCCAAATTAGATAAACCTACTGTTTATTTCAGGAGAGATGATGGTGTCACCATTAAATACTCCAGATGCTTCAGAGCAGAAACTGGATTGTCAAGACATTTCCTATTTGCTGAGAGAGAAGGAATCTCCAAAGTCTGTGTTTGACATAATATCCACCAAAACTCCTGAAAGAAGAAGAGCTGTGCTGGAAGAAGATCTTGATGTGGATAGCGTGTCAGTAACTGCAGAGAAACAAGCCTCTCGGGTGAAATTGGCAAGTAAAAGGAAAACTCCAGATCAGAAATTGGAGTCAGTCGAGGTTGTATCAGGCATCAAGCAGCTATTAAGAACCCCAAAGAAGAAGCCAGAACCTGCAGAGGTTCTGTCGGGCATCAAGCAGCTCATGAAGACCCCCAAGCAGAAACCAGAGCCAGCTGAGGTCCTGTCGGGCATCAAGCAGCTCATGAAGACCCCCAAACAGAAACCAGAGACTGTAGAGGTCCTTTCGGGCATCAAGCAGCTCATGGAGACTCCGAAGCAGAAACCAGAGCCAGCTGAGGTTCTGTCGGGTATCAAACAGCTCATGAAGACCCCAAAGCAGAAACCAGAGGCAGCTGAGGTCCTGTCTGGCATCAAGCAGCTCATGAAGACCCCCAAGCAGAAGCCAGAGCCTGTAGAGGCCTTGTCAGGCATCAAGCAGCTCATGAAGACCCCGAAGCAGAAGCCAGAGCCAGCTGAGGTCCTGTCGGGTATCAAGCAGCTCATGAAGACCCCCAAACAGAAACCAGAGCCAGCTGAGGTCCTGTCTGGCATCAAGCAGCTCATGAAGACCCCCAAACAGAAACCAGAGCCAGCTGAGGTCCTGTCTGGCATCAAGCAGCTCATGAAGACCCCAAAACAGAAGCCAGAGCCAGCTGAGGTCCTTTCTGGCATCAAGCAGCTCATGAAGACCCCAAAACAGAAGCCAGAGCCAGCTGAGGTCCTTTCTGGCATCAAGCAGCTCATGAAGACCCCCAAGCAGAAACCAGAGCCTGTAGAGCCTACTGATTTCCTGTCAGGCATCAAGCAGCTCACAAGGACCCCACAGCAAAAACTGGAACCTACTACAGATGAAAATGCCTTACAAAAATTGCCGGAGACTCCAGTACAAAACAAGGAGGTAGTAAAAGATGTGACAGGAGTTAATTTAATCCAGAAAAATCCAAAATTGAAACATCAGCCAGTAGAAGACATGGTTGGGGTCAGCCGTATTTTCAGAACTCCAAAGGAAAAAGTTGAACCCATAGAAAATATGTTTGGAATTAGTAGATTAGTGCAAACTCCAAGAGAGAAATATCATCCAGTTGATGACTTTGTGGGTCTGGAGAGGCTTATGGCAGAAGCCAGACAGAAAAATTCTGATTCTGAAGTGGACTATGTTGGAGTTAAGGAAATGTTTGATGCATCAGAGGAAATGAAGGTAAAATATTTTCTTTAGCTTCTGGAAAGAGTTTATTTAAGCTTGGAGCCTGTGGTTGAAGTGAACTCTTAGGCCATCTAATAAGACATGTTTTATATCATTGTATTTTCATTAAAATATCTCATGCACAAGACCTGTGGCTGACAAAATACCTTCTGGAAGAGCACCTGATGTTTATTTTAAAACAGTAAAGTTGGCAACCTGTGTTTTCCTTGGTAGCTTTGTTCAGGTGAATGGGTAAAAACTAGAAGATGCAGCTGATTACAAATTTGAAGGAGCACTTTTTTTCTAGTCATTTGTTTCTGTTATGTTTAAAGCACCCTTAAATTACTTACAAACTACAGTGGAGTTCTTTCTGTGCCTTCCTTTTCATAAGTGGGATATATGCATGTTTTTTTTGTACAGCTTCTTCATAGCTTGTAGATTAAATTCAAAACACTTTTTTTCTTTAAACATCCAAGAGCACTGAGCTTTTGCCAAAATTTTGTGTTACCATGTAGTCAGTTGATTGCTCTTCACACCCATAAGGCTTTCATTCACTGCTTGCTGAATGGACACCAATTCTACTCTGTTTGCTTGTATTAGTATGTACTTTGTTTAGAGGAACCCTATCTAAATGGCTGCTGAGGCTGCTCTGGGTTACCATTTTGACCTTACAATTCGCACCTTCATCACTCTTGTCATTTGTGTATTTTATTAGCATTGATTTTTGTTGACTCCCAGATCCATAGATTAAAATGAGTATTGCTGGTCTGTGTAGAACTACAATAAAACACTTCAAAACATTCAAATGATTTAGATTCAATAATCCTCTTTTTCTAATCTTACTAGACAATTTTCAGCCCATTTACTGAATGGTTTTTAAAACTCTACTATGTTGTCTTTCACTGTAAAAACTGCTACACTAGCTCAGATAAAAAGTATTAAGTTCAATTTTGTGCTAGTACCAAATATATGATGCAGTTAGCAAACGAAGTTGGCTTCATTTTCTCATAAAGTACTTGGCAGGACTTTTTTCAACTGTTTCACTCCTAATTTTCTATTAGTTAGTTATTTCTTGTCCTGTCAGAAACACACAAATGTATTGATTATTGCTTATTTCCTTAGGTCAGGTCAGAAAATGTTATGGATCCTAAGCAAGAAGATGCTGTAACTGCTTGTACTAATGGCAGTCATGAGTATGGTAAGTACAAATACTTTTATTTTAACTAGAGTAATAATGAATATACAGGACTGTGTGTTGTTAGTGAAGTTCCAACACGTTGTAAAAATTCCAAATCATATAGTATGGAAGGAGCAAAGCAAGCTCAGGGAATTTGAGTAGTAATCTGTAACAAACATCAGTGTTGACATTCTACTGGTGTTAAAGAAATGGTGTAGTAGTTTGATGTAATAACAGTGGCATCTCCAAACATACCAGTGTTTAAAAAAAAAAAAAAAAAGACAAAAACAAACTAACAAACAAACAAAAAAAAAACCTTGATAAGGTATCCACTTAAAATCACCTTTATTTGCAAAGACTTTCAAAATATATCTTAAAGCCTGAGTGCTACCTGTCAAATAAAACAAATAACTCTGTGTACTAAACTGGGTTTTATTCTAGGATTCTGTTCAAATCCCTATTACTTCCTCAAATTAAATATGATTCATTTGAGCAAGACCACTTTACTAGGAAAATTAAAACTCAAGAGATACTTTGATCAGGCATAGTAATGTATAACTTTTGATTGTGCTCTTTTCTATATTACAAACTTTGTAGGGGGGAATAAAACTGTTTTAGAAGACAAAGGAAATACTTCGCAAGATAAAGATTCTCAACAAAAGTTGTCAACTAGTGAAGACCACTCTACCCAGAGACTAACAAGGGGCAGATCAAGGAAGACTGTACATCCACCTTCAACAAAGCAGTGTGAAAAGGATTTAAATTCAAAAGAATTGCAAGGTCTGGAGAAAATGAGCATCCAAGAAGAGACGGGAGAGATCAGTACTTCAACTTCAGTAGCTAAAAATACAGGAAGAGGAAGGAGAACAAATCCATGCATGCAAAAAGAAATTGTTTCAAAGCATCCTGATGAGAAAACAGTTAAAACCGTTTCACTTGTGGAAAAGCAAGTTGATACTCAAAGACCGAGAAGAGGTAAAACTAAAGAACCAAAGGAGTTAAAACATCCTAGTGAGGATCCTGAGTCTCGTGAAAAAGATTCTTCAGTGCTACAAAAAGATCCTGCAAATAGGAAACAGACTTTGCAGGAGTATGACATCAGTAGCACATCTGTAACTGAAGATGATCAAAGCAGAAAGACAGAAAGTGTATCTAGTAGCAGTCAGGATGAAAATCACCAACTGCAAACAGATTTAAAAAAATCTGAAAACACATCTGACAAAGGTAGTGTAGAAGACAGAGAAGAAATTCTTCTATTGCATCAGAAGAGGTCTAGAGGAATGAAAAAAATAGAAAACGCAGAAGCACTGCTTCCACCCAAAAGAGCAAGAAGAGCTAGGAATGAACAGGTTGAACAAGCTCCTTCAGAGGAACTTCATGGGACAACAAGGAAACTTCGTAAAGACCAATCAGCAAAATTACTACAAGGTGATGAGCAGACTTCTGGGACTGCCACCACAGAAGCATCTGGAAACAGAACTGAACTTGAAGTAAAGGTAACAGAAAAAAGAGGTAAGTCTTCAAGAAATGCTAGAAAACAGCCAACAGAAGTAAAAACAGACATGTGCGGGATGGCACTTGAAAATACACAGAATGTTCAGAAAGCAAAGGAGACTTCAAATGAAACCATTACCGAAACACAATCAGCCACCAAAAATGAGAGGAAAGTATCTCTGGGAGATGAAGCGGAAAATGCTCAGGAAAATACTACAAAGGCATCTCAAAGATTAAAGTCAGAATCACCTTCTGGAGAGACAGATAAAATGCCAGTTACTGTTCTCAACTTGGAATTCAAACAAGAAGCAAACAGAACTAGAAGCAGGAGAGGGAAAAAAGACTCTTCAGAGAAAAAGGCTGATGAATTTGCCCAGGATGTAAACAGCCTAGATCTTATGCTTAAATGTAAGTCAGAAACAGAGGAATCTTCTCCCAAAGAGTCTTCAGCCTCTAGTTGTGTCAAGCAGGCACACCAAGTAATGAAAGACCAGAACAACACAGCTGACACATCAGTAACTGCTCTAAACAGTGACAGCATTGCTCATAGACATCAAAAACAGACAAGAAATGAGCAGGAAGCAAATGAACCAAAGCAACCTGAAATCCTGCAAGAGAATCAAACACAAAATAATGGAACTACACATAGAAGACTTAGAGGCAGAAAAGTTAATTTTAAACTTGAAGAAGCCAGTTCCGAAGCTCTAGGAGAAGAAAGGAATTTACCTGGGAATGAGGAAGGAATGGCTTGCAAACATGATCAACGTGAGGCTTCAGAAAATCCTTTAGAAGTAAGGAGGAGCAGAAGAAGGCAAGTTGATTCCATTCCACAAGCAGCTTGTTCTACCTTTACAAAAAAAGAAACCTTAATTAAAGATCATAGTAAAGATGAGACTTCTACAAAAGATCAAGATCCAGCTTTGGAAGCTATTCCCTCTTCAACAGAAGAAGTTCCACTGAGAGGACGAAGAAGGCGAGAGGTTGCTGTAGCATCACAAACGGTGAGTTCTCTTTCTACCAGACAAAAACGTGGGTTGCTAGAAGGTGATGATAAAAAGATGACTGTGAAAGAAGATCAAAATCCAGCATTGGGAAATAACACTTTGCAGGCAAAAGCAAATGCATCAGCAAGGGACAAAAGAAAAGAGATTGATCTAGCAGCAGAGGCAAAAAGTTCAGCTTCTCTCCAGAGAAAACGTGGCTTGTCAGAAACTGATGATAAAGAGGAGAGTACTAATGAAGAACAAAATGTGCTTTTGGAATCAGTGTCCTGTGCAAAAGCAAAGCCATTAGGAAGGGGTAGAAGGAAAGAAACTCCTCCAGTGTCACACACAACTAATTCCATTTCTCTTAGAAGAAAACGTGGTTTGCCAGCAGATGATGGTAAAGAAGAGGCTTCTAAAGATCAAAATGTTCCATTAGGTGCAGTTGTTTCAAGTCTAAAAGATCAACCGAAAAGAGGCAGAAGGAATGAAGCTGCCATCTTGTTAGAAGCCACAATTTCTACTCCTGCTAAGGGAAAACGTAACTTATCAAAAGAAAGTAGCAGAAATAATAATAATAGGAAAGCTAAAAAAATGATTTCTGAAAAACCTTCTTCCGAAGAAAAAATTGATCTTTCAAAAGGGTACTCAGGGAAAAAGTGTAGTATCACTTCACTGGCTGTTAGTTCTAGTTCGCTTCAAGGTTTGCCAGAAGATGGTAAGAATGAAACTCCCGAAGAGCAACAGGGTATACTTTTGGAAGTAACCCAATCAGGAAAAGAAAATCCATCGAAGGCAGGCAGAAGGAAAATAGTTCCTTCCAAATCTGAAGAAACTAGTTCAACCTTTCTCAGGGAAAAGCTTGTCTTGCCTGAAGACAGAGGTCAAAACGGAATCCTTAAGGAAGGTGAAGGTACAGCTCTGGAAAATAACTCATCCCAGGAAAAACATAGGCAACTGAGAAATAAGAGGAAAAATGTACAATTCAAACCAGAGGCAGCTACTTCTCTTTGTGATAATGGCAACTTGCCTGAAAACGGCAACATTTCGGAAACGCAGTGTTTGATACCCACTGGTTCTGAAGAAAGTAATCAGTCTGGAAAAGGAAAAGAGGTTACCCCTACCCAACAGACAACTTCCACTTCTCGCAGAAGAAAATGTCAGTTGCCAGCAGATGATGTACCACCCAAAAAATTAAAATCAGGTGAGGGGGAAAAAAATTGTTTTCTATTTTCTACATATAGCTAAGTTTAGAATTTTGTACACGTTGTTATTACTGTTGCCTGCCATAGTGTAATGTAAATAGAGAGTGGGTCTTTAATGTAGCAAAGAGAGGTAAGTAAAGAAGGGGCTAGGTTATCCTGTACAAACCAGATATTTCTCCAAAGCAGAATGGATTGATTGTATGGCATCTGACAGCTGTATTCCTCTTCTGCTGAGTTATTCAAATGCCCTCATGCTCTTCTGCTCTCAATCCGTAACTTGCAGGTTAAATAACAGCAGTTAACTAACTTACAGGTGGTGATGAGCATAGCATGATAATTATGTTTGTAGCACCCATTGTTTGTGCTTGTTTTCTCCTAAATACCATCTAAGCTCCTGCTTTTTTATGTCCAGTTTTTGGGTAGCTTGTACGACTCATCAGTGCTGTAATGAAGTTGGTGCTAGAAGGGCTTGGAGCTGCATTTAAGCTCAAATGACAGCAGAAGTTCCACATATCTCTCACTTTTCCCGTTTTTCAGTTTTATTTTCCCCAAGCTAATAGAGCTCTAGCTTCAGACACTTGAAATATTCCCTAAACCTGTCAGCTGGATGTGATAAAATTTTAAAGATACCACGTTGTAATAAGAAATTATCGTCAAATAAATATAATCAAATGGAAATAATCTTTACAGATACACGAGGAATTTTCTGGCAGGTTATGTGCATTAATCCTATTGTGATTTGGCCATGCTTTCGTATCATTTCTCTTCGTCTCTTTATCTGTTACATGTGCTTATCCAAATGTAACACGTACATCTACTGTGCCAGGTTCCCATCTTGGTTTATTGACTTCACACTTCTGCTAGTTTTCACTTCTTGACACTACTACGTGCGCTCCCCAAAGGACTGATCTCTTCTGGTGCTTTTCTACCGGTCTGAATAGTTTCTTTTGGGGGGAGGTCCTTTTTCCCCACATGAATTTTAGTGGTGGTGCTTGGGTCGATGCTCATCTCTTGGAGAAGCTTCACTGGTCTGTGCCATCTAGATTCTTCCATAGGTGCCCAGTGTGTTTGTTACAACTACAAGCCTGACTTTGCAGTTCTAGCTGGACAATAAAATAGTTGCTGTACATTCATTTTTGCTGTTTTTTTCTTCAGTGTTATATATGTTTTAGTTTTACATATCAGTAGAAGAATTTTTAGCTAAAATAATAGCTAATTGGTTTTGGTGCTCTCATTAATGTTAACCTACTTTCAGAAATAGCTGTATGTCCTTGGGGACCTATTTTAAAGGATATTGGATGTGCAGAAGTGTGGGTTTTGTAACTGGTTTGTTGAACTCATAGATGTAATCTTTGGAACGTAGTCATTAGGGACATCTCCCTTAAAAAACAATGTAACTGAAGATTGACTTTCTACAAAATGCTTGATTTATGATGTAAATTTACATTTAATATTTCTGTCTACGAATAGAGAATGGTGAAAACAGATCACCCAAAACAGGGAAAAGAAACAAAACTGAAGAAAAACTTGAAGGCAACGTGAAGACAACTCAGACTGCTGGAGGGACGAACAGGACAACAAGAGCAAGCACAAGAGCAAGTGCAAGAACGAGAAAATAGACTTAACAGTTGAAGAGTCAGTTTTTAGAATGATTCTGTAAATGAAATTGGAATTTTTAATGTGACTTGACTTACGCTCAGATTTTAAGTTCAGATTTTGTAAAGCGATCACTGATGATATTATCAGAGTACTTTTCTTAATGTGTTTACAGATATGACGCCGCCTGTTTTAGTAGATACATATAGTGGTTCCTAAACCATGCGATGCTTGTGCAGAATGGCAAGCAGAAAAATAAATCTTTTATGCTCGTATTTATCCCCTTTTTTATGGTAATGAATACAGTAGCCAGGAAGCCATGTTACTTTACTGCCAGTGTAATTGTAAGCTATTTTCTGCTTAAATTTTATGTGCTTAAGTCTTATTTTTTCATTAAAGTTCTGTAAATATTCTTTTAAAAACTATAGATTTATTAGTAGAACTACTATGAATGAAAATGCTATTTTTTAAAGAAAAAAAACAATCATTTTACTGAGTACAGATTTGTAAGCCATTAAATTTGTAAACAATTTGGGACTTCTGTGTTTTGTGTTCTTAGGAATAATTACGGATGTAATTACTACTGTCCTCTTACAACCATATTTAATTTTTTTTAGCCACATGCCATAATTTTTGGAAGTGTAATGTGGGTGCCTCTGAAATGCAGGCAATTCTCTTGTACACATGGCCATGCTGTGCAGTGCTTGTAAAGGGAGGTGAGCACTAGGAAGAGGAGCAGTGAGCGTATGAGGTTGTGATGTTGCCCTTTTTTCAGAGCTGCAGCTGATGTGGAGTACTGAATGTGGTTTGGAGAATATTTTCTAATGGTCAGCGTCTGATGGCCTGTGTTGGTGTGCCCACATCTCAAAGGGTGATAGCTTTCTGCTACTCTATTAAATGCAAAAAAAAAAAAAAAAAAAAAAAAATTCAGCTCAGGTATCTAACTGCATTTTTAAGACCCCAATTAAGAACCTACATTTTCATATAGTCTAGGAGAAGTAATAGATTTCTATGGAAGACCAGATAGAGTTTATGTTCCTGATGTTTTTCTTAGGGCTTCTTTTGGAGAAGATGAATGGCTCTTTGGGCAAGTTCTGCTTTGTGAAATCTGCATTTTCAAGTGTTACCATAAGAGGAGTGAGGGGTTGCTTCCACCAGCTTAGATTTCAGCCTCTGAAATGAGAGGAGCATCTTCACCCAAAATGTTTAATTGGGTCTGTGGTGCAGGATTTATGATCATCCCAAATTCCAGGTCATGTAGTTTCATGCTTCTTGTATCAGCAACAACTCAAGCAGTAGGTCTAGACTAGTAACCTTGGAGTTTTACAGAATTTTACCAATTTTACTGGATCTATATGAAGTCCTTGCATGTTGAACAACTCCAGTTTTTCCTTGCACTCATTTTCTCATTTTCTCATGTTCTATTTGTGACTCAGTCTCCTTAACTGCAACAGGGAGACTTCACAAAGCCATTTTCATGAACCTAATCCTGTATCGGCCCCTACTGGCTGCTGCTTAGAAGTATCCCTTTCGGTTGGTTTGGTTGTTTTCCAAAGAAACCTGGTGATAGCCACCAACAGATTCAGAAGAGAAACAGGACAAAGCAGCTTGGCATTTGTAACCCCTTGAAGGTGATATGCTTTGGATCGATTTGTCATTTGGCTTGGTTGCTTTCCCTATGCAATGTGGGTAGAAAGAGGAAATAACTGCAGTGCTTTAACCTCTGGAAGCTCATGATATAAGTACACTTCCAGGTCAGCTCCACAGCCTTGCTGTCTTCTGTGCTCCCATCTGTAAATTTTCTCTGTTTTTGCAGTTGTGTAAGAGAAGCAAGTGCCTCTAAGTTGCTCTCTGTCATTTCAGTCTTTAATATCATCCCATAATTATTCAAGGCAGTAATTTCTAACAAATCAAAGTTAGAAATTAAGGCAGACCCCAATTTTTATTTTTATTTTTTATTTTTTTTTCAGAGTGAGAACAGGGCTGAACTCTTGTGCTGTGAGCAAATGCTCCATTTTAATTGCATCGCACACAGCCTTAATGATAAGGGATCATACCATCTTCCCTAATTTAGCTAGTACATGTTCGATAGTGAGGCGGCCTCCATACCAGAGGAGATGTAAGCCTTGGGCAGAGGCACGGAGTTGTGCGGGTAGAGGAAGAATACTTGCCAAGCAGCTCCTTAGCTGCTTTGTTTTGCATTCGTTAGCTGCAATTAGGATATAAGAGGGCGTCTTGGCCTCTGTGCCAAGCTGTGCAGAGTGAAGAGCTCGTCAGCGAGATGAGCAAACGGGCATTTTGTTTGGGTTTGTTTGGGTTTGTTGAGTGTCACAGGTTGTGCAAACAAGACATTCACCACACAAAGCTGTGCACGTTCTGCATAAATGTTACTCTTGACTCATTGGATAAAACCTAATTAAGGCTTTCCTAACGGGGCAGTATTCTTTTTTTTGCAGACCAAGTTCTTGAAAGAAGCAGGAGGGGGAATTCTCGTCTCCTTTTCACAAACCATTTCAAAAGAACTGAGAGAACACCCTAACTAGATAGCACCACTAGCAGCAAATAAATCATCTTTCATAGCACCTGGCACACTGCGTTAGGGTATCACACATCCCACCACTTCAGCTGTGGTCAGCACAGGTCTGCTGATGAGCGGGGGCTAACGAAGCGTGCCAGAAGCCGGGCTGTGACTGCTTAACCCCACTGCCACGCGGGGCCTGAGCTCGCTCCCCATGCAGCCACTCGGGCTTATTAATTGGGGCTGCGATCCACAGGAAAGTAACTGCTCTGTGGTTGTTTTCTGTTGAGCAGCTAATGCTCAGACTAAGTAAATTGACTTGAAATATCTAATTAATAAGTAAATAATAGTCCATAAAGAGCAGCTGACTCTGTCTGCTGAGATACTACAGAAATGGGGCCTTGCTTAGCAAAAGAAGTCCTAACGGCCTTTTGGGGCAGTGCAAGAAATTCCCCACTAAAGATGATTGTTAGTTTTGTCCTTGCTTTTATTCTAATAACCAGTCTCATCCTAACTCACACTGGCAGAAAGAGTGCCACACTCTTGTTTTAAGACAGTATCTGTGACTTTCATGCAGCAGAATTGGTAATTCTACAGGTTACATTAAAGGTTTTAAACAGGATTTTAAACTCAAGTATTTGGTGTCTCTGATTTGTTTTGAAGTCTGTCTCTTCAAAACTAGTAAACTGATATACATGTATATATATATGTATATATATGTATTTTAACAAGTTTTAAAGATCAGCAGCCTATGCACATCATTTTGGGGAGCAATGGTAACAGTGGTTTGAAGTAAATTATGCATCTGTTTAACACAGTATAGGAAAAAATAACCTACTTTAGTAGTAGAATCTCAGAGAAAAGCAAAGTCCTACCAACACACCTACAAAGAGAACAATCTCCACTGAACCATACACATGCAAACGTTATAACCTTATTAAGAAATACAGCTGAACATAGGCATATTTTCTGATACTAATTAATATATATATTTTTTCTCCAGTGATTTTGTCTGATATCTCATTTTTTGTTTGCTCCTAGTTTGTGACTATGTATATGTAAAGTATGCATATAAAGTTATCAAAGTTATACACTTATATATATTTTTCAGAGCTGAGTTACCAATTTCTGAACATACTAAACACATAATTAATACTTGATATACATTTAATATCTCTGTGGCAGTGAATTAATTTATTTTCTACTTTTATATTACTATTTAGTACAAGCTAAACATAAGTAAAGAAAAAATGGTATCCATCCCTAGGCGTGTTGACCAGATCTGTACCATTACAGTAGTTCAGGGGGACAGGTGGTCAACCTTCATCTCGTGAGACTCACAGCCTCACAAGGAAAAAAGTAAGTCATAGGATTATTTTCTGTAACATAGTACGCATAAATATCTTGCAATTTGCTCTCAAGAATAGCTAGGAGTCTCAAGTTAACTCTTTTCTCAAACATTTTGATGGCAAATATGAATGTGTGGTTGTCATCCCATGTCTTGTGTCATTGGTCATCTCCTGAGTGTACACCGACACTCAGCTCAGGAATCTTCACCGACTTTGATACTGCCAAATCAATACCCTTTAGGTTATAAACTCTACAAGAAGCCAGATATTTTTGCCTAAATTGAATGCCTAGCTTGAAAGAGCCCTTCAGAGCTGCAACACAGCTGACAATAATTCCCAAACTGCCCTACTTCTATTTCATTCTGCTTCATTTAATGTGTTTCTGGTAGGCTTTTTGATTTTTTTCTGAATGACCCTCTTTTGGTTATTCCTACAAAAGGTGAAATCAGCTGGGCAGGCACAGGAATCAGGTAAAGCATTTGCAATTCCTTCTTTTCTAATGAAACTCCTTGGGAAAATGAACCCTGAAAGGTGGTGGTGTCCTTAAAGAATGCAAATTGCAATTCTTTTATTACACTAAAATATCTTCTAAAATGGTCTGAGTCTCAAGCTAAAATATTCTGAGTCTTATGCTAGGTAAATATTCAAGGGAAAAACAAGGGTACCTATGCAGAACTTCTGAAAGAAAGTGACACAAACATAATTTAAGAGAAACTCAGAAATGCTGTAATGCTCATTTTCAATATAAATTGTAAAATATCCTATGTGGAGATATTTATAACTCAATCACTATCTTGATTTATTTACCTTTGGGATGTGACTTTACAGTGTCCTTTTCTGTCCCCAGGTATGAACTATAAGTGATCATGGCAAAGACTTTATTTATTTATTTATTTATTTATTTATTTCCAAACACTGTTTGGCTTTCACTTAAAGAAATATTTCTGTATTTTTCATGAGGCATAAACTGAAAACATAAGGTGGAGAAACAGCTGATCCTTAGCATTGGAAGTGTATGTAATTTTTAATATAAAGAGGTATTAAAGTGCCAGGCAGATGTCGCCATAATGTCTTTATCTGCAGTAAAACTTTTGTCCCCCACATAATGTGCTACGTGTCCATTGAACTAGGATGTTTTGATTATGGATTTTGAAAGAATGTAATTAAGTTTCTATATATGCCTCACTGCTTTTAATGCCTTGCCCTAGAAAGTTTTTGTTTGACAATAGTGAGTAAAATAAAGTTGACTAATTCTGATTTTTTTTTTGTTTGTTTATAGTTAATGTAGCTTTCAGGGATTCATAAAAATATGCTTACAGTTACTCATGACTTTATTTGGATTCATAGTTTTCTCTGTATGTGCCTATATATTTTTATATTTATGAATATATTTTAAGGAGGAGAGAGAGATTTAGACAGTAGAACAGTAGAGAATGAGTACTAAATAATGTTGGTGAAGAGTGGTGGTGAATATCCATGGCCAGGTAAAATAAAAATAAGAAAGAATGTCATAGCTGCCTTTCTTTTCATCAGCAGACTGTTTCCTTTATACCAAACTAGGGAGATGTAGAAGAAATTGAGGTGCCTGACAGTGCATCAGACTTTTTTTTGGTTCAATATATTTGAAAATTATATTTTGAAAGGCAAAAACATATATATATTTTATCTGTCCAAAAGAAACAAGAATATTCCATAAATACCTGCAAGTATGTAAAGATAATATAATTTCCAGTAATGGTATAATATATACTCTCTAGAAAGGCTTTTAAATAAAATTTTAAATAACATTTTACATGGATACAGTAAGATAGTAAATATGCAGTCCATTTTATTATTATTTTTTATTATTCTATTTTTGTTTAAGAGCCTGGTCACACTTTATTAAAATGGCTAACTAAAATATTTGCTGTAAGGCTGAGCGTTTAGTTAACTTGGTATTCATATTTTCTAAGCAATCTTGAACCAGTACTAAAGAAGAAATAAGTATTTTAGGCTTTATTTTCAATAGAGACATCTGACTTCATAACATTTCAGCAGGAGACTTTGTCCTATTTTTCTTGGAGTGTTAGTGTGAACAGCATTTAATGACATTTTGGCTGCTGTGCTGTTGGTCATCACTGGCCTACATTGGTTCACTCTGGGCAGTGTAAACTGTAAACCTATACCAAAAACTTATCTCCACAGTTCTTAAAAACATAAGGACTTTCTACTTTCATTGCATAAATAAGGTTGAAAAAGCAACCTGATTGTCATTGAGAGTTTAAAAGTCTTCCAAAAAAAAAAAATAAAAAAAAATCCTGACATTAGATTTTAATATTTCAAACCTGTATTGTAATCAATGGTATAGTTTATATATAGATATGTCATTTACTCTTGACTTTCTCTTTCATATCCAATATCCTTTCTGTCTATTGTGAGTTCATAGCTCAAAAAAGTTTCTTGATAACAAGATCAGCTGCTTAATTACAAGAAAACCTGTATTGGTTTGAATTTTCCATCTTTTAATTTGTATCTTTCCGTGGCATTCCTCTCCTGACTTGACACTAAGGTGCAGTGCTATTTTGAGAGAACAGTGTGATTGTAGTTGTTAACCTTGATGCTGAGTTGTAAACACTATCAGGTTCGATAATTTCCCAAAGGCTGAGATCTGATGGAGCCAATTCTCAAAGATTAAAAGATATCAGGTAATTGATGATCTTTGAGGATGTTGTCTCCATAGATTCTTATTTCAGCTTCCTTTCTTGCTTCTTTAGGATATAATTTATGGTTTGTCCTCAGGGGAGGAAGAAAAACAAAAGAAAACAAACAAACAAAATAAAACTGAAACAGGTGGAACTTGCACCCTCCTTTAAAAAAAAAAAAAAAAAAAGAAAAAGAAAAAAAAGCCTTTGGGGTTACTTGCATCTCCAAAAATCAGTTAGTGAATATTCTGAGGCTTGTGACTTGCGCTTGTATGTGCATTTGAAAGGCTCAAATTTGGGGAGGCAATACACTGGAAGAAGGTGATATAGAAGTAGAAGTAGAATTTTAACTGTCAGTTATATTGGGTCATCTGATAGCTTTTTATGGTACTCAGGGTAGATACAAGTACCTTCTTATGCTTAATTTGAGCAACTATCCCTAGCAGGTAGTTGAATATCTCTGTCTAGAACTATTCCGACTTCAGAACAGCACTTTAAAACACGTTCCTGACACACATCCTTTATCACAAGTGTCCAAGCATTAGGAGAGATTTGGGCTCACTGAACTGTGATGCAGCAGTACTTTGAAAGAGAAGTTTAATCAAGTTTGAATGCTTGAACAGACACAATATTTTGTGGGATTGGTGTTGTTTTAGTGTGTACCTGAATGCTTTTCCATTGCAAGAAAACTTCTTAACAATAATGGCGCAATAAACTATTTTATTAACCATAAAGCTTGCGTGCCGTTTCTAGAAATGCATCTTTTGCCATTGAGAGTGGGAGACGAGAGAATTGCTCAGACTTGCAGCTATCTGAAGAGTATATCTAAACGTTTTTTGTTTGTTTGTTTGTTGTTTGTTTTTCTAAAAAGGGAAAAAAAAGTTAAATATTAACTTTCATATTTCATTTCCTCAGTGACAGGATCGTATTTTGGAGGAAAAGACATAGTTAAAGAAGTGCTAGTGGAATAGAAACTGGGACATTCTGCAATTAAGAGCCTTTACCAGGCTCCTGGATAGCTATGAAAGCATATAAGAAAATCTAAATGGCTACTGTATGGCTTAGAAAAGATCCCATGAACTTGTTTTTTGCTATATTCAGACAGAGTTGCATCTACCTTTTTATCAAATGTCTTCATGAATACCAGAAAAAAAATCCAGGTATCCTTGCCATTAAAATGTCAAAAAATTTGCCTAAAATCAACTAATTAGAGCTTTAAATTATATTTAAAGATTGGGCTTTTCTTAACAAGCTAAAAGCACATTTACTAAGGCAAAGTTTTAAATCCTTGGTTTTGTTTGAGAGAAATATTCTGCAAGCTAACCAACTGTGGAAGTTGTGTGAATTTTGTACTTAATATTTTGCATATGTACATAAAGCTCCAAATGACCTATTTTTAAATAAAGGGCAATAATAACACCCTGTAGGAGGGCAAGACAGATCATTTTGTCAGAAATCACATGTAAAACGAGGGCCAAATTCACTTTAATCGGACCCACTGAGAACAAGTTTCAAGTCAAAGCCTTCAACTAAATTTACAGCTACAGCCGAGACTTCTAGCAGTCTGACCTGGTAGCTGGGCCAGGTTAAAACAAATAAGCAAATGAAAAACTCATCTGTTGCTGTTCTAGTCTGTCAAATTACCAAGATAAAATCATTTTACTGCTGTGTTCTGAGGTGTATTTTAGAGTTAGTGAATTACTTCATAGCCTTCCTCTTAACTGCCTGGTTCCCATCAGCAAAGTCAGGCCCACCAATTAGCGCAGGCTAATTCTGCTCCTTTTTATATGTGTGCCTCCTTTGTTATGCTGCACATTGTTCACTAGTTGGTATATCTAATGACAATTAGGGAATGAGGCAGACACAAAGACTAATTTGATCACCCGGAGACCTGCCTCCCAAGATCCCTGTGTAGTCAGTGGAGACACAGCAGTACCTCCAGGGCACTCCAGCTGAGGTTTCAGTTCGCCTTCGCCCTCTAGAGAAGCCTCCTTCTTTCCATTAACTACAGGGAAAGACTGGCATCCCCAGGCAAGAGATGGCCCCTCTCAACCACGCTCCCATTTTAATAAGGGAAGTCAGCGACAGAGTTTGACTTTTGAGTTTCAGGGCAAAGGCTGCTCGTCCGCTGCAGTGGAAACGGGCCTGGTCCAGCTGCCTGATGGAGCTCATCCTGGCCCAGCTCCTGACCTGGCACCGTAGGCACCTTGTGCCTCCAGACTCAGCAGTTCCCTTTGGGCACACTTCTGTGTGCTCTCGGGACACTACTGGCCTCACTGGGAGGACAGAATGGGGGAGGAATGGCAGTGGGGTGAACCTTTCACGTGAATTAAAGTCATTAAGTAACGTTGAGGGGGGCGTCTATTTCACAGACCTATTCACTGCTGTAATTATAAATGTGTGCTTTTAAAGTTTCCCTTACAGTTTGGAAAAAGCAAACAAAACCCTTAGTGCCACAAGCTGCGTGGCCACTTTTATTTCCAACTTTTAAGGGTCCAAATCCTCCTGTGCTGTCCTAGGCTAGCAAAGCAGATCTCAGCTGTCCTGTACAAGGCACCGTGCTGCAGGTCAAGGTGCCTGCCTTGAAAAGGTTCAAAGTGCCCCCACAGAATGAGCTCTCTCTTTCTTAGCACTTGGCCGGTAATACAGCTGTGAAGAGAGACAGCCAGTAAGTGGATCTAATGTCTTTTCATACCTAAAATTGCCTTGTCATCTGAGTAATGAATTCTCTGGGCTTTATGATGGAAAAGATTGCAATTGAGCTTTCTTTCGGGTAGGGTAGCGGACTAATTTGCTAAACTGCTTTCACAGCCCAGGTGTGTTGAGAACGGAACCAAAATTATTAACCTTAATACAATTTTTAAACAATTATTAAGCTAATCGGATGCAAATTAAACAAAATGAACCTATAAATATATGTGTTTTTCAAATTAGTAATTGGATTTTTTGATGATCTTTGGCTTGACATTGATAAGCTGCTTCTCATAACAGTCTAATTAGGCAATATGTAAACTTTGGCATTCGGTTCTGTCCTAGTGGCTTTTTCAAATGATGTTTGTAAAATTTGCAATTTCATATTACAGATTAAAAATTAAAAACTGCAGGAGGCTAACATTAAAATGAGAATTCATTTCATGGAAAGCCCTGTAGACAAAATTCACCCTAATAGAATTGTGCATAAGGGGCTGCAAATCATGATCTATAGTTACACAGGGGAAGGCTTGTCAAAACCAGTATTGTTGGCCTGTAGTTCTATTCACAGTATTAAACCCATCAGTGAAGTCACTTTGGGGAAAATGCGAACATTATCAAAGAACAGTAAATTAGCAAGAAATTAAAGCATATACCCTTGCATTTCCAAAACAAAAGATCCCTTCATTAAAAACCTTTCATCAGTGGTTTAATATTCATAGCAGTAATTTGCATAACTAAATCAGTTTTCACTGATGAGAGACGACCAAAGTTTTTTCACTAATTTCTTTTTTGAATGAGCTCTCTAGTTTTTTGATTAAAATTTCACACCAGTAGTTGGGCAGAATTGAATACATGACTTAACCGTATTTGTGAGTATCATCCTTTAAAACGCCAAGTTAAATGTTGCTGTTGTGTAAAAAAATAGCTCGAGCTGCTTTGTTACCTTAGCAGAGCATATCCCCGCCTTGCCTCAAATCCTGGCTCGTGCTAAATTCTGAAATTCCAAGCCTGAAATATATGGTTGTGGGGTTGGTGTTTATTAGTTTGCTCCCTGCCTTTCCATGTTCTCATACCTGTACATGTACACAGAGCAATGATCAGATCTGACAGAGCCGATCTGGTAATTAAGAGAAGTCATTAGACTACACATGCTAAAAACTTTTTAATATCTCAGAAACTGATAGACTTTTCCAGGTTGATTTTTTTTTTTTTTTTAATATTTTGAAAAGACCAGTTCCCTTGTGAAAAGCAGGAAGGAAAGAGGAAATACACTTGCCTCAGGGAATGAAGACAGAAAGACTTTTTCAATGTGCAAAATACATGTATATTATGCTGTCTCAGGACCACATAGCCCTTACTAGAAATCAGTTTAAACATCAAGTTCGAGATATAATAAGAGCTAATTCTGTCTAAGTCACTGAGAGATTAAAGAGAGTAACCAGCTGTACAATATTTACATGTAGGTACTCTGGGCAATGATTTGTTAAACTGAAATCATTTAATTCATTTGAATTCTGACGTGGCATCAGTCACTCAACTGCATTGAGAACAGGTCAGTTACAGATGCAGTTTTAGCGTTTACAGTCACATAACCTGATTTCAAGTAAATTAGTTTCAAACAAATAAATGAAATAAATGTCCATGTTCAAAAAAGATAGATTGATTAGCAGCTATGAATTTTTGTCATTTTTTTTAACTGGCTGACACTGAAGCTTAAGTTAAAGCATAAAAAGATGATTAAGTGAAAATGAAGAGGTTTGTTTATTCCCTATGCAGAAGAATGGAAAACAGCTGTAGGAAGACTTAGAAAAGTCATCATTTCTCCTTTTCTCCTCCAAAAGTTTCTGTACTTTTATTAGATCTGGAAGAGTACTTTTCTAAAATGTTTAATGCACCCTGTTTGCTCTTAATTTTCTGAAGGTGTGATCTCCCAAACTATTTCTGCTTTAACCAGTAACTTTATTTCCATAACTTTTATTTTATTTTATTTTATTTTATTTTATTTTATTTTATTTTATTTTATTTTATTTTATTTTATTTTATTTTATTTTATTTTATTTTATTTTATTTTATTTTATTTTATTTTATTTTATTTTATTTTATTATTTCAAATTACTTACACAGCAGATCTCATTACAGGTGTTTCTCTACTGCCATGCTGCTTTCCGGTCATTACTAGGAAGAAGTTATCAACCTGGGGGCTGGGGGTTAAGGTTTTGGTATTTCTGTGCCACCTCTGCATCGTGCAGAGTGTGCAGTGTGCTGGCTACCAGTCCTGGCCAAAACTTCTTGCAAGTTGGAACCGCAACTTTGTTGGCCTTGCCAGGTGTTATCACACACAGGGAAGGGTTTCCTTACCTCATTCACTATCGTGGCAAAGCATGAAACCAGCGCTAGAGCTGTTGTAGATCAGATTCACTTTTGATGTCTGTCATACCCCAGTCTCCAGTTTTCTCACCTTAGCTGAAGACAAGATTATGAGAGGGCTGTGGTGGTCTGTACGGCTGGTGGAAGTCAGTTCACATAAACCTGAAGTTAACGTATAAAAACAAATTACCAAGTAGTGAGATATTTCCATACTCACTAAATGCTTTCTTTTACATCTGCATGTCATTCAGGACCTACCCAGAACCAGGTTAAATATTTCTGTTTAGATGTTCTTCTTACCAAAAAGTAACTTAACAACTTTATGGCTAAGTCTTGTTTCCCTGTGATAAGCATGAATGAAAAGTCTTTCAGTAAGTAGACATTCTGGATGTTATAACCTAGTGCTCTTCTGCATTTAAAGTAATGAATATCATTTCTATTTAGATAAAAGGATTGTACACAGGTCTAAAATCAACGTAGCAACCTGCCTCAGGAGTTGGCACTGTATAAACAAGAGGTCTTCATTTTTTTCAGAATCTCTTTTGTCTTTTTAGGATACCAACAAATAATGTTGAGACAGATACTATCAGGCTGTTCTAAATCTGTGTCCCATTTTGAAGAAAGTTTAGTCAATTCCTCAACAGACAACTTAGATTTATTTCAAGGGTCATGGGATTTATTCAGATATTTATGGTTAGTGGTGTGAATTGACTGGAGCATTTTGCTTATGTACGCTATCACTTTCTTCAGAAAATGTTATTCCTTTGTACCAAAGTGGAAACCTTTGTGTAATCCAGCATGTATCATATCATTGGTAAAAGTTACATTTTTTAAACAAACCACTCTGCTCTTGGACTGTTCAAAAGTATAGCTCTAAGCTTTGTCACTTCTGTTTCCTGGACTGTTTTTCTAATTTATTTCTAATTCAATTAACGTATTCTGTATCACTTAAAGGGCTGCAAACTTCTGACTGCTAAAGTGATAGAAACTGGATCTCAAAGAAAATGAGAATAAATGCCTCCAATTACTATTCATACCACTCTGACAATTTTGTAAACAATTTGAAGATTTTTGTGGATTTTATTCTTCCTGGAAGTAAATTTAGGGTTAGTGAAACATACCAGAGTGTCCCTAAAGGGCATTATCTCCATACCAGCAAAGATGGGTGTTTCATGGTGTGTGTATGTATATATATACAAAATATACAAATATATATTTTTGTATTCTTTGGTCATTTATTTGAATAATACATTCAATTAAAAGAACTATTTCAATGTTTTCTTTCACTCAGAAATTAGCATTAATAAACATTGTCCAAATCTGAAGGAATGAGAGGTGAACAACAATTGCTTGTTTGCATTAATCAAAACTATTTGTATGAATAGTAAAATATCCCCTTCATTACTTCAAAAGTCATGACAATAATGAACATAAAAGAATTCATGTACTATTAATTATACATATCCTTAAAAGTGCCTTAAAAAGAAGCAAGTAGAGCCCTCTAAAATAATGAGATTATAATATCTCTACAAAGATACAATTAAAACAGAAATCCCATTCTTTGGATCACCCCACATCTAGAATGCATAGCATCAGTTCATGTAGCACATTGTCCCATGTGATAACCTGGATATGTCTGCAATTGTCTAAGAGTCTTGATCTTGATGCTCCAAAAATTTCAGCTGAAGATATTAAAGTTATATTTTTAATTCTGTTTATGAAAATCTCATGAGGAAATTTCTGTGGGGGCAAATCCACTACATTGCCACACTGTGAGCTAAACACTTCACTGTGTGTCCAGTGTCCAGGGAGTGTGTTTGCCTTGTGAACTTAATTACCTTCCACTCTAAGCACAAATATCTTTTTTTCAAGCTTGCCCATTCTAATGTGAATCCTTAACAGGCTCTGCATCAGAAAAGTATAGCAAGCTTGTGCTAAACAGCCCACCAAACTCTAAACAAGTATAATAAAGTCTCTATTAAAAATAAACAACCAATTTTCCATCACCATGTTCCTTTTTAATCACGTAAAAAAAAAAGGTGAAGAACAAAAAAAAGTGCAGACAGATCTGTGTGCTTGCATAATTATACAGCTATAAGAAACTTGGATAATATAATCATGAATGCAGTTTAAAGTATATATATAATATATACATAATAATATATATAATAATAGTATAGTATATACTATAGTATATAGTATAATAATTATATAATAGTAGTATATAATAATAGTAAGCTATTATTATAGCTTACTATATAATAGTAGTAAACTACTATTATTTTGTAAGTATATAATAATAATAGCTATTAAGCTGTTATTGATTTATTACAGACTAAACTACGGATTTTATTAAAAACAGATTTAAACATAAGGTCTCCACAATTATTCTCTTTTCATAGTAATTATTTGTAAATAGTGTAGAATAACAATTTTAAAATGGAAGATGAGACATCTGGGAAGCTAACTTTACTATGTGTAAATAACTGGGTAAAATAAACTTTGTTCTAAATATTATTCTTACCTCGTTTGAGGTTTTGCTGTTATTGTAGTATCTATGGAAGTAGTGTGTCTGTAACTAGCCAAAATATTCCATACAAAACTTTTTTGTGGTTTGATTTTTTTTTTTTTTAATATAATATCATCTGGATTTCTAAAGAAATCCTAGTGGTAGCCCCTGACCCAAATGTACATCAAGTGCTGTTCCCCTATGGCCCTGGCCTATTTATTGCTTTCCTAACTACTTGAGTTCAAATAGGAGCTCAGAACAAAATTGAAAATGAGCTTGGGGTCTTTTTCTAGTCCCAATTTGTTCAATTCCAAAACCACTACCCAATTTAACACAATTGGCAGCGTCTGCTCAAGAGAGGGCAAAGGCTGGAATAACAGGGATGCAGAAGGGCAGGACTGAAGTGTACTGGCAAAACAGCATGGAAGAGCGTTTCCAGCACTGCGATGGCTGATGTAATTTCTCAGCTGTAGGAGCGTGACAATTAGCATGCAAAGCTGAAGAATGCAAGAGGGAAGTTTATTTTCTAATGCCTACTCACAACGTGTATTTGAGTGTGTAATGTACTCTGGCAGCAGGGCAACGGAATTATTACTCATGACCAAATATCAATGCATTGCTGTTTGCAAAAGGTATAGTAACGGTAGAAAACAGCTGATAAAGAAGTGGTTTTGCATGTTATCAGTACAAACAATTCTGTTTTCCCAATTCTCTAAAGTAGAATTATGAACTGTCATGTACTTAATTAATAGGTGCTTTACTATGCAGACAAAAGATTTGTGGCTGAACCAGCAAGGTTCTGGACACCTTTACTACCCAACAAAGTCAGTGACAATTGAATGCCCAGCACCTGGCACGGCTCTGGTTTGGAGCTTAACTGGTTGCCCAGAATTGAAACATTTATTTTATTTTTATACAGAGGCATGAATTCATTTGAATGGTTTACATAAACGCCTTTTGAGAATGAAAAGAAATCATGTTAAGACAGGTAAGTAAATATTTGTCTATGAGGAAAGCTGAAAATGTAAATGAGAAGTAAAAGAAATAGGTCTTGTTCTTTTCCTAGGGAAAAATCTTGAAAAGTATAACATTAGATTACTTAAACTGCTGTTCCTAGACTAATCTTTCTAGTAACCTTCATGTACCAAGACCCATCTTTTTCCTGCTTCAGGTTATTTTCTGGCGTCAGCAGTTGATTTATATTGTCTCCTGCAAGTGATTTTGTAAATAACTGACCATTAGCAGTTTAATTATTTTTGAATATACAATAAGCATACATGAAAGCTGTCCTTTTATAAACTACTCATAAAATCAAACAATTAAAATCAAAGCCCAAAGTTACAGAAGTAATAAAATCAAAGACTTAGAAGTGAAAAAACTCAAACAAGCTTTCTGATTTGTTTGAGGTATTGTTGAAGTGATACAGAAACATATGAAACATTACTTTGGAACTATTTCTTTAGATTTTATTACCGTTCTCCTGACATTTTTCCCTTAGCTTCACGTGTACTTGATGTCAAGAGACACCCATTGCCCAGCGAAGCAGATGCTGAGTCTAAGCAGAAATAGAATCAAACCTTGAATAATTTTGCTTTTGAAATACTGAGCTGATCTTATTTCATATGTGCTCTTAAGGAACACTTATTAAAAATACACATGCTTAAATGTGTGATTTATATAGATTGTATGTGAAGCTGACTTCCTCCTACAATTAATTGAGCCTATAGCTGCCTCAACTAGAAGCACTTACTCATCAGGTTAAAACAAGCAAACAGAAAACAAAACAAAACAAAACAAAACAAAAAAAAAAAAAACAAAACCAAACAACAAACAAACAAAAACCTGTCTTCTTCCCAGATGTATATTTAAAAAAGAGACTGTAATGGGAAGATGAACTTTTCAAGGATTCACTATGAACTATATGGATACAAGTATAAGAGAATTTACAATAGATTTGGCTTTAGAAAATACGGTACAATTAAATGTGTATGAGGCATTTGTTACAACACTTTTAATTTTCTTACAAATCGTAAAATGTGTTCTTCTTAGACTCTCTCACCTTTCTCTTTTGTCAAAGAAGTCCTCTGTTGTTGCAGGCATTTACAAGCTACTAATATTAAAATAGATTAAGAATTGCCAAGTATTTATAGTTCCTTTCTATTATTCTGAAATCCTTGTCTCACTGGGATCAGCCTACAAACAACAGGTACATTTTATCTCCTGCACTTTAATTTCTCTCTCATAATCTCCCATTTTATAGTAGATTTTTTTTTGGCTTTAGTCCTGTTAATTTAGCATCATGGGATAACGACTGCCAGCTGCCCCTGTCAGTCCATTAGTTCCAGCACAATTCTAACAGTTTCTTCCCATGTAATTCTGCCTTGCACATGTCACCTGTACATGTTTTCAAACAAACAAACAAACAAACAAAAATAAAACAAACAAAAAAAATTGTTCCCCATATTCAGAAAACCAGAATCATGAAGTTTCTGCATCTAGAAATAGGATTTCTGATCTTTTTGTTGAATATTTCATATGTCCTATAGATACTTTGAGCCTTATTAGTTCCATGCTATTTATGACACATTAAGTCAAGTTTGGCAATTCCAAAGTTGTATCAACTTCTGTAGAAAATTGGCTTGAATTTTGATAGAAAAGAAAGTGACAGAAATGTAAGGCAGATTTTGTTATGAACATAAATAATTAATAACAGTAATAATACCTGTGTGCCAACCCAGATTTAAAGCCATAGGATTCTTTGTAGTTTAACAGATTTCAAAATAGAAATATACCTAATTTTGGAAACCCGAGTTAGCTGACAACAAAGTTTGCTTTTCAAAAGAAAAGCAGTCAGCAATAACGATGGCCAAATTTTACTATTTGGCAGGGTTATTTTTTTTTATTATTTTTTTTATTTTTTTCTACTAAGCTTTAAAGGGCTTTTGCTCACCTTTTGGAAACTGAAAGATGCTAATTTGGTCACCAGAGGCCACCACGCAGCACATTGCAGTGGGGCAAACTCACCCCTGGGGTAACACCGTTGGCTGCAGTGAAACGAAAGCGGGCTGAATGTGGCACAGGGAGAGGTATGGTTAAAAATTAATAAGCAGCTGAGCAGATGCCAACGGCTGTAATGTTCAAACAAAATGTGTTCCCTTTTTCATATTAAGGTCTACATAGACGTACCCTTCATCAGCAATATCCAGGCTATCCAGGCTTTTTTTTTTTTTTTCAGATGGAAAATCATAACATTCCTAAATGGGGAACAGTGTTCAACTTTGAGTATTGAAGTTTTGGCTTCTTGTAACTTCTGTCCTCAAAAGTTCTCGATTTACCTTCAACAAAGAGTTTCTTTTTGCCTTTTTCCTTAATCAAATTGGGTATTCCTATATACTCTCTCAGGTTGGATGAAGGGTTTGGTGTATATTTTTTTAGAATATCCTCAAAGATATTTCTTCCCCAGAGGTTCAGCTGAGCCCAGGCCAGAAGTTTTGTACAGCTGAGGCCAGGAAACTTGTCCAAGGGGTCTGTAAAAGCCAATGGCCAAGAGGACTCTCAGGGTTTTGAGGAGAGCCGTTGCTCTTACCACTCCAGTGCAAGTGTGGGCAGGCTTGGCTACTAAAGTCCTTCAGTAAGTAACCAGGTAAGACACACTGGGAGCCCTTGTTCTTCTTCTCCAGGTGAGCAGGCATTGGTTTTTCCAACCAGACCTTCCAACCCTGAGCTGTTCCGATGGTTGCATGACCACCTATTTTTTAATAAAATTGCTTTGATATAAACTAATATATGCTTTCTTAGATGCTAGAACGCAATTTGCAATTAGTCTGTGAACGTGGTATGTGCATATATATATGTATATATATGTATATACATATATACACATATATTTTTAATTCAACCTAAAATGCTCTGCTTCCTGGGTCTCCATAACATCCCTTAGTAAGTCTTGCCTGCAGAATGGTTTCTTAATCCCCATCCTGAAAATGTTGCACAAGCAGAAACTGTGGCTCATCACTTCCTGGTACAAGTGCCAGCAGATCTGATCCTGGGAGGAGGCAAGTCCAGGACTGCTGCCAAGCACCGTTTCCCTGTCTCAAGCCTTGGCACTGCTTTATTTCTCCTTTCCTGTGCTCATCAGCTCCAGGACAACTAGAAGGCTCAGGCAGGACTCCGGCCACATCATTTTGATTACCCAGCTCCAGACACACAGTATTGATTCTAAAAGCGTCAGATTTCTCGGGCTATCAATTGATCCTGTCATTCTTTCCCAAATTCCTGTTGCAGACCTACAGACAGATGTCATACCCTGTGCTTCACTTGTAGAAACCTTAACCTAAATCTTTGCCAGAGTGAATTCAGGAGAGAGAAGGAACAGAGAGCCAAGACATAGGACATCCATGTGGTGGGGCTCCCTTCCTTAGAACTTAAGTGGTGAAGAAATTAATCATGTGGCTTAAAGGGTTATCGACTTTCTAAAGGGGTATCAATAATTCTTAATTGTTTATAATCTCTGTAGCCATCTTATCTTTTTCTGAGCTTGGTGTAGCTGTATCTAATATCTTTATATTGTATGTTGCTATATGTCATATAAATTTCTGTCTATATGTCATATATATATATATGACATATATATATATGTCATAAGCTGTATGTCATATAAATTTCTGTCTGGCTGTAAACCGTCTTTGTCTGTCACCCAGAGACTCTAGGTTCACATACAAATTTGCATTTGAGATTTGTGTATGTTGAAAGCATATTGCTAGGTAATTTTTTGATCATTGTTACAAACACAAAGTGTGCTGCCATCTCACCTCTCTTTATGCAGAGTTTTTTTGCAAAGTGTCTCAGGCCCTGCTTCCTCTGAGGTGCCCAGCAAAAGAGAGAAAGCATTGAAAAATTAGTAGTTTGTAATGTCCTAAGCCTATTCATGTCATTGTCATTACCTCTTTTATGATTATTTTTATCTCCTTTATGATATTTTGATTGCATGTAGTCTTTCCTGACCTTTGATTCAAGTGGACCCAAGCTTATCTTAATTCATTTTCACAAGCATCTCTAGCTTTCCTGAGTAACACTGGTGATGTTTGGGTGTGTACTACTTCAAGGGGCACGTAATTTGCTCATATGAATACATCAGTTTGCTTATTCTCGGCAGGTTTTTCTTTCAGGACTACTTTTGGGAAAAAGCTGAGAGCTCCACCACAAAGCCAGGCACCCTCAGAGCCTGGTTCCAAGTCTGGCTCATCCAGGTCAAAGCCTGGATGAGAAGTTCTTCAGCAGAGATGTGTTCCTTCCTCCGGGGAAGTGCCAGTTGCCTTGTCTACAGTTCAGAATAGGTCAGAGTTCAGAGAAAGAGAAAACCCAGAGCTGCAGCTGAATGGCGCTGCTAATACAGTTTCTGCTTTCTATCTTTTATCCCTGCTAAATGGAATTTCTGCTAGTGGGTTTTTATTTCGGCAACAAGGGATTGAATGATAGTTGCAGTGTCCCCTCCCTAGCGTTGCTTTTAGAAGTCAATAATGGTTGAAGACTATCAGCTACGGTCACAGTGGGTATGGGTATTCATACAGAGCCTGATCTATTTGTGTTCCTTAGGCAAAGGATCAGTTAGAAAAAGCGTAAGTTCCGTGAAAGGCATAATAACTCTGGCAAATTCGTCAGAAAGAGGTATTTTTGTTAGGGTGGGCAAGTGAAAGTATCCTTCATTTCATTTTCTTTTTTTTTATTTATTTTAAGACTTGTGCAGAGTGGAATCCTGGCAAAAAGCAGTCTTGCTCTGAGGAGGAAGAGTGTAAATAGACATCAGCTGCTGTCTTGGAAGCCAGTATGGAGATGGGGCAAGTCACTGAAGTTCTCTCATTTCCCTCTTTCAACAAAAGTTTTTCATTCACACTGTATTGCTTCTTGTTTGCTAATATTTGTAAATATTTGACCTTTGCAAGTACAAATGCATAATGAATTGTTAACCTAAATATAAATGACCCCCTTTTACATATGGTATTTATTTTTTTAAATAGATATGCAAAGCATAAATGAAGTCGTGGTGACATACGCAGTATTTTCAGGCTACAGAGTCCTTCCAGAGGATCACTGTCACTTTAAATCACTTTATTCTATACAATGGTCTTGAATATTGTCAGCTAGTGATGCAGACTATGGTCTTTATTATTAAAAAAAAAAAAAAAAAGTCACAAATTTGAAAGTGGCTGTTGTGAATAGGGACTTACTATACTCTATCAAAAATGTAATGAGTTTAACGTACCTAGTTACACAACACTCGAGTGGCTCTTCAGATTAAAGGCTGCCCAAAATACACTTTGACACAATAGACTGTAGCTGCTACAGTCCAGTCCATCACTACAATATACTACAAATTGATTCTGAGCACATATTGAGCACACATCTCCAGAGAGGTGCACTTTGGTGCTTATTCAAAAGCAGTAGCAAAAATGAAGTATTGTACTTTTTGTGTCCAGGATATAGTTTTTGATCATTTTTAAAAAATCTATGCACTACATTGCTTTAAACATTCAAAAATATTCGTCCTCAATGAAGGTGAAAATTAAATATAATTTTTAAAAATTTGTTTTAATTATTTTGTCCTCCAAAGAGCATCTCAGGAAAAATAAATAAGAACATAAATAAAATCATAGTGTTTTCACATTCACTGAAATGAGAATTAGACCAGAAAATTTCAAAGTCTTCACAACTATCCAATATCATTGCTCGGTCAGGAACTGGTCAAAGGTTCTACCTTCAGAACTAGGTACCTCTTATGGGATCTTAGCGAGGTTTCAGTTCCTATGTGTTGCATCTAAGCAGATCATGTAGTGATGGCTTAGAGAGAATGTTACTAAACTGGAGCTACGTGGCCTTGAGAACGATCTCCAAAGTGTTTTCCAGAAAAAAATGGGAGAGAAAAGCTGGGTCAAGGCTGAGATCATTTACAAGACAGGCTCACCACTGGCTATGCTTTCCTCAGCGTAATCGAAACATCTCCCCCTGGAATGTTGCTCCCATCCTTGTGTTTTGTCAGCTCCCTGTTCTTCCCCCTACACTTTGGTATCACCACTTAATGCTTTGTGTTTGTTTTGTGATTTCTTGCTCCTTAGGTCTTGAATCTTTGTGTTATATCTAGCAGGCACTAACTAACAAAACAATGTTATATAGCACTCCAGTGGTTGAAGATGGCAGAAAATAAAGCATGATCTGGAGTAAAAAGGTACTGTGAAGGGAAAAGACAAATGGAGGGGAATAGCTAAACCTGAAAAGTCCTGTCCAAGCTGCTATTTATGTGAACCTGCTAAGATCTTGTCTGATGTCTTGAAGAACACGTTAGATATCCTGAAATATAAAAAACACATTGATGTAAGGCAGGTAGAATTAAATTTTTGTGAGGAACAGAGGAGAAAAAACATGCTGTAGGGTTGTGCACAGAAATGTTGCCACATAAGAACATGTTTTATTGGTGTTGAAAATAGATAAGTCAATGTGATTGCGCTGTTCCATGTACTTTAGTGGGTTTATGTTAATTTCTACCAGATGAAGCCTGAAACTTAACTTGTTTTGGGTCTGTGGTACCTCAATGTATTAACTGTTAGATGTTGTGGCCTGCGTGTTATATAGTTTACTGATGTTTCAAGAAAATGTCGTTCAACCTCACTAGGTATTTTCCTGAGCAATCCCAGTAAAATCACATCCAAGCAATCCCATTCAAAACACTAACAGATTTTGGTGAACACTGGTTATTGTCATAGGAATAGTCTGTGACCTTGCAATTACTGGAAAGTGGTACTTCAGGATTATGCTAAAAGAAAAACTGAGTGAAAATTGGAGTGTCGAGGTTTCTATCGAAGCTGAACAAACATGGCCAGATTCCTGCGGTAATGCTTGGACACTGCTAGGGGACCGCCTAGGGGTAATCTAGGGTATCACTGCCTCTTCTCAAGTACAGCCTCTGAGCACTAAAATATGAGTGGGTTGGATAGCTGAGGAAGAAGAGGAAAAAAAAAAAAAAAAAAAGGCAACTAACTTGTCCTTCTGCTGGCATTCAGCAGTAGAATTACAGCAAACTAATTTGTAGAGCTCGACAAAACATTCACTGGAGCCAATACAGCTGCTCTCTAAATGCTCAGCCTTTCAGAGCTGAAAGAGGAAGCGGTTTGACATCTGATCTTTCATTTGCTTTTGTATAGTCCCTTATATTTACTGAGGACTATACCAAGGCCATCAACTGAGTGCCAAATATTGTCTCTAGCACAATGGCAGAAATGTGTAAGCAAAAGGAAAGATTTGGAGAGAGAGCTGGAACTTTATACATAACTAGGAATTAATTTCTTTGTGGTTAATGGATAAAATAATATGTATTTCCAGGGGCCAACCTACACTAGAAGCTGGTGCTTTTGGTCAAGATGAGTTTAATTCAAAGAAATATGAAGTCAATGGAGTGATTTTTCAGCAGGCTTTGTACCAGACCCATAAAACCCGAGTGCATGCCAGAATTGAAAGATGAAGTAAGTCTGTATTTTTCTCATGGGGAGCCTGTACTATAGCCTAGTGTTTGCTGCCGTCTTCTAAACATGCATTTATGTGCAGTGAAGCTCAAACTTTTTGTGTGTGTGTATATATTGTATATATACAATTAGAAGTAAAATCCTTAGAACATTAGGAACAATGTATGTTTTGTTGAACATATACTATTACACATCATCTGTTTTTCAGCTACCCATGAACCTCATAACATTCCACTGATGGAAAGCCTTTGCCAGAAGAAAAAAATTAGCATTTGTTCATTTGTTAGTGAGGCTGCTTGTAAAGATTCCTCCAGAAAGTCACTTTGGCTCCAATGTCTGACTTGTGAGTTTTGCTGTATTAAACCAAACCTTCATTGTCAATAGAGGTGAAGGCTTTCATAAACCTCTGCACAAACATGGATGCCCAGAAAAACTGGAAAATGTTGACATTTTCCATCACGCCAGGTGAGCATCAAATTTGATTTGGGCAAAGGCAGAGTCTTTGCAGTCAATGTGATGTAAAATAAGGCCGCGCAGCCTCCAATTTAAACATCTACTGTTTTAGAGACAATTGGCATTTAAAAGCACCTGAAGTGGAGTCTGAAGTGGAGTGTGGAGTCTGCAGAGACTCCACACTACCTGAAGATCACAGGGCAGCTGGTGTGGCCATGAACTGCTGCACACAGATTAGGTAGCTGTGCAAGGACTGTTGCCTGCATAGCCCAGTGGTTTGGTCTGCATATGAAAGCAAATCTTATTTCAGACTCTTACAGTGCATAATGCAGGAATAAGACCTGTAGACAAACTTTGTTATCGCAAAATATGGCACAGGTGGTGAAAAAAATATTCAGAAAATAGCAAAACCTGAGCAGATCTGGGACATTAAAGATATGGAATAAAAGTGGTAGCTAGCTTCAAACAATAAATTCCTGCTGTGAAGCTGTCATCATTGTTCTTCTGCATGGCTGTGAAATTTGGACAATTACAGTCAGTATCTTATGCTGTGTGGTTGTTTCCATACGTACTGTCTTCATGCCCTGTTATAAAGTGAGATCTTGGTAATATATCCTGATAAACAAGGCAAGAACAGCAATGTGTTAAGGCATTGCCAACAAGTCGGCACCAAAGCTATGTTCTTCAGCTCTATTGTTCCTAAACATCTGGTTTATGTGTCAAGAGACCACCAGCAGTTATTCGTCATAGCTAGTTAAAACACACTGGATGACTGGGGAGAACTGAAATGTTACAAAGGCAAGAGCAGTGTTCAGCATCACTCGTGTGGTAGTACTTCCATAGCATGGGAGACTGAGGAAAAAGTCTCCAACGGGGCAAAAAGATATGCCCCAAGCCCCTGCTGTCCTGTGCAAAAAGCTGGTACTGGAGATGTTCAACAAAAAAAACACTTGAGGAAAACAATTGCAAGAAATACAGCAAGCTATTATAATGTGTGGCTGTTGGCCTGTGACAAGAAAAGAATCATTTCTCAAATAATTCTTTTTTTTCATCATTCTGCATTTATTTCAAATGTTACAAAATGTTGTTAATAGAAACAGACTGTTTATTTCAGGTAAATTGACAAGCAGGTGACTATATTAATAATGCTGAATAAATGAATGCCTAGGCTGCATTTCTCTAAAGCTTCCTGTTTCCCTGGGTGTGAGATTTTTTTCAGACACAAAGGCAGCAGATAATTTGAGCTGTTTCTGAGTAACTGCCCATCTACTCTTTGCACTTTTTTGGCTACTGCAATGAAAACTTGAAATTTTACGAGTGATGATGTCCTTTTCTGTGTACATGATGATTAATCCCTATGGTGTTCCTATGTTATTTAGCAAAAGTTTGTCTTAATCTGGCAAAAACAAAAATAAATATTAAAAAAAAAAAAAAAAAAGAAAAGAAAAGAGAGAGAGAAGAAGAAGAAGAGATCAGAAGATTTTAGAAGAACTTTTCCTCAGAAGTTTCTGGCCACAGACTGGCCATTTTTTACAACTGTAAACAAAGTTACTTAGTTTACATAGAATTTTCCTTTTGATTCTGGTTAAAGAGAAAACGAAGAATGAACACTGAAACTTCCAGAGCTGTTTAGTTTATATTTCTGAAACTTTGGTTCCCTGTGACCAACCTCTCTTGAGTACCCAGGAAATCTCTTTATCTTAATTTAGCAATATGTGCATTTAAAGATTGCATAATTTCTGCATACTTAATACCTGGTTAACTCCTTGGCTAAGCACATTTCCATCAAGCAAAATTTGTGGTTGTGCTGGTCTGATTAACTAACCAGCACTCTCTTTTTGTGTTGTTTAATCTTCATCTATTACCTAGGGGATGTCTTAGTATAAAATTCAGTTCAGCAGGGTTTACTACAATAAGATTTTAGCAAAGTTTAGCATGATATTGTTTTGCCTTTTAAATCTTCTTTCTTTATTCTTTACTTAACCATTACAAATGAAATTATTTGGACACAACCATTTCTCAGGGAGGAGAGCATCAGCCCACTGACATGCGAGATGCTGTCCAACAACCATCCATAAAGGAATTTAATATCAGGACAGTTATACAAATCCCTTACTTCTACAAAAACCACCATGTGCTTCCTAATGTCTACAGAGCAGAAAAGGTTTTAATTTATATGCTATTCTCTGAAAAATGTACTGAGTTCACTGTATGTAATGTGGTATATCCAGTTGGAGATAAAGACTGATCTTGCCTTGTGAAAGATTGCAGCTGTGGATAAGTACGGATAAATACTTGAAAGCAGATGTTCAGAGTACTTTCCATCCCTTACAGCAAAGCCAAAGAACTTACTTGGAACAGTGCGTACCTTCATTCTTATTTTTATAAAACATGCTTCCGCATCAACAAAACTATTTCTGCTAAGCTGTATTCTGAGGATGAGGAATAAGCCTTTACTTCTCTTACAGGCTGAAAGAGTTTACCTGCCTCTTCCATGTTTGCATATTAGAGAACAGAGTACGAGAAAGTTGTTCTCTTTTTACTAATGAGAAGTGCAGATTATTTTATCCATTCTTTAGGTGGCAAAGCTTGGGCACAGGGAGGTATGCTCCAGTTCAGTAAATTTGATTTTGCCTGAGAACTTTCATTCTGATCTTGATTCTGGTATTGAATTATCTGAATCACCAAACAAATTCTGGCTTCCTTCTGTCATACAAAGGGAGCTTCATTCTGCCAAAATCTCAATTTTTCTCGGCAGCCTGGTTTTGGCATCAATAAACTGGGTGGTAATGCTTCTCCTTCCTCCAGTTGTTATTTGAAAGGCCTGCGTATTTGCATATTTTAACATAAGCTACAATTAAAGAAAATTTCTGAATAACAAGTGATCGCAACTTTGATCTAAAAAAAATCCTAGCTGAAAAATCCAATTATACAAATGAGCTTTCTAAATTTTCTGAGAGTTGTAGTTCCCAATGTGCAAACATTTTTTTCTTCAAACTTCATTTTTTCCTCACAGACACTAATACCTTGGAAATGGTCAAAAATGATCTGTCAATGAACTGCAAGTGAACATTGCTGGATTGCAGGACTAAAGAAAACTTTTCCCTAAACATTTACAGAAAGCAAAACAGGTTCTGTTGACTCTTTCAACAACAAACTGTTTGCCTCTGGGCGGAGAGCAAACATGGAAAATTTCAGCCCCACAGGGATTTGAGAAAATTAAGAGCACCTGAGTTAGGAGGGCTGTAATCAGTTGTGCTTTAGCTTGAGTTTGCTGTTGCTGTAATCTCTTCCTAGTACCAGATATTCCTGCTAAAATGTAAAGACTCTAGTATGCTTTGTCATTGAAAATAAAATTGGGTGTGAAGCCAACACAAAAAAAAAGTAGATAAAACCATAAAAACAGCTTTCCACCTGGTGTCAGGTTTGGCATTTAATCTCACTGCTGTGCAACAGGTGAGGGATGGGGGCCTTGAGGCTCATGGAGACAGAGATGGGCATTGCTCTCTCCCATCATTTGTTTGTATGACAAATGTGTCAATAATGTGGAAAATGTTATTTATTATTTAAAGCTGCAGCAAGCTGTTTGACAGAGATTCAAACTCTTCTGAATGAGTCTCTCTAGGTTTGCAAAGTCACTGCCATTTGCCTTTTAGGCTTGGGTGAAATGCAATTTTGAGAAGTGCCAGTATTTGTCTATGTGATTCACAGTGGGACCGGGATGAGAGACAGAAACAGTGTCTGTCTCTGTGAAAACAAAAACAAAAAAACAGGCATCTGGTATTTTTCCCAACCTCTTGCAATGTTCACATTAGAACAAGTGCTACTTAGCCCATTTCTAGATAGAATTATGAATCATGGTCCTCTGGGTATGTTGGCTTGTACACCTATGAAATTTGGATTTGTGCAGACTTGAAAAGAAGCTTGCTTGTAATACTTTTTTTTTTTTTTTTTTTCTTTCCTAAAGTCTAAAGTGAAGGTCTTGCCTGCACGTAAAAACTGCAGTGTTATAAATAATTTGTTCTTTCCTGTTCAAGAGAGTAAAAATTGAAATGTTTGCTTTCAACCTATTTTGTTTTCTGTTGACTTAATTTGATTGCTGTCCAGATAAAAATATTAGCTAATATATTTCAACATGTTTACTTAGAATATGTGTGACATCAGCTTGCTCTTGCCATCTTAGGAAATGTCAGGGTGATGTCATGGAGTCACTTTTCATCTTTAATTCATTTAAAATAAAGTGACTCCTCTGTAGGTTGTTACACCAAACGTAACATCCATGAAGCTGTACAGCTGAATTCATTTTGTATGAGCTTAAAAGTATTTCAAGTTTCATTGCAATAGTAGAAATACTGATCTGTTATCTAATGGATGGCAGAAATAATGTAGAAGTTAAAACAGGGTCTTCTAGATTTTTATCACTGAGTGCTTTATAATTTTAATGTATATTTGCTGTCTAACCTCTTTTTCTCAGTCTTGACATTCATGAAAACAGCCCTTGACTGATTCATGGAAGAGTATAAATTACCAGTTTAATGCCTCTGCATATTTTCTGCACTTAAGCTAACAGTAGGGGAATTTGCATAGATGACCTCAGTGTCTTAAAACTTGAGGTAAATATAAAATTATGAAAATTATCTGAACCCTTTACAGAAAAGCCAAATAAGTACTGGGCAGTATGCTTAGCATTCCTCCATTTGTCCAATTCTTAATTACCAGATAGTAGATTAAGGTCTTCTTTAGCTGAAATAACACTAATATTGGCTGTTTCAGACTGCTAAGAGTGATATCTAGATACAATCAAAACCTACACTAAATTCATGCCAAATGATCATGTTTATGTATTTATGAATTCACAGATTGCAAAAGACTTCCACCCTATATTGCAAAGAAGCTTCAGAGAATTAAAAATGACACTTAGCTTTACTTTGGCCACCTATCTACCATACTCTGAGGCACACTTCAGCCCTAGGCCCAGGGCTGAAAACCCAACACATGCTTGGATTAAATATGCCTAATTTCATGGACTACAAGGAAATCAGTGACAGTTTGTTCCAAGTTGATTATTTTTCCTTTATTTTTCCTGTACTGCAGCTGTTACTCTCTTCAGCCATAGCCAAAATATTAGTAAAAATTCTATGAAGTAAGGAGTTCCTCGTCTAAAAATCAGATTTTGCTGTGTGTGCATTTTGCTGTCATCCATCAGGCACTAAGGGTGAATTAGCCGTCCTGTGTGCAAGAACATCACTGGTCTTGGGCCTCCTTTTGGGTAAAGCAAAAGGAAGTTCCTCGGTTAAACTCAAGGCTGGAGTTTCTGAGCTTGTGGTTAGGACGTGTCTCTGCAGGCCTAGGTCTCAGCCCATGTGCAGCTCAGCCCAGGGGCTCCCAAAAGTTTGTGCTGTTGGGATCTGAAGAGCCCATGATCCCAGGAGGTTTGCTGAAACCCTTCAGGTGGCCAGGGCTTGTTGCTCTCTTGTTTCTGACTGGGACCTTTCTCCTTGTCACATTTGCAATTAAATTCTGCCTCAGTAGGCAGCTCATGCCTGCTTGTTGCTTGCTTGCCTGCATATCTGCAAATGTCGATCACTTCAAAACAGGCCTAACAAAATTATCAGAAAACCCTTAACAGGCCAAGATGCGTCTACTTTAAGTGCTCTGAATAACTGTGCTAGCAACTGATCTGCCACCTTCCATTACTTTCCTATTGTACCTATTTCCTATTGTAAAGTCCACTTTGAAAAGTATGCTGTAGAAATGGCAGTCTGATACGAGTCTCTAAATATTTACGCTGAGGCTTTTTTCTTAATTTGCAGTGGGTGCAATCAGTTTTTCGGAGACGTTAGTCAGACTTTCTGACAGCGACCACATGGGCACACTTCCATTGCTGGCAAAGAAGGCAACGTCCCATTTGTTCAGGGAAAGAAGACTTTTGCTGGATGCCATAGGATGCCTAAAGGCATGGTGTGAAAAGCAAGTTCTCAGGAGGACGTGAGAAGAGTTCTTAGTTAATTTTGTTATCCAAGGTTAATTGGAGGAGTGACTTCTTGAGCTTCACTTGCAATAATTGCGTAAGAGAAAACTGGAGAAACATCTGCACGCCTTTGCAAAGACCTCCTGGCCCTCCTGCCTTGTGAAGGAAGGCCACACCGTGTGAGGATGACAGGCTGTGTGAGGAGGACAGGCTGTGTGAGGAGGAGAAACCATGCCAGGCCCCAGCACTGGGCCCTGTCTGCACGGACACGGAGATGGCATGTGGCCCAGGGATGCTGCTGGCTTGGAGGTACCTCCGGAGAGGTATTATGAGTGTTCCCTTCTCTCCTTATTTACTCCATATGCTCTGTCCTATTCAGACAAGTATTTTGACAAATTCTTGCTTTGAATTCACTGCTTGAGTACCTCAAAGCCGGGCCTCTCTACTCATGTGAAAGGCAAGAGGAGCTTACTCTGCAGCCCAGCCTTTATGTTTACATATCGATTAGCCAAACTCATGACAAAATTGAAGAAAGTAATTTTTGTTTTCCCCCAAGGAAAATTCACAATCTTTTTTTTTTTTTCCTTTTTCTTTATTATTATTATTATTGTTATTGTTATTATTATTATTATTATTATTATTATTATTATTTTCCCTGAAAGATCGCATTTGAGTTCTCACATCCTTTTATTTTACTAGTGACCATCTGGTACTTTGTAGATAACTTTCCTGGTGCTGGATATTGACTTCTGTAATGATTCCCATGCAACCTGGCTCTAATTACTTGAATTTTGTTGTTGTTTTTAAAGTAGATTAGACTCTTTTTTCATGTTGGCTCAGATCCCTTGCTTTTCCCTCCACAATGAAATGAGAACATGACTAAATGTAAAAAGGGGATTTTCATAAAAAAGAAATAAAATGACACCAAAATGCTCTTCAAGAAAAAATAACATGTGCCTTGGAGACTGTGATTTTACTTGCTAGGCTGAGCAGGCATTTAATGTGCTTCAGTAGGAACTATAACTCTGTAGATGTCTCAACTCACCTGAGGAGTGAGTGACACAGGGTACATGGGACTGGACCACATCAGAGAGGTGCATCCATGGGGCATGATTTGTTTGCTCCTGGGCTTTGCCAGCCATGCTGAGGCTGGGGAGAAGTCTGCAGCCTTCTCTAAGCATCTCTGCAGACTTGCCTGGAGCCAGGGAGCAGTGGGGACCACCAACACTGAGAGCAAGGTAACAGCCTGCTCAGTTCTGAGCACTTTGCTGCCATTGCCCTGCCTCCCTGCCTGCAGGTTGTGGGTATAACCATGGGGCTTTGGTAGCCTCATCAGGTGTGGGAGCAGCCACCCGGGACTTGTGTTTCATGCTAGTGGGGAAACGAGCATGAGCATGCCTTGAAAAACACTTATTTTTGTGGAAACGTCCCACTGCATCCTATTAAAATATTTATACTGCACATTTCTGTTTCATCATTCCTACATCAATATTGAAGTTTAATGTCAATATTAGTATGAAGTGTCTGTAAGGGTTTGGAAAATAAGAATCGGAAAGATCAAATATTTTATTTATGCTCAGTAAATTTTTAAAGTCTCCCTTGTGTTTTGATTGAAAATGCATATTACTGAACAATTTAGTTTCAAAAGTCTTTCTCTGATGTAAGATTTATTAGGAATCTGCGAAGGTCTGATTGAAACATGTGAAAAGTCAACGCTAACCTTACCTGCACCCCAAGCAATGCTATTTAAAGGTCTCTGATGTTCTGGGGTTCCTCTGTTAAAAGAAACAATAACCTCTGTGTGCAGTGGGTATTGCTCGTCTGTTGCCCCAGGAGCCCGTATGGTGGCCCTGCGTCTCGAGACGCTCCAGGTTTCCTGCTTTCTGCAGGGAATGTCATTTGCTTCCGCTCTTACAAATGCAGGGCAAAACCACGCCAATAACACGGGGGCAGATGGTGGCAGATGACTTGCAGATGTGGTTGCAAAGGTCACCGCAAGACAAGCTCCATCCAGAGGACCTGGCGCAGCAGATTCCTGCTGCAGAGTTATTTGGCTGTAGTGCACTTCTGGAGCACCTACAGCTGCATGCAGTAATACCACAGCAGAGTTTCGAAATGTTTTCAGGCAGACTTCAGCTCCCTGGGAAATTATTTTAATTATGATGATGCACATATATGGAAGTGAACGTTGATGTTTTTTAAGGCTAATAATGGGCAATTAATAATTTCCAGGTTTTTATTTGTAAGGCAGCATTATTCCTGCCTTCCATTCAAAATAAAATGCTGTAAGTAAAAATAATACAGTTAATAAATAATTAAAAATAAAAGGAAATAAACCCCCCTTTAGAGACATTTTTTTTTTTTGATTCTTAGTAATCTTTTTCAATTTACTGGCAAATACAAGTGTGCCTTAATTACTAATTAATGTCAGATAGCATTCCCTTCACCTCCAGATGAAGGCTGCAGCACAAATTATAGAAGGCTTTCTATCTTTGGTGATTACCTTTTAAATAAATAGTCTTTAAAATATTGCAATGATTTCTGTAAAATCCTTATACTTGGCAGATTATAATATATTAAAAAAAAAAATCTGAGTATTTAGAATTTCTGAGTATTGTATTTATTTCTTCTTGAAACTGTAGTTAATGGTAGCATTTTGTTACTGAAGGTTGAATTATAGTTTCTTGTGGTTAGTCCCTGCTTTTCTTTCCTGCTTCCATATTTAATTTAATACATTCAGAAACTGTGCCAAATTCTGGTAAAACCTGTGCATGTTCTGCTAATGCTTTAATTGTGGATCTGACTGTGACTGCTGCATTACTATTTCTTGCTGAAAATTTGAAAATGTTTATTATAGTTTTATACATGCATAAATATACATATATAGACAGAGATGCATAAGTATTTATATTTGTGAGCCTGTGCATATATAAATATAATTATCTAAATATACATAAGCCTTTTCTTTTCTTGAAAACTGTTCAGTCTGACTGAATGTGGCCAGCTAAGAAGACATTTGAAGTTTTTGCTTAATTCAGCAGTATCTGGCTGAGGATCCTGTTCTTAATTGAAAGCTAAAGGATAAGTCTCTTCATTGCAGAGAAAAAATTATGATTCAGGGTGTGTTGAAGAGCCAGGGTCAGCTGTACAGTTGTCCATGAGACCCTGTATTAAATTGAAGACCAGTCAAAAAGCATCTGTCTCTCGGGATGAGGGCTTATGCGGTGGTTTGTGTCTTGGTCTGGGGATGCTCCCGAGGTCTGGTTTGAACAGGACCAAACATATTGTCATCAGTAAATAAATAAGCTAATAATAGAGTAATTCTTGGCAGACAGACAAGCACTTCTGGTTCTTACTGTCCAGTCCCACTTGACAGTGCCACATCAGTGGGCTTTGCAGTCACATACGGCCTTTCCATAACTGTGTCCACATCACTTACTTTTCATCACAGACAGCTCTAACTAGTAAAAAACAATTCAGTCAGTGTAATTGTCACCACTTCATCATGATAGGCTTTAAAGATTGACTTCAACAACCTTTATTTTTATTTTTAACTTTGTAATATTTATTTGGCATAGAAAGCATCACTTTCCTTTCCTTTGCTCAGATACCTTTGGAGCATACTTACAGGCTTTAAACATATCACTTGTGCTCTTTTCTGCCAAGGTTGTTTATTGGCAAATAGAGAAACAGTTTGCGATTAATCAAACTGTTCATTATAGCCATTTATTGTACTTGGGAGCACCACATAGGTATTTATTGGAGATGGTGGCGACATTTCATGATCAAGATCCCTGTCCGAGGGTTGGAGTATAATTATACAACTGCTGTCATTTGCATATTGCCAGGATGCTGCCAGTAAATATTAATGGATTACTTTTTATTCATTTAGCTGGTGTTTTTGAAAGATGCCTAAAAACAAAAAGATCATATCTGTATGTTGTTTTTTAATTTATTTTCACCTTTTTGTCTCCTTTGGAGACCCCTAGTGTATCAGCACTTTGTTTACCACAAATTAAACCTTAGCTGATTGTTTACCAGACTGAAGACCCTTGTGCATTTCTCCAGCACTTTCCCTTTTTTTAATAATCACAACCTGGGATTCATTTGCAAGAGGCCCTAATCTGCATGAGAATTATACAATTAACTTTTGATTAACCGCCTAGTTCTTTTCGAAACCACAGTGTATAGGATACTCTGCATTTAAATAATTTTCCTTAAATTGGGAGCAGGCCTTTCATTAAACTGGTGAGTTTGACTAAACAACAACATTTGGAGATAATCAGGGTCAAAACAATAGGCAAGGCTGCAAGGCTAGAATGTCATCTTTAAATATAACAGCTGAGATAAAGGCACCCAGATTGTGCCTTATCAAAACACAAAAAATCAAAGCTCTCTCTTGTCTGTGGCAAAATACTAGGCCCTAGTGTTTAGGGCTACCATTGTCTGGGCCTATAAGAGTTGCAGGATTTGCATTCAGAGAGCCGGTTCTAACACACATTACATCACGTAGGGTACTTATCTCGGAGTCTGACAATAATTATCAGGAAGAATATACTCAGAATGACTTTTTTGTGATTTTTATGCATCCCCAACACAAGGAAGTGGAGATAACAGCATTATGAAAAAGGGGAGAGTCTCAAAAGGCTCTCCCTGGAGCTGCGTTCTTCGATTAAATTTGCTATGCCACTCTGGTGTGCTGAACAAGTGGAAAGAAAGACTATGAGGCTTTTATATAGGGTAATAATAGTCCTGAACACAGCCCTTACCAAAAGATAAGATCCATTGTCAAAACAAACAAAAGAAGCAGTATTAAACACCACTTGAAGAATATATATGAGCAAAGTTTTCAATCCTTGGGTTTTTATACCTTGAACCTGGTTCTGTCATGTGGCCACGTTTTAACCAGATACCTTTGCAAGTGTGGAGGGCTCCACAGCGTCTTTTCCTTCTGCCTTGCACCGTGTTTATCTGCAGGGGGGTGTAGCTGTGGCTCCAGGAAAGACAGAGAAGAGACTTAAACTACAGCAGCCTAAGTTTTGTGTCTGCTCTGATTTTTGACATATTTACAGGCGGTCCGGTACCCAGTGTTTTGTTCCTGTAATGCCTTTGCTGAAGGACGCTGCAATAATTCATTGCTCACTTTCCAAGAGCTGACTGTGTTGTGGCAGAACCCAACTACAGCTTACTGCAAGGCAGGTGAGGGCCATGTGCACCTGGTCACTGATGGCTCGGTCCAGCAAGGCTTCGAGGGCAGTGGGACAGTTCCCAAAGATACCCTTTAGCGCTGCATCGGTCTCTCCCCAGCTCTGATTGTTCCAGCCTGGTTTTGTTTCACCCACCTGACTGCTGCTGGCTTAGGTTTTTGATGGAAATACGAGTGTCCGTTTCTCTCTAATCGATGTAGATTTGACCTGCAAATTTGGCAGTCCAGACACAATCTTCCCCAAATGTAAAAGGGTGGTGATTGCCACAGCTACATAGGGGAAATGTGCTTCAAGTTGCAGATCTGCCTTGGGAAAAAACACTGCCACGAGGTACATAAATCTATTTTTTTTTTCTTCATGGCTATGATTACTGGAATAGGAATAGGCATTTGGCAGGAAGAATGGCATACTGAGAAACAAATTTATAGATAAATGATATGCTAATTACAGCAGGGCTGAATTTGGCCACAAAATTTGACTACAGCCAGACATTTAAGAAAGACAAAACTGCTTAAAATAACAAATACATTCGGAGTGTTACATCCACTTAGAGACAAAAGCTACTTCTGCATTTTTCTTTTTGAGGTGCTTAGCAGTTATTTCATCCTTCATGCTACAGAGGTTTTGTTGCTGTCTGTCCGTCCCTGGACTGCTGCTGTCAGCCTGGTTCTTCGCCTCCCGTCCTCGTGTGTCACCGCTGGTGGCACCTCAGCCAGGAGATGTGAGTCGCCGAGGAGGCACCAGAGTAGTGCCTGGGGCCTGGGGGATCCTACACCTGCTCTCAAACCTCCCTCCACTGATGCAGGAGGCTGCCAAATTGCAATTAGGCTGTCTGTGATGCAGTCAGTGCTGGCAAACACGTCAGGAAACGGAATCAAAGGATTCCCCCAAACAAAGCTCCCTGGCTAACGCGGGCAGCGAGACGTGTGTTAGCACAGCAGCAAAAGGGACATTGTGCCCTTAGAAAGTACTTCTGGAAGGTATTTCTTTTTCCCAAGGCACAGTGTATGAAGCACCAAAAACATGGCTTAGGAAATGTAGACAAGATGTGAAGGAGAGGGAGTTTTCAGAGGATTCAGTGCAAAAGACTACCAAGAATGCTTTCAGAAACTACAATCCTGGTCGCTGAATGAAAGAGGCTGTCTGAAAGTGAGAGCTCAGAGGTATGGCCCATTTTAAGTGAGAGTTCATGAAGTATTTATGAAGAAAGTCAGTAATTATCCAAGGTCAGAGGATATGGCATGATAGGCTGCTGTCAGTACAGTTTCCAAGGATTACGAACTTTTGATACCTGTGAAGAAGAAATGTATTCAAGCAAACCAGAAAGTTTTCAAGTTGGATAATCTATGAATGACCCCAAGACATCAGGGAAGCTCAGTAAGGTGTTTAGAGACCCTCCAGCAAAGAGAAACACATCCAAAAGTGCTTCTGGAAGGAAAAAAAAAAAAAAAAGCCAGATGTGCTATGGCTTTTCTCTCTTTATCTGCTCAACAATCCACAACAATATGTTCATGTGGAAACTTTTACTGTCTTTTTCATAAATTATCAGACATAGTTTTGGAATATATATATACATATATACATAAACACATGTACACAAGTAGTAAGTTTTTAGGATCAGCAGGGCCAGTAAGTGCAAGCTCTCCTGAACCTAGGGCACATATTCAATCAAGGAGGCCTGAGCAGGTTTTAGCCCTGCTGCTGCACCTGCTTCTCCTGCTGCTGTCTCCTTGCTCCTGGTGCTGCCTTCCAGCTCCCAGCCCCGTGGCTCCTGCACTTTCCATCCTCGGTGCTACTGCTGAAGGTCTCTGAGCTAAATGCTGGGGGCCTGCTAGCAGGGGTCGAGCTGAATCACAGCTCCCTTCCCCGGGGACTGATAAATGTCTTGGAGAGCAGCTGGGGAGGGAAGGTTAGAAACGCGGAGGGGAAGTGTGAGGACATGTTCTGAATCCAGGGAAGTGAAAGATGGATTTGATATCTCAGCAGGTTCAGAAGTTCAGTCTTGACAAAGCTTTGGTGGTTTCGATAAGCATCTTTATACAAGTGTGACCCTTTCAAATCTTTGTTTCAACCTTTCCCTTTTTTTAGCTTGTTCTCCTTACTCCTTTTCCTAAGCTCTTATTGCTTTCAAGGGACCCCTTTCTTCTCCTAAATTGAATCCAGGAGCTTGCTTCTGTTCCTTTCCTCCTTGTTTTACCCCCCAGCAGACTGCATTCCTTTTTGTTACAGCATTGTCAAGTCACTTGTGGTATTCAAAGCCTTGTGATGTGCTATATGCCAATGACAGAGCATGTCTCGTAGTGCACGAGCAATCCCAAGCACTCAAAATTAAGGTGAGTTCCTCAGATCATGTCATTTGGCTTAAGAATAAGATTTAAAAAGCAAAATGTCATTGGCGTCCCTGTATTTTGCTTGTGTTTGTTGTTGTTGTTGTTTGGTTTTTACCTTATGGGTACTTAAAGAAAAAAAAGAAATCTGAGATGTCAAGAAGCACAGCTTTGTGAAAAACACCAAGTATCATGGGGCCTGTGATTAAATCTGTATATAACATTTGAATGGAGCAACAGAAGATACTTTATTTCCTAAGTAAATCAAAGTGCTTCGATATGGAATGAGCTGCAAGTGTGTATTTATGGGCTGCTCTCAGCTGCTCTTCTACAGCATCACAGCCACTCCAGGGCATAGCAGCAACCAGCAGCAGCCCCGATGCAACAAGCACAAGGTTTTTTTAGCACACCAGCTAGACGCCTGGCTTGGGGATGAGCCTTCGGGGTGCAGAGGCCAAGGAGGGAGGATGATGGCCTCCTCCTGCCCGTCTCCTGCTCCTGCAGTGTGCTGGGGGAATGCAGGTGACTGCGGTGTCGAACCACACCCTGTGGGTTTGAGAGGAGCAAGGACGATACGAAGACAAGCAATGGGGGCTGCTGCAGGAGAGGCTGAGTCAAGGTGTGAAGCCATTGCTTTTAACACAGATTTCACCCCAAATGAGTGTAAAGTAAGTTGCTGCTAAAAGGCTGCAAGCCAGATCTCTTACTGGCACAGTGCACTATTGCCTCGGGGCAGATAGTTCCCTTTTCTTGACTTCATTTTTTTTTTTCTCTCTCTCTCTCTTTTTTTTTAATTTTATTTTTATTTTTATGATGAACCTAATATTGTTTCTGAAGCTGTTTCCTTAAGTCCTCTTCACAACCTTGATGAGCTCTTCTGCATATATGTTTTTGGTTTATGGAAGGATGAGAAGGAGACTTTGTGTGGGTTGGCTGGTGGCTGCTGCCCCTGCCTGGCTCCAGCAGAGCTCTGTCTTGAGGGGCTCAACCCCATGGGTCACCGCATGCCCCTGAGAGCCCAGCACAGCCTCTCCAGTCCAGCCATAGCTGCTGCACTGCCTGTGACTGGAATTCTCACTGTATCTTGCTCACTTTTATGTGAACAAATTGCCACTTTCAGAAAGCATTCAGTACTTATCCATGCTGAGGGGGTATCGCCAGGACTACGTTTGCAGTGCTAAAAGCAGTACCCAGTTAGAGAAGTCTAACAAATTGTCCTTCAGCTAATATGTCTAATGTTATGTATTAAAGCTGCTTTACATCCTTATGCAGAACTCCTTGAACTGCCCTGCCTGGAATTGTGTTACTGCCTTTTTCTTTTTCCCTCGATAGATGCACACCTGCAGGAAAAGCCAGGACTTCCAATTTTGATAAAGACTTCTATGTGAAGACCTGTCTCCGTTTCAGGATGAAATTCATGCTCAGGGTGTGAGAGTTCAAGAATACCAATGTGGTCAGATTATTCACCTTGGTCTAGGAAATACCACCTTTATGCTTTTTCATCTGAATCAAGCAGATCACAGGGACTGACTGGAGTCCCTGCAGCCCAGATGAAAGTCCCGATCATTTAGCAATAGACAATGCTGGGATATGTGCTCTCTCTCTCTCTCTTTTTTGGTAAGAAATATGACAAGTCTTGCTTTCATTTGTGCTGGCAACATTGCTGGAATCCCAAATGAGTCTTTGATTGGAAAAGATTATTCAGCCCTACTCTGAATTTTCCTTTGTGTTATCTAGGAAGACCGACTTCCTTTTCATGCAAGCACCTAGAATCATCTGGAGTTTCAAGGTGCATTTACAGTGAATTAAATGAGCCAGCTGAGGTTGTGTAAGACTTTAATTTGTCTGATCTATGTTAAGTATCTTTGCAGGACTGACACACACTCTGCAAACCTGCCATTAGTGATTTCACAGGGGGAATCTCTGCCCCTTGTGAACTTTGAACGCTCTTCTCTGAACCAAAGCACAGCTCAGCCAGGACGACTTTACTTGATGTTCCTCAAACAGCTGCAAGACCTGGCAGACAGCAGAGCATGTGCTTTTTCCATTTCAAGACAATGCCTTATTTTGTTCCAGACCTTAAAATAAAAAAAAAAAAAAAAAAAAAAAAAAAAAAAATGTTAGAAAACAACATCTTGCACAGAAACAAGATGCTCACTTATTTTCTGACAGAGTGAAGAAGCCTTTGGGGGATCCTGAAAGCATCTACAGCCAGAAGGCATGTGAGAGATGCAGCAGAACGACAGTCTTGCAACAGGAGAAGGGTCTTGTAGCTTCTCCACATGACAGAGTCTGGCAGGCTAAGTCAGCAATTATTATGTTTAAGAAACTGTTGTAGCAAGTAGGAAGGGAAGCATAAAACCTGAGATATATTAGATTATCTGTGATTCAAAAGAAAAAAAAAAAGTTTTCACAAGGATTTTTATTTGTTATCTGTGTTAATTACAAGGAACACAACTTTTGGTGCATATGGGAAGAATGCAGAGAACTTCAGAGGCTTGCATCCTTCGTGCTAGTCCTTACGCTAATTACTTTTTGCAGGCAAGAGCTACACTTTCATCTAGTATTGCCCATAATTCTCCCTCCTGCACTTTGCTGATTTATTAGTTCTTCTTTCTCCCTCTCTGTCTAACAGTACCACACGGTAACGGTTCAGGGAAAAACATGATGACTGCTGAGATCCTGCAGTGCACGAACATATGCTTTGTCAATCTGCACGGTGCTCAGCTCTCCACCTGGGTCTGTATCCGAGAGCCTGGGCTGAGCAGGACTGATACCTGTAGGTTTTGTGTTCACTGGGTGGTGTGGAGGCATGCACGTGACCTGCATCAGGTCCCCATTGCTAGAAGGTGTTTGAATATACAGGAGTTTCATTCTCACCCATAATACAGTTTTTAAAAACACACTAATTCCTCTGTAAGACCTTGCTAGGGCTGTGAAAGAATTAGATATATGTAGGGATAATGTGAATGCATTACTTTTCTAAAAGTGCAGATCTAACATATAAACTTTCATGTTTCATCTTATTATCCTATTCATCTTATTCATCAATCATCTGTTAAAAACTTATTCTAATCAGGGACCATTCTAAGCATTTCTTTCTAATATTTAATATATTTTTCAGAGAAGTTACAGAAAACCTGTAATGGTTAATAGGCTTTATTTCCAGATTTTAGATTTAGCACATCCATACTATGTACAATATGTTTTCTATATAAGTATATTAAGATAATATTTTTCACTGATAAAAATTGAAATTCTAGCTGAGCGTGGATACATTTACAAACTATGGCACAGGTACTCGTTATCTTCACATCTGTCATTTTAGTCACTGTTAATTGGCTAAAATGTTCAAGATACGACACCATCATTAACGGCCACTTCATTTACAGTTCTGAATGACAGGAGAGATGAGAGTATTAACAGGGCTGACAGTGAATTCAGGAAGGAGATTGTCTTAAGAGGACATCAGGAGTCCAATTTTAGTTACTTTAAATTAGAATTTGCATGGCAGAATAGGTGTCAAGAGAGAGTGAAAGGCATTGCTCAATGAAAGGAGGCAAAATGTGACTGAAGAGGCAGGTCTGAGAGCCACTTCTGTAAAAATGGACATTACACTGTCTGTGTGGGTTGGCTGCTCAGCCACTGACCTGACTGCCAGGAGAGGTCGAGGTCCATTGTTGGGGGGCCAGCAGAGTCAGGCAAAGAGGGCAAAAGAGGAAAGTGATAACTGAAAGGGAAGAGAAAGAGAAGCAGTTAATTTCCAGAAAGGCCCATGGATCTAGGGATTTCATCAAAGGATGAATAGAAGCTGCTGAAATAGGACTGAAACAGAGATGAGCATTGTTGACAGAATTAGAGAACCGGCCTTAGTTTCCCTGAAAAAGGAGTTCTTGCTGCTGTACTGCAGAATAGTCCTGTCTTGGGCTGTTCTGGGCTATGTTTCAGATTAACCATTGGTAAATGTGTTGTGCAGTTTTTTTTACCTATGAATAAAAGCTTAAAACTGTTGCTCTGTGTGAATTAGACATTCTCTTGAGGTCCCTCCCAACCTGTTATTGCATGATGATTTTACAGATACGGATAGTACAAGTATATGGTAAGGCTATTTGAAATACTAAGCAGGCTCTAAGCCATATTCACATAGATTTTTTTTTTTTAAATGTTTATTTTTTAAGGAAAACTGTCAGTGGGAGGAAAAGGTCATATCTGTATTATATCATACCTAAGTGTGCTCAGGAAAGGCGCTTTAATGTGCTGTCAAAAGATAATCTGTGTTGCCCATTGCAGCACAAAGGTGAAGGGTGAGGAATTATTATTGTCTCAATTGTACAGGTAGGGAAATGAGATGAAGGAAGTGAGAAGCTCAAGGTCACATCCAAAGTCTGTGACAGGGCTGGAAACAGAATAGAGGCTCTTTATTCCAAAATCAATACATTAATAATGTCAATAACCATCTCGTTTACCTCTTTTTCCCTTGCACATTATCTCAGTGAGGAACTTGCTAATTTGTTTGAAAGCTTGTGAGATTAATCAGTACTGCTGAAAACATAATGGCAGTGGCAATGGCACTGTTTTGCAATTGTAGTTTAATCCTCTGAAAAATTTAAGGCAATGGGCAGTGCTGATGGCATTAAGAAGAAAGATACACTGTGAGGAGGTAAGGTGTGATTGAGTCACATTGCATGCTCTCACCTATAAACTGTTTTGCCTGGCCTGAGGCAAGTCAGCAGATAGCAGGTGATGTATTACTGATTGCTGCCTCTTAGTTTTTCAAAATAACTCCTAAAGCCAGTTTGGAATTGTTACAGGGCCATCACTTATGGTGGAGATGCTGCCAGCATGCACAGACAATAGCAGATATGATAATAAATGATTTTAAAGGATCTGTTTTGCACTGCTTCCAGTCTGGCAGACAAGAAAAACAAATGAGTTGACAGATTTGCTGCCGAGCTAAAGTTATTGGTAAACAGTTGAACTCACTGTGCTTGTTTCTTTTGGCAATGCATTTTACATCAGCTCTCATTTTTGGCTTCCCAAGCCAGAAGAGCCCCATTCTCTTGCTGGCGCTGAGTGAAAACCCTATACTTACACGCTAGCAATGTTAGAGTAGGGCTTCTCATGCATTACCACATTATTTTTGCTATCAGTTCAAGGAAATGGACACTTGATTCATCTTCTCACATATATTGATTCAATCCTCCTTTTAATTTAGCACTGGAGAAGGCTATTTGCCTCCATTCACATTTACAATAAGATAATATAACCTGATAGCTGTTCTCCCAATCCATTACGGAAGAGGGATAAAATAGTTTTGTTTCTGTAGGTAAGGATCTATTGACTTACCCTCCTCCAGCTGCATTTATAGCAGCAGCTGTCCTCAGTACTATATGTCTTCGTAGCGTTTCACCTAGGTGGGGTATTGATGAGAACTCCCACTGAAGAGCAGAGATAAAGGCGTGGGCAATGCCTTTCACTCTGAAAAGAATCCAGCTTTTTTTTTCCTCTAACTTCTATCCGCCGTACGGAGAGCTGTGCAAAACAAACACCGCCTCTGTCATCACTGTTAGTAATTCTTTTACAACTCAAACCGCAGACCTGAGAAAGCCTTCCCCTGGCAGCATCCCTCGCTGCCTGAGCATCATCCGAGTCCCCTTCAGCCACATCCTCCTGATGCAGGCTTCAGCCCTCACAGCAGGGCCTTGATGCAACCATCCCTATTGACTTGTAGACTCGAAAACTGTTTATTTATTTCACGTCTGCCCGTAAGCCTGCCTTGTTGCACCCCAGCACCCAGCCGTTGCCTTAGGCAGCGCCATGCTGTTAGCTCCCTCAGTGCCCCCGCTCCCTCCCCAGCCTCGCCTCGTTACTCACACTGCTAGATTAGTCACACCAGGGGCTTTACAGAAGCAGTTCCTAGGCACGCATTCAAGGACCCTTTTCTTTCTTTCAGAAACAAGTCAGTTTCTTTTAGTTCTCCATAGTCTGGGCAACCTTTTGAGAAATAGACCCTACACCTTGCAAGCACTGAAAGGGTGGAGAGTTGACAATTCCTTCCTATTTAAAAGTAGCGAGGAGGAAGAGAGGGAAAACTCCCAAACGTTTTGCTAAAGGAATATCAAACCCAAATGTATTCTGCCATGCGATGGATTCCCCTCTGCGTTACCTGGGTGCTGCCCCTCCATTAACCACATGGACAGTCAGGAGCCAGTATGTTCTGCCAGAGAAAAACCAGGGCACTTGGGGCAAGGGGATGAACACATTTCACTTCTGCAGCTTCACCTGCTCCTGATGGGAAGCTGGGCATGCTGCTGGGTCTTTGTCAGCCCCTTAATGCTTAATTACGAAGAATAAACACCAAACAGTAGCAACCATGGCATCCATCTCTGCCTGCCTATTACTACTGATAGACCAATAATTAATTTGCAAAGTGGCAGATCCCATACAGGCAGAGAATAATACTTCAATAAATAATGTCTCTAACCTTCCTTTTCCTGTAATACAATGGAGGCGATCCAATTTCTACTTATTTCAATTTATATTTTTCATACAGAATAAAAAATATCAAATATTATTAGTTTTTTGTGTGTTGCTAGAAAAAAAACATTCTGAATTTTGTATAATAATGCATGTTTTCTGAAAAAAAAAATAATTTAATACGATGTGTTAAAAAAAAAAAACACAACATGATTCTAATTGTTCTTGCCATGGAAAAGGTATGACTGAATTAAATTAATACATAAGAGACTTGTTTCATTCTGCAGTAACCACTGCTGTTCTTTGAAAGGCTGTTCTTTTTTTTTTGAGTTCCTTATCTGAAAAGGTTTGCCATGTCTTCATGCAAGTAGTTGTCATGCTTTAGAAAAATCACAAGCAGCAAAAAGTCAGAATTGTCAGTTCAGAAGACACTGCTTGTTCCACTGGGTAAAACTGAGAAAGCAGTGCTGGCAAATGATCTTTAGGAAAAAAAAAAAAAAAAAAAAAAAAAAAAAAAAGGAAAAAAAAAAACACACGATGGAAACAGCAGCAGAATGAAGATAAAAAGGCTTGCAGGCTTTATTCTCATTGAAGGTTGGCAACGGGAAATCTGTTGGAGTAGAAGAAGAATATCTGATAGGTCATCTGTTGTGTAATGAAGAATAGAAGACAGAAGACAAGCTAGGAGAAGCAAGGTGATTCCAAACCTCGGAGGAATGTAAGATCTTATGAGAGAAACATGAAAGCAATACCTTTATAAACTGACCAAATTTAATTTACTATCAACGAGCTTTGTAAGACTGCAAGCTGACAAAATCCATTTATAATGTTATGGGTAAGACTGAAGTCATACATTTTTCTCTTGTGGAATCATTTTATTATGTATTCTTTTATGTATTTTTTTTTTTTTTTTTTCTGTGCAGGTCTTCTGATTAAAAATTACCACTAAGATGTCAAATATTTCCTTGTCCTCTGGTATCTGGGCTTAGTTACCCAATAACTTATTCAGACTATCCATCTTCTTTAGTCACAATAAAACGTGTTTTCAGAGGATGAACAAAAACAGATAAATATGCTGTCATATAATATGCACAGTTTTCAGCAAAATGTCCACGTTGTTCTGCTCCGTATGTTCCTTGAGAGACACTGGAGTTGTCAGTATGTTTTGTTGCGATATTTTAAATGTTTGGCCTCATGATCAATGAGCATCATAGCGAAGACGTTTGTGATTTCAAGTAGAAATTCAGAAGTGTTCTGCGCGATGTTCTGATGGATTTTCTTTAGTTTGTGACACATTCAGAGATGTGAAAACTGGATTCTTTGCATCGGGAAGATGCGTGGATGGGCTGTGATAACAGCTGATTTGCATTGCACTCCTGGAGTGCTTCAGACAGTGAAATCCCAAACCAGACTGTGTGCTCTCTCACTGCGAAAGTGCAAGAGAAAATGGTTTCTAAAATACTGATTCAAGTGCATTGAAAACAGCCCTGTTTATATAATCTTTTTTGTACACTAAACTCTGAACCTGGGATTTTCAAATTCAGAGGTGGCAGCTAAGCAACCCATATCAGTGTGCTTTTGAGGTTGTTTTTAAAGGCTGTAGATTTGCTCTCCATGAATGGAGCTGCAAGAAAGGAGCTGCTTGCTCTGAGCTTTGTGGTTCTGAGGTTTAGTTCAGAAGGAGGAAGAAATGACCAAGCCCCACCAGCTTCTGTGCCATATAGCTTTATAGATCCAGGCTTCATTAGCAGGACTTCTCCTTGGGACTCAGCTGCAACTTGGGAGACAATGCAGCAAGCTGCAAATCACACATAACTCCTGTATGATAAAATAGAGAAAAACGTCAGTGCTCTGATGTAGTGGTGTATTAAACTGAAAAGTAAGAGTGCATTAACAGTGAGCACTGTATTACATTATAACACCGTATCACAATATGGAATGTTCTTTGCCAGATTTTTCTTGAACCATTATGAAAAGAAGCATTATGTGACTGCACACTAATTTTATTTAGTCTTGTTTTGCAAATCTAATAGAAAAAAAGCTAAATTAGGTTAAACTACTTGATAATTCTGCTATGTGCTTTTAAATAACATAATGTAAGGAGATTATGTTACTCTTTTCCCCATAAATCAGGATTAAACTTGAATTTTTCAGGGTTTTGCACCAACAAAATCCCCAATTTATTGAGCTCAAGTTCTCTAATCTGGTGGCAGAGTCCAGAAGGAGCAACGTGCTTCAGAAACTGAAGTGGCCATGGTATGTACAGGGACAATTTAGGACTCTTTTCTAACCTGTTGGTGCAGTATTTCTCCTGCATGGGATGAGCACATTTCTTATCCCTGTGCTTTCTCTGCACAGTTCTGGTTGCGTCACCCAATTTCTCATGTAGAATCAGAAGATTTCACCTGCAGCACAGTGTGTTTCTATTAAAATCTGTACCAACATGCTCGTATTCTTTTTAAGAGAATGCAAGTTTTCCTTCAAAAAATTCCAGTGGGCAATGAATTAAAAATGACAACTCTATATACAGTGAAAACAGGAAAATAAAATATATAAAACATTGCTAATGATCAGTTCTTGAAAAATTTACCAGACACATACTACCCAGGGAGATAAACTCATTAGCAGAGGGTGATGCAAAAGCTGAGACACTCCAGGATGAGGCTCAGACACAACATATTCAAATGAAATCTCTTTAGCAAAAGTGTTTTGTTTCTTTCACAGAAATATTTGGCAACAAGATGTCTTCCCTTAAAAAAATAATAAAAAATAATTTAAAAAAAGGTATCTGGGAGGCTGGTTACAGCATCTCGTTAATCAGCCATCCTGATGGTTGTGTGCTCAGGAGCTCAGCCCTCCTTGGGGAAGGCAGAGGCGCTCCCAATGGCAGGAGAGAGCTGGTCCCCTTCCTACCAGCGTGGTCCTGTGCTCTGGGGCTGTGTCCGGCCCCCTTCCCATGGGTGATGTGCCCCTCGCTGCCTCTCCCCACAGGATGACAAGCAGACGGAGACTTCAGGCTCACTGCGAAGTGACACAGGCCAGCCATATGGTGCCACGCACGCTGTCAGCGCTCAATAAATTGTAATAATTAATAGTATCTGGATGACCTCACTCGATGGCTGCGTGACATTGGATATATTGGACGACAGTATATACCAATCCATTAACTTAACGGAGCTGCGTATGGACTCTGTGTGGCACTTGAATGCTGACACCTTCCAGAAGCAGACAATTGTTTCACACCTCATTTGCAAACTAGAGGAGATATGAAATGAATTAAACTTCCTGCAAACACTCAGGAGGTTTACAAAGGGTCCTATCTCTAAGTCTACTGTACTATTTGCATAAAAGAATTCAGTATCTGTGTAATTATTAATGATAATTCTAAAGTAGTTGTGCTGCTTCAGGATTTTTCAGATTAAGAATGTAATGAATTAGTAATAAAATCCTAACACAAATTTATTCCTAAATACAATTTCCTTTCTGGTTGTGAATCTCCTTGTATTTATTATAAAAGAAGTACTTGTTGAAATAGCTTTTCTTCAACGGTGCGGTTTAAAGATACATGTCTTGGGCAAAGTCAAATTTCTATTAATGGACCACTTTTGAAAAAGCCTCCCTTTTCTTTAGCAGAAATAGGATTTGACTGATGTGTCCTTGCATACCGTAACTTTACATGTCTTATAAATATCCATCTCCTCCATAGACTCAGCTGGGTGCAGCACGAGCAGCGGCAACACGTGGATGCTGGCACGGAGGAGGTAGATCTTGCACTGTGCATCTCTGGCAAAGCCCATTCCCCAGCCTAATAACCGTGCCGAAGTGAGGAAGTCAGCCCTGCTTGCTCCCGACTGCAGCGCTTTGCTGGCTGCCTCCCCACTCGCAATGTAAATCCTCCACCTTTTGAACCGCATGCACTTACCCCCGTAATCGTTAACACGTACCTTTTTATTTGTTCCCTTTGCATGCCATTAAGCCTGTGTGACACTGCACATCTGCGCCTCAGCATGCCTTTTCTGCAGCCCAGTGAGTCATTAGCAGAGATAAGATGAGTCCCAGATGTTAAAGAAACATGGTAGCACTCCATGGATTACAACTGGGACAAATAAAAGCCAAAGTTTTAATGTTTATTGGGCACCGCGAGGTAAGCAAGTTCATTTAGTTACGTGCAGGTGGTGACACCTTTTAATTTAAATGTTTTTTTCTTTTTCAAAGCCCACCTCTTGAAATTATTTTGTGAGGTGAGGAGTCTTGCACAACCGGTGAAGGCTGAATCTCAACTGCAAAGCAAGAAAACCTCCCGTTTTCTCCTCTTTTTTATGCTCCATGCAGCAGCACCTGCACCCTGGGTGCCAACGCAAATGCTGGTACAAATTTTACACTTTCTGAGTTTTCAGTTTTGCTGAAAAATGTGTTTTCCCTGGGAAGCTATCAGGCTTTGTCGTTGGCTCTAGAGCGGGTTACAATTTTGTACTGGCAATTTAGAACATTTCGTGTCTGTTTTGATACACTGTGAAATTAGAAAAAGCAAAACCTTGTTAATGTGGCTAGCATAGTAAAATGTGGATGTCGGGCTCATTCAGAACAGAGGGCCGCTTCCTTATTTAATATCCAGATGGGAACATGCCTTCCTGGTTGGTTTGATGGAGCGAGGTCTGGCTGTGAGCACTGGTTTCCTGCGCTTCCAGTGGATCTGTTTACCATGAACTCACCCTGCCCATCTTCAGCAGGAAGGGAGAATTAAGCACAGTCCCAAGCAATATTCCCCGAGTGTTATAAATTCAGTTTTAGCACCTCTTTAGTGATTTTATCTTCCTGTGACCAAGAAAAAGTTTAAACGCATCATACAATGCGGTGATGCACCAGGTGACAACATGCCCTGGAAATGCCCTGAGCTCTACACAGATGAACATGTTATCATCTGCCTGCTATGGCAGGGCTTGCACTTAAATGGGTGAAACATTGCTAAAATATTGATTGCTTGGCATGATAAAAATCCCGGAGGAAAAAGGACTTTTGTCCTGGAACGCTCCCTGAGAAATTTTGCGCTGACAGGATTGTTTAATGATATTACCATGAAAAAGAATTGATGTTTGCTGAAAATGAAGATATGCTCTTATTCTGTTCTCAACTTTGGCCTCCAGAGAACTAATTTACCAGGACATACTTTTTCTTGTATTTAAGACCACTGGAGCACACACTTTACGTTAGACATCCTGATCTGTGTTAATGATGGCTCTGGTAAAATTTTCATATATGAATTTATTTTTCCTAGTGATCCAATTTTCTGTTCAGATTATATTAGCATGTTTAATGTGAATAATTGTAGATTCCTGTTTGTTTCAAGACACAGCAGGGGCTCTGAAAGAGTGGATTTGCTTTTTCTCTAAGTTATCTTCAGAAGTGAGAGCTACTGGTTATAAGCACAGGCACGATAGATTGCTCCTACACAGCACTATATTTTAGTCTTATAAATGAAAGGTTAATTGTCTTTAAAATTGTTTGCACATGGGCAGAGCTGCAAGTCCACATGCTTATTTTACTTCCCTTTCAAGCTGAAGTGTGTGGAGAATCAAAGTGTCCAAATTGTTTATTTCGGGTTCACTGCTGTAAATGGCTTGTTACTACCACACGTTGTCTTTCTGCAGTAAACAGTCCTAGAGGAGTTTTAATTTACACCACGGAGAGTGGGAAAGCAAGATTAGTGGCTAGTTCTCTTCTAGCTATACAGAACCACGTGGAACTCTTCTGAAAGACTGTTTTAAAAACAACAACAACAATGAATCCTCCTTGTGCCCAGGTGTGGGATCCCTGACAGCTTCAGCCCTGGGATGTCTGCATGGGTCTGCACCCACCACAGCCCCAAGGCACCCCGAGATTTAGAGAGTGTGGGACATCAGGCTTAAAATGCCTGGCTGTCTTGGGTCTAAAAAATAACAGCTATATGTTTTCCTGACTCCTTTTGAGGTTATATGGAATACTTATTTCCCTGATTTGTGTAGGAGTATTAAACATACTGCGTCTCTCTGCTTTTCAGTGGGACCTCTTCTTTGCTTAGGAATGCTGCGAGAGGTTTCTGTAAGCTTCAGAGGTGTCGTCACTCTGCCTTGTCATATGAACAGGTAAAACTTTATAAGTTTCCTGAATTCTGCTTCATTAAAATATAGAAAATACTAAAGTTATTTTGAATTTGTTTTATGAAGTACTAAAAACATTTTGGGTGGCTTACTCTGATATTTAGTTAATGATTCATTAAAAGCCATGTCAGGAAGTAACACTGGAGGCCCCTTCAGTGGCAGACACCCAGGATCTTCATAAGGGATGGACAGCCACAGGAACACTAGGATCAGGAGGAATTGCTGCTGTGGCTCAGAGCTGGCTGTGCATGGAGTTAACAGGAGAAGAAATAACACCCAGCATTTCCTCCTGGGATCACAAGAACCCCAAACCTCCTCCCCATTGCAGCCCTGGCACATATCATGGAGGAGAGTGCTGCTGCTCCGAAAAGGGGAAGAAATCTGCTTTCTGGTGTTATCACCAGCAGGAGGCAGGGAATGCCCTGCAGCTCTGAGCTCCATCTCTCAGACAGCTGCTCCTCAGCTGGGGCCGATTGCTAAGCCACTGCTGAAGTCAAGGTGGCTGGGAAGCTGTGAAAAAGGGAGATACTCTTTGTAAATTTTTATTTTAGTGTATATTTTGTGATACAATTGTTACTTTGGAAAGTCACTTTGGATTGTCACTTTACGATTCTCACTTTGGAAAGTGCTGCAAGTTTAGCGTTTGAAGAGGACTATTTTAATCTGCAAAGTTTTTGCATCAGCAAAAAAAGCATTTCCTGACTACCCTGGCCTTATTGTGATGTTTTGGTTGAGCGCCGTGTTCGTTAGATACGTGCAGTAATCTCCAGCCCCCAAACCCAGCACTGGCCGTGATGCTTCAGCAGGGCTGCGGGTGGGACTGATTTAGGAGCTGGTGCTGTCATGTGCTGAGCACTCGGCATGTTCCTGAACATGCTTTTCTCTGTTCTCTTGCATGCGTCCAGTGCCTCCTTGGATCAGACACAGCGTGGCTCATCCACACTCAGTTTCGGGATTGAATCATGACCCTACAAATATTAAATCACCGTATGCAGCAAGAGTGATGTGAAATGCTGGACCTTGTCTCCATCTTGATTGTTTGCAGGTGTTGCAGTTGTCCTGAAGAACCAGACAGTATCTTGACTCACCCTAAAAAATGGTCAACATCTGTGCAAGCACTTTAAAATGTGATGCATATCAGGTAATTAGCACCACATGCCTCCACCCTCCCATTCATAGAAACTGATTTACTTATTTTTTCCTGCTGTCGAAGCTAGCCTAAGAATGAAGCTGTTTAGTATCTGAAATTTTGTTTTTCAGCCCATATAATGCACTCTTACTTCTGCCAGTTGTGAGGCTTCTCTGTGTGTTATTTCACCTTTTGTTCCAAGCAGTTGTTCCACCCACAAAACAGCTCCATTATCTGTGCATTTTGCCTGTTTGCTGTAATGAAGACAACTGGATTCGTAATAGTCTATTAAATGGTCTATTAAATAATGTAGTTGCTGGAGGGACCCTGGCAATACTGTATGGAGTGGCAGGGTAATAATTCTGTGATTCAGATGTTGCATGGATTTCCTTTCTGTTACAGCTGTTTGAAACGTTTTCTTGAGAGTTTTCATAAATCTTTCTACTTCTCAGCTGGCCTGCAGCCAGGATGGATCCACTCATTTCACTAGAACCTGAGTTATTCAGCAGACAGGGCAAGTTCTTTACTGCTGTAAGTGTTAGTCCATTATCAGGTTTAATGACTACTGCCACAGTACTGAAATAAACTTGCTGGACTGGCCACCTGTCTGAAGTTGAAGTCACAATTCTGATTGCAGGAGATATAAATCAAAGAGATTTATATCAGGGGATATGAACGAAGGTGCATATTTACTCTTCTGGATGTGGTAGCAGACCTGGTCTGCTGACCTTGATTTGGGAATACCTGTGAACAGCTCTTATTTGTATTGCAGTCTCAACCAAAAATGGCTCTCCTTATATAAGGCGCCTTAAAAATCTCCTGAGAGACCATCTCAGTGCTTATAAGGTTTTATCCCTGAGCACAGCAGTGATGCACTATTTTATATGGCTGTAATGGATGTACAGAGTGCATAAGTGACTTGCTCAGAATCCCAAAGAAACCTGTGTTGAAGCAGAGCCTGAAAAGTATGTTTCTTGACTCACACTCCAATGCTTTAAGATCAAGACTTAATTTCCCTTTGAGAACCTGATCCCAAAGGCATGTGAATGGTCCTGCAGAGGTGATGATTTAAACATTTTGCTGAACAGGGGATTAATTCACTTACTTGCCATTTGCAGTGGTGCTTGTCATTATATACCACTGCACTTAAAACGTGTACTCTACTAAAATTTTTTAAAGGTGTTTTTTCTCTCACAAAGAGAATAGTTTCCCTATTTCCTCTTTCTTTGGTTTTCCTCCTCCACCTCTGAAATACTGCATTTACATTCCAATTTATGCATTATTATCCCAAAGCTTCACAATAATACATGTATAGCACATCATGCTATAGTTTCTGTGTAACAAAATGTACTCTGGGACAAGTGCTCACCTTCATTACAAGACGGGCTGTCTCTCTGACATGATCAGTTACGAGTGGTACTAAATCACAACACTCCTTCTCTTTCCTGTTCTGTTGAAGTACAAGTAATCACTGTGCATTAATAACACTTCAAATGAAATGACATTAACACTAAAGGCAACTTTTTGTAAAGTGTTTCTGTTTGTGAGAGTTTTCATTGATATGACTTATTTATTTCACTACCACGGCCAATTATTGTGTTCTCTGCCCTTCACTCTGAACAGGAGACATAGTTTCTGGTTTTGGCTATATTTGTTTCATGTAAAGCTTGGTTGGACACTATCTTTCTGTCTTACAGGCTTTCTGAATTCAGGCTGCTCAGAAGCCCACTGCACTTTCAGGGTAAGAGCTTATTTCTTCCCCGATTTTGGCATGCTGTGAGCTTCTGTCTCCCCTCTTTGTCTGGGCAAGAAGGTTGACTTTTTTGGCCTTTCCCACCCTTGGAAGGTTTCACAGCACTATCCCCTTTTGCCATCATGGTTTATACTCTAATGTTATATCCAAGAGATAAGTCAGTTCCAGAACAGACAATATTTCTCTTCTAGATGAACCGTCTGCCAATTTTGTACTCAGAGGTCTCGTTTCTTTGGTATCTCTCACCCAGGGAGTACGGTGATGTGTGGCTGCAGAAATACCCAATACCCTGCAGTGACCATCTTCTGCTCTCTACTTTTTTTGATAGGACTGTGTCTTCTGTTCATCATCATTTTGCTTGGTAGCTGAAAATCAGTGTACCTTTTCAAGTACTATATTGCTTTCGCCTCCTCCTGCCTAAAGAAATTATTGGATGTTTCTCTGAGAACTCCAGATACTAAGATTTTGTTTCTGTTTATGCTTTATAGTGCTGTTTCAATGCTTAATTTACTTTAGCACTTTTGCTTTGGCACCTCAGTATGTTCCACTTAGTCTGCAGACTCCTTTTTTTCAGTAAGTACAAAACTTCCTGGTGAACTTAAAATTCAAACTGCTTCTGCCTCTAGGGACCAGAAACCTTCAAAGGCATTGCGATTCTGTCCTGTCCTGGGAGTGCACAAAATTGCTAATGGAGACGTATCTTAAGAGCACAGAAGCTCAAAAATGAAAAACTTTGAGTAGTATCTTCAGAATTTGGGGTCAACATTTTTTTTTCTTGCTAACTGCATATGAATCCAGCTCCAGCACAGTCCGCTCCTGTTTAGCGATGTCGTTCACATTGGACATTGGTTGTAAGCTTGACATCATCCTTCTGATATCAACTTTGTAGTTACATATTTCAGGCATCGTGCTTACAAAGATCCCGTGTAGACAGAGAATGAAGTTGTGTGCTAGAGCCAGGAAATGATTTTATTCTGTGGTTATCATAGTGTGGGATTTAATTCTGAAAAAATGTTGGCTTTACTTGAATTGCTTACCTGTAATTCATTTGCAGTGTTGTTTCTGTTGGCAACCACATTTCTCCGTGTTATCAACCACATATAGTCATCCTGCGGATTTGAACTGCAGGTGCTCCAGTTACATCTTAAACCTCACTGGATATCCATCAAGGAATTATTTGGCATCACTAAGTGCAGCTGGTGCAGCTATCAGAAAGGTGGCTTTTGAAAGACCGTTCAAGATGGTTTTGATATATCCAAAGTTTGAGAGTTTTCATTTGCTTTCCATAGAAAAACTCTAAAATGGAAGGCCATTCATGTGTCGTAGGAGGAAGTTCTTTACCCTGCTGAGAGATGGCAGATGGGAGAACAAGAATCGTACATTTCACTGATACCCAGCATGCTGTACATGTCAATGTCCTGCTTCCTATCTTCAACAAATCTCTAAATTTAGAGATAAGACAGTTGTAAGATTACAGCCTGTATCAGGAATCTGTGTTTGTGGTTGCTTTCCATTCCTCTGTATGTGTGTGATTACATTACCCAGGCTCATAAGAACATTTTCGCCTGCCATTTGTCCTGCCAGGCTGGAGACAGGAGTAGTGTTTGGCTTCCAGTTTTGCTTTTCTGTGATGCACTGTAAGTCTTGTCCCCCTGGGTGCTTTTAGCCAGTGATCTGCTCTCCGTGTCCTATCTCCTTCAAGATGATGTTTGCGGGTGTGGAGTGGGCATCCAGGCAACTTTTCTGGTGGAGTCTGTTATGTGCCCTACTCTGACCACAGCAGAGGCTGCTATTTGTTCCTGTAAGGTTTTCTCCACTGGTCTCTATCAAGGACAAAGGCTGTGGACAAGCTGAATATAATAGATATCCTTGTTGCTTTTGCTGACATTCAAAATCTGTCTTTTCTGATGTAACAGATAATTTTTGTGTCAGTTAAAGAGATGAGATCCTTATTTCCCTGAACATCTCAAACGGATATGAAAGTAATATTTTGCTTTGGCTGATTTATGAGTATGTGTTGCCATTGCCAGTAGATTATCTGTGCTGATAATGGATTTTTACTTGACGTTGTGGAGACTTGTTACAGATGTGTGTTTCTTCCTCTTATCTTCCTCCAGAAGATTTGTACATCCTGGAAGACACGACAAGCTTTCTTTTTGGATTGGGCAGGGAACAGGAAGGGTTTATGCTACTGTTTGTGTGAGCCACCAGAACTGTTTCGGCTTGGGGCTGCCGCTTGTTTAGGATTTGCTTCTATCCTCCAGTCCCTGGGAGGGAACTTTTATTGCCATTGCAGATCATGAAATTGGATCACTTATTCCCTTACCAGTTTGCCTTGCTAGCATTTCTGGCATTTAGTAGAGCTCTGTGCACGCCTGAAAGTGTTGTTAGCTTGTTTTTAGGTCATATTTGGCATCGAGGACTGGCTAAGAGACATGCTGTGGCTTGTTTTTGTTTATTTATTCGTGCCAGTCTTTCATCCCAGCAGGTTTTCTGCTGTCCCCAAAGCCAGTGTGCTTTCACTAAGGCAGCAGACCCCAGCCAGGACCTGGCGCTCCCCCTTCCCCACCCTACAACCCCTGACCCACCTCCTACACCCCTGTCCGCTGTTACGGACTTCAAAAGCAGCCAGCTGTGGTAGCTCCGTGTCCCAGATGGGGTTTTTATATTACAGTGTGGCAGGACCCAGTGATTCACTTTACCCATGTGCTGGCAGGATGTGGCTGTGTGAGAGCTCGGTGTAAGGGGGGTGGCCCTGTGCAAAGGCAGGGGCTGCTGGCCAGGCACACAACTCGCTCTTTGGGGTAACGGGGGAGTAGAGAGGCTCAGGAGAGACTACAGTTGTAGAATTATAGAATCATTTGGGTTGGAAAAGTAAGTCCCTTAAGATCACCAAGTCCTACCACCACCTAACACTACAAGTTTATCGCTAAGTCAGGTCCTTAAGCACCATCTCCACACATCTCTATGACACCTCCCTGGGCATCCCATCCCGATGCTCAACCACCATTTCCATGAAGAAATTCTTGCTGATATCCAACTTAAATCTCCCCCGGTGCAACTTGAGGCTGTTGCCTCGTGCCCTCTCACTTGTCCCCTGAGAAAAGAGACCGACACCTCCTCGGGCAGCCTCTTCTTTAGGGACTGACGGGGTTTATGGGGTTTCCCCTCAGCCTCCCCTTCTGGATGTCTGCTCAGAGTGGGGCGCCGGGGATCATCAAAGAAGAGCAAAAGGGAGACACCAACAGCCTGCAGCCACCCCAATGGAGCCCCCCGGCTGCTCAAAGCCCCCGGCTGGACAGACGGACCCCGGGGGGCTTTCGGGGGGCTGCGGTGTGCAGCGTGGGCCCGCGTCCACCCGGGGGCAGCAGCGCCACGGCTGTCGGGGGGCTCCGAGACCCCTGCCGCCGCTTCGGCCCCGCTGCCGAGCAATGGGCTCTGCTCGCTGTTTTTATTTTTTTCCTCCTCCTGTGGCATTGTCCCACGCTTTTGTTTAAGCCCTCCGTTAGGGTGTGAATGCGGTAAATAATCCGCACGCATGCGGCCGATGGAAAATGCCACGGCGAGCGTAAACCAGACCTAAGAAATTCTCAGCGTGTGGCCGAAATATCCATCCTTCTAAGTGGATGAAACGGGGTTTTAGAGCTTATACTTGTGCTGTTGCAACTAAATTAAGTCATGAAAGAGGATAATACAATGTACCATCATTTTGAAGTAATTTAATCATGAAAACTAAAAATTTGGAAGCAAACAGATATTTTACTTAATAGAAACCATCTGCACTGTACAGTAGGCAAATTGTATAAAAATGAATAAAACTGTCTCTGGAGGAAAATGACTCAGGCACCAGCTTATATAATGAAGATGTATATGTGCCTTTTAGCATTTGCATTGTCTATTAGACTAGGTAAATCGCAGCACTAGTGTAAGTGAAACAGTTACAAATTTTATTACCATCATATGACTGATGACAAATGCAGTAATAGAAGTAATGCGTGTTAGGCAGGGCTTCTTCCAGACCCTAAACAGCGTTGTGCCTCGGACGGGGCTGCAGAGCTGAACCCATAGCGAGTGGCGGGTGGCTGGGCCCTGCCGGGGGTGCCACTTGTCCACGGGCAGCCCCTCGAGGACATCCTGGGCTTATCACGGTCAGGCTGGGCTTACAGCCATCCAGAGACAATTTCTTACGAACCTTTTATTTGGCTGTGCTGGGCAGATGCTCTTCAAACCGGTCCTTTACTCGTGCCATCACACAGCAAAATGTGTCTGACACGGAGATGCTTTTCTTCTTTCCTGCTGGCAAGTCTCTATTTTCCCTGTTGTTGAAGGACAGTTTTCTGTACTTCTCAAAATATTTATTCGTTTGCATTCAGCAGCTTTCCTAAGTGATTGCAAATAATATGAATTATTCAATTTCAGGGCTGTAATAGCCCGCGTCTAGTCTGCTTTTAAAATGAAGTTTGTAAGAGCCACTTTCAGTTGCTGAGATTTAACACTCGAAATAAATGTGCCCCGTGTTAAAAGCTTTGTACTATTTCTTCCAAAGCCACAACAATATCTGTTTAGAAAAGCAGAGCGCAGGAATTTTCTGACACAACATTTTTTACAACAAAGGAAAATCCCACCCTCCCGGTGACATTTGTGCTTATACTTTCTCAGCTGGCATTTTAAAGGATGGGTGTACAAGGGAAATCTGTGTAATGCAAAAGCAGATTTATTTTTGTTTTAGGAAGAGTAAGGAGGTGAAAGCAGAATCGGTTTCCACTTGCATATTAAGCATATTTGGCAACGGGAACATTTCACATTAACAAATATGTAAAGTAAAAATACGTCCCAAAAGATTAAGACTTCTGTGGATTTAAAACAAATTAGATGCAGTTTCCCACCCCGGTATTCTCCCTGTCTGTTCTGGGTGCAGTTGCAGTGGATGGGTGCAGCTTCCCCCTGCATTGTGGGGGCACAGGGAGCTGAGGTTGCAGCCCCTGGTAGGGGAAACCCCCAGGTCCGACATGGGGCGCTGGGGCTCTGCCTCTCCTGGTGACACAGCACACGCTGGAAGTGTCACTGGGGAGCTGTTGGTCCCCAGAAAGGTTCTGGTGCTTGGAGAAGAGGGGATGACCCAGGGATGAGGTGGGGTGGATGATAGCTCACCACCCTGAAAGCATTTTGGGTAAAATGCTGCTCTTTTTCCTAAGCTTGGTGGTGTTTTATTTATTTTTATTATTTTTCGTAAGAAGATGATGCAGAGGACGTGGAGTGGAGCAGGCACCGAACCACCCGGGAAGGGACGCGGGCTCTTTGTGCGCCGTCGCGGTGATTGATGGCCGTGCTGCTTGGGAAACAGGCAGGAGGTGTTGAGCAGTTGTCCTCGGAGGGGACGTGGCGTTGCTTTTGTGTGGCCCCATGGAAATGAGCTGTCTTTTTAGCATTCCCCCCACGGCGGTCGAATTTGGAAGTTCTTCAAGAAAGAAGCAAATGCTTGGGAGTCCAGAAGCTGCTCTTTAGCAGAGCGTGATGGTTTCGAGGCAGGTCTAATATGGGGCCTGGATGGCTTAAGGGCAGATATGTAAGGACAGACCTTTCTTCTGGGGCTCAAAGTGCCCCCCTTAAGGCAGCCTGAGCCACTGTACTGACTTCAGTGGGCCTGGATTAAAACCTTGCTGGCTCAAAACTCACCGATATTTAACCCAGAGCTCCTGAATAGAGAAGGAATTTGGCCATCAAGTTCAGAGAGGGATCAGTCCCGTGCATTTAAATATCTTGTTAACTGTATTTCATTAATTAATAGCAGTTACTCTGACAAAAAGAAAAGTCTTTTGTTGCCTATGGCTGTTCAAACCTGAAGAAAAAAAGGTCCTCCCCTGCTTTTTTTACTATTTTTTTTTTTTGGTGAAACGTAGTCTGCTTTCGGTAAAATATGGAAATAGCTGAGATTTCCTAAATATGTATGGAATTTAGAACCTCACAGATTTTCAATATTGCAAACGTAATTCTTTATAAATTGCAAAAGCAAAAGCAAAAATAGCAGTTTATCATTTTATTTTCTAATTTGGCAGTAAAGTCAAGTAAAACATGAAACTCTGAGATGCAAATAGCCCTGTAGTCCAAAAGCACAAAGGAAATGGCTTCAGAATGAAGACATTTATTTTCTTCTTGCTTCCCTGTAACATGGTTTATTTAGTTTCATGTGATTTGTGCCAGGACAAAGTGTGTTCTATAAACAAAAAAGGGAAAAGGTTAAACTGGTAATGAAGTGCAATGACAATAAAAAATAACGATGACTGTATAGAAAAAAAAAAAAAAAGAGTGAAGAGCAAGTGTGGGGTGGATGAGTCAGTGGACCCCAAAATAGACTCGTTAGGAAAGTAAAGCCCGCTGCGTTTGGTGAGGGAGAAGGGGGCTTTGGAAACATTTCTGTCTTTCTTAGGCTCACGAGCTGGATTTGTGCTCCCGAATCACTCGGGCATTTTGGGAGGCTTGATGCCTGTCCGGCCTGGTTCTCCCCAGTGGCCGGGGGGCTCTGTGCCTGCCACCAGCACCCTCCCACCCCAAATGTGCAGCGGGGGGACACAGAAGGCACCCCGGAGCGGTGTTCCTCACAAGGGGCACCCTGAGCACTGGGTGGGCTCCACACAGGGGCTGGGGCCGAGTGGGCACCAGCCCCAGTGGGGGTCTGGCTGCTGCACCCCTGAAATGGGGCTTTTGGGGCAAGGGCCTCTACCCCGCTCCCGGCCCTCGAAGCAGGGTCTCCTTATCCACACGATGGCACTCTTAAGCTTTCAAACGATTTCATTTAACTCTGCATTTAATGCAAAATCTGTTTTTTCTTTCCCCCCTGCCAAAAGCAAAGGAGAAGGGACTGGGGGGATGCGGCGTGCAACTTGGAGTCCCCCTCCAAGGCCAAACGTCCCGGGTTGTCCCCGGCCCCTCCTCAGCCTCGGTGCCCACGGAGACAAGCCCAAGGGCAGGCTTGTGTTTGGACATTTATTGGGGAAAAAGGTCATATTTTGCGTTTCGTAGCTTATTCCGCACAGCCTAAGCTGTACAAAAGTCAGTGTGGGCTGTTTTCTCAAACAGTTTCAGCTATTAAGGGTCTTTTAAAAACAAGAATTCGTCGCTATCAATCTGGCAACTTCTGGGAGTGCTAAATTTACTCCATATTAAAGCTCGTGTAGGAGGGGAGGGAGGCGGAGGGGTGCTGGGGGCAGATCCTGTTCTTCGCCGTGCAGCTACCCTGATGGCTATATCATCCTGTCTGGGAGGTATGTGTGTGCCTGTCGGAAAAGTCAGCACATCACTGCACACCAGCACAGCCGTGGAAGCAATTTCTGCTCCTTTCCCCCTGCCTGCCAGGTGGGTTTGGGTCTTGTGGTCAGGCTCTGGAAGGATTTTCTGGCTCCGCAGCCTGCCGGTGCTGCTCAGCCAGCAGCCTGCCCTGGGTCTGTGTACAGGTCGCTGACCCGATATGTTTTCCTGGCAGGGAAAGCACAAGATCTCCCTCCTTTGTTCCCTTCTTCACCTGAAGGTATCACCCACCTATTGGATGCAGAACTTTAAGCTTCTCCACCAGGTCTTAGCCACTAGCCTTTAGTATCACCGCCCCTGCCAAGGCAGCGTGTGCCAACCCATTTTTCAAGGGAAGCGAGTTTCACATCAACATCTCACTGCTGGAAAACCCACCCCTAACAGTGCCAGCAGCTGGACCAGGAGAGAAGCTCAGAGGGCCTTCATCATGGCCCTCACGTCTGCTGTCCCCACACCAACCTCTCCATGCTCTGATTTAACCCTACCAAACTGTACCCACCCCCTTTTAAAACATAGGTATCAGTGGGTCACTGTGTCGCCAAATCAAGGGCAGATGCAGCAAATGTTGGAAAAAAAGGGACAAATCTCTGACCCCTTGTGCACAAAAGGAGCCTGGTGGTGCCAGGAGACTGGGCTGCTGCTGGGGGGCATCTCTGCTGGCAGGATTGCTCCTCCTTGGTGTGCTGGGTGTGTCAGTGGGATGGGGGAGCTGGGCAGGGTAACAGCACCACTGGCGTCTTGGCTCCATGCTGCATGTCTAAATGGGGGATGATGGCCTGATCTGTGTGTGCTCCCAGCATGGTGCTTCAGTCCCTACCTGCCCCTGGTGTCTCTCTGAACAGTTTGGCTCTTTTCTGGGTGCTTGTGGGCTGCCAGGCTTTGCCTTAACACCCCTAGGTACAAGGGGGAGGCTCTTGGAGCAGCGGGGAGCAGAACTTCAGAGCTGTACTGGATTGCATCTTCCAACAACAGCCAGGCTGGGGTTTGAGGGCATTCTCCAGGGAGTGTCCAAAACCAACACGATCACCTTGGTTATTACTATTTGCATTGGCAAAACTGCTGTAAATGCATGTGCAGTAACAGACCCTACCCTGCTTTGTGCCTGTTGGACAGCAGCTGATCCATCTAACAGGTAGACAATCTTATTTTTTTTCTTTTTCATTAAGGTCAAGATAGTTTAACATACAAGCTGTTCTAGAGGTTGGCTGACTGCACCTCTTTCAGGTTAAACCCTGACATTTGCCCCAGAGTGAGGTGCAGTGAGTCCTGTGCAGGGATTCTGCAAAAATGCACTGTTTGGCTCTTCAAAGGACAAGGAGGGCCTGAGTTTTGCATGCATGCAGGAGATTTGAGCATATTTAGTCCACACTCCCAGGCTCCACGGACAGCTTAATTCTCCACCATTTCCATCTCAAACCCATCAATTTCTGCAATTTATCCCAGTGCCAGATTAGGGTCTCATTTATTAGAAGACCGCTTCTCACCCCTGACTTTTTCAAAATATTCTCTGGCGTGTCAGAGGTTAAAAATAATTTACTAGTTGAATTCTTCAGTGCTTAATTAAAAAAGAGATTATTGGTACAAAACAGGAAACAACCATTTGGGCAGAGTTCACTCACGTTGTATGCTCTGCCTCATTTTTACTAAAGAAATTCTTTTGTTGTGATTTTTGAGCATGTGCGGGTCATGTGTTATCCCTGGGTCTTTTTTTTTTTTTTTTTTTTTTTTTTTTTTAATATGTTATAGTGCATTTTATAGAAATATAATGGGGAGACCTATGCTGATGTGCAGCTACAGATAGGTTTTTCTACTGATGTGAAAGTACTGGCTTAAGACCATTCTTCATAAAGCTCCATTTTTTTCATCATAGAACAATCCCTGCTATATTTTCTTGTTAACAGGAGTAAGGAGTTGTGCTGTTTGTGAATAAATAGCAGATATGCTCTAACGTATTGCAAAACAAAAACAAACAAAATCAAACAAAAAACAATAGATACTGTGCATAAAAAGTTACTTCTGTATCAATATCAAGTTATTTACAGTGCTTTTATTTCTGTATTAGTTAGGAATGGGAATGCGGCAGGGACTCTTCACTGCAATTACGAGATATCTCTTGAGGTCACCTGCGTTTTTGGTTACATGTATTGCAAAGGGAGCATAATTTATTCCAGTTAATTTTGGATTTGAAGAGCAAAGATGCACAGGCTATTAATCCAGTGAATGTAAAATGTTTGGTGTGTTTGCCTTCGCAGTGCTTTCCTCCGTTCCGAAAGTCTCGGCTGAAGAGGGCAGCTCATCAGTTGGTTTGGGGGGCAAAACTCATCTTTCCTTTAGAAAATGCAGAATGCTCAATGAATGGCAAAAGTGCTTTTAAAAGGGGCTCGTGGAACACTTTGAAAATATTAATTAGTGTGTTGAAGCATTCTGCATAGCATATCATAGTAAAACTGCTCCAGGGGGTTGCTTGGAATGAATTATTAATATGAATCCCTCTCTCCCTTATGCTTCACACCCTGATTTTATGGGACTTGGCGTGGGTTGGGGTGTCTATTAGATTCACTTATTGCCTGTTTAGTGGGAGTACTTTGTAGGCTGCATCAAAAGGTCACTTTTTCTTCTTCTTTTTTTTTTTTTTTTAACATAATCCCAAATTTCAACTGGTAAAAAGAGTAGATTCCACCAAATGTGAAAGGCGAGCTATTGAAAAAAAAAAGAAGCAAACTCACCACAAAACCATGATTAAAATTGTGTGGTAAATATGCAGCAGGGAAGGGGAACACATCCGGACTCCTCAGTCCCTGTGGCACAGGGATGGAGCTCATTTGGGTGCATCACCCTCTGCTTGTGCTGAACCGAGGGCATGGTGCAGCCGCATGCAAATCTCAACAACACACTTGTGCAGATGAGTCTGAGAACATTTGCACTAAAACACTGTTGTAACATGTTCACACTTCTTTCACACATGTTTAGATGCCTTGTACCATGAGTATCGGATTCATTAAATTCACTGAGTACAGTTGCTTTTCCCCTCTTGGCTTGCAATATCACAAAGTTGAACCTGTTAACCTAACACTGAAGGAGAAAAACTGTGCTTAAGAAAAAAATTGTTTTTCTGCTCTTGAGGTCTGTTTTGATGATGTCCCTGGTGTACAAATATAAATAAATCCATAAAGTAATTTGACTTTTAATTCTTACTTGGATTATGGAAATATTTGTATTTCATGGCTGCTAGGCTGAATTTCAAAGGGTTTTGAGGGTCCGGTTTTCATTCTTATAAGCAAAAGAAATATAAAAATGATGGCTTACAAAACAAAGGCACCTATAATAAAATGATTTTCAAAGTATTGAGTGTTGTGCCAAAGCCCAGTTTGCTCCCTGCAGTTCCTGATGGCAGAGCAAGACTGAACTTTGGGCTTGGAGTGTTGTGCTTGCACGTTTGGAGCTCCCACTGTCTCCAGCATGAGCAGTGAATAAGTTGGCTGAGAGTGCTGAGAATGAAGGGAACGTCACATCAGGCATATTTCCCACAATATTTGAAAAAAAAAAAAAAAAAGGCATGAACAAGGAAAGAGTTTATTTCTGCATCTGAAAATAGATGCTTAAAAATAGATCTGTGTGTCATATTTGAAAGTCTAAGAAGACGGTGTGCTTAGGCTTTCTCTGAAAGAAGCAAAAGGGAAGAAAAAAGGGAAAGCTCCACACAAACAGGATTGACATTGTTGAAGCACAAAGCTTTTAGTTTATTTATGGTGTTAAAAACTTCAGATTCAGTCATCATTTTAAAAAGGAAATCACAGAGCGGTAAATGCCAAGGAGATTATTAATAATAGCATTTTTTTTTTTAAAGAAAGAAAAAGGTGAACGACAGCACATAATATTGGAGTCTCATAGACAGCATAAATCTGCATCATCTGCAGAAGTTTGACATGGAAGATTTTACTCTTGTGCTGTACTTCCCAGGAGTTCTGCCAAAGCAGGGTCTTAGCTGAAATTTCTTGTTGATGACAGCTTGCTGCAATTATGACAGAAACTCATCGTTAGCATCAGCCATTTCATACTTTTAAGAAAACTAACAGCTATTTCATTTGTTTAAAAAAAGCAATCCTGAGAACTAACTCTGTTTTAGGAGTTAAACTGGTGATGGATTTTTCTGAGGAAATGATCATCTTACAGTTTCTCAAGTTGTGAGTGTTATTGGCTCTACATAATATGTCTTTTTCTTTCTCTCTCTCTCTCTCTTTTTTTTTTTTTTTTTTTTTTGTTCCAGAGGAGAAAGGTTGCCAACTGATTAATATTTTAAACATGTAGACAACCTGCAGACCTTGCTTGCAGACTCAGATTTCTCCCTTATCCCTCCCAAAAAAATGGTTTCATTGCTAAAAACTCATTGTTAGAATTTCATACTCCCAGGTGAAACACGATTATTTATTCACTTTATTTCACCAAAATAAAGGACAAATAATAACAGAAAGAGTTCAGCAAACAGTTAAAACAATATCACATGTAATCTCTGTGGAATTTGGTTAAGATTTCAGCTTCTCGCTTAAAATTATGTGGGTCAGCCTTATGATGTGGGCAATGAATAGGAAAATATGCTGCATTTCAAGAACTGAATTTTATCTGTCTTTAAAGAAAATGCTGGTAATGCTTGGTGCAACAATGTGTAAGATGCCAATTTAAGAGGCACTGCAGAGCAAGCTGTCATATGCTGTAGGAGGCTCCTCTGGATGATTTATGGGGATTTATTTATATTTATTATTCAGATGAGGATTTAAATATTCCACATTTTAATTTGAAAGTGTAAGATGAGAAACTGAAAGTTGGCTGTGAGATAAGGGAGACAAAGGAGCTGAGAGAGGACCTTTTGGTGGCCTCTCCATCCTGGCCAGGCATCCTGGATCCTCGATGGCTTTTGGTTGACAGCGGGCCATATGAGAGGCTTCTCTCTGCTGCCCTGAAGGCTGCTGCCATGGTGCAAGCTCAGGTTACCTCCAGGGCAACCTCCCTGCACGTCATGAGCCATGTTTAGCACCTACTTACGGTGGTGCAAATCTAGAGTGCTCCCTCAGCACCAGAACTGCACCAGTAAAACTGGGAACACTGGGGTTTAATCTGCAAAAAAACATTTTGATGCTTTTTGCTCTGAAAAATTCTACATTCCTACTCTTCATAGGACCCCATTCTCCTCCCATAACTTTTCTTTTTTTATCCTTTTGATTTATACCTACATGACCATTGCAAACAACTATGGACTATTTTAAATAAGCACGGAACCCAGCCCTAAATTTTGATCACTCTTTATTATCTTCATTCTTTCTCTCTCATCCCACACACCTTCTGAAGTGTATCTTAGACTCTGATCTTGTATCTGTGGCACAGGAAGCGACGTATGGAGACGTGGCAGATATGGATGTCCATTCATTTCTGCAGGGGTAGAATCAGTCCTGGTTTACAAAATGAAAAGGAAGTGGAGTGTACAAATTCCCAGCAAAGAGCAACTCACACAAAATATGCTGTGCATACAGCACGTGAGATACCTACAGAGCCATGTCTCCTCTGCCACTCAATGCTAGGTGGATAAAAGATTCAGAAAAGTCAGGCTGCAAGATGTCCTTACCTAGAAAAGCTAAAATCCAAACAAATTAGAAAGCATTCAGATCTATAAAAACACATTGGTGCAAAAACTAGTTAAACTTGTTCGTTTCTGCATGTCTTTCAGCTTCCCATGACTCGAATGCCTTTTCCTCCTGGTCCCTTGTGACACCCAGTGTCTAGTTATCACCTTTCAGCTTCCACTGAGATCAGGGACTGGTTTAGGGGCATTCAACCTGAGCCTACCTGAAATTTTCAGCTGTAATCAAACTGGGTAAGTGCTTGTTTTAATGGTGAAATCTGCATCTTAAATATTTGCAGAGATACACACATCTGTTGTAAAACCACAGATGTGTGTCTCTGCAGATATATATACTTCAGTGTGATATATTATGTTTTATAATTAAAATTTTATTGAATTTTAATATAAAAACAAATTCATACATTAAAAATTAAGTAGAGAACAAACATGTGTGGTATCAGGAGGATACAAGCTGTGGTACAGTAGGACAACAACATCTGACCCATAAAAAACACCCTGCTTTAGTTAAAAAATACCTTTGTGGCTAACAGAGTAGTGCGATATATTATTGAGGTTCCAATATTTGGAAAAATAATGCTGTTGTGTCACTTCCACTCATGAGTAAAGAAGCAGCTTTAAAAGTAGCTTTATTAAGCATCCAAAAGCAAATGGATTTAGACAGAGCAAGCATGGCCATTATGCTGTGTGGCTGATGCTGGGAGCAGAGCAAAAAGCTTCTGGCTGTGCCCAATACAGCCCCGTCCTTGGGATGTTGGAGTGTCAGGAGCAGGTCTGAGTTCCTCATTTGAGGAACAGTTCAGCTCTGTCCTGTGATCCCAACATGGTCAGGTCTCTTGAGGACATCAAGGTAAGTGCTGATGATGCATAAAGCAACTTAACTCTTCTCAGGACACTTGATAAGTGCCCAGAGTACTCTTCTAAGAAGACTTAGCCTCCTAGGGGCAAAAGTACTGTATGGAGAAAAAGATTGACCCACTTCTTGGTGACAACAGTAAGAACCAGATGACTTCTGCCCACCAAATCAAGTGGTGGGCATCACATTGTGTGTCCTTCATCGAAACCAATTTCTGTGTGCATCGCCGCTGATACAAAGCAAACCACAGCACAGGATGTATGCAAATACAGAAGGGAAAATAGTGCTGAAATATTTCAATACTGTTACATAAAGGGGTGATGTGCTTTTGCCTTGAACACTGTATTCATTTCCATTTCAAAAAAGATACAGCTGAAATATAAAAAGTTCACAGACAGTTGATGGAAATGATTAGACACAGGGCTAGGTTTGTGCATGATGAGAGGCTGTCAAGATCGGAAGATGAATTTTGTGGCTAACAAGAATGAAAATGGTAAAGAGGTATCAAATAATGAGTAGTACTCAGAAAATTATCCAGGATACCCTTTTTTCTCCCTTTCTGCTGGTGTAAGAATACAGGCACGGCCAAAGGAGGTGACAGGGAGTATGTCTCAGGCTGATGAAAGGACATGGAAGTGGGATGCATTGCCACAAGATTTCCAGAAATACGGAGAGTCACGGGTTTAAAAAAGAGCAATTAGAGATTTGGATAGCAATATTTACATTAGATGAGGTAAAGCTATGGGATATATAATATTCTCCATTAGCTGCCAGGATGTGTTTCCCAGGGGCTTTGCAGGATCTCCTGAGCCTTTCCCAAGGTTTTGGAGGCTGTTGGCAGAGCTGGACCTGCCCAGTACCACCAGCACTCTCATCTCCTGTCCTCAAAGGCCCACCTCTGCTTAAAAGTTAAAATTTAACTTTTAAATCAGTTCTGTAACCCACTCTATGCCATCATTTTGCCCTCTCATTTGATAAAGTTTTATGAATCAGATAACAATATCTGGGAATTTCATGGATGAGCAGAGACAAGCATGTCATGACTGCCAAGATGGTGAGCAAGAGATTTTCTAAAGAGCTACATTTTCCAAGTGTGTTGCACACACACACCTGCAAGGATACTGCAAACCACATGCAACTCCATGCCTTCAACTTTTAACACACTTCCCCAATTAAGCTATTCAGGGCTCACACTTAAATAGCTGTCCGCAGCTGCTGCAAATTGATTTATCCCCTGATGACAGTCAGAGCTGCTGACGAAGTTGCTAGAGAGAAAGAGTTCTTCAATTTAGGTGTGGCTTTATTTCTTTTTCCTTTTCACACTGACTTCAACTTACTTTTGCTTTATGGTTAATTCATGATTGAATTTTAGGACATATCACAATGTATATGTCACCTTCATTTGGTATAAATTATATTCTTTCCTTTTTTCTAAATGGATGAATTAAAATAGGACTTTTTTTTTTTTTTTTTTAGAAAAAGAGAGGACTGCTGAGACATCCTAATGTTACAGATTTTCTAGCGGCATCTTGATATTCGTGCTCTGAGAATTTACTGAAAATGTGTTTTTCAGATTGGAAATGACATATTTACAAAGCCTATGAAAAGACGATGGCTTCTATTTGGTAAAAAAGTGGTATTTTCCTCTATTCATACATTTACTTTGTTAATCTGCAGACTCACCCATACATCTCAGCATGTTGCTGAGCTATGTACCATTTACAGTTTATATAAAATGTTGTGGCCCATCCAACACAAACCTCCGATGAAAGATTATACTATACACAGATAATCTGTAGCTCTCGCAAATGATCACTTTATGATTGTGCGTACAAACAATACACTTCTTCATGTTTGGTTTGAAAAAACAAACAAACAAAACACCTTCAGAAATGATTAATAGTAAGTGTCAGTGATTTGTTTTGGAGAGGGACTGTCTTCTTGTTATCACAGCCCCTTAACCTGGCAGGAGGATATTGATTACACACAAACTTAACTGTACTTGCAATTATTTCACTGGAAAGGATCAACAAAAAGAAAGGAAAACCTGTGTTTCGAAATTAGAGATTTGTAGATATCTAAGAAGCCTACAGCAAAATAACATACAGATAAAGCAGACAAAAAACTATTTCTTGTGCTAAAAGCATTCAATATTTTTTTAGGTACAACATATATTTATTTATTTATTTATTTATTTTACACCAACAAAGGAAAGGAAAACAGGGATTGTGTAAATTCCTACTACCCCAAAAGTCTTTGTTCACACTCAGGAGCTTGAAGGCTTGGGATAGGCCCCAGGCCACAACCCAAACCCAAAGGGGGCAAGGGCACCGCCGAGGTGGGGACCACGCACATTTTCTCACCACCCTGCAGTTTCTCTCTTTTCTATTCATCTAGCTTCCTGTTTGCATGTTTTTTCCTCATACAGTCTCCTGGTTGGAAGCTGGTGTTTACAGGAGATGCTAATTGTATTTTATTGCATTTTTTAAGTTGCATTGCCTAATGTTGGGCAAACAGCATCCTCCTCCGGGAGCTGCTGCAGCTGGGGCCAGCTTCTGCGTGTCCTTGTGCTGTCCGTCTGGGAATAGGGAAAGGGAAAATGATCACCCGTACTGTGCCCGTGCTCTTCTTCTGACCTGACAGTTCCCTCGACTTTCAAGAAAATCCTCCTCACTGGTTTGGTCTGAGCTCCGGCTGTCTTAAATCAGGGCTGAGAAAAACCCTGCTGAGCTAGCGAGAGCCCTAAAGAAAAACCCAATAGTTAATAGAAAATAACAACCTTTATGTAGTGCTTTTTATACTAGACTGTAAAATTTAATCGAGGGTTTTATCTTACTGTAGAAATTTGTATTTATTTATTTATTTTTGTAAAAATCCCAGGTAACATTATCATTTCTGTTCTTTTCTTCCTTCTTTTTATTGTATTCTATTTTATTTTTTTTTTCCTAAGTAATTTTTGTAGGAATTGACTGTATGTTTTTTTAGATGTTTTCAGGAATTGTACCTAATAAATGCTGTAGGACTCTATCAAAGTAATTTATTTTTTTTTTCCAAGAGCTTTAGGAAAATACTCATGAAGTTACTTTCCTTACATCTGACTGAACAATGTCTTATTCAAAAAAAAATATATATATATAAATAAATCTAATAGTTTTAGTGACATTGTTGAGGAACCCAGCCTCTGCTTCTCAGGGAAGGACAACAACATTGCTTGGGCTGTGCTGGGGCATTGCTTCCTACCCTGAAGTTTGGGGTGGCGACCTGTACACCTGCCTGGGACTTTTGGGGGGATGGAGTCTGTAGGGCTGCTCTGTCTCCATCCACCCCCAGCACAGGTGAGAGGGACTGTCCCAGAGGCTGGCTCAAGAGTTTGTGTATTTTGCAAATCTTTGAGGTGTTTTTAATGCTTCTGAGGATGAATGCAATTAGCTTTTCAATGCTAAATAAGCTAAAGATGGTTGATTTTTCCTTTCACAAATTTGTTTTCCTCACTTTCATAGGGGACTGCAGCCTGTTTACGATTTTCTCAGAAGTTTGAGAGTTGCTTGCGCTCACTGACAAATTCTCCCCTCTAGGCAGTACAAGCAGGAAAAAAGGAGAAAAGCAAAGATAGTGGGAACCTGGAAATGGACAGTGAGTCTGCAGGGAAGGGAAAGCCCTCAGGACGCCCAGGGGTTTGGGCTGGTTTCTGACTGTTTATTTACGCAATTAGAGCATGTAATTCCACAACAACAAAATAAAATGCAGCCGCACGGGAGAAATCACAGAGAAGCACAACTGAACAGGTTGGTTACTGAGGGCTGGAGTAAAGCTCTGGAGAGCTTTCAGGGTTGCAAAGTCAGGATGGCTTTGGCCACTCATCCCAGGTAGTCTTCAAGAAGCGTCTTAAAATAGAGCTGAACATGAAGGATGGAGGCAACCACTGGAGAGCATTGAGAAAGTGCTTTAAAGAGCAATAGTATGCAATGCCAGACTTGATTGTTGTCTTTATTTTAAACTCTCTAGTTAATACTTTCTCTTTTTGTGTCTTTACCCAAATAGACAAAGCTTTCCTATTGTTTCAGCTTTTCAGATAACTCAGAGGGGTTAAAGAAAGATGGGTAGAACTGCCACTGGCTTGGAGCTGCTAACAGGCTGATATAGTATTTGGAGAAAGTCTTTTGCTTCAGGACAGAAGAGCTGTGAAAACACTTGAAGTAGCACAAGTGATGCATGGAGTTTGTAAGAGAGAAAAAGATACATGTAAAAAGCAAAATCCAGGTGAAAGGAAAAATTAGTCTGCAAAGTCAAATTAAAAGTGTGGTTATTAAGGTCAAGGAAAAAAAATATTTTGACAACTATACAATTGAGTATTGTTGAAAAGAAATTGTGCTTTTTTTTTTATTTATTATTTTATTATTATTTTTTCCCCAACTCCTCGTGAATGCAACCCACCGCTTCTGCAGAAGGCCAGTCATCAGGAACTGATCCGGGATGATAGCAGCACGTCCCTGGCATGGCTGTACAAATAATTTCAGTAACATTATATATGACCAGTGGGAATGAGGATGCTCCAGCTTTCTGTCTCTGTGCGTATTTCTATCATGTCCATCACTGCTGTATCTGGTGTGTGAGATCTAATCAAGTGCATTGCATTAAAGTAAAGAAATAGGGTGAGCAATGGCCCAGCCAGTGGGGCATGCCCAGGCAATCAGAGCAACTGGTCACCCCACACCAAGACTTGATAAACTGCAAGAAGTGAAGAAATGGGATTTTTTCCTTTCACAACACCTAGATAAAGCCTTTAGTGTGTGTGTGCAAGTGCACATGGCTGGGAAAAGCAAGGACAGACCCCGGTGCGGGGCAGGACACATGGACAGAAAGATTCTGTGCAATGTGGCCCCAATGGGCTGGGGGTTGGGAGTGGCTGTGGAGCAGTCGAGGCCAGGCATTCACCCAACCACCCTGCAGCAGGGCAGGTAATGGGGCAAGGAGCGAGCAAGATGCACCAGGAGGAGGTGCAAGTGAAAGGGACTCCCAGGTCCTCCTTCCCTGAGAGGATGGATGACAACAGAGTGAGCATGGAAAGGATAAAAAGATTTTAAGAATTACAGAGAAAAATATAGATAAGAGTAGGGAAACTAGGCGAAGAGTAAGGTGGAAAAGACATTGGAGTTTTCTAGCACTGAGTTGTCAGATCTAAATGGAGTACTGGAAACAAGAGAACAAACAGCTGTAGAGGTACAGACATTGCTGGTGCTGCCTACAAAAAAAAAAAAATAAATAAAATTAAAGAAAGCGAAAGCCATGATGCCTATTGTTATAGATAAAAGAAATTGTGATGAGCTCAACTTAACTTTCAAGATCCTTGATCCATCTTGAGATGCAGAGGGATGAGCTGCTGGAGCAGTTTGGGTGTTACATGCACAGGACCATGTATGAGGACTGGATGTGTCTCTGTCAGGCCTGCAGTGAGCACCTTTCCCGATACTAAGCAGAGGTAGTAAGTTTGTAATGACCTAAATTCATTTAAGAAACAGAACTACTGATTTATATATTCAGGTCAATAGCACTTTCCCCAGGTTTCAATAATCGGATCAATTATCTGAATCCAATAAAATCTTATTAAAGGAATTCAGAATTATCTTTAAAATAGCTGGCCTTGTAGTCCCTGAGTAGGTTACAAAAACTGTTATGAAGAATTACTGTGACCTACTTTCTGGGCAGTACAGATATCATTATCATATCAGAGGTGCAGTCTGATAAGGCTACATGACTTCCATCTCCTCTTGAAGGTAGTTTGGGAAAGAACAAGCGACAAACTTTAATCTAGGTCCCAAATTAATTTTATTTTCATAAATATGAATAGAAATTTGAAAAGTCAGACTCTTGTATGTGAGACAGAGTTTACTTCATGTGTTGTACACGCAATAGCCAGCAGCATGGGTGGGTGTGAGCTCTTGCTGCAGGTCACAAAATCTTGTTTGGCCCCTGATGGTGCATAAATGTAAGTGCTGGAATGGCAAGGCTGAGGAGGAGCTGACAGGTGTGTTACAAGAGCCAACAGGAAACCTTTCAGCCTTGTTTAGGCTGCTGAGATATTTGGGTATTGTATCACTTCTGAGAAAATAGCTTTGCTAAATGCCTTCTGTCATTGCAAGCTGTTCTCTGACACGTGTGGATCTGGACATGGAATGAGATGGACAGGGCTTTCCGACAGGCACTCGGTGGCTCTGCAAAAGCCTCTGCAAGGCCCTTTTTGTGGCTTTGATACATCTGTGGTAAACTTGGCCTCCTGGCTGGGTGCACTAAAAAGCCACGTGTGCTCAAGGAACATCCTTTGCTGCTCTGGGGCTAAAGGTTGGAGCCTTGAAGGGCGGTGGGCATCTCACCTGGGGTCACCGAGACGGCACCAGCAAAGGCAGGCAGCGCTCTCCTGTTGGATGGGGACACCAAACACTGGTACAGCCACCGGTTCTGGGACATCCCTGGGGACACACACCTCCACGCCTGGCGTGGGCAGCCAGGAGGGATGGCGCCGTCTCATCAGTTAATTAGAAAACACGCGGCAGTGGGAGCCCGCGCTGTCGGGCTGCTTTCTGCTTTGAGAGCGCAAAGAAGCAGCGGTCCCAGCTGCTGTACGCCCGCCCCGATCGCGCGGCCCAGCCAGCAGAGCCAGGCCTCCTCCCTTCAAACCGGCCGGCTTTGATCTCCCCGTATCAAACTGGCTGCAGCCTCCGTAGGGTGGTGGGAGGCAGCAGGCGCCGTGGCAGCGTGCGGCTCGGGGCACGCACCTTATCTGCGCGCCGTGCCGCCAGCCCCCGGTCCGCCGCGTGACATCAAGGCAGGTCCGACCGACTGGCGCTTTAATTAGGAGGCTGAAATTATAATATTATGTTAAAGAACAAAGAGCCTCCGAAGGAAAAAAAATATGTGCCGCATATCTGACAAAGATAAATTGGATTATTCAAAATATTCCTGATGAAATGTTACATTTTGCAACTAATTATCAATCTGTTTTATCTCCAGACCAGCTGGGCATTTTTGTGCATGCAAGACCTGCCTTACCAATGATCTTAAGATGTCACTGTAGCGTTTACATCTTTTATTTCAAGATTTAAATAACTAGGAAGTAGCTAATGTAATTCACTGCTGAGAAGAAAGGCTAGTTAGTTGAATGCTTTCCAAAGTGATCTTCTCCTAATGAACTTCTCTGGACTGTGAGTAATGAGGCTTTATTCAAATAATGTTTAGGAAAGATTTTCAGAATGTAATTTCTAAAGAAAGAACAAGATTTTTTACATTTAAAATATCTTTATTAATCCTTAACTGCCTCACATAGCATTAAAGCATTGTGAAAATTTGGTATTGTTCCTTCTGAATCCTACTTCTGAGATTAATGCGTTCTAGTTGCATTGGAGCTATAGAAATCAGGCAATTAGCTCACAAACCTTCAGTGATAACTTAGGAATTCCAGTCTGTCATGATTACAATGTCATTTTCCCATTAAAGCACATATAGTTTGGGTATATTTAAGTATATATTATATATTTAGGTGTATTTATACACTGTAGTACATCACTCACTCGATCCCAAGTCCAATGGCATACCTACCAAGCTAGGTGCTTTACACTGCAACTTGCCATTCCGAGCAACTGTGCCTGGATTAATATACTGGCGTCATCAAGCAATTTTCTTGTTTGTGTGATTCTGTGGTAGTTTTGAACTGAAATAAGAAAATACAAAACAGGTTAATTTTAGCAGCAAATTTCTGCAATATTTCATACTCTACCTTGGTGACATTATGAAACAAGAAGTTCTGCTGGACCTGTTCTGACAAATAAATATTGCTTTGGAGGAACTGAAATGATGGGACGGTCAGAAAACAAACAAACAAACAAAAAAAAACAAGCAAAATATAAAACCTCTGAGTTGAGTTTTGATTGGGCAGTTACTAGGAAGAAACAGCTCTAAATATATTTGAACAAGCCCCCATGTTTTTCATTAACTAATGAAGATCAATCATTGGACACGAGCTCATCCTTCAAAAAGGTCGATTCCCACTGTGTAAGGGAACCTGTGTGATTCACAGTGTAATTATATATTTCTGAAGCTAGCTTTATTTACATCAGAGGATCAACTCAAAAAAGAAGAGCTTAATTCCAGATCTTTATTTTTCTTTTGCTCTTACCTCCCGACAGTTAAATCTCTAACTCTGTGCTCAGCTTGTCAGAGTTTTCCCGAAGTAGGAACTGAATACGAAAAAAGCCTTTAATCTCTTGGGAAGAATATGTATTTTTTTTCCACTAGATAATTCCTTCTCATTATTGATTTGGGGGGAAACCATAGTGGTCTTACTTGTGTAAACAATCCGTGCCCACATGGTGTGGTAAGTGGGTTGAGCAGATCTCAGGAAAGGCCAGCAAGACCGATCTGTTCCCATGGGCTGCTTGGCAGTGCTGTAGGCGAGAGCCATCAGAGGTTGGGTGCTTGGCTGGGAGACCTGGGCTGGAATATAACTCATCTCCTGCAGCCAGGTCAAAAACTTGGAGCATTCAGCCTGTGGCACATGGAATAAAACAAAATCAGTTTGCTCAGCTCATCATTTTTTTTTTTCTCCTTTTCTGCAGAATAAATCGTGTCCCAACCAACCGTGTTAAGTATTCAGAACAGCTTCCACTCCATTACATAAACAAATGCTTTCTGCCCTTTTAATCAGGGTCTTCCTAAAGCCTCTCATTACATTCTGTATCCTTCCATGTGCTACTGAGGCCTGATTCTGCAAAGGACCATATGCCTGCTCAGAGGTGCTTGGCACACTTGCTTTCTCCCGAAATGCCTGTGAGATGAGAGGGGTCAGCATCCAGCAGGATCTGGCCCTTGCTTTGCACAAAAATCTCTTTCAGTTTGAATGTTTCATAATGTATGTTTAAATAGTCACAGCTAGCAAAGAACTTTGATGAGGCAAAGGGGTAATTGGATTTTCTTGTTCTATAATTAAAAAGGTATATATTACATCCACATTAATACCAAAAGAGTTCATCATGATCAATGTTATTACAATGAATACCAAAGGATTTAACAGTGATTGGCCACTTAGTTTAAAGGGTACCTGAAATCATTAAATTGTTTGCTGGAGGGCTTATGAAGGCCTATTGGATCAGTTGTGACTAAATGTTTTTTACTACTGGCCTGCAATGTAAGGTTTACTCTTTCAAAGTAGGAGCAACAGGATGATCATTTTCCTTTATTATTCCCTTATTGACTTCCAGTTAATTTTAATCTTTGCATTAACTGACCTCTATTAAGCATGCCATGTATCTGATTACACTGTCAAGGTTGAGACCGGAAAATGACCTATTGCACCCAAGTCAATTGTCCTTCACAGAAGCCCTTACTGTTAATCAAGAGAAGGAGATTAAAGGAGATCAGAACTACCAGCCTGAAGAGCATTTTGTGTTTGACTACACCTTTCTACCAGTGTGTGTGTCTTGTCCTAGGAAAAAACAAACAAGCAAATAAACAAAAAACAGCAAACAGACAAAGAAAAAAAAACAACCCAACCCAAACCAAATGAAAAAAACAAACAACACAGAGAAACATACACTATTAGGAGCAGGTTCTGCTGAGATCCTATCAGGGAAAAGTTCTCAAGGTAAGGTTATATTTGCAGCCTGAGCTCTACCCTTATACATTTTAACAGATCTACAAAATCCTATTTAAACTATCTCATTCTGTTTTTTTTTTTTTTTTTTTTTTTTGTTTGTTTGTTTTGTTTTGTTTTGTTTTGTTTTGTTTTTTTTTTTTTTGTTTTTTGTTTGGTTTGGTTTGGTTTGGTTTGTTTTTTTTTTTTTTTTGGACAAACATAATGTACATTATTTTTTTTTTGTAATCTTAAAATGCTCATATTTAATGTTTCTCAATTCTACATAGGTATAAATTAGTTTAATTCTTTCTATGTATATTGTTCATCTGAAGTGGTTATATAGGATATATTTGATTCTGTACCAGCACAGAAATATTTGTCCAGACCTGGAACCAGCTACTCAGGCAGTGATGGCTTTTGAGCAGGACCTGAGCCTGTAGAAATCTTCATTTTAAAGCAATGACACTATTTTTTATCACAATGTGCATTTAAAACAGGGTTTTAGCAGGCTGCCTTCCCGCATGAGTGAAACTCAGAATGTAAGAATGAGTTATGCATTCAGAACATGTGATACTTAAATATGTGGACTTCTTGTAATAAAAGCCAGTTTTTGTCACAGTGTTAAGTAACACATTATTTGGCTGAAAGTTATTTTTTCTGCTATATTTCACTGTGCTATTCCCAGTTATGCAGTGCTAGAGTAATTCCAGAGAACCTTTTTCACTGTCATGAAGAAAATGTAGAGTACAAACAAATGAAAACAATATAATGCTACCTCAGTTTATTGTGGTCACTCTCATATTAATAACCATAAATAACATAACACCGATGTTAGTAAATGTCTCATTTTTAAACAACACTCTGTTTCCCTGCAGAATTCTGCTATTTCTTGGCTTGGCTCACTGTCAGCCCATTTCCAAAAAAATCTTTGCAACATGGAAGAATTTTCCTGGAGAAATTTTCAGCTACTACAAGGAAAATAGATTGAAAAGTTCATGAAAATATAGTTCTCTTGGTCCTACCACCTTCTCCATGTGAGTTATGTTATCAAAAAACTGTCAGGTCCTCAGCAGAAGGGTGATTTACTAATAATCATAATACCTTCCATTGGTTGTGTGTCAAAAGCATTGCTTCCTTTTATGTGAATTGAATTGTCATTGACAATTCTTTTACTGACTTAGAGTTATTGTTTGGAGGGCTTTTAAAAAATTTCTTAAGCTTATACAAAAAAATCATGTTTTTAGCTCTTCTGAAATGTCCTTGTATTCATAATAATCATATTTATTACACTTCAGCGCTTTGGAAATGCTTGAACAAGGCACAAGTATGTTGTTGTGTTGCCTCTGCTGCAGGTGAGTGTGTCAACATTTTTCTTGACGGAACTGGGAAACATTACTGAGCATCAGAACCCAGAGGGATGATAAATAGGCATGTCAGTATTTAACACTAACCAAAAGCATTTGAGACCAGACTGAACTAATTTTACTAGTAGTTAGTGTAATTAAATGTTTTCACCAGGATGGAAAGTCATGGTTTGATTTTGAAGCAATTTGCTTGACAAATATCAGATGTTAAAATAATTAAGGCTTAACCATTTGTATTTAATCTCAAGTGAATCCATGAAAACAACACTCTAAATTATATCATATTCATATATTAATTGATTCATAGATGTTAAGACCTACAGGGACTATTATGGTCATCCAGTCTGGCCTTCTGCATAAGCAGTCACGGAATTCCACCAAGGAATTCATGCATTAGACTTCTATTTTCAGAACAAATACATAAAAAATGAAAATCTTACAGTAACTTTGTAGCCATTGAAATCCTATTAGATAGAAAATTGGTAGAAATACAGAAGCTCTAAGGAAAGCATGGAAAGATAAGTTTTGCACAGGTACAAAAGGTATGGAATTACTCCCCAAACTTTTGAAGTCATGTTGAAGTGATTTTTAATACTGCAAAAGGGGTAGGTATCAAAACAGTTTTTTTTTTTTGTTTGTTTGTTTTGTTGTTAGAGATGAAATAAGGTTCTTTGTGAAATTCTGAAAAAAACATAAAAACTAGCTAAAACCACCTTGGATTATAGTCTGCATCCTGTTTTAATTTTAATCCAATGTGATAATAGTGCTGTTGTATTATTTTTATGGTTTATCAATCACATAAAAACTTTGGCTTGAAATTGAGGTTTGACTTTGTTGTATGTCAGAGATTTGTGTTAATGAAGTTAGGTAAATAATTTTACTGAATTACCTCTATGAAATTCAAAATGGTAGTTATAAATTACAGTAGTGTTAATTTATTCTTTTGATATAGAACACCGTATTTTTCATGTGGTAAATCTCAGTGATTCCAGTTGTTTAAATCATAAATTGCTGTGTACAGGTGAAATTTTGGTAAAAAGCTGATTATATTGTATTAGATTTTCTTAATAAATTTTGAAACTGTACAAAAAATAATTCTGAAATGATTGGTGGCAGAAATTCTCAAATTATTGTTGAAAAGTATGTATATATTTTGCCTAGAAAGTGAGTACATGAATGCATGTTTAAAAAAAAGTACTGATTTCTCCCAAAATATAACTGTTATAAGAATTTAAAATTTTCACTTTTCATATCATGTAATCTTGTGTACATTATTTTACCTTTGATAATTTACAGATGCAAAAAAATTGTGTACTTGAAGTTAAACAAGAAGGTAAGTTTGTGTAAAGTCAGAAACCTTATATGTTCAGCTAATTGCTAGGTCATCTATTGAAGTCTATGTTCTGAACTGGTTTGGGATGTATTGAATTAATGAAAACACTGGGAAGAAAAAAAAAAAAAAAAAAAGAAAATTAACCTCCTTCTAGCTAAAGAATCCAGTAGTTATTGAGATGATCTTTTTGAAGACCTACTTCCAAACCTTAAAATCTTTTCTCTTTATTTTTTATTTTATTTTTTATTTTTTTTTCCTCCAATATCTCCAGCCTAAACAAAGCTTCACAAGCTTGTACAGTTTGTTTAGCTTTTCTGTGAGCTTGTTGAGCTTATTTTCAGTGTAGGGGATCCCAAGAGCATTTAGCTTTTATAATCAATTCTACATGTACTAGCTTATTCTTAATATAAAAATGACTGGTTGGCACATAATAATGTCAGTTTATTGGGATTCAAGTCAATAGCGGTATTTGCTCTCTAGATAAGACAGTAACCTCCAAAATACTATGACATTCATTACTTTGATCATTGTGCTTTATGTATACATGCTTAACAGAACAGGATTAACTAAACTCAAAGCTGCTTTTGCTCTATCGTTAAATTCTGTTTGGAAAAATAGTTTTGTCAAGAAAAGACCACTTTGATTAGACATATAAGTTGCACCATTCTTCAGATCTTCCAGGCAAATTGAGAGAGATTTCATAAAATGTGTTTATGTATCTTTATGACTAAAATCACAGCTTATACATTTATACCTTTTAAGACTCAGAGCATGTGTTCCTTTTCTAAGATGTATAAGGACATATGCCTTCATTTTCCATAAAACATACCTTATTTTTACAAGTCTAACAGATACAGTGTGGCCAGCTACAAGGCATCTTTAAGGCAGTCAGCTCTGCTTGTTCTAATCAACTTGCTGTATGAATGGGAGCACCAAGGGATTGGCAAGAGTCGGGAACAGCATTTAGCACTTTGCTGACCTTGAATCCACCTTTTCAAAACTCCTTCTGGAACTAAGATTTTTTCCAGCCATTTTCAAGTGATTTCTTCCACTTTCTCCTGAGACTAAAACACTTGATTGACCCATGATGTTAAGCGAAATTCTTTCAGTGGAAAAGAAAAATTGTAGATACACCTAGACATGAAAATATTCATGAACTTTATTTTGGTGGCTATAATTTAAATCTTCAAAAATGTTTCAACATATCTAACATCTGTCTAGGCAACCTAACAGGTATTTGGGATTTTTTTTCTGTGAAGGAAGACATGGAAGCAAAAACACAGATATATGTATAAATAGTTAGATATTGAATTTTAACAGTATAATTTTAACTAACTTAGCCTTGTACTTACAGCAATTGTTGTGTGTGACAACCTTTTGTCCTGTTTGAGAGTTGCTAATAACTGGAAAATGGTTACTGAGAACTTCTGAAATTATACCAAGTCAAAAATGAAGAAGCATGAGAAGATATTTTTATTTTTTAAATAAAAGCTTTCATAGCTGAGATCTGATATCACAATAAATTATTTATCATCATTATTTAGAAGGAACAATGGAACTGAAGTTTATACCATGAGTATACCTATACTGGATAAATCTCTGGCTAAGGGGTACCTACGTATGTGTTACCCCAAAGAGTCATGGTGATTCTTTGGAGAAAGCTGGAGAAAGTTTGTATTTATTTCACAGAAGTCACAGTTATGCCTTATATTCTTTACTAAACTTGTTAGACTTCATGTGGCATGGAACCAAAAAACAATGATCTCTCTGCTTTAAACTGAGGACTAGTCCATACTGAATAACCTAAGCTGCAAAAATGACTCTCATGATTGATCTATTTTCTAACAGTGAAATTAGAATAATCAGTTTCAATAAAGGAAAAGCAAGCAAAAAAAAGCACATTTTTCATATTCAAATCTTGACATTATTTTGATATATTTACCTATTAATTATTTGTTAAATGACATCATCAATCAATATAGAAGACATATACCAAGAAACTCTATAGCAGTGACTTTGTTAGCAGCTGTACTGTGGATAATTGTGTTTCACACCATGCTACCGGTTTACTCTCTTCATTCATTAGAAAGGAAGTTTTGCTGCTGAAACAAATCAAAATAACATCCAAAGGTGCAACTTAACCACACTAAAGCAGAATCTGGAATCTCATTTTCTAAAATTCTGGATGTTAAACTTTCTCAAAGGTTAAACTTTCTCTGTACATTTCCCCTCATTTATCTTTACAAATATTCCCAACACAGAAGTAGCTTTTGCTTGTTTTTCTGTGCCAAAAAAGTGGACCAAACACTGAACTAATCTAACTCTAAGATGAACACTTGGGAAGAAGATATTTAAGGTTTTATTTCTTTTAAAAACTGTGTTTGAGACTTTGTATTTGTTTACTTTGGATAGTTATCTTGGAATGATGAATTATTTGTTGCTAGGTATCCATGGCCCAAAAATTCAAAGTGTATGGCTTGCCATTGGCCTCTGGGTACTAGTGAACTGCAGTGTTAATTTTATTGGTCATAGGGATTTCCTACTTCTGGTCACTTTTCCATTGAAATAAACAGTGTAACACCCAGGACCCTGTTCAGCCCTCAGCTGCACAGACAAGATCTCTTCTGCAGCACATAAAATGCAGTATGGCATGTACAGTATATGTAATTTACTTTTACAGGCTGAACTGTTATTCTCTAATCCCCTTGCTCTGCTATGTCAGAAAGCAGGACTTGATGGTTTGTCTGGGTTTCCATGTTATAGAGGTGATGCAGAGGGTCAGTAAAACAAACAAATGAAAAAAAAGCAAGTTGGAAAGTTGGAGAATAGTTACATGCTAAAGGCAAGTTCTTGGTAGTTGAGACAAGGATAAATATTGTAGCTTAGGAGACAATTGTGTATGAATTCCAGCAACAGAAAAGGATTCCAGTTTAAGAGCACATGGTGAAAAATCTGTAGCCTTTGGTATGTTGTTTAATCTGGTTGCTCGTCTATAAACTGAGAATATTGATTCTTATCTCACACCATCTCCTGTGAGGTTTAAAAGTATATATAAAGCACCTATAGATCAGTATACTCTACAGAGATGCTTTAGAAGTGCAAAGTACTTTTAAACGGTGATGATGTGTTCTATGAAGGTTTGTATCAGAGGGTAATTTCATCCAAAGATACTTCACTTTTTATGGAGAGGATGCTTGGGGGCTTGCAACCCTACCTTGCAATGGAGCTAGCAGCGTCTACTTGAAAACAGAACTGGAAAAGTCAATTCAACTATTACTCAGGTTGAGGTTGCATTGTTATACCTTTAGTTGTAATTCTGAGGAACACTCCAGTTGAATGCAGACTGTATTAATGTGCATCAGTTATCCATACACTGAGTCAGTCAATGACTACATTGATCCAGTCCCGTGTTTTCTTTCAGAGAATTCTACAATGAGGCAATAGAAATCATTAAGACTTGTGATATTGAAATCCTCTTGGTGCTGGCAGACATGGAGCTCACATTTCACATACTGTTGCTGCATCGCAGGAGCAGTCATGCTTAGAATTTTGAGTTAAAGCTTTTATTTATACTTTTGTTGAGTAAATTTGAACATTTTTTGCCACCCCCCCCACCCTTTTAATTTTCCACTGAAATCATGTGTACGTAGCATGTCATCCATTTCTCATGTGTTGAATGTGATATTGAGTATGATGTAAAACCAGTTTATTGCTTTTATGCTCAATTTCTACTTATTGGAACCCATTGAGAAGCGTCCTAAAGATCCTTCTTATATCTCCCTACAGATTGAGAGTGCTATAATGTTATAAGGATTACTATTTGCAAACTTGATTGAAATGCATAAGTTTGAGCATACCTGAGAAAAGCTGGAGCTTGCTGGTAAACTCCAAAAATCTGCCTCTGAAACCTGGCACAGCTCTTCCAAAAGCTTAGGACCTCATTGTTGTATGGTCCTACTTCACAGGGACTCTGACCTTCTTAGAAATCGCCACATGTATTTTTGATTTAGTCAGAATTTTTAAAACTTCATTTTTTCTAAGAAGCTTTTGTTAGTGAAAGAGTCTATGGAAACTTAGTGAGGTTCCAGAGTCAATATCTTGTGTGTTATTATTGTTAATAGCAGTAATTTGATTATCACAGAAAAGTTAATGAGTCCTTCTATAGAAGGCACTGCAGTGGCACAGAATGGAAAACAACTCTTGCTTCAGTCTTAGTTTAAGATTGACATCTTAGTTTAGGCTTGACATCAGGAGGGGGTTCTTCACAGAGAGGGTGGTTGCACACTGGAACAGGCTCCCCAGGGAAGTGGTCACTGCACCGAGCCTGTCTGAATTTAAGAAGAGATTGGACTGTGCACTTAGGCACATGGTCTGAACTTTTGGGTAGACCTGTGCGGTGTCAAGAGTTGGACTTGATGATCCTTAAGGGTCCCTTCCAACTCAGGATATTCTATGATTCTATGATTCTATGATTCTATGATTCTATGATTCTATGATTAAAGCAGTCTGTTACAAGTAGAAAGAAATGATGTGACACTGGTTAACGTAATACAGAGATGTATCAGCAGTGTGCAGACTCATAATTGTCAAGTTCTTCAGTACATTTCATAAAGAGAGAATAATAATGACCTAGAAATGAAGAGCAGGAGGCATGAATCAAACAATATTTTAAAAGCTGAAGGTTTAATTTGGAGACTATGGTTAAATAAGAAATGGCAGAAGTGAAAACTGAGAAAAAATTTGAAGTGGGGGACACTTGCCTGGTCCTGCAAATAACGCCCTACTAAATACACTGAGTAACATGTGCTAGTAAATCTGTGTGCAGGAAGGTGAGTTGTCAACAGGTCATTCCAATTTTCAAATAAAGTTTGTCCTTGCAGGTTTTCTTCACACCTCTCCTGATGGTTGCAGGATTAAAACTATAAAAAAGCAAGTCAAAGAAACAAACTGAGAAATACCAACCCTCCCTCCAGCTTCAAGTTTCCTTTTGAAAAATTGCTTTAAAAAGTCTCCTACAGAGAATATTGCTGACTTGAGGGATGGAAGAACAGGGGTATAGATGCTTTGGGAAATGTGTCAGGTTATTGGTTGATTACGGGGCTGATGCAGCTAATCTGGATATATTAGGTGCCAGTCTCTATAGTCTACCCCACCTGAAAATGGGAAAGACTGCTTTCATTTCCTGCAGTGGACCTGAAGAAGTGTTACAAGGCACCTTTCACTAGAAGGTCCTGAGATAAACAGAAACTTCATAAGAAAAGTCGTTCTTCATGGTAACACTACTGCAGGACTGCAAAACCAAGGGCTTTTGAATAAAGTTTTGTTAGCACTCTGTCAAGGAGCAAAATGTTATTGAAGGCACTGTCGTTCAGGTGAAACACTAACCCCAAATCTTGACTGTTTGTTACTATTAAAGACCCCTTGGCACTTTTTGCAAGAGCAGAGGTGTGAGCCCTGGTGTCCTGGCCAAATTCCAACTTGGGTAATTAAATTCTGCCTTCCTAAAATCCCCCCTGTAGTTTTGGCCAAGTACAGTATTCTTCATTTCCTCTCCGAAACGGCTGTACAGAATTGCTTTGTGCTGGTAAACAGCTGCCACATCTCACCCCAGAGGAATTGCTGCATTTCGGTGCTGAATCCCTCTCCTTTCTCTCCTCCTGACACCCAACACATGGGCACGGCGGTGCTCCCACCAAGCAGCCCCCCTCTGCCCCTGTGCCCGCGGGGGAGGCAGCCCCCAACCACGCTCCCCCTGCTTGCTGCAATGCCAGTAAGCTGCACTCGGCTTTAGGAATTCAGGCTAGAAATACCTTGCTGTTTCTAAAGAGCTCAGGAGCTGAAGTGTTGTTGGTGTGGCTACCCTTGATTCCTAGATATTGGTCATACCTGGTAAATGGTTTCATTTTCTTTGCTGAGGAAGAAATCTCGAGTCCACTTCTACTGGGGCTTGTTAAGCTCTTGCCTTGGGGGCCAGTTGATCAGTTGTTAAGTAGTAAGCAGCTTTGGCAGTCAACAGGCATAGGATCCCCTGCAGCTACTCCAGCCTGCCTGCCCTATCATTCTTTATAGAGGTAGCAGGGTATTGTCTTAGAAGTGCAATAATGGTAAAATAAGAGCAGATAGTGCTCATTCAATTTTGCATGCACCAGTATTTTAGGGAAGTGTGTGACATCTGTATGGATGTATATATACATGCGTTTATGTGTCAATAGAGGCTATGGAAGTCCTGCTTATAATTTTTTTTTTTTTCCTTTTTTTTTTTTTTTTCTTTTTTATTGTTGATGTTATATCAGGGACTCTTAAGTGAAAAGACAAGAGGCTGAAAATTGTGTGAGCTGTACCTGAGAGCTCCTCAGCTGTTTGTCCTGGCTATTATCAGCCAGCTTCAATTCAATTCAACATGAAAAATTAGGAGAAAATATGACTGGGATTAGAAAGTTTTTCTAGGCACTCCAGCAAAAATCAGAGCCAGGCCACAGAGAGCCATGCTTAGGGCAGGGCAAACATGACATGCTTTTTTTTCTGACAGCAAGGAATTTCTTCAGCTTTAATGTCTACTCCAAATTGGTGTGTCAAATAGTGCATTCTTATTTAATCTCTAAAGTGATGTGACATACTTGCACGAAAGAAGTGGTCTGTGTTTTTTTTTATTATTATTAATATTATTATTTTATTATAGTTGTCATTTCTCCATCTTAAAAATTTCAGTGGTCACAGAAATACCTGTTTTGTAATCCATGTGCACATAAGGAAATTTTGTCCATCTGATTTTTACTTAGTTAAGTACACCAGGATTAAAAGCAAGCTCAACAGATTTTTACTTTTCAGATGCCAGTAGGATTTTTTAAAAAGTATTTTAAGCTGGGTTTGTTATTATTTTTGTTGTTGTTCTTGTCTGTTTTATTTATTTATTTATTTATTTGGTAGACTGAATTACCTATATTCCTTGAAACGGTTCTTAGTAATTCTGAGCGACTGCAGAGACGCCTACTGGGAAGTGGTCAACTGATCACAACAAACCCCACTGACTCCGGGCTCTCCTACTGCTTTAACTCAATTGCACTTTCTTATCCAAAGCCACATCTCTTAGGAAAATCCCAGAAATGCTATTTGCCATGAAGCATGGTTTTAATATTATCACAGCTATTTGAAAAGACAAAAGATTAGAAAGACTATTTGGTACTGAAGGAAGAAACAGTTTCAAGGGATGGATTTACCGAAACAAGACTCACGTTTGCTTCTAATGTTTACTTCATAGTTTATCCTTGGCTAAAACATTTCCCCCTTGGTGCTGAGTGCAACTTCCATGGATATGAAAGCGGACACACATTCTTCATCTGTGTCTTGCTCTCATGCTGTCTGTAAATAATTACCAGCAAAATGGAAACTCGAGAAATTCTTTCAGTTTTGTCTTATATTGATAATGTGTTGTTGGGATTCAAAGTTTGCTAAAAAGTCAGATAGGGAAGTTTGAACCTGATAATTAAAAGACAGATTTTGAAGAAAGATGGTTTCTAAAATAGATCAAGCCCATAGAGCTGATGTGTAATAAAAGCATTTGCATCCTCAGAAGTGACTGTGAACCTAGCTATGGTTTTGCAGGAAGAGATATGATAGAGGTAGGCCATTTAGTCTGAACAGCTATTTGTCATGTGTCATGACATATGGTGACAAATATATTGTTACCTGTACTTGACAAGGAGAGCCCAGATAAGATTTCCAGGAGTGTCTAGTAATCACAGCAGTTCAGTTTCTGCTTGTCCAATGTGAAGTCCACAGGAGTGACAGGTTAAGGTTGGTTCAGTCCACCTGGGAAAGGACAGGGTTTTAATGACGAGTGTCACCTCCTGCATAGCAGTTGCATGCCTGAGGCTTCCAGGTCTCTGCACACTTGTGCATATTTGCTTTTGGCTCCTCCAAAAATGACCTCTCCTCTTGCTCTTTGACCAGTTTCTCTATAAAAGTGGTGATATATTGTGAAGAGGAAGGAGCTGCAGGTAGAAGATGTAAATATTTTAATAAGAATAATCTCTAATCAAACAGTTGGAGGCAGTTTAATGGCAGACATCTTAATTTTGAAATTAGGATCTCTTTGCAGCTTTCTGTCTTCCCCTATGGTGGTTTTCTTCTGGAGATGGATATTGGTGAAAACACTACAGCAGTTTTATCCTTGCACCATAAGAGAACTCAGTAGGTAGATCTATTAGCACTCTGCAGCCAGATCATTCAGATGCTCTGTCTCTGGACAAATTCTTTATTTGTTTCTCCATCTGAAAGGAAACTATCTTTTTGGGTTTTAACACAAAAACAAGCAAAAAGATTCTCTGGTTCTGTGACTTTAGCCCTACTGATGGCAGGAATCACAGCCTTGAAAGCAGCATCACTCTGCGTGTTGGATCTTCAATACATCAAACGATGATGTTGGCATTGTTTTGAGAGGGTTAACTAAGATTAATGAGAAAAGAAACATGAAGCCATGGAGGATCAACATTACAAATCAATGACTGAATAAATTTAATGTGTATTCCAGCTGTACTTTACCTGGCATAAGACTGATTCTTAAGAGTGTACCTTTTGTGCTTCTAAATAACTCACTAAGACATGAACACTGCTTCCAGTTTAATAATGCTTTATTTAAGGTTTATACAGTAGTCAATGTATTGATTGAGAAGGAATTTGCGGAATAAAAAGGAATGTTTAATAAGATACAAATAAACTCCTCCAGCATTCTCCATTCCCTATCCTTAGCATTTGTAAAGTGTAACTCCAGTGTGTTGATTCTGGACAAAAAAGCGATTAGAAAATAAAACTAAACTCACTTGTAGTCAATGTTAGGCCGAACCTCAGACTTTGTGTGGATGAACTAACTTCCTTGAAAAGTAAATTCTCTCAAATTCACATAGTTTTCTCTACCATCAATGAGCAACTTTTGTAAGCATCCCTTATAGCAACAGATAAATAGAGAATGCATATTTTATTTGTTTATATCTAATTATTTCTTGGAGCATAGAAATGTGACCTGTATCTTTGAGCATTACATCCTTTGTCATTAAACTTCATGATGGAGATGGTTTCTTTTCTCCTTCTAATCAAAATGCTGTTACTCTTAAATCGCCTCTTAAAATTGACATTTGTCTGGCAAATCTGGCGAAGTCACTTACCTCCCTATAATTACACGTATAAAGCCAGCGACAAAAGGAGACCTTTTACATGTCTGAACGGTTTTGCAGTCCAGCCTCATAATCAGATTCCAGAAATTGAACTTGCAGAAAGTTTGTGCTAGCCTTGTGGATTTTCATTTCAGATGTTGTCAACTCAAGGGCATTTGGACCAATCAATATCTGTCTGTCTTCTCGCACAGAGAAAGTTGGCTATTAGAAAAGAGAGGCTTACAGCAGGCTCAGCCAATACCATTAGCCCTAGCCTAAGGGCAGTTGTGTCCATGTGCCGGGGTAGGCACCTGCCCCCTCCCCTCCCCCACCATTAAGAAGGCCACTGGGGATGTCATTTGGACATAGCGGGCAAAGAGCACTTCTTTATTCTTTCTCTTTTTTACACCCAGACTTCACCAAAAATCAATAAATCTGTTCTTTGCTTATTTTCAGAACTTTACTTCAATATAAGCAAGGACTTTCCTTCCAGCTACAAACTCCAGTAGCACCAAGTCAGGGATTTTTTTTTATTTTTGTGTGTGTGTGTGTGTATTTTTTATTTTCCTTTCTCTGTTCCTATTTGAGAAATAATTGGAAATAATATCCACTGTTTCTTCTTTTCCCTGTTAAAGATTTTTGAGAAGAAAGACCTTGATCTGCTGACTCTTTTCATGATTCAGCACTTGATTTTTCTCTCCTTGTTGTCCTTTTATTGCTAATGATTTTATAGGATCAGGTAAAGATATGATATTTTTCTTTGTTTTTCAGTCAACAAACTTTTTCTCCATATTGAATTACTTGTTGTTATTTTCTTTATCAAGACACTATTACTGATAGTACTGTTGATAATTCTTTAAATAGAAAACCATTACTATTCAATTCTTTTCTGTGCTGGAGAACCACGTATGTATTCTAGAAAGGCATCAAACACACACTTGAATGTTGTAAGATTATTTTTTGAAGGAAACATTTTTTTTTTTTTTATCTACTATTTCTCTGGAAAAAAACAGATAAATGAAGAGATGTTTCAACCCAGTGACATGATGGCAGTGGGAATAAATATGGAGTATGAATGTTAAGAAACCAGTAGGAAGTGCAGGTAAATTATACAGAGCAATCTTACTGTCTCAAGAGGGTTATTTACTAAGAAGACAGTGAAGGAAGACAAAAGGGGAAGACAAAAGCAGAAATGGAATGTATATGGACAGAGATAAAAACACTGTAGAGATGGTCCACTAAAAGAGAAGAAAGTGAAGAAGGAAGGAAAAATTTAGGAATAAGTCTAAGCTAGAAAGCTGTTGGTCAAAACTAGTAGAGGGAGATGGTAGTAGTGCTTTTGTTTAACTGAACTCTTAACAGAGGTCATCTACAATGAGCTTTAATAGATACACCAAAACTTTCATTTTCGTTGTGAGAATGAAGTCCAGTTCAAAAGAATTCCTGAAAACAAAAGTGTCACATCCTCTGACCAAAAAGTACAGTCATATAATATACACTATGGAAAGAGCAATACCTGGCAGTCTAAGTTGAGGTAATATTTAACATTTTGACCCTGAAGAAAGGAAATGAATACTGGTGGGCAAATGCATCTTTTCTACTGTGTGATTGTATTGTTCCCAAGCATTGTTTAAATAAGAGGTCTTTGGGTCACATAATTTGGTGAAGCTCTGTTCAAGTCAGCAGAGCTGCAGGGGTTGAGACCTACAGCAGAGCTGGACTGAAACCATCAGGTACTGAGCAACACTCAGCCTGGAAAAGTTTTGGAAAGCCTGGAAAGACCTTGCTGAGTTCTTATAAATATAATATTTGGGTACTTAGGAAATACCATAGTATGAAGACACCTTTTCTCTACTGAGCTTGGGCTTATGCTCCACAAATGGAAAGGTTCTCAATTGTTAAAAAGAGGGGTGAGAGTCCTATAAACTCCATGAAGCCAAGGATTAGGAAGTGTTGGTTGGGTCATGTTTCACAGAGAAAACCTGGCAATTTTTAAAAATTCCACTCTAATAGCAAACAAAGAAGCTTGATGCTAAGTTTTCTTCAAATAAGTCCTATGAACTTTTTAAGGTTCAAAGCTTTTCATCACCCAAAGATCTCACAGACAGTCTCGTGATAGGGAAATGTGCTGTAAATTCAGCCAAGCACCTCTCACAGTAAAATGCAGAACCATTTGAATGGTTCTGCCATTCAAATTAGCATTTGAATGGTTTAGCTGGCACTTCACCTTTTTTAAACCTTCAGCAAGATACTCCAGGCCGAAGGTTTGGGACCGGGGAAATTTCTCACCCCAGCATGGCTGACATGGATGATGGATGTGTTTCCATAAGGGGAGCATATGGGAAGATCCCTGCAGCCGGCTTCCCCAGGAGGCGTTAGGAAAACGCTAGGATGCAGAGAGCAGAGCCAATGGAAACTGAGAGGATGTCGATTTCCTTAAGAAGGGATTTCCTTATGATCTGTGGATACGAAACAGAGTTTATGATAATACAGGCTAATTTCTCAAGTGGCTTTAAACTAGCACAAATTTTGGTTTTGTATTTATCTATCTGTTTATTTATTTATTTCTAATTTAAAATGCACAAGGTTCAAGTTTTAGGTTCCTCTCACAATCTGGCAAGACTCCCGTATTTTCAAATGCTCATGTAGCAGTACTTGCTGCTTCATTGGAAATAATAGTTCTGTGCTAAACTGCATCATCTTGGGATCACTTATGGGATTTAGTTGTGTTTAAGGGGTGAAGACAAGGATACTGCAAAGTGAAATCCCCCAGTGCAAAGAAAATTAAGGTGCATTTCCTGTAACCCCCTGAAATAGCTACATTTCATGTAAGTGGTTGAAATGCATGTGGAAAAAAAATATAGTAGAAGAATTTTATTTACTCCCTAGGTTATAATGACTTGGAAGGATTTGTTGAGACTGATGGATAAAGAGGTAGACTTGGTGGCTACTTAATCTCCAGAGCTGAAAATATTTCTTCATTTGAGTGAGAAAACTTGTTAAGCTGCTGGTGGTTATTCATTATATGGATTATTGTTTTGAGCTAGAGCAAGATCTTTTATTTTTGATATTTAAATGGAAAGAAAAAATAAATAGCATGTCCTTTTCAAAGCAAACATTTCAAAATGACTAGTCAATACTGACTATTAAAAAAAAAAGATAGGTCCCTTAGCTGGGCTCCTACATCATTAAACTCTGAGAAAGTTTTGTTGTAGATGTGTCAGAGCAAGATCCTACCCTTATACATCTGTCACAGCAAAAGATCTGAGTAAATGAATCACTTCTAAAACCCCTAGCTAAATGTCATTATTTTCAACCAGTTATTTGTTTTAGCTTTTTTTGGTAACATTAATGTTTTTGTTCGTTTACGTTTTTGTATTTGTTTTGGCAGAGGCATTTTGGATTAATTAGATTTTGGAGTTAACATCCATGATATGGGTAAATATGGCAGGGTCCCAGGTAAGCCCAGTAATAGAGCCACTGTCCTGTCTGTGCTGCGGGGTGCATTTCCTTTTCATTCTCCTATGGGCTTTGATGTGCTCTCTAATGCACATGTGGTACTTGCCTAAAACCAAAGAGATACAGCTGTTGAAAAAGAAATATCAAATGATTCAACAACAATTGTTTCTTACCTGTACATTATTTGCCAGTCCAGCTAAACCAATAAAAGCTGATTTAAAACCCCAGACATTCACATATCCAAAGGTACAGTATGTTGAACAAAAGCATGAAAAAAAATAAATAATGTGCTACAAAACTGTAAAGTCTCCTTAAGAAAAAGTCATCACAGAACTGTTCTTGTTATATTATTCAAATTCTTCTTCTAGAGAAATATTTTGCCAGTATGTTTTATGGGAGTGTATACACAGGAATATCTAAAATATATTTTAAAACTGGTCCTTGTGTACTCTGGTGTTTGCCACTGTATAGATAGGTATTGACCAAGAGTTCTGTCATTAGAAGAAAAAAAGGCATCTGTAAATTTACTGATGACTTCTTCCTAATGTGAACTATGCCCAAAACTTAAATCAATAATAAAGAGTGTAGAGGTGCTTTTGAGTCTCAGAAGAGTCTGTGATAAAAACAAGCTCTCACCTCTGAAGCTTGAACAGTCCTTTGTGTTCCTGGGTGTCCAATTTTATACAAGTAACTGACCTCTTAGAACTAAAGTATCAGCAGGAGTGAAACACATACATACATATCTTGATATAAAACAACAACAGAAGCAAAAAAACATTTAAAGAGGGTGAGCAGCCTTTTGAAACACCTGTCTGGCTCTTTGCCCCATCTTTACTCAGGAATCTCGTGTTTTGTCATTTCTTTTCTCTGCAGCTTCTAAATCTGGCCTTGGCTTTGTCAATAAGCCAGTATTCCTGTAATATTTCTGGAGGCTTAGATGAGATGGTTGTCTTCTGCTCGTGTTGCACAGCTCATAAGAAAACAATGTTTTGGATTGGAAGAAATCTCAATAACTGTCTAAATGAGAGAGCAAGCTGAATGTGCTTATTAAATCAAGTCCCTAGAAAACACATTGCCATAAGTTTGCCATACATAATTTGTTCATAGGTTCATTTTGTACATAAATAGCATGGTGTTACCTGAACCAAGCACAAATTCAAGGTACAGCAGGCAATGCATAAGCACATTTCAGGATGTACTTTAAAAATAATGTGGGTTATTTTTTTTGCTAGGATATTTGGAAATTAACCAGGCATGAGGACAGGGACAGATGCAAGCTGCTTCACTCTGTTTCGCCAGGTTGGTTCACTTCTTAACCGTGCATGCAGCCACGGGTATGAACACATTTTTCTGTAGGTTCCCCAGTGTCAACAGTTGAGCACATTAGTGTCACTTGTGGCTGCAGCATCCCTGGTGTGGGCGCCTGTCTAATGGACAGTGTGGGAGCCAGCAGACGTAAAACCCCTGAGCTGGAGCCCATCAGGCAGCCAGCGTTGGATGTGTCAGCTCCTGCTTCTTTGCAAAAAATGTTTCTTATTGTCTCCAGCATCATTGCTCCCAGTGAGTGTGTGTGCTAGCTTCAGTGTCTGCTCCATTTATTTCAGGTATTTTCATATCAACATCCTGGTAACAGCCTAAAGCCTCAATTTTTGTTAATGGTAATTGGAAATATTCTTAATCTTTGACCAAATCTTGACTTCTTTCATTCTTACTCAGGCAAAACTCTGGTTGAAATTCCTGACTGAAACAAAGAATACTGGATTCAGCCTTATTGCATATTAACACTGCAAAAAAAATTAGATCTGTGAGGATTTTTTTAATAATCTGACCCATCATAGGTCTCTAAGGAAAAACTGGAATCCATGTCTTAGAATTTTTAAAGACCTAATAAATAATTTGCCATAACCACAGGGTACCATGGCATAATGGAGCTAAGGTAATATTTAATTTGCTTATTTACAACATTAAGTAAAATATTCTACTTATTTTTTCTTGTTATTTTTCTTCTTTAATATTAGTATTTATTCTGATAAATATTTGAAATCTCACTGTTTGGTTCTCAACAGACCTTCTTGGTATGTTTTGGAGCCTCACATGGTTAAAATTATTCCATTATGCTATTAAAGCATAGAATGTGCAACATGCCATACACCTCAAGGCATTTCTCAGTTCATTTTTATCTTTTTGAATACCTGTAGCTTCCTTTCTGCAGTAACATTTTACTGCGAGCACTCTCTCGTATCTGCCAGTTAACTTCCCCTTGAAGCCCAGTGGCCTCCTCTGCTCTGGTGGTCACTCATCTCGCCCCTCTCAGATCTCGGAAGGGGGTGGCAAGCAACACAGTGAATGAAATATCAAGCAAATTCACATCAAATGGCAATGTGACCCCCAGGTAATAAACAGGCTTCAGGTGTGGGAGCGTTCTGCACCACGACTTGTCACTCTCCTTGGTTTTGTGTGCGTTCCTTGCGCCAACAATGCCGAGATGCCTACTTTGCCCATGTGCATATATAAGCTTAACTAATTCGGAGCAAATCTATGCTGTTCGTTACTGGATCTCTGATGTTATCGCTCTTCATTAGAGATGCAATGTGAGGTAGGTTCTGGTCGGGGGAAAGGAGAGGGGAAGAAGCGAATGGCAGATAGTAACTGTTTTGTTGATGCCTGTAGTCTCAGCTAAAATACAGCTCCTGCTGCATTTCTTCCAGCAGCACAAGCTGAATCTTTTCCCTCATTTGATACAGTGACCTCTCAAGTGCATCATTGCCCTGAGGGCTGAGGGCAGTCCAGCAACTGTTAAACCCCTTGGGTTGATAATCTTCTCCCACATTTGCCCTTAACACCAGACATACCACCATTAGCTACAGCTCCACTGGTGCTCATTAGAGCCGATCAATATAGACTAACATAAAGAATGCTGCTGCGCCTTCTGTTATTTTTCAGTTACTGCAGATTTACAGACTTTCACCTACAACACAGGGCTTTGCTGCTGTACTATGTAAAAAAGAGGATTTGAGAACAATAACAACAACAACAAAAAAAAGGCAAAAACAAAAAAAAAAAAGACATTTTTTAGTAGATATCTAAATGTTATTTATCTTGCTTTTCAAAATTCCTTTGTCACTGGAAAGTACACAGAAGATCTTCCGTAAAAAATTCTCTTTGGATTAAGTTAGCGCAAAATTGCAATATTCAAAAATCACAGCAGATGCACAGATAAACAAAATCAGGTGCATTTTAATATGAAAGAATGTTTGAGCTTGTAAATTCTATGCAAATGCTTTCAGGAACTTGGCCTCATATTTTTAAGCCCACTCACTGTCTGTGCTCTTTGCAGTTGGATAGCAATTGAGATGCCAGTTGAAGGTCTATATGTTGAAGGCATGTATGTAGAGTGGCTACAGCACTGCATACTACCACCAGCAGGTGTTGCCAAAGATCATAGCAAGAACAGCAACAACAATTAACAAATATATCATTCTTTTTCCACATTTTATCCCAAAGAGTCTTTCAAAGATTCATGTGCCACTGATCTCAACAGTAAACAACTAATGAACTAGTTAAATGAAAAGGTAAAAATAACATAACATTTATTAGATATTTTGCAAGGAATCATACAAGAATACTCAATTCTCTGAGAATAAATTTTGCTACTTTTGATTTGCATTTGAAGAAAAACAAGGAGGAAGAACTTCATGGGATTTATCAAAATGCAATGGGATGCAGATACAGAAGTTTAGGTTTCTCATGTTTTGTTCTTTGGTCAGTTTGCTCATTCAAGCATTATAGTACAGCTTAGGACATCAAGCAAGGAAAATATAGCACTCAAATAACTTGAGGACATTTTAATTAAATAGAAAACAAATATTTTATTTTGTATAAACACGGATATTATTTACCACTGGATAAACCCAGCTACCATAAACAATAGGATGGCTAAATGGCTATATAAAACATTAAAAAAATGGGAATGTTGAATTCCAATGAATCAAGAGTAATGAAAGTCTCACCTTCACCAAATCTTTCCATATTTCTGGAATATAAATCCTCCTATATTTTATTCAGAATGGTGGCTTAAAAAGTTCAATGTCAATTGCTGAATGAAAAAGAATTTATAACTGTGCATATGAGCTAACAAAATACGATATGGTAAATTTTACCTGTTTTCATCAGAAACATCGTTCAACAGTTTAACTTTTTAATAGTTCTCCAGTGCTACAGGCAGTTAAATACTTCTGTTAAATAACTTATTTATCCAAGACCTTTCAGAAGAGCTGAAAGAACATGAGATTTTCATTTGTTAAACTAGGGATTTCTCAAAGTCCATTAAAGCACCTTTACTTACAGAATGACACAACTTCTCCAGATGCGTCCTTTGCTTTAGTGGACCTATTTGCATCTTAGGTATTACTTAGTATGAGTAATGTGGTAGGACTGAGCCCTTGATGATAGGCTGATTAATGAAATCCGTTCTGCAGGGTGAACATAATGGAAAATGTGATTCTGTTGGCTTCTAAAGTCTGAAATTCATCTCCATGCAAACGACACACATTTTATGTATGTCATAAGCCTTCTACTATCCTTCTGCATAGATGGAGATTTCATCCAGTGAATGGAAGGCTGCTTGCTACATCCATTAGCATCATTAAAATGTACCCAGTAAACCCATTGCTTATGACATTGTAGTTTGAATCAAGAAGAACTTGGATAAACTTGAAGAAAAACAAGCAGTTAATTTATTTTTTTTTAAGTTTGAAACAGCAACTTTTAGAAAAAAATAATTTGGTTTTAAGACTTTTAGTGAAAAAGCATTGATGAAATCATTTGGTAATAACTTACAGAGTGAAAAATGGAAGCTAATTCTCACTTTTCTCACTCAGCTTGCTGATGTCAGTTGTCCTTCTTCATAGTCTGCTAAATTAATGAGCTGTATGATCTGAGATCCCCTGTTTATTTCGATGCAACTGTAAATCTTACCCTTAAACTTCTGGTCAATTGGCTATGAGTTCCTTACTTCTCCCATGATGATGACAGAAAAGAGGCATATTTTCCAGATCACGCTCCATTCCTGTAATTCTTTTTTGAATTCTCTGCGTCTTTTCCAGCATTCACTGGTGCAGGATCCAGTAGGGAGCACATATCTCAGCAATGGGTTCACAAATCTTGCTGACAGCAGTAATAATTCCTTACCACGCCCCCTTGATAGTCCATATTTTTCAATAATATCACAATATGGAACTAACAATGACTGTCCAATTGAGAGCAATATACTGTATGTTTTGATCAACAGGGAAAGGTTTTTAGAAACTTTCTCTTGTCAAAGCTGGATATATATCCTAAGCTCTAATTATTGACCAAGTTGGCACTTCATGTAACAATGTCTATGGTTGTAAATTAGCTGGTTTTAATGGTCTGCAGCAACACTTTCAATATCTTCTTTAGTGCCAGGTTTGAATGATGGAACTTGCTATAGACGCTGACACTTTTTATCCTTAAACACCTAATGTGCAATATGTTCCCGTGAGTTTTAAAGGGTAAGATAAAATGTCAAAATTGTTCAAAAGTATCATGTATATTTTTTACTCAGAAAGTTACATACTCAAAACTCTAATCAGTCCACCTGGATTTATGAAATCCCTTGTTATCATAGTGGTGTGAAAACTGGACTACAGATAAAGAAAATGGTATTTTTATAGAATGGTCCTCTGAGATGGGACTGCTCCTCTGTTGTCAGTGTAGGCCAAAGTGCCAGTGGGAAGTGCAGTACATGACCTTAGTCAATTAGCAGGGTCTCCTTAATCTCTTGGGGTTACTTTGATCTGCAATTTCAAGTGTAACACCTTAATGAAATTTTACAGATAGTCACAGAAGGCATCCATGTAGCGAAAAAAAAAAATCATTTTATACCTAAACACCTAACACATGCTTAATAAATCCCCAGAAGGGAAATAATAACTATAACCATATTCATCATAAATTTCTCTCTCTCTCTCTCTTTTTTTTTTTTTTTTTTTTTTTTTTCACACTATGTTTATGCCTGAGAAAAACAAGATTATAATAGACGGGACTTTGCTTGTGAAAAGTGGGAACAGATCAAGCTGCTGATTCACATTTTTCTGGTGGAAAACTTAATTTGCTTCTTGTACATTTTAAATCTCCTGAAATCAGGGTGGTGTGCCAAATCTCTTAGTTGTATTTGTGTTGTGTGTTCTGTGAATATATAGCAGATATATGAAATTTCCATAACATATCACTATCCTGATTTGTGTATTCAACCCTGTTCTTTTTTAAATTTATGCTAAGCCAAATCTTGTTTGTCATTCTTGTGTGAGCAGTTTCAATAGAGTTAATTGGACAATGCAGGCATTGAAACCTGGCCCATTTCTCCTGTAATTACTAAATAATTGTGTAAAAAAAAAAAAAAAAAAAAAGGTAAAAAATGGTTCTGTGTTGGTTTTCTTGCTGTTATCTTCTCTGATTAATCAGAGCATTTCACCTGAAGGTATCACAGGGCCTGTCTTGCAGAAATGCAGAAAGTCCTTAATGGGATTTTTTTTTTTTTTTTCCTGGGTAAAGGCTCCAGGATTCCCTACCCAGACATAAAAACTGCACAGATTTGCACCATCTTGAGAAGGGGGGAAGGAACAAAGGATGGGGTGTAATTAGGCCACAGCTTTATTAACTCAATTTATCTGGGAATTACGCAGTGATAATTCATACTGCAGCCATTTCCGTCCTTGCTAGCGATGTGTGGTGCTGCTGGTCCCATGCATCTGGGAGCCTCTCACGAGTGGGCAGTGAATCTCAGGGTCTAGGATCCTTTCTGCTTCTCTCCTCCTCCAGCCTCTTTGCCCATGAGCAGGGCCCCCCTGTGCTGTCCCCAAGCAGCTCATCAGAGCCCAATGATGGAAGAGCAGAAAAGAAAGCACTCCAGCTCCTGCTGGGCACCTTGGCTGTGGTTTGGGGAGGGACCCAGTGGTGCCTGGGGACCTGCTGTGGGAGGAACCTGCTGTGATGCATAGTGGTGGTGGTGGTGGGCTCCTCCCTGCCCTTTGCAAGGCCAGCCTGCATGGGAAAAGGCTCAGGTGGGAGAGAGCATGTATTTTCACACCTTGCAGTTGTCCAGGGGCAGTAGTCCTATTGAAGCTGATCAAATAGATCCTATGAGTAAAATAAAGTAGGTAGGATCACTTCTGCTGTAGCCACTGAACCTCCATATGAAAAGCCTTTTATTCTGGGCTGCTGTTGTTGGCAGGGCAATCCCTCTGCTTATCTAACACATTTCACCCAAATCTCTTTTTCTCAGGGGCTGGCCTGCAGTCCTGAGGCAAAAAGCAGACTGGTGTTAGAGGGGAAGTTTGCCCAAATGAGGGCTCCAGCATTGCAACCTGAGAAGATGCAATGTGTCTCCCGATGCTCTACGTACAGAACATATCTATCCCTAATTAGATGTGATTAGAGGAACTGGAGATGTTCAAGAGCTCTCTTTTATAAATTGCTTTTTGCAGTCAAATTAAGGTTTATTGCCGAGTGTCTTGTGGTTTAGGCTGACTCTGATTTGCACAGTTTTATACTGTTGTTTTGCTTGTTGTACGCATATGGCTATATAGCAAAACTAAATCAGCTCTCCCCATAGGCCCAACAAGTGAGCTTTCCAGTGTGTAGAATTCAATGGACAATCCCCATAACATTTTCTGGTTTTTAATGCATTCAGTAACTGTAAAAACCTCTTAAAATTGAACAAGGTTATAAAACTTGGCTCTATACAGATTCACCTAATTAACATATGACAGATACACGCAGTCATTCCACTGTGCTCTCCTCCGGTAACTGCTTAACATAACTATAAAACGGCTTCCACAAGGTAGTGCAGGCACCGGCTTTGTCTTCACACACATCTGTTGCATTTTTAAAGGAAAAATAAAGTTTTAATTTTTAAAATCTCAATTTTAATAATGCATGAAAAAGATGGAAAATTCTGCTTTATTTTCACACTAGTCTCATCTTACATCTCTTTCAGCATTGTCAAGTGCCTCCACACTACTTTCTGTGCCTTAAATCCCACTGACAGCGGTGATGTGCTCCCAGTGACCATGGCAAGAAGTCCTGGATCCTGGTCTCTACCAGGTCAGCTCTCGCAGCAGCTTAGGGCAGCGTCCAGATTGCTGCAGACACACACGTCTGGTTACGGGGTTCTTTCTGAGGATTAATGAAGGGTACGGTGTGGCTCTTTTCAAATATTTGAATGGTTCGGCAAAGAAATTGCAGAAAACAATAGAAAATACCAAATTAGAAAATACCAAACCCAAGGAAGTCATGCACATACCTGGGTGTATCAGGTAAGCTGGCATTGCAGTCACAATCTGCAGTTCTTTCCTAAGCAAACAACCCTTGCATTACCTATTTGTTCTGTCCTTGGTTTTCAGTTATAGACTTGCATTTGAAATATGGCAATTAAAGAAATTTTCACATATGTTCATAGGGCTTTCTAAGCGAATTCTTTTTCTTTACCTTTTTTGTCTTTATTTTGCAGAAATATCCTTGCAACCAAACCTGTAAGAGGAATTCTTTTCAAAATAGAGCTTTGAAAGGAGTGATCAAGAATATCTGAAAACATAAATAATAAATAACTAAATAAGATAACAAATATAAATAACTAAATAAGATAACAAATATCTAAATAAGATTTTTTCTACTTTAAGCTAATTTAGCTATTAAAGCTTGATAGATTGATTTTTTTTTTAAACAGTCAATGAGTCTTTTTTTTATTATTTATTTATTTATTTTCTTCTTTTTAATCTGCTGTATCATAACATCTGTCTTGCTAATATTACCGGTCTTGTGTTTCTAGGCTTCCAATGAGTATTTGGCCACATCTGAGGGCTCACAAACATGGAGACTGCAAAGCTGCTTCCTTCAGACTTTCACATTTAAATAGGCAGTACAGGGAAAAGAGGGGAGAGAGAAATAACACCATTCCCATTATTCACGGAGAATCAAGTGTTTTAAAGGTGAAGTAATTTACACTAAAAAAAAAATAAAAAATAAATGTAACCCGGATTTTTGAATTCCTATCCATTGTTTTCACTTTAAGTGCACTTCTCAGCTCATTTGACTGACAGTGTCTTTAAAATGGGCTATGAAAGAAGCTAAGAAGGATTTGTCATTTTGTTCCATGATGAGTAGCACCTGCTCCGTGTGCTGTCCCAAAGGTAAGGGCAAGTTTCTGGGCCTGGCAGCCCTGCTGGTTGCTGATGGCAAGCACTGCTTACCAGCACACTGTGTCCATGGGTGGGGTGCTGACAGAGTATCTCTTGAACTGGAGATTCTCTTGCACCTCCTGGAGCACTGTACACTATCTGGGCTGGTGATGAGACTTAGATGGGAGCTGGCAAAGCGCTTGCTGATGACCACCAGTGTGTTCTGCACATAGCCTGATGTAAGCAGACCACAGAGATCCTTGTTTTATCACAAGAAGCCTGACAACATATTTTTTCTCTTGATTACGGGATATTTTGTTATAAGCTCTAAAAATGTGTTCCAAAAATGACTCAGATTCATCTGGTGTTTGCTGATGTCTGTAAGTTTTGATTGTACAGGTAAGTCCTGTATGCATTTTTAATTTAAAACAATCTCAAGATTGGAAGCTTTCAAATGTAAATATGTGAAATTTCTGTATATAGGATTAAAAAAAAAAAATCTATATTCATTGTGGGGAAAAAAAAAAAAAAGAATGGATTACAAAAGACCAAAAGCTCTAGGGTTCAAGCTAATTTTTCATCATTTCCATGGGGAAAAACACTGGTAAATGTTAAGAAACACCCTTCAAGAACCTTTAATTTGTTTTTCACTCTCCAAGATATAGATTTTCTCCTTTCTATTTATGAAAAAAAAAATTCCTGTGGGTTTGTAGAATCATTTGAGAAAATACATATTTGTATAATATTACATGCTTTCTAACATAGCTTTGATTAGGCTGTCAGGTCAGAATTTGGCTTGTTTCAAGTTCCACTAACTTTCATTATCTTCTCAGGAGGAGTTTGTTCCTTTACATCACACAAATCAGCTGCAGGATCAGGGACTTAATCTGAAATTTTGGCTTCATTGCAAACCCTCAGTTGACCCAGCATGGGTCAGGGTGTTGCCACAAATAGCCAGACTTTCGAAATTAGTGGGAACGGGATTGGGTCATTTAATTTTTGTTGTAGCCTCTGGTGCTGCAGTTCTAGAAGTGGTTTCACCTCTAACTAGTCACTGAATTCAAGCAGATATGAATGAATTCAGTCCTGATTAACAGCAAAATGCAGAAAAAGAATTAGAGCTAGAGCTTACATGTTCTAACGTGGTCCTGGATCAATGGAGATCTGCATATGTTTTATAGACACATGTACGCACGTGCATATATGAATAAAAAGTACACACAAATATACATGTGTGGCTGTATGTGTGTGCTTAAACATCCTGTAATATTATTGATACTACCTGAGATTAAAAAATAATAATAATAATGATAATACTTTTTTTTTTTTTTTTTTTTTTTTTTTCCCAGAAGTGGTCACTTTATAGTCATCAATAAGTTAGCATCCCAAAGCATTCTTTGAGAATGGTGTTATAGCCTCCATTCTACAGATGGGAAAACCAAGGCAAGTTGACAACAGAGGCTGATGACAGTGGGCCATTGCCATATTTAGAGAAGAGAAATTGCTGTGGAATCAGCAATGGTGAAGCGGGGATTTTGCTGCTTCTGCACTCATCCATCACTGTTCTGTGCTGGTGTTTCAGAATACTCTGCTACAACTGGCTGTGTTTTATATTCAGTCAGAAACTGTCATTCGTGGAGAATTCAGCTGTTGTTGCAGCAAGTGAGAAATTGTGTAGAAGCTATGGTAGACATAGATCATAACACCATGTGCCTCCTGCCTCAGAGACATAATATGCATACATGGACAAGCTTGTTTGTCCTAAAAAATTACCATCACCTGCTGTCTGCTACAGAAGGGTAAAGAGATGCACGTAGAATGCTGTGGAGATTAAAATGGCATATATTTCTATAACTAAGATCGAACCTTATTAAAAGAACTTCCTACCTCATTTATACAAGTAAGTCAGAAGGAGGTTCAGTGCAGAACACAGTAGCCTATGACCTCCAAGCTTAATTTCGTAGAATTAGCTAATATAATGTCTGTTATGCAATGTCCAATTTCTTTTAGCTGTGCATGTCTTAAACACATCCAAAATGAAAATAAAATGTTATTTCTATTAAATGAGGTGCTTTTCTTTCAGTTTACATACCTTTGACAAAGCCTTGGCCTCAACGTTAATGACTTCCATTTGGATATTTGGAAGTTGTCTTCAGGTTGGCTTTTTTCCTCCAGAACTTATCCACAGGAATATTTCCAGGTGTTTGAGAAAATAAGCTTTACATTTAATGAGTCATATGTTGTATTTATCATTCTCATCTGTCCATGTCCATACCTGGAAAGACATTTATCCCATTAATTCCATTGTGGCTGGGATGCTGGGAGGGAATTGCACCGGTTGACAGTGGCCCTAACCAGATGCCACCAAAAGGCCCACTTGTCATTTCAGAACGCAATGAGGGGCATCAGTAGCATTTAAGCAGTATTTAATACTTATGTTGGCACCCTGTGCTTGCTCTTGTTGTTGGAACTACCTGTGAAGGCAAGACATACTTTCATTTGCAGTAGTATAATCTGCAGTATATAAAAGCATGACTATTAATATCACACATTGTCAATAACAGATAAAACCACCAAAGAATACAGAATACAGTGGCATACTGCAATAGTTAACTAGGTGACTTGAAAAACTGTGCTATAAAGTTTGAGCACAAGCTGATAAAGTCGGGGCTGGATACGTTTCCATTCATTTTCTTTGATACATTTTTTGGATAGTTGGTCAGTTTTTGAGTTGGGAATGCCATTTATAAAATACTCATTATGTTTTTTTATAGAGATTTTTCTTGGAAGGATCTTAAAAGCACAGCTAAAACAAGAAAATAAACCACAAACAAGAGCTTAGTCTTCATGCCTGAAATTATGCCATCAGTGAAGTCAGTGGAGAAACTATGGACTTTGAGATGTGTAGGACTTGACCTCAAGGTTTTGGAGCTCTGTTGGCTAGAAAGAATAAATCAATTCTGAAAAATGATATATGAACTTTAAATCTGTGTCTCACTTCTTAGACAGGCTCTGCAATAAAATATCCTAAAAATCTAGTACTGGTTTTCTCTATGGAGCTAATGTGTAGTCAAGCCAGGTTAGTACATGTTCTTAAGTACACTCAATAAGCTGAGAAGTACAAAACTATCATCAGTGTGTATTTAAAGTGCTTGGACCAAAACGTTTCTACATCAAAGTGCATTGGATCAAACCCTAATGCTCTACTCCATCAGAAACCAAGTTCCTTCAAAATCTGACCTTGCATGAGGTTTGCTGCTATGCCAAATTTCACCTTTCTGAGCTCAGGTGTTTCAGAACTGGTCAGTGACAACCCAGCTGCATATGAAGTGTGGGTCCTGCCCCCTGACATCCCCAACCTAGCCCCCTGAAGGAAGGCTTGGGATGTTTCCCCTCACAAGCTATAAACATTATGCAAAAACTATATTTGCTTGTAGGACATATTCACTTCTTGAAGACAGGTGGATAGCATATGTGCTTGTGGGCTGTTCTTGTTTTACAACTATATAGTTATACGTGAAATCTCAGGATATGTTACCTTCTCCCTCATCCATATTAAATGTATAACTCAGCCTGCCACTGTGACAAGGACAAGGAAGTAAATATAGTAATATGACATTTATTTTTATTTGGTTTATGTGTTTGTGATACAGCAACGGTTTATGTATATTTCTATACCTATTTTCTATTTTTGCCAGTGTTTCATAATAAGTTTGATCAGTTTGGAAAATCATATATCTCTCTGGAGTTTGAAAATTACAGTTTTGCCTCTTTTTGGAGATGTTTTCTGCATGCTATAACGCTTCTAGTTGCTGTGTTAGTGGTACATTTTCCTATCTTTCCCTGGTATTATTTTTAAACCGTTAGGTATATTTTTCCCATATTTTATCCCTTAATTCACTTTTGTTTTCTCTCCTACCAGACTTTAGATTGTACCTGTATTCCATTCTTCTCCCTTTCCTCTTGCATTTTATTTCTTTCCATCATATTTATAGTTTTGCTGCTGCTGAAGCCGGGCAGGCCACCCACCAGCTCGCAGCTGTGTGTGGGAGAGCAGCTTCTCCAGAGGCAATGCACAAATAGCAGCTGCCGAGCCTGGGGGCCTAGGTGCTTCTGAAGAAGGGTGCCGGGTCTCCATGATGGCAAGTAGGGTGCGGGAGTGGGATTGCAACGTCACAGTCCCGCTGTGCGACAACCGGAGATTTCCTGGTGTGCGTCTCTTTTGCTGCTTTGGTCACTTTTTTTTATATTTTTCCCCAGAAGCAAAAGTGGCCCCCAGACAAATCCATGGCAGGGCACATTACAAAGCTAGGAACATTAGCAAAAGGAAAGCCAAATTGCTTGCAGGAAAGGAATATTGTTTGTTCTTTTTCTTTTTTCTTTTTTCTTTTTTTTTTTTTTTTTTTTTTTTTTTTTTTTTTGCTATGGCAAGGCAGAGCTGTCCGTGCTGTAAGTGATTCTTGGTTTAGGGACAAACACTGCAAAGGTTGCCAGGAACAATGTTGTGGACAGAAAAATAAAAACGATAACAATAAAAAACCCACGATGCTAATTGTAAACGCTGCAGCCCTGGAAGGTGGCAGAAAGGCTTCCAAAGTTCACTGACTTACCAACCCTGACAGCGATTCTCCTGATAATGGCACAGCAGGTCCGCAGTGGCAAAGCCTAATTGACAAAGATCAAAATCTAATTTGGATAACACCAGGAGCCGAGGGGGTCATGCTCCAAATAGTGCTTGAGCCACAACCAGCCCTGTTTGTCATTTCATGGGGAAAATGCAAAAAAGATCGTTCCAGGTCCCCAAATGAGGAAGATGCCAATAATATTGAAAAGCATACACAGGAAGAAGCCTTGCTCCTGAGGGTACAATTACTGTGACTGTGATGTGAAATGATAAAAAATATTAAGCAGGTTTTAATGTTGTAACAAAAGGTGGCCCCGTACAGGGCATGAATAGAAATTGAAGATCCTTTGGGCACCTATAGGAAAAATAATACCACTGTAGCTATTAGCAGAGCCTTTAATGCTAGGATCTTCCCTGTGCGTCACCGTGATGAGTATTTCCCTACCTGTAATATAGGTCACGCTTCCTTGTACAAAGCAGGCATTTTATTGATGTTGTACCTTACTCATTTGTTGAAATGAGCTACTTTAACCTGGCGTGTGGCTTGAAACTGGGAAAAATATGCAGAGTGTCTTTGTAGCATCATTTGATCCTGCTTTCTGGGATAACCATGTGCCCTGGGTCTGGCCTGACTCCAGTTAGGATAACAGGGGATAAATGGTCTTTTTATGGGTGTTTCCAGGGCTTTCCCAAACAGAAAAAGATCCAAACAAGATAAAAGAAAATCCTACAGGATTCCTTTTTATACTCAGTGTCGTTTGATGGCAGTAAAAAGAAATTTTAAGTAAATCTTGTAGCCCTCTACACCTCCTAAGAGAAGAATGCCAATTTGACTTGTCCATCTGCTCTTGTCCAGCTCCTCACCTCTGTCTGTGAGGCAGATTGCACTTGCCCCTTTATAATTTGCAAGTCACATTGGAAGATAAGTAATTGCAAGACCTTCCGTGGTGTTGGGACTGAATTAACATCCACAGTGCAATTCAGCTAAGGCATCAGGCAGACAGTCTGTCGGTGCTGTATTAGACACAATGGTTGCAAAATGCATGATAAGAAGCTCTCATAGAAGAGATTTTCCAGAAGAAAGGAAAATTATTTCATAATGGAAAGTGAGGGGATTGCTCGGAGGAGAGCTGGGGCTGAGCCGCGAGGTAAGTAGGGCTGCTGGGTGCCGACCCGTTTGTTTGCCATGAGGAGCTTGTGGAAGGATTTAGTCAGGTCTCCGGGGTTCTGGAGTGACTTGGGAGTGTGACTCCATTGACTCAGGTTTTCAAACACACAGATGGGTTCACAGCACAGCCCCCAGTGAGTTTGTGCTCCTGAGCAACTATGATGCTGTAGAAAACAACATCGACTTCTAGCACTTTATAGAAAAAATAAATACTACTAATATAAATTAAAGCAAAGAGGTTCGTGTGTCTACTTTGGCAATGTGTGACTGTTTGGAGGATGAATAAAAGGATCGTAATGAAATGATTCCTGCCACTGGCCAGCACTCTCGTTTTTGGTAATACTTCAGTTTTGCAGCGATTTGGCAAAGCTCTTGTAAACGGTCCAACAGTGTTTCAGCAAAGTCTTTGGAGAACAACAATCTGTGTCGCACATTAATTTGGCATGTTTAGCAGCCCAGGTCTAGCTGAGCACAGAGGTAGCATAAAGACCTCCTCTACGTACTGCTCCGGTCAGAGGCTAAAGCCATCGACAGGCAGTGCTGAAAAGATTGCACTACAGCTGCCCGCGTGCCACCTGATTGCAGAACCCATACTGCTATTAAAAAAGGAAGAAAAAACACAGGTTTAGCTGTACACTTTCACATCCTATGCATTTTTTTTTCTTGCTGGTTTCTTATTAACTGATGATGATCTGGATAGAACAGGTTAGGGACAGGCGGGAGGTGGATTCTCTCTGCGACCCACCATTCGTCGTACTTGTCAAGGTACCAGGGAGATTTAAGATTCTTTTCATGACAAAAAAATGAATGATTTTTATATTCTCAGAGGTGAAATCAAACCAATCCTATTAATTTCAATTAAAATGTTACCTGTCTCAAGCTATCTTTTTTTTTTTTTTTTTCTTTTTTCTTTTTCTTTTTTTTTTTTTTCTTCCCTCAAAGACTGTTTAGGGATGGGAAAGATGAAATATTAATGCATTCTATAAATAATATGTGTGAGGTCCACGGGGACACAGAACCCCCCACATCATTAGTTAAATTGATCTTCCTCTTAGATTTTGCAGGAAATTGGGGGGTGGTGTGGCTCGGTGTGGCTTAGTTCTCGGGAAAAGTGGTCAGACCTGAGCCTGAGCGGCTGCACGTTAGCCATGGAGCTGAGGTTTCTCCTGCTGCTCCTTATCTATAGTCACCTTATATTCTGTTGCATGGCAGAAGTATCAGGAGAGGCTCTGGTAGTCTGTAGGGTAACATTTACCCATGCAACAAATTTTGCTATGGCACTTTCATGACTAGGGCATTGCAAGTTTGTGACCTTTAATAGGATGTAAGGATCAAAACACAATTCGTTTCCATTGTGCTTAATTTCCTGCAGATAACAATTATAACGTGCTTTCTGTGATAATCTTTCTCAGTGCTCCACAGACAACTTTTTGTGGATTTTTTTGCTATTGACATTGGAAATTCACATGGCCATCACAGTGCATGAGTAGCTTGAGACAAAGCAGGAGCTTCACCTGTCTTCTGCACGGGGCAACTCAGCCTACTTCAGCTCCCTCTCAAAAGGCAGTCCTTCCCCCCCCCCCAGTGCAGCAGAGGAACTGCTAAATCTAGCAATGTTTTTTCCTTTTATTTTTTATTTTTATTTTTTTTATAATAACATAAAGTCACTGCATGAACAAGCAGCAATCTTTATTAATAGAGATCTCCAATTCTGGAGCCTTTGGTAAATTGAGAACATACTGAGAAGGAATCTTATCACTTGAATCGTAGGAAATCCATTTCCAAGTTGTCTGTTTTTCATCAAATTAAAATTAGTTTCATGGGAATATGAGAAGGTTTTTATAATTAGATAATGGAAATTTGCCTAGGTTATCTTCCACTTATTTGGATGTAACATAAATAACAAGAATGTCACATCATGCCAGTATTTACTCATCTAACTCAGCACAAATCTTGGGTCAAGTAAAAAAAGATTTGAAAACATTTCAGGGCTTGTTGCTTAGAGACCACTTTTAACCAGTGGAAGGACCGCGCTCCAATCTCTGATTGCACAGCAGAAAATCTGAAAAGCGTGAATACTTGCAGACCTCTCTGAAGATGTTGCTGAGGTACAACATTCCCAGCGGTTTGTGGAATTTTTGGCCAAGTGTCTGGGAGTGCAGCTCCCTTCCCCAGCCCATGCAGAACTGGCACAGCTGGCAGCTCCAGAGTGTGAAAGGTGCAGAGTCCAGGGGATGCTGGTAAAGAACCAAAATAGTGCTTTCAGGTATTTTTATTTTTTTTCCTAATTAATGACAAAGAGATGGATGCTGAGTTCTACTCCTGGGGAGGGATGCGGCAGCCCAGGCACCCAGGCTGCCTCCTGCCCATAGTGCTGTGGACATCCAGCCCGCGCAAAGGGAAGTGGAGTTATACCCATTGATTTGTAATCAGTGACAAAACCAGGACAGGGCAGAGAAAAGGTCTTTTATTTTTTCTTTTTTGTTTCCTTTTCTTTTTTTTCTTGTTCCCTCAGGTCACACAGCCAGGCAGCAGGCACTGCAGGTCTCCTGGCTCTGTGTCCTGTGCGCTCTCGGCAAACACATCTTTCAGTGGGGCTGAAATTCCTGTTTCCATTTCCCCACAGAACAGGGTCTTTAATAATCTCTTCATTTGAATTTAAATGGAGTCTAATCCTTGTTGGGGCTAATATTACCTGGAACAGTACAGCAGGAGCCCCAGTCTGCACAGATAGCTCTGGAGATCGCTGGCGGGGGGATTACCCCAGATATCTTTTATCAGAAGTTCAAACATCTATTAAAACAGGGCAAAGATCAAGTAACCTCAGGCGAACCTTCAGCCAAGTCATAATTATTGTCACTGAGGTGGACTGCAAAAGGAGGAGCTGAGGGTTTTGCTGCCACTTGCATGATGCAAATAAAGAGAAATGTAGGGTCTTGTGTCGTTTCTTCTGCACAAGAGATGCAGTTTAGGCACCAGCACGAGCTGTCAGCGGGTTGCACACAGTGCTGTATGGTGTAACGAAGAGAAGACAAGACATCATATTCCTTCTGTGGGAAGACTTTGCTCCTGCAGAAGGACAAAAAACTGCAGATCCCAGCCAACTCACTTACCCGGGGAATACCTGGGGAGAAATTCCTCACTGGTGACTGCAGAGACACTAACGTGAAATAAAGCCAGGAGAAGAGCATGGGCTGCATCATAATTTTCATTAATATTTTAAAGTAAACTTTCGTAGTTAGATTTTAGGTACTATTCACTACCTGTCCTTTCACACTGGTAAGACTCAAGAGTTTTCTCAAAAAGTAATATTACCTGCCTTTAGGAAACGCCATATCTCAAGCACCTCACCTCTTGCTGCATGTTATGCACATGGAAGCAGATTCCTTGGCAAAATACTACATGGATAACAAACAGATTTACAAACCCTATCGATAAGCATTGCTGCAATGTTACAAGCAGCTATGGTGTAGCCTTCTCATCTCCCCCCTTGTGAAGCTCAAAAATTAACACATCCTACATGCTTCTCTCTCTCTCCCCCACGTTCTATTTATTTATTTTTTTTACCCTTGCCCTAAATTCTGCATGTCTACCCCCTGGACACAGGATCGGTGAGAGCAGTTTAAAATTAGTGCCTACAGGCAGAATTTCCCAGCCCATGCCTGTGCGGTGCTCCTAACGATCCCCAGCCACGAGCCCGGCACTGGAGTGGTGCAGGGAGCGGGTGGCAGTCGCTGAATTGTGCCTGACATCTAATTATGTCCTAGTCCTTGGCAACAGCTTGAAGAGAACCGACCTCTTGCCAATCATCCTGGAAAACTGCTGCTTTTCTCCTTGATGCCTTTAGAGGCTTCTACAGCGTTGCACTCCCTTTGCACGTTTTTGCTGCCAGGTACACAGTGGACCTGTGATCATCTTGGAGAAAAACCCCTTTTGCGCCTTGGGAATGCGCATATGTTCCACTTATACGCCTGTTTTATGGCTTCCCAAGTTTTCTCTGGGAGAGCAGGAGGAGAACAGGAGAATGGCTTGCAGCAACCACAGAAAGTTATATTTCTGGCCTTTTAACACAGCCATTGCCTCTCAAGCAAATACAATTACCTGTTCCCTAATTAGGACAAGTTTGGCTGAGATACAAGTCACTGGGAAGTTATAGTCTATCATTTACCCCAGAATAGCTCTATAGCTTCATAGATGTTTTCCCTACAGAGCAAAACTTGAATTTGTGATGAAGGTCACACCACTCCTGCTCCTGATGGAGGCACGAGGGAGGCAGGGCGAAGGGTGGGGACTGCTGCTGGGGGGCTTCCCACGGGGCCACCACCAAGGCACCTGGCCAATAACCACGTAAAAGATGGGGACATGTAAAACAAAGAATGATATAAGGAGTAAAAAACTCATTATCCAAAAGTAGACTTTTTTTTTTTTTTGAATGAATGAAATTCCCACCTAACTTTAAAAAAAAAAATAATTAAAAAGTATATATATATACCTACACACACACACACACGTATGTATATATTTGGACCCAGATGCACTTTATCTGCACTTTATCTGCAATTGTAGCACTAGGACCAAAAGTTTATTTTATATTTATATTTCATGAGCATTGCTAACCAATGGGTTATTCACCATGCCAGGCTAATGTGTCACAATACAAAAACCTAACAACAATGAAGCAAGTAAAGAAAATCAAGTTTTTGAACTGATAAAATTCTGTCATTAGAAAAATATTATGGGTTTAGAGGAAATTTTATTCATTCTAGATTTTTGTGCAACTGCTAGTTCCAGGGTTTTTGCCTCTGTAAGGCTGATGCAGGGTTGCAATTAGCACTTCCTAAATATCTGAAGACAACTACATGTCTAAATAAATACTGGTTTTAAATAAATAACTACATAAATACTGGTTTTGTTACGAGAAGCTCATTTGCCCACTAGACTTCAACCGTGCTATTTATACCAGTGTTTTAGATACGTTTTCTGGATCTGCTGATCTAACACTTGCTGCCAGTGATCCCTTCTGAAACAATGTGGAGATGAATACTTTGGGTGCCACTTCCCATAGCGGACGCTCACTTTGTGCCATGTGGTGTACTAATTCCCATCAGAGGACAATGAGGCTCTCTGGAGGCAGCAGACCTGCTGCTGTGCAGAACAGAGGGGTAGGACCTGCTCGTTACCCTGATTGACTAGGTATGGCTGGAGTGTGGAGAGAAGATTGCTTGATTAGGGGCAACAAGTCTTTAAATAGAGGGGGAACACACCCAGACCTTGAACTGGTGGAGCTTAGATGCTGCTGGGGAGGCTTTTGTATGCAAGAGGTAGAGTACATAGTAACTTATTCATGCTCCTTTTTCTGGTTTGTGAGGAATTTTTTTTTTTTTTTAATTGGAAAAGAGCATTTTATTTTATTTTTTTCCAAACTGAATTTTGGTTTGCGGCCTCAAGTTATGGAAAATGATATTGAGGTTAACTTTTTGTCTCTTTGAGGATCAGAGAGGGCTCTTCCATGTATATGTTGGATTTCAAGTCTGCTTGTTAGTGGCGTCATGATATATATACATATATGTTTCTATCTTGAGGCTGTTTTAAGCATCCTTAAAATGTTAACTGGGAAAAATCTTGTAAAATCTGATATTTCCTCCCTTTTCCCATGTTTATACCTAAGAAATGACTAAACTATGTTATTTTGTATGTAGTATTTAAGCTATTTTGGTTAGTTTGCTGCTAAATGTCAAAGTTATTCCTTTATGTGGTCAGGAGGAAAATCTAGAAGAGATTCTTCTTTGGAGAAAGGGAGAAGATTCACCAAGGAAGCCAGTAGAAGGGAAAGCAGCATGGGTTGTGTGGCCCCCTTACAGAAGCTTCTTTCCAGACTCAGTCTGGTTCTTCTGGTTTGGCTCAAAGCTGTTCCCTTTACCAAGCTAAATTGGGGTGAATAAAACCAACCCTCTACAAATAGCCTGCTCAGATGGAGATGGAGAGATAGGGCTTCAGATTTGTGAATGATTTAGGCCAGGAGCTTCAGCTGCTGCATGAATAAGACTCTGTAGTCCCAGACAGGGAGCAGCTGCATGAGCTGTGGGGCTGCTCCCAGGGAATGGTGTCTGCCCCAAACCCTATGTTTTCCACCATCCACCTACTGTTTCCCACCAACAAGATCTAAGGAGGGCTGCACAGAGGAGTGATCGTGTTTTTCATAGGTCCTCCTCTGTGCTCTCCAAAGGAGCTTTTCCTTCTGCCCACTTTGTCCTGGAAGAACTGCCTGTGAATGGTGAGCTTGACCTGGAAAAAGATTCATGAGAGTTCTGGAAAGTTTGTCTTAGCTCTTGTATTTGGTCTGATGAACGAATGCAAAGCTGGCATGAATCTTCCTCATATATATCTGGCAAAGGAGGAAGCAATGCCAAAAATTATACAGTAAGTAAAGGAGAAGCATGTATTATTTAGTGGCTGTGGAGGATCACTACTGTATCACTCTATGCAGAGCAAATTTTATTGTTCTGGAGATATAGGGGGAGAGACAGCCTTAAAAAAGAAGCTCTTAAAGAAAAGGAAATAGCTTGTAGCATGTATCAAGAAGAATTGACACATCACACCTAAGCTGTTTCTACTTCTGTTCCTGGTCTGTCATTCACTGCTGAAGGTACTGAAAAGTAGGCACTATTTGAATAGCTCTAATTGTCAATAAATAAGTGTTTTAATTAAAGTGTGTCATGACATTTGAGATTGAAATATTACATGAGCATGAACACACATGAATGCATACTGCAGTATTTATAATTGCAGTTTCTCAACACTTAACCTTATTACACAGATAATTGCTGAGCATTTAAATCTCACTTTTTTTCCTGGAGTATTAAATGTTCCTATTGATCAAATGTTCCTGGTCTTTTGATAGTTCTGTTCTTCATCATATATAACTTGCTGCAAGTGTTGATTATTCTTGCACACAAGTCAAAAGTTGTATTCCATGTTCACCAGATTGTCTGTGACCTTTTAGTCAAACTTCAAACATGATGATAGATGTTTTTATATATATTCAGTAGATTCAGAAATTGTTTACTTCATTTTTGTGGCTTAGCAGTTGGTCCTCTTCTGTTAGAGGATGAATGGATAAATTATCCGTCATGGCTCCTTTGAGAATTGGGGATCTAGAACAGAAATGGGGAGATTGCCCATTTCTGACCTCTCTTCTGATGTTTCCAGCCAGGCGTGCCAACTGTCTCAGTGGTTTCAGTTGTTTTCACCACCCAGGTGCTTGCTTAAACAGGTTTGAAGCTCCTAGCTCACTTCACATGGCTATCAGCAGGTAAATGGTTCTTAGATACTTGTAACCTTGGCTGTGTTTCAACATTTACAGCTGCAATCCGGAGCCTGTGGCCACTGCTAGAAGGGTATAAGGATGTCTGTTAGGGGTGCTCTTATGCTTTAAATAGAGATAATTGATATATAATTCTCAGGTGATAGGTATAAATCTCAGGTGGCAAATGATAGGATGTAAAGAAATGGTTTTGAGCTGCACTAGGGGGGGCTTAGATTGGACACCAGGAAGAATTTCTTCTGTCCAAGGGTGGTGAAGCTCTGGAAGGGGCTGCCCAGGGAACTGATGGAGTTGGTATCCCTGGAGACACATGGATGTGGTGCTCATGGGCATGATTTGGTGGTGGGTGGGATGGGCAACTCCAATTTGTGCTCCCATTCTTGAGCTGTGCTTTTTATATCGTACAAACCCTGTTCTCTGCCTAACAACGAGGAGCCCAATGCAATAGGTAAAAGTTGCAAAAGGTATTTCCAAAAATACTCTTCTACTTGTATTTTGAATGAAGTCATCAGACTGGCTCTCTCAGTGCAAACTGAACTGAAAATAGAGGTACTCGCTAAAAATGCATTCTGTGTTTGCTGCAGAGGAAAAGGACCGAGGGAAAAGGACTGCAGAGGATTTGAGGCAAATCACACGGCAGTGTGTCTCTGGTGCAGGATGTATAAACACGAGGGTTTCGCCTGACCTCACAAATGCAATGAGACAACCGCAGTTTTGGAGCAGACAAACTCAGTGACAAACCAAAGCAAGACCTCAATCTGATGGGGGAGAGTGGGATGGTGAGAGCAGTCCTTAAACATTTATTACACCACTTCCCTGCAGATGTACAATTTCCCATGTTTTTTCATGCACTTTGCAGCATGTCCTGGTGAGCACCACCTATCCTGACTCTTTTTTAGTGGACTGATGGAGGGTGAGGCTGCAGGCAATGACTGCCAGGCCTTGACTGGCCCCATGCCTGCTCCATGCACTGCTGCCACCATGTCCCGCAAACCCCTGTGGTCCTGGGAATTGGAGGCTTCCATGACAGACCTGGAATGGAGGAGAGTAAGATGTTTTAGTAAAGTTATTTGAAGAGTCAGCCTTGTAGTGCAGAGAAATCAGACAGTTTTGGTGTCCAGCTCCAGAGCTGCTGGAGACTGAACCAGTCCAGAGCCAAGGTGCATGGATAGGCAGCAGCATGAGCAGGAGGCTGTGACTGCTATAAGAGGCACAGCGCAGCCCTTGTCTCAACCCCATGATGCTGTGTGGGATTAATAAAACTTCTGGATAAAGATGCTCAGCATTTGAAATTGTCTGAAAACTTATTTTTTTTCCAACTATTGATTACTTCAGATTAACTGTGCTTCTCCACTCAAATTCAGTATTTAGTAGCTGGGCTGTACGGTGACTCCTTGGCTGCGGTTTGGGATGATTTAATCCTTGTAATTCATGTGGGTAACACTGAGGTGTGGTGCCTCTGGCGGGGGTTTCAACAGCCAGTGATGAGATGTGAGTCTGGTCTCTTGCCACTGCTACTTCCAAAGGTGGTGGGGAGGACAGGAGCAGACAAAGGCTTTCCCTTCCAACTGTCCTGGGCACATCCCATCCCTCTGGGAAAGCCCTTGCCCTGCCTTTCCCTTTCCCCCTCCTCACTGATGATGAAAGCCCCAAGATCTCTAGTAAAGAGTGAACCTTGTGTGTAAATGCTGATACAAAGGGACTTAAATCCCTGGTTTCTGGTTCCTAGAGACTACCTTTCTGACCAAGCAACAGCTATCTTTGGCATAATTTTTTTGGTCAAAAAATAATTCATTAAAAAATTGGGTTTTTAACAATGAATTTATTTTTACTTTGCTTTGTTTGAGTCTATATATTGTAGCTGGAACATATTTTTAAGGATTTTGCAGCTATGTGGACTAGTGACTCTTCTTGCTTATCTGAAGAAGAGCTCTGATTCTCAGTCACTGGTTTCTTCTCATCTCTGCTTGTGAAAGCCGAGGCTTCAAGAAAATCTCTGGCCACGGTCAGGCTTGCTATAACACTATGAAAATTGGCAACCATTAAAATATTTTGCAAATATTTTTCTTGCCAACTTTCTTCTCAGTTCTGCTTGCAGCCAGCAGCAGGGGAGCTTTGAGGTGTGCCTATTCCATATTAAAATTTTTGAGCCTGTTTCAGACATGGTACACGCAAACACAATTGCATTCACTTCAGCAATAAGGAAAAAACAAACCCATAAAAATGTAGTTATAAGCCCTCCGATACACAGGTTTTGGTCTTGTGTTATTTAAGCTTTGCATTTAGCTGTTTTCGTCTCTACTCTTTTATGTTTAAAAAAATGCCACTTTGAAGCTAAAAGTTAGGAGTCTGCTTTAAGAAAACCAGAAATATTTTAGAATTTCTTACATGGATCACTTCAATGTGGACACTTTATAACAAAATATTTTTATCCTGGAAAGCCTTGTGTTATATTTCTGAAAACACCTTCCAGCTTCAATCCTTTGGAGGCTTCCTGGCAGTGGTTTGTTAATGGCCTTGCTCTGCCTGGTGTTCCACTGCCTGCCCGTGGGGAATCCTCTTCGGCTGTGCTGCAGGTACAGGGCCCCCAAACCTTGTGGCAGGAAAAATCAGTGGAAATGACTGTGCAACAAATCAATCAAGCATTTGTCTCAGAAAACGTCAGTATCCAGGCTGATATGTGTTACTCCAGCTAATCCATCCAAAGGTTGGCTAAGGGTAACCTAGGAAGAACAGGAGGAACAGCCACCTTTTATTTTAATTCTTCCTGCATGAAATCCTTAAGAAGGATCAGGAAAAAGAGTTTGAATTTAGAGCAGTATTTTTGCCTTTGCTACATAGACTTATCTAGCAGCTGTTGCTACCTCTAAATTAGGAGTACTGAGCTATGGGTGCACTGCAAATGCCATACTTAAGGGTATTCATGGTGGGCATAGCAGAAGGAAAGTTAACCAGAACTGATAGTAGTGGATGGTTGAGTTCAACTTGCCTGACATGTTAACTGCTGTTCATAGTACCTTGTGGACACTGGTAGCAGCTGAAGCACTGATTTGATTACAGTTAGATATCCATTCCTGGTGAATGGTGGAAATGTGATAGTTCCTATATGCAGGGAATTGATTTAGTACTCAGAAAATACAACAAATTGCTCAAAAATCAGATTGCTTTTTGCATCAGTGCTTTCCTGTTGAATGAGTGGTTGTGCATGGATGTGAGGGTGTTGGGAGCTAAGGTATAGGCAGGAATAAGGCAGAGAGGAGAATGGGTGGTGGTGTATTAAACATACGCAGTCTTCGCAGTAGCTTCCAGACATGCTTAGGTAAATGGAGAAGTACTAGTTAATGTGGCACTGAAGCCCTTGTAATATTTATTTCCCTCTCATTCTTACCCTTTACATCATTACCTTGCCCTGTGGCTCCTAGGATAAAGGATGTCCTGGAACTGTGTGGTCACTGATTTCCAGGAGGTACCTTCCTCTCCCACCTGTGGAACTCAGTTTGGTGAAACCAGTGTGGGGTACCCCAGGCAGGGCCTGGAGGTGGCTCATGCTGGAGTGAGGATGGGAACAAGCTTGGCCAAATGTCTCTGTGCAACTGGGACTTAAACTGAGGAGGAGGTGTGGGGAAGGCTGGGGTCTGAAAGCATCTGTTGTTCTTTCACTGAAGAAGCATTGGTGTCAACACAAAGGGTGGTTTTCCCTGCTGGGTGAGAGTGGTGGGTTGGAGTATGGGTGTTTGTTTGTAAACAAGTAAATTCAATAAAATAAAGCAATTAGGGTTAAATGAGTGATGCTGTAAAAATGAGAAATTCTGGCTCCTTTATTTCTCTCCAGAAAGAGCTTACAGCAAGTCAGAAGATGACTCTGCAAGGGGCCAATACTACACAAGGTTGCTAAAATCATGTGAAAGATTAGAAGTATAACTTTCCTTTCCAACTTCACCAACCGCAGTGATTTTAAATTAAAAAACAAAAGAAAGATAGAATTAGGCTAGAGAATGCAAGTTTGTGTCACGCAAGCAAAAACAAGCATAAAAGAAAAACATCCTGGTTGCTTGAAAGGGGTGGGATGGCTCCTAGGCTTTTTTAATAGAAATATTGCGTTTTATTACTGTTCATTGCAACAGGAACACTGCTTCACTGCCGGCTATAGTCTGATGCCCAGACCAGTGGTGTATCAGGAGTTTATTGCAGGTGTATGGTCTGTCCATCCCTGTCTGCCCGTCCTGCTCAGTGGTGCCCTTCAAGGCCATGTGGGCAGGTCTTGGTGGCAATGGGGTCCCAGGCCTGGGGATGTGGCCTGGAAACACCTTTTTCTGCTGGTTTCTGACCGTTCCACCTTCCCTCTCTCCCTGGAGATTTACAGTATTAAATTTTCTGTTTTGTCTAAAGGCTCCAAACAAAGGGAGATTTGTAGAAGATTTGTATGAGGAAAGGGCTCATATTTGGACTATATTTCAGCAAGGAAAAATAAAATGCTGAACCTAGCACAGACAAACCGCTGTGGGAGTTTTCCTGGGTACTGGTGGCATATTTCTTCCATGATCTTTCAGGAGGTGAAGGGTGAAGCTGGAGCTATATGAGGAACAATTTGTTTGCTCTTAACAGTGGCAGAGACAGATGAAGCTGGTGAGCGCAGTGTGGGGCCCTCAGTCCCTCATTTCAGCACCTCATCATGCTCCTGTCCCCCTGCTCCAGCCCCTCTCCTGTTTGCAGGATGCCCCATGCACATCAGTAAAACCTCCTTGGGGGAGCAATTGCACTGGTGTTGTGCAGGGGGAATTGTGTTATGGACACACCTTTCCTGATTACTTTTACTTGCAGATACATAAAAAGTGTAGGATAAATTAGTCTGGAGAAACCAGCCTCCAAGAGGCTTGTTACTGAGAGCAATTAAGTTGTACAGTCATTCTGCCCAATAATTCATCATCATCCATGCATCCCATGGAAGGTTGAACAACTACTTCTCTTCATATTTTCTCTTATTAAATGTGCAAAATAATGTGCAGGAATTTCATGAAGGAAGGTAGATGCCTTCGAGGTTTAGGTTGAGGGCTGTATGGGAAGGTTTCCTTGGCCCCAAAAAACGGTAGCATGCTTTTAGTTACAGTCTCTGTACTGGGTTTGTTACCATAAAGAGGGCTTTTTTTTGTCCCCCCCCACCCAGGTCTGCAGGGAAAGAAGCAGCATGGGTTTTGCCTGGCTTGCAAACGGGCAGTAGGAATCGTGCTGTTGATGAGGAAGTGCCAAAACATCTCTGCAAATGCAGGTCCTGCAAGGGGGTGCAATTCTGGGGAGGGATCTGTGGTTTAAAGGATGTAAGTGGTGCTGATCCTGCATTGCACAGGGCAGTACCTGCCCAGCAGCATGTCCCTGCACATCTTTTCCCTTCACCAAACCGTGGAGGGGTGGTTTCCCACCCAGCACATCTCCAGCTTTTCCCCAGACCTTCACCAGGCAAAAATATTAGAATGATGGGGAAGAGGGAAAAAAATCATAATTAGCATTTTCTAATTAACTGTAATCATATCCTTTAGAATCACTGCTTAGAAATATAATATCTTTGGCCCAGTGCCATGACATAATATGTATGGCTGCTGCCTTTCATGTGGCCGTGCATCCATTTTGAGATCTGACAGGGATGGTCAGTTTTCAAGCATCTAATTGCTGTCACTGTTTTACTGAAAGAATTTTATAGCCTTACTTTGCTAGCTAATATCATACAGAATCAATTGTTCACAATGATTTAAGTATCAAAACCAAAAGCTCCAACTCCCATTTAGTTTTTTATTACGTACAACCCTACTTAAAGGGTTTAACAGAAGTGAAGCCTCCAATGCCATAGAAGCATCCATATCACTAATCAAATATGCTCCATATTTTGCCAAGTATCCTGGGCTGTCACATCTGCCATCACCACCTGTGTTAATTTTCCTCCTTTTTTTGCACTAAATAATCAATTACAAGATCCTGTTTTCCCCTCCACGCACGCTATTTATAACAACTGGCTCAAGGTAGTGATTTTGATGGTGCCAGTAAGGATGTCTGGGTAATTCTGTGCTGTGTGGGTGCTGGGAGCCTGTTGGTGGTCAGTGTGGAAGCCCCAACACCCGAGTGCATAGGGCTGCTCTCCATCATGTGTGTTAACAGCAACTCACCCAAAAGTGTGGATGAGAAATTACTGAAGGTGATGTGTGAGGGTTTGCCACTTATTACAGTCAGAATTGTCTCTTCTTGGATGCATTGAGCATGGTTGCACAGCATCACTCCTGGTGGTGATGGGTGAGCCAAAGGAGATCCCATGCTGGCCCTCCTGTCCCAGACTGAGCTTTGGGGCTGGCAGGTGGGAAAAGCCATCGGGGAAGCACTGGTTTGGTGACAGCTGATCTAGAATTGCTGACAGTGAGCAGATCACAGTGCTAGTTTTCCCAGGTTTATTATAGAAAGCAACTACGCTTTAAAGCAGGCCATATAATGATTTTAAGAAAATTCTGAATACGTAAGCTATGCCTGTGATGTGCCAGCGCTGCCTGAACAACACGGGCTGACAGTCACCGTAACAGAGTACCTCTTCAATGTGTCCGTGCTGATGGCTTCTAAGGCCTGAATTAGGGAGGCATCAACTGGGCTTTGCCCTGAGCCCCTGCAGCGTGTTTGTGCCAGCATCAACATGGGGAGCTGTTAAACCACACTCGTTCCCCAGGAGGAAAGGGAAAATCTCAGCGCTGGTGGCTTTTGAAGACAAGAGCAGAGCAGAAAGGGCAGGGACAGGAGTGGAGCAGACATTTACACTCCTGGGGTTTAGTACAGCCTGATCATAGACCTCTCTTACATGAATATTTCAAAAATAGTCATCTTTTATATGCCATTAGTTAAGAGGTACTACAGCAAGCCTGCTTTGAGATGAAAGGACAGCTCCAGTCCGGTCTGTTTGTGAGCAGGCTTTTCTTGTCAGTTTGTGGGGAATTTATGCCAGTGCTCTGTGGAAATTCAGTTTCCAAAAACTGTTTTGCTCCCTTGCCATTGCAGAGCTGCAGTGGCATTTTGAAGAATGCGCCAAGTACAAACATATTTGTGCAATTTAAAAGCTGCTGCATCCCAGAGATGCATAGACATGAGCAAGATTTTTTCCTGTGAAGCAGATGAGCTGGTTGCAGCTAAGATGGTTTTGAAAACAGAATACTTCCTGTTTAGATAGATCTGATAGGCGTCTCTTTTTCCCTCCTGCCTGCTCACAACTGGGAGAGTGCTCAGGAATCTGCTGAAGAAAAAAAAAATTACTTACTCAGTTCTTTTTGTATTGGCCGTGTCTAAATTCCAGTGATGCTGAGATGGCTCTTTGCTATAAAAGGGAATTTTAGTATTGTTCTTTTTTCAGTAAGATTCATAAAGGCATCCATGAATTTACTTTTTACAGATACCAACATATGTTGTATAAAATTTGAGTGTTATGATCTGATTTTTCTACATAGAAAATAGAAAACTATGCAGGAAATTATTTTTAAGGGTTACCCTTTTTAAAACAAGTCCAAAATGTGTCTTGGTTGAGCTTTCTAAAATATGACACATCCCCTAAACATGTCACACTTATTTTTGTAATATTATAAATAAAAAAGTTGAGTGAGAAAATAATCTATTTGCTGCAGTTGGGAGCACAGCCTCTGCCAGCAGCGGGCTCTGTAAATAGCAGAGGTCAGAACTGCTCGGGATCGCTCCACTGCCCGCCTAACATGAAAGAATAAATTTTTATTTGTAACTTACAGAAAACATATATAGGTATTCCTCCATGTATCATAAATTCTATTGGCCATGACATGCCAAGCAGATGCCAAAAATTCATAAATTATATTCATTAAACTTTTTGGCTATTGTTTCTTAATGCTGGTGTATCTTTATATGTGCTTTAAGGATAACTATTTTGGTCTGGGAATATTTGAACAAGTGCTTTGTGGAGCAAAATCCTGCAGTTTATTGAAGTGGGTTTTTATGAAAAAGGTCACTTTTGATAAATTTTCTCACTTAAGGAGAGAATTTAAGATGTCCAAAGGTCCTTTTTAATGTTTCAATATAATTTTGGATTCAAAAAAATTTCCTTCTAAGAAGTGCTGTTAATTTCTAGAAATAGGAGAGGAACTAGTGCTGGACAAAAATATTTTTCCTTTTATAGGCTCTTCCTCTGTTATTTTCCAAACTGCATGATGATACAGGAAGCAGTACTCTAGAAGTAGATATTTGGTTGTTGCTTCTCCAGTCTTTATTCTCATTTGAAACACTATTATTTTTTTTTGGTTTGTTTGCTTTTAACATGAGAATATATTCCAAACTTTCTTCAAATGAGCTTCCATCTTTTGTGTGTCCCATGCAGTTCTGAAATCTCTTGTCATATGTTATTTTATACTTTTTATTTTTATTTGGCTTTGGGCCCAGCAGTTACTGTGCACATGTTTTCCCATTTCTCTTTAATTTGGCCGAACTCTTAAGCCCCCTCAAGACATGGCATCAGGGTAAATGAGTTCAGGAGGTGAAAGTGAATGAAGTGTGGTCATGACTGGGGGTGTTTGAATTGCAGGGGAAAGGCTTATGGGGATAAAGTCCAGTGATAACTTCCCACCTCCAGAGACCTTCTGTACATGTGCTTCTTGTTTTCAATGTTCAGAGCATCACTACTATCAAGGAAAGAAGCTGCTGCTCTGTGTTCTCTTCAAGATATTGGTGCATTTGGGTTATTTTTGGTACCAGCCCAAGAGCAGTCCCAGCAGATGGGTGGCAAACTGGCACGTCCCCCTGAAAGGCAGGCAGTGGGGCTTTTTCTGGGGTCCCCAACCCCTGCGTAGATGTTGCTTCTGGACACTTGTCCACCCATCACACTGAACTTCTTCTGGCTTGCAGTCAGTGCAATCAAGTTAACTTAAATGTGTTTAAACTGCTGATGCACTGGCTCATTGACTTTAACAACGCTCTCACTACTACATTTAATTATTGTACAAGCTGCTACTTAAGATCACATTTTGGACAGAGGGATGTAATAACACGCTCTGAGATTATAATAAATGGAACAACCTGGTAATGGGCTGTGCATGACTTCGGGAAGAGGCTTGTGTGGTGGGGCAGGAGGATGGGCTCTGTGCGTGCTGCTGGGCTGGGGTCATGTCGGGCAATAAATATGTGCTGACACTGCCTGCTGGGCACAAGTGGTCTTTGCCATTCATTATCAGATCACCAAAACCACCTAAAATGAAGCTTGAGTTTGAGCAAATCCCACTCATCTTCCTTGTTTCTTGGTCACCTTGGGGGTCTCCTGAAGCCCAACCAACTCTGCAAGGGCAAATTTGTGCTGGCACTGCTGGAGGAGGGTGAGATGGGGTTTGGTGGAGTCATTTCAGGTAACCAAGGAGCTGAGGCAGAAGTACCAGGGAGCTTCATGGACTCTGTGTTTTATTTTGTGTTGACTGTTTATATATTTTATTTTTCCTTCCAAGGCAACTTTACTTTCCGGTAAGCCTTGCTGGTGGTTGCTGCTCAAAAGAGTTTGTTTTGGAATTTGTTTAACTTTGTGTAAAGGGATTTGTAAGAGTTTTTTTTATTTATTGCATTACAGGGGTTTGGCTGAGGTCAGGTTTGGATGCTGATGCTGCAGTAGGAGGAGTGGAAATGAAGTGCTCTGAAAAGGGGAGGGGTGGAAGCAAGTGCATCCTTTCAGGCTTCTCCTTTGTAGTTTCTATTTTTTGCCCCATCTTGTAAAAGATTAATTCTAATTTATGCACCTTTGGGGTCAGCCCCTGATTTGTTTGGCTTTGTTGTGGGACTGTCAGCAAGCAGGGGGTTATCCCAGGCGGGTGATGGGGGAGTCCTGGGGCAGAGCCCCATGATGATCATCCAAATCTGCTCTGCCATGCAGGGGTAGTGAGCAAGGCGTGCTTCATCCCACAGAGTTCTCGTGGTTCTGTTTTAATTTTTCTATTCCCCTGGGAGGTGCGATACAATATATGTATGACATGAGCCTCTTTGTGTTTCTAGATTAGAGCAATATCATAGAAACAAGAGGGGATCGATGCTTTCATGAACAGGCACCGCTTCTTACAGAGGTGCAAAGGTGAAGCAAAACAGTTTTAGTATAAACAGCTTTATTCTCTCCTGAGATAGCAGGCATGGCTGAAAACTAAGGTATTTTTAACATATCATTTTAAGAGGCATTTTAAGAAATTTCTCCAGCAATAGCTTAGAAAATGTTGGATGGGGGTGTGAAGGTGTGTGTTTGGGGAGGGTGAGGGTGCTCCTGCACCTTGTTTTTTCACCCGACCCTTGCCCTTCCTCCCTGTCCTTTGCTTCCTCAGCAAATTATATTTTAACTATTTCGTCTTTCTCACCCAACCAAACCCAGACCTGGCCTCGTGCATTTAAGCTTCCATTAAAATAAATCCATGTCTCTTTGTTGACTTCTTTCCCCTCTTCAGCTGTTGGAAACCTTCAGCTCTTTCCAAGTCCTTCTTCAAATCATTAGGAAATTTATTATCAATACTGGTTGATTATAAGGAATCAATATCTGGCTGCTTATTCATGCTTGCATGCTTATAGATAAAGAGGGAGAAGATGGGTGGGCGTGCACTGTATTTGACCACTGAAGGAAAAAATACTGAAGCGTGCTGAAATGTTCTCCAAAAAAAATATTTTTCTGGTCTTCTGTATTTCTAAGCTTAGGACAAGCTCCCCTCTGCCCAGTGGCTGTCAGCCACCCAGCTCCAGAGAGCTTCGCAGGCCGGGCGGTCCTCGCTGCTAGTTATCTCGAATTACACAAATGATTTTGAAACATATGTCAATAGGCTTTTAAGTAGGGAGATTCTGTTGTGATTAATTAATCATTCATTTTCTCGACTTCAAATGAACTTTTTAATGAAAAGTATTCATTTTTTTCAGCTGTTTGTTTTTATACATCTGCATACTGCTTAGTTTGAACATATTAATTATGATAAATAAAAAATAAGGAAAGCAGCAGGTGTTCTCTTATGTATTCTACAAAGAATCTTATTCTTTAAATTTTACCAGATTATTTTATTCCTGCTGTTTCACGCTGTGGGTTCCACAACATAAATATTTTCTTTTATTCGCATGAGACATTTTTTGTTGGCAATTTGAAGTCTGTCATGGTTTGTGGAGAAGAAAACATACTTGTAATGCCTCCGCGCTGCTCCATGACTGATTTAACATGGACTTAGGAGCGAGTTTTAAATAAGTGAATTAGCCCATGACGTTCTGGGTAAGGTACAAAGGGAAGTGGGTTTTTGCTCCTAATTTCACTGGCAGGCATTGTGTTTGGGAGTGGCTATTTGCATTAGGATGTGTTCTTGGAGATGAATAGGTGAGATGTTTCTTCTGGTGTCAGCTGTGGTTTTTATAATGTTTTTTATTCTCTGTTTGGAAAACAAAGGTTTTTCGTTCCCCTCCAAGTGGCAAGGCGTACTTCCAGTAGAAGTACTTCTAAGGAAGCCTTCTCCTGCTTCTGGTGGCTCCAGAAGCCAGGACACAGGGAGCAGCCCCCGTGGCTGAGAGGTGCAGTGAACTCAGGGTGGGTAATGCAAGGGGTCCCTGCTGCTTGTGCCTCACCTCCTGGGGAAGGGGCAGCCTTTGGGCACCATGGGCATTCACCAGTTTCTCCCAGCCCACCATTCATTCATCACACCCCAGGAAAAAGGAGAATCCAAATACAGGAAGTCTTGGCTTCATCCCTCTACCAGGCTGTAGGGTCACCTGCACAAAGTCTTTCCCCATACCCTTTTTAATCTTGTATTAAAAAATAAAAATAAAAATCCACCAGCAAAAATGTCTAGCCAAATGAGTTGAAAAGGAAGTGTAGGCATCAATTTTAACTACATCCTGACTGAAAATTCTCCTTTTTATTTTTTTTATTAAAAGTAAGCTTACATGCAAGCGACTGGCATGGAAAGCTAAAAGGCAACTTGAAAGTTTTGGAGAATTATTTTTGTACGGTTCAAACACGAAGCGAGGATTATAAACAGTTTAAAAGCTTTCCCATTTCAATGTTATCCATCAGAGGCCCCTCTGAATGCCCAGATGAATACGGGAGTGGACAAGGTTCTGGTTCCTTTCAGAGAGCTGCCTCGACCTTCTGGGTTTTTCCTCGGGCATTGATGTTTGGTGCATATGAAGGGATTTCTCCAGGGGTTTTCCAAGGGTTTTGTGGGGAAGTAAAGCAGATTGGGCGAAGTAAGAATACCGACTTAAGTTCTTTCTGTGTTTTTGGTGGTAGTGAACTGACTTCTGCATTATCTCACAAACACATAGGAAACATAAAAAGGGGAAATTATGCAGAAAAACATAAATTATGTAGATGCTGGAAAGCCTATGCAAAACATGATATGTGCACATAATAGCATATTTCCCTAGGGTATAATTGCATCCTTTGGGTACCTTTTGAAGCATCTGAATATTCAGAAGAAAGCAAATTTATTGTAATTTACAAAATATCACAAAAAATAAGGTTGATAAAATGATGTGTGTAGCAATGGAAACTCACTGTTCATTCATTTTCTCAAACTTGACCAAAGACTCAGATGTAACAGATCCGGAGTGGTTATTGGGTCGGGGATAGGGCTGCTTTCCATCGCAGCTGTGGTGATTTCCGAGATGCCTTTTTGGCAGGTCTGCGGTGCCAGCCCTCGTGAGGAGAGCTACAGGGCTGCTGCATTGGTTAATAAATGGCTCGTATGCCATTTATTTTCCTCGTAGTAGAGATTTAGTCAGGGTAGAGAAGCCCTGTGACAGCCCCTCGGAGTAGCTCTGAGTGGACATGCTGGGGGAGGCCCGTGTCAGAGGGGCTTATAATGACATCTGGTCTCCCACCGAAACTCCTCCCGAGCCCTGCAGAGCAAATTGACAGCTATTTCTTTGCATCAAGGAACAGGTAATCTGCAGATAATCAAAATGCCCCTGGACCAATTACAGCTGCCCTTGGTGATCTCTTCCCCCACGGGATGAATATGTAAGCTTTTTGGAAACTTGTGATCAGTCACCAAAATCTAAATATATTCATCTGTCTTTGAAATGACTTGGCTGCTTTGAACTTGAGAGTCAGGAGGTAAAGTAAAACAATCAGAGATTCTTGCTGAGCCACATCTTAACATTTTTCTGGAGTCAGGAGGTTATCGTAGTTCTTCTGCAGCAACTGCTCCCTCATCAAAGGCAGAGTCAAATGCCCTAACCACCTCTCTCTGGGCTTGCTTTTCGAGTCGAGAGAATTATGATCGGCCTCCTGACACTGCCGCTGGGGAATACAGGCTATTTTTTTTTGCAATGCCTCTATTGGATGGAGGCTTGAGTAATTACTTTCAATGACTGGTATCTATATATAGATTATCATATTTCAGGTCAGCCGTATGTAAGCACTTGTTTTGGAGTGCAAACTTTTGAAGACTGGGCTATCAGTAGACTTAAGAGTTTTCCAGGTACAAGCTTAAAAGTACGTTTACATCCCTGATGAACTCTGGATCAGTATATTGATTCATTGCTGTGATGGTTCCCAAGTGAGGTGTAAAAGAGCACCAGATTCTGTGGAGGTTTTACTACTCATACCATTGTCCATCTTGCTGTGTTTGGAATAGATAAATTGATCTTTTTGGCACCAAAAACTGGATTGAGTCCCAAGTGCAGAAAGGTTGAGATACAGCACATTGCCTTTCATGAAGCCAGTTTGATGGGAATTTGGCTATTGAACTGAAGGTGTTTGGGACCTTCATGACAAATGGAAGGCAGTGCTTGATCAACAATAAGGATTTTACCATTTGTTCTTGTTAGAGATAGTTCCCATGGAGGAAACCAGCAGGGGACTTTGGGCCTGAGATGATGTCATGGAAAAAGAATCTAAAGTTATAGATCAGGAAGATACCACCCGAAATCAGTGAAGATCTCGATATTATTATCCAACCCATTCATAATTTTCATACCTCAGACCATGGCAATGGCCACATTTTCTATTCCTTTGACATGTCTCACAAGTGTTAGTTCTAGGGTCCTTCCTCTCATGGGGAGGTCTTGGGATTTGCTGTCCTTATTACTTTTCTTGCCTCCCTGCAGAAATCTGCACGGAGAGAGCTGTCTTTGGGGAAAGCCACTGTACAGGTGCAGGTGTGGCCTCTGGGATGCATGGTGCTGTTCTGTAGACCCCATCCTGGTGGTGCAGCTGTGTGGTGTCCAGGCAGAGTCCGCACATCTTCCAGGTGTCTGTGCTGTGCCCTAGCCACCTCTTATTTGTAAATGTGTGTCCAAGTGTCCCCACGCTTGGAATTTAAATGCATAAATGTCCCGCAAAGATCTGTTGTTGGTTGCCGACGTGTTGTCAGTGGTCCTGCCAGCCTTTTTATCTTCTGATTAGCTTTGAAATCATTGAAGCAGGTGAAGATTCGTTTGTTATCTTGGCTCTCAAAGGACTAGAAATCCAGTGATCGCACAAATGTGCTGTGAGGCAAATACCCATTTGTAAGATAGATGATGATTGCTTGTCGATACCAAGAAAAAGAACTTTGTCAAATCTGAAGTTGTCACTTTTTTTTATAAAAGATATTATTTTGATTTTCATGCTTTAAGAAAATTGTAAGGCTTCTAGCAGTAACCAAAGAAAAAAAACACAACCACCCCCAAACCAAGGTGACTCAGATGTTTGTTTACTTTTGAGGTATGCAAGATTTTTTTTCAGAGTAAAAGCTGTCAAGGGAAGGAAAAAACTTGTTTTATGATAATCTCATGCAGGTTTATAAGAACTTTCTTTAATGAGGAAAGATATAATCTACTTCATTGCACATTTCCTCTAATCATCTTCCTGAAATGGAGGTCTCCATTGCAAGCAGAAGAGCCAGCATGAGACCTGGTGGGACTTGGTGCTGGGAAGGCTCTGGGAACTGAAAGCCTCACTTGGGAAAAAATATTTGGACACAATACACAGATGTGAGCATGCTTGTGCACCCAAAGCCACCTCCAATTGCTGTGCATTGATGTAGAGGTACTTTCTCCAACATGTCCTAGGACTACATTAATGTGTGGTCCAGGTCAGAAATGAGGTGGCTTGTGTTTACACAGCCAGTGTTGTCTTGGCGTGGTACCATCTAAATCCTCTAACACTTTCTGCTGTTCTTTGGTACGTACACTGATTTTAATAGGTAAAGCCATGGAGAAATGCTCTGTAAATAGAATAACAATGTTAATCTGTGCCTTGAGGAGAGGATATCTCTGTGTTAGGAGTGTCTGTGGAGACAGCACCAACTGCTGTGCAAAATATGTGTATCTAGCTATATATCACTAAGTAATTTCTTTTTTTTTTTTTTTTAAAAAAAAAAAAAAAGCAAAATTGCATGCTAAAAATGAAATTAGTCAAGGTATGTGTAGTTAGTGACCCAGGGCAGGAGCCCTCTTCAGCTTGTTCCTTCCCCTTACTCCTTTGGGACCTAATGGCAGTTAGTGCAGCTCCATTCATGATAAGAAAGAAGCTGTACAATCATGAACAGAGCTGCATTTTCTTGGATGCTCAGGGGAGCAGAGCTCAATTCTTGTCTCCTGAGCTACAGCCAGGATGTGTCCAGTGTGTGCTTTGGGCATGCCACCATGTGAGATGCCTTCAGCCCCCTCGGATCAGATGATGATCTGTTCTTTACTGGATGCCCTTATGTGCTCTTAGGTGACAGTCCCAGATTACTGTGCTATTTCCTTCACTACATCCAGTGAAGAAACCTCCAAGTGAGGTGTGAAACCACCCACTGCACCACTGATCTTGGCTCTCCTTAAAATCAATGTTTTTCTGGCCCACAAGAAGTGGGAAACAAAGGAGTGTAACTTTCTAAGTGAGCACATACTCTTGCTGTGAATCATGGTATAACTGTTTGTCTTCGTTGCTCTCCGCTTCTTCCAACCCTCCCCTCCCCGTGTTTTTCCATGTCATAAAAATAGAGCCAGGCTCTTTACAACCCAGCAGGAGTCAGATCTTTCTGCTCATTTGCTCTGCAGAGACTTAGCATACTTTTGGCCACTTTGAAAAAGCTCAGACCAAAGGAGAAGGGCAGCTGGAGCTGCATGTAGCTACTGCTCTGCTTTTCCATTCACAAGGCTTTCACTGGAGAATCTTTCTCCTGTAAGTGGTGTATTAGGATGAGGAAGGATTTGTGATTCCTTTCTCCAAGAACTTAAATATACGATCTCAATAAGAGCTGCACAGTGAACAAAAGTGAGCTTGGCATGAGAAACGAACAGTTGTTGAGTAATGTGGGTTTTGTTTATTTAAGAGCAAAAAGTGGTCCTTACTCATTGCCCTACCAGCTTTGACCTTTCCTCCCGGGGAGAGAATGGATATGGAAATGAACTGGGAGTGTAGGAAGCAGGGATGAGAAAGGAGAGGTGTTGACTTTAAGCAAAACTCCATCATGTGAGTGTCCATCTGTCCATCCATCTGTGTATGTATTGTAATTATTAATAATATAAGTGATGTCGTGTGCTCTTGGCAAGAGCATGGGGCCCATGGGACAGCTCTGGAGCAAGTCAAAGGAAATAGCAGTGGCTTCATGCATAAGCTAGGGATACATTTGGCGCACCGGGAGTCAGGTTTTGGTGCCAAACCACTCTGTGGAAGGGCAAGAGCAGGCTGGGTCTGCATGAGAGCTTCCAGGGAGGTCAGGCTGGCTCCCTCCCCAAAGGAGCACCATGAGCAGGAAAACACTGGCTGCACAGTCAGAAAGCCCATAACCTAAAAAGCACATGGTCTCTCTTAAACCCTTTCCAGCCCTGCCACCAGCCAAGGAACTTTGGTTTTATAGTTTCACACTTCTTCATTTCTGTGGATTTAACTGGACCAGCAGTGTTGTTGTGGATTAACTGGGGGTTAAAGAAGCATTTATGCAGTTGGTCCTTCTGCTAAAAGAATGAAATACTCATTGGCATGAAGTACTCATTGCCTCTCCAGGGGCTGCGGTAACAGCCTGCCCTTGCTCTCCTGGCGTATGTACATGTGTCTTGAGAGAGCTGACAGCACCAGACTCCAGATAAATTGCACATCAGCTCTTCCCCTTCATTTTGAACATCGTGCAGTGCTTGGAAGTGAGTGGTTGAGAAACTGCAGGACCTATAATCAGGACCCTTACAGCAGCTTTCTGAGAAAATGGGGCTCTGGGTGAACCCCTATGTGCTGGTAAGACAGGGCAGTGTGAGGCTGTCACAGAGGAGCCACCTCATGCCTGGGGATTTTCTTCCTCTGCCCAGGCTGTGACAGTGGCCGTGTGCCCAAGGCAGGTTGTGGCTCCTCACAACCTGCTCCATCAGCATCCTGGTGTCCTGGCTGAGTTTTGTGAGTTGGTGCTCACTGATATGTGTGTACCGAGACTGCACCTCTTATTTTGTGATACCAAAGAATTTCTGGGGAAACAGCTGAAGAAATGAGTGCTTCTTAGGGCCGTTATATTGATTGCTTATTGTTTTTCATTGTGGTTTTCATACTCTGAACTCAGCCCAAAGTGATATGAATCTTCTATTAATACTAACAGGATTGGGATCAAACCTTTGTGCCATCTGCATCTCTTCATCTGTTGTCTTTGTGGCATGGAGAATAAGTGTTTTATATATCCCTAAGCCATGAACTCCAGAAAGCAGTGAAAAAAATGAACTGTCCCCTGAAAGCAGGCCAAATATGTTCTTTGGTTACATGACGTGTAATGTTTTTTTTTTTTTTTCCAAGATTTCACAGTCCATTTTTAATATTCTTCAAGCTTTTGGGCTTTTGTTGTCATTCATAACATGCATTTGAACTCTGTAACATTTACCACTGCTACAGCAAGTACTTCATTTTAAGATAGATGGTCTCTTTTAGGCAAATCTTTTAAGTACAGTGCTCTGCCAGCTGTGACCTCACTTGGGTGGTGAAGACTTTCTCTTCCCATGAGCTGAGGAGAGGCTCAGCTGAGCTCAAGGATCCCTCAGTGGGTAACTGGGGGTCTCCCAGGACCCTTGGCTGATTCAGGTTTTTCATGATTTTGGGATGGGATGAAAGTTTGGTAAAAAGCCTTTGAAGCTGACAAAAACAGTTGATGAAATCTAGGCTCTCCTTTTGATGTGAGGGACCTGAATAATGTTCTGGTGCTTGCTGGCATGTTTGGGTGGTGTGCACCATTATGCAGGAAGCAGTGTCCTTCCAGGGAGAAAATACCATTTTTTATTTTCTAACCTAGGCTTTTTTTGTTGTATTCTCAGTTGAAACAGTGAACTTGGAGAGGTTCATTGTCATTTGATGGGCTTGTTAAGTGCCTGGAGCTAGGAGTCTTCTAAAATTTAAAGAAGAAATGAAGGGCAAGTACAAATATTCCAAGGGAGCAAGATTTTTTTTTTTTTTTTTTTTTTTAATGGATAGAAGAAGCTAACCCTGAATCTAGGAAAATTTCAGCTATAAGCTTGCCAGGGAAGTGTTTAAGCCAAGGATGCTGTGTGAATGATGCAGAATGGCTCCAATGCAGTGTGGCAGCAAAAATAAAACAGCTCCAAGGAGATGTAAGGCAGATGTGCATGTGGTCACAGAGTTGGGATGTAGGTACTCAGAGTGCTTTAGTCAGCAGGAAAACACTAATGAATAAAAAGTCATTTAACAAGCAAGGGTCTGGACTTCTAAGAAGAGATGAGTACTGAACACAGTGAGAAGAGGAGAGACAGAAATGTGTGAGCGATATTTGAGAGGTGCAGTCACAAAGAAAATGTCGTTGGTCCATAAGAGTGGCCATCCTTGACAGTAATAAGATGAGATCAAGAGCAGAAGATGCTTGGATAGACTGTCAAAAATGACTTGCTAGCAGTGAGGTCTATTAAGATTTGAAGTTTCTTAAGGGAGTTTATCGTTTGAGCCATCTAAAACTAAGCCTCCACTTTTTGCCCTATTTATAAAATGTCTGTGGATGAAGCTAGATTAAAATCTGCTGTAAGCGTGAGATCTTTCACTGACAGTTTGATGGTCCTGATGAACAAATAGGTATTTTTTATTTATAAGGTATGAATTGGTGGAAAGAAAGGATGCAAAATGCAATCTTGTGTTTGCTACACAGAAATGTATAACTAGCCTGATTAGACAACCCTTGCAATATTTCTCATTGTGAAAGGTCACTCTCACCTTTTTTTCAGTATTGCCTTTTGGAGGCGAGGGAACAGGGCTGAGAAAAAGGAGAAAGAAAGCAGCACAGAAAAGGAGCAGGAAAATTACAGATGCAGGTATGAATCCAGTCCTGGATGCATCTGCACCTGAACCTCAGAAGATAATACCAAGGCACAGGAGGGGCAGAGGGACATCGACTGAATGGATTTATGTGTGTCTTCCAAAGCAGCATAAAGGGGAAACTTCTCATCCGTGATACATATTACAGGGACTGTGAAATCCCTGCTGCATCAGGGCCTATATGTGAAAGATTAATGCAAAATAAAAGACCAGTCTAGCCCCACCACCCACACATCTGCTGACCGCCCTCATCTGTTTGGGCTTCAGCAAGCTGCATGGTTCCATGTGTGGTGAGAGGATGGCTATGATTAATCAGGTACCGTAGGAGATGCTGAACGTTTGTGGCCCTGCAGAGCCTGGGCTTGCTGGGGGAGCAGGCTGTCTATCGTTGGATAGAAACAGCAAGAAAGAGAACCCCACCAAAATTTAAAAATAAAAAAGGAAGAGGAGGGGGTGTTTCTGTGAAATTCATAGGAAGTAAAAAAAAAAAAAAAAAAAAAAAATCAGTAGCTTTGCAGAGCTCTGCTCCCAGTATTATTCTTTGTGATTAGGCTAATGAGCCCTGACTCTTACAGGTATAGTACGCTGTGATACCCACAGGGGTTGGGATCTTCATCAGACAATTAGGTCTCTCCCTCTGTGCAGGCATTTTATAATAAATAATCAGTAGTCTTAATGTGGTTTTGAAGCTGGTCAGCATAGTCATTAGCCTGCACAGCTCAGAAGTTCAACTAAATTCACTTAGAGTTGTTTGCAATATCCTGCCTGACAATGAATGTGAATGTTTTATTAAAGTAAATGTTTAGATTTCTAGAATACACTTTATTATTTTTTTTGCACTTAAAGATAAATGTCTTGATGCCTGAAGACTACAGGGATTTTGGTACAATGCTGCATCATGTGGTACGGTCTCACATCTGGCTGGGTTTGGTACCTGCCACACTGAGGAGAGTTAATGCCCAGCGGTGTGTGATTCAGTGAGATTGTTGACCATTTCTTCACAGATATGTGTAGAAAACAGGCATAAAAGGGGAGTATGGCTGTATCTTGCGCGGAAAAGATAAAATGCAAATCCTCCAGATTTATTTCTGACTCTTTTTCAAGATTTCCATCTGGTTTAGTAGCATTTTCATTTTGGTTTCCTCTTGTGCTGTGCCCAGCTGGCCTGCCCTGCTCTGTCCTGGTGATATACAGCTATGGGTGGTGTAACCCCCCCCTCTGCAGGGTGTGTGGGGCCAGGTCTCGGGCCTGCAATATTTCTGATAATTTCTTACTCCCTGCTAAATTCACAGAAAGCATTTTAACACTCATCTGTCAAAATCCTCAACACTGCTCAGATAGCTGCTTTAATTTTATTTGATCGTTTCTAGCAGCGCATCTCCTTGGATGATTGATCACGCTCTCTCTGCCACAGAGTGCCTGGGAGAAGGTACAAAAATCAGTGTTGGCCAAACACTTGGACTGTAATGAAACCAGTTCCTGACCCACAAAACTGTTTTGCCAAAGACAAATCCCCTTTTAGCTGAAAAGCCAGACCGAACAGATGTCTTGCATGGAGCCCTGTAAATAAGCTGCCCCCAGCCCTGTCAGCTCACTGTGGGCTGCAAATTCTGGAGCTGGGCAGCCGTTGTCCAAAAGCTGTTTCTAGAAATGGCCAGTGAAGGGTGTTCCCTCGAGTTACAGTCGGGATCACACCATTAGATTTGGGATATGGGAAACTTGGGCCTAATATAGTGGAGCAGGTCATGGCTCCCTTGCTAAGCATAATGTGCTGAGTACAAACCCTATAGCTTTAGGCATTCAAAATCGGTCTCTGAGTTAAGCACTTTGGCTCCTGGTTTGTCAGAAAGGAGGATTAAAATAGAAACCTATCATGCACACTCGATTAAAGCCAGAGGCTAGGGTCTGGCTGGGACACCTGTGGGCCTTTCCACTACTGCTCTTCAGTGGAGAGGGCCTTCCTCCTTCTGGGGACTGGGGCTAAGGAGGAAAAGAGAAGCAGTGTTTCATGATGGTGTCAAAGGTTTTGCCAGGTGTCACCACAAATCTTGTGGTATTCATAGGTTTGTTCAGGAAGGGAGCCAGCATGAGGCCAGGGAGTCGGGAGAGACCTCCAGGCGAAGTGGCTGCTGGTGGGCACTCAAGAGCTAGCGCTGCCTTCCCTCTGCTGTGTCATGGTGGGGCTGCTCTCCTGCTCTAATGGGGCTTTTCTTCAGTGACAGCAGGATTTTGCTCCAACACCTTCCCATTTGGGGGCTGCAGAGAGAGCAGCACCACGTGTGGGTGGCAGCCGGGTGGTGCTGAGCTGCCCACTGCAAATTGCTCAAATGCCTGCTGGGGCCTGGGTGAGAGGCGATTGCCTGAATCTAGCTAAAGCTGAGGATGTTTATGGTGAGCTTAGGTCAAGCCAGGCACAGAACTGAGAGCTGCTCTTCTGGCTGGGGACAGCAGCCATGCCCTGCGCCTTGTGTCTGGGTCAGGGTGCAAGGCTCCTGGGGACCCAGGAGACGGGGCTTCTCTCTTGTCTGTCTGTATCTTACAGCCTGCTTAAAAGCACCGGCTAACTGTGGTGCTAGCAAAACCTGACACCCGATTTGCTTATCTGTTTGGGTGAGGATGAATGGCCAGATTTCTTAGATACTTCTCCTCCAGTTCCCTGTGTGTTACAAATTGCTCTAATGTCACATAAGGGATTGGAAAGGAAACTTCGGCTCCTTTCATATCAGTGGTGTTGCTAGGAAACCTCTCCCTTTGACAGTGTATGTTGAGCATGCCTGTATTTGCCTTTGGCTCTCCGAAGGACAAAAATCACCATGTGGTGCTGGGGGGGAAAAACATCGAAAATTACTTTAAAATTTTTAACTGTGCCAAATGATGTTCTGGATTGCAGATGCCAGCGCTTCTGGTTTTGCATAGCTTGCAACGGGAGCAGATGAGGCACGGTTTGACCCTTCCATGCTTCATGTGCTTCCAAGTCAGGCTGCTTTCTTCGTGTCCCCTTCTGCTACCTGTGCTGGCAGGGGCAGCTGTGCCATATGGGAGCGGGGCCGGAGCGCCTGCCCGGAGTCACTGTTCAGGGGATGTGTGATCCTCGTATCCATGCATGGGTTTAGAAAAAGCTGCTTGATTTATTGAATGTTGTTTGGTGGGAGAGAGGGGCCTGCCTTCCTCCTTTCACTGGATTTCAGGATGGATATTCATTTGACACATATTCAAAGTATCACTGAGTGCATATACAGGTTAGATTTGTCTTAGGTGTTTTTAATAGTTAAAAGGGGGAAAAAAAAAGAAGGGTTTTGAAACAATTTTTTCTTGTTTCAAAGAAATGAGAGGAGTAAAGGCTTAATTGTCTAAATATGTCCTTCATATTTTTCACTAAGAGTGGCAAGTTTTTTTTTTTCTTTTTGTTCCTGGGTGAAAAGCCTTTGGTGGATAATTTTTCCCTGCAGTAGTTGCTGCCAAACCCTTCAGATTAAGTGTTGCACATCAGCTCTGACCCCTGGTCAACACCAAAGGGGAAAGTCTGGTCTTGTGGCCAGAAGATGACAATTAATGATGTTTAATGTTGCAATGTTTGCTGCAGAATGGATGAATCTGTGCCTCATGTCTGTGTGCTGGGTACAGAAAACACGGACTATCACTGCAGTCTCCAGTACAAGCACATACTGTGTGACCAGACCTGATAAATAGTATGCTATATGAGGCTCAGGTATGTGGAGTGGGTTGCCCAGCATCATGCTTGTAGTCCCTAGACTACAAGGGCTCAGATTAGCTTCTGAAGATCCAGTTTTGAGGATCTGAGTTTCTTTAAAACATTTCTCTCCCGGTGTACAGTGAAGGAGTCCCCATGGCTCTAGACCTGTATTTGCCCAAATGCATTCAGGGTGCTCACAGAGGTGTGATTTTGAAAGGACTTTGACAATGAAGAATTTTACAAATTTATCCCAATTACAGCCACACCTATGCTAAATACCTCTGTTGCTGTTGTACTACATGAATCTGCAGGCTGTTCCCTTTCCTTTCTGACATCAGTGTGTAAGCTACAGGTGTGCACCACAAGAGAAGATGAAAATGTGATTTTTGAGTGTGATGGCAGTTCAATGTCCATAATATTTTTGTCTCAAAGTGCACTGGTGAATCTGGTAACTCTTAAGGGAAAAGTTTCTGGAGGTATTTTATAAAATCAACCTTTATATCTTTTGCAAGGATCAGGAGGGATTTGTGACAATACTGGGAAGGGGATAAAGTTTGGTTGTTCACATCGAGGCTTTATATACACATAAAAGATGCATAAAATCCAATCATCTCTTAAGCTAATATTTCATTCTTTAAATAGGAAGTGTTACGGGTGATGCATTTTGAGAAGTAGGCTCCTGACCTACATTTCTGCACTGGAGCTTGCCCATGGGTATTTCCACTTTAGTCTACCTTTAGGTTCAATATATTTAGTTTCTTAGCATCTGCTTTCAAGGTTTATGTAGTCTTGAGTTCTATTTAATTAATATTTTAAGCTTGCTCCTCTGCCTTTAAGAGAAAATGATCCTTCCCAAATGCAGCGAATGTCTTGCTTTTATTTGAAATTGCATCTGAACAAATGGCTCAGCACACATAAATCTCTTCTAAATCTCTTCTGTTTCCAAAGGTTTTTGTAGTTCTCCATCTTCAGCGACTTTAGTGTAGAGGCTTTATATACGAAATTTAATCCACCAAACTCATCTGCCTATAGTAGCATCTCTGTTGCCCTGACTACCCTTTCAGAGAACTTGCTACTGAAAACAATAAGATATTTAATGGTCATCATCAGAATATATCATTATAGGTGAAGTATCCTGGTTTTAATCTGTGTGATGTTTACTCCATGTAATGACAGTGTGTGCCCTGTAAATAACACACTGCATCTCAGGAAATGAAAGATGTTTTGAATAAATAAGTAATGGCATGCTGACTACCGACTCTCCTGGCTTTGGTAATGCACTAAGTAGAGAAAGTAAACAGAAATCTCCTTCTGGGCATTTCCAAACTACAAAATGCCCTCTGCATTTTGTTCAGGTTAAATATACAATCCCATCAGAAGCCTTGAGCTCCTTGCTTAGATGGCCTTGTAAATGAATATCACTACAATAATCACAGTTACTACAAGGAGACACAAACTGTTGTTTGAGACAGGGCATTTTTTAACCTGAAATTCTGGCAATGCAAGAGATGTCTCAAGCCTAGTGGCGTCTTAGTTGCTTAATGATTTCATTTACGGAAGTGGGACATCAGAGGACTGTGCATATTTGGTGGTCTGTGGGTAGCTTTTGGCAAACTTCTTGAATTTTAAACGCTGTGGTGTGCAATGACCACATCATATTGCACTGAGTTTTGTAACAGGGTGGACCTATAACAAGCTGATGTGCATGCCATGCTGTGTGAGGAATCCAGAAAATCCTTGCAAGAGAGCAACAACATGCAGAGCCGGTAGATTGAGACCAGTGACCATGCTTGTAAATTCATCTTTGATTCCATAATTAACCTGAACTTTAGATAAAAAGATATCTTTGTGGAAAGAAGATAGAAACTGTGAATCGTAGTGTTTTTGTAATGGTGTTCGGTTTGGCTTGATATGGCCAGCTGGGGTGGAGACTCTTTATTTTGTATGAAGAAACGCAACGCCTCCCACTGAGACTGAGCATGGGGCCACGGCCAGTTTACAAATTTCGTAGCTGAATCATTTTCACAAACTATGGCTTAGGTAAAAGACAGAAATCTATCAAATGTTGTACAGATTAACTTATCACCTAGTTAAATGGGCTGTCAGTCTGGGCTGCCTGTGCTTGGCAGGGTGAATTCAAATGCATGTAAATTTCCCTGGTGGCTGACGAGCGACTATGGTGGAGCTGTCAGCTGATGACATGTGAAAATACATTAACATTGTTTAAAATATATTTGAAAGGGATAGCTCATATTTTGATAACATTTTCACAGGCAAATGATTTGTATGAGATTTGAAATACTGACCACATAATTTATGCTGGGAGGATAATTTTTTTTCAATAGCAACCCTTCAGATATGTTTGGCACTTAAAGGAAGCCCTGAAACAATTAACAATTACCACACAAACTGGTTCGGGTCCCATGTGCCACCATTGTACGGAGTCACTGTTCCGATAGCCTCACTTGTCACTTCCACTTGATCTTACAAAAAGTGATTAGAAACTTCAGAAGAACCAATTACGCAGACCCTTGTGTTATAAACCTGCGCTTTCTTTTAAGCGCAAACTCTCTTGCTTCTCCGTGGTTTTGGCCTCGCTTTTTAATCTCTTGTATTTTTTGTGCAAAACAGACTTGATGCTTGCAACATCAGAAAACAAACGCTAAAAGCTCCATGTTACGTAGTTTTCCTTAACTCTTTCTTTAAGGGCTTAGGGACTTCTTAATTTGCCTCCTCCATCAGTTCCTGGGGTTGTGGGCTGTGGTCACCTCCTTCTCTCCCAGTGACACCAGTCACTGTTCTCATAAGGGGCCATGAAAGGCAAAAGAAAGATGCAGCTTCCTCTAAGAAGGGTTGTAGGATGTGAACAAGCATTGACTGAGCCGTGTGATAAGAAAAACATTTGAACCATGTGATTTGAGATTCATCCTTTAGTCTCGAACCTTCGGGGGGTGAAAGGGGAGAACTTAGCACTGTCTAAAAACAGCAGATCTCACAGTTCAGCAGTCAACCATGGCGTCTAAGACATGAAAAAAATTACTTATGCTGTCAGCTTCCATTATTTACATGATCTTTCTGTGGTTGAGTCGTGGCTGTGGATGTGCAATTCAGCTAGAAAAATTGCATATTTACACAGATGGGTGCTGGCATGTGACCAGGGCTTAAGCAAAATGCATGATTGGAGGTAGAAATCAAATGCAGATTGGTGAAGCTGTTTTGGAGGGGTTCAGTTACAAGGTGCAAATGTTTACAGATGCTTGTAAGGATGAAGGATTCTCTCAGAAATGGTGATTTTTAGGAAGAGGATGGTATTGTAAACAGTTTGGGGTGTTTACTCCCCTGGAGTTCCTGGGCTGTCTATTCCAGGTTTCAGAAGATGCTGCAGGGCACCCCTTCCTCTTGTTTTACTTGAAAACTAGAGCAAAGAGAAATGTGATGCACCTGTTTGGAAAAGCCTGACAACGATATGACTAAAAATCTTCTGACAGGATAGTGGAAGCTGAATGTTTGGGTGTAAATCTAGTGCTTGGGATGTGGGAGAAGAGATGTTTTGGCTACTTCTCAGAAGTATCTGATGCTGAAGAAGCCACAAATGTCAAGACAGATCCTTTCCTACTTTCTCTTTGCTCTGCTGCTGCGAGTTTTGCCCTGGAATGAACTGGTTCCACAATGACTTGGATTACAGTATGTATATGTCAGTGGAAGTGTATCAGTGAGTTGATTTTCTTTTGTGCTTTATCAATCCAGGTTGGTGCATTTTAGGTGTAACCACTTGCCTTAGAAACCCCTCAAAGCGGAAGCATGGAGATAAGAGATGAAATCCCAAGTCTTTCCAGTGGCCACATGACACCCTCATAAATCCCTTCCTTCTATAGCTGGCTATTTCGGGGATTTGCCATTTCAACGCAACCACCTCCATGTGCAGAAGGGTTATAAAACATTTTGGTGATGCACTGACTCTGGCACTAAGGAGTTTGCAGAAAGGCGATCCCCCAGTGTAGAGCGTACGAAGATAATGGGAAAACTTACCAATTTGCTAACTGGAAAGGAGTTTCTGTGATAAAAGTTGGGTAAAGCTTGCTATAATGCTATGATTATCTTATCAAACAGTAAGGTAAGGTTTTTGGCATCAGTGGTTTGAGATGACATTCTCTACTGAGCTTTCAGTGTAAGTAGAGATCTCTGACCTGTTTTTGAACTATGGGCTTCAAACACCAGTACCACACCAGCAGCATGGATCCTGGTGCTTCAGGGCAGAAGCAACAGAAAAGGAGGCTGAAGGGAGGAACAAGGAGATAGGCCATGGCATTGGAGATCCAAGGAGGGCAACAGGTTATCTGATATCAGTACTCTGTGGTTAATGTGCAACAACATGTATTTCACATTAAAACACTATAAAATATTTGTAGGTGTTTGTGCCTTTTTTTAGGGTGTGAGCCTCCCTCCCTTAAGGAGAAGAGTCCTTGGGGCTGCCAGGTATTTAACATGTTGGATAGGTGCATAAAATCCATTTAACTTGTTAGTGAATCAATGGCACTTCCCTCAGTGATGGTGTGATGTGCAAGACCTCCAACTTCAGAAGTATTCTGTCTCTGTGCATTGATGTGCATTTTCCCTCTGTTGCTTGTAGCCTGGCTAAACCCCATCCTGTTTAATAAATTGAGGAAAAAAAGAGCATAGAAAGTCTTTTTCATGTGGCAGCATTTCATTGGGGGAAAAAAAGTCACTTAGGTTTTGTACTTCTAAGCAAGGCAAGAAGACTTCATCAGAGGTTGGTGTGTTAGGGAGAGCACTTGTTTGTGAGCACTTGTAGCTGTTCAGGAGCGTCTCTTCATGTTGGGGTATCCATGAAACAGTGAACAGCAAAGAAAGCCACACCAAAAGAGAATGAATAAAGAAAACTCCCATGTCTTAACTTTACTTCGAGCACCCCCGGCTCACAAACCACTGTCAGCACATCGCTTCCTCTTCAGGCCAGCCTTGCCAGCAGCAGTATATAAGCGAGGAAGGCGAATGACAGCAAGGCTGTAATATAAAGAGGGCCTCTGCCTCCCTCTGCATACTTCTGCTAATTGCTTTTCCCGTTACAAGGCCGGTTCCGCCCCTCCGTGTATAAATTACGCTTGTTTTGTGCGGCAGTGAGCGACAAGTCATTGTGCCACTTTGCTTTATCACTTCTGCCCCTTACAGCTGCTTTGGGCTGGCCAGTGCTTGCCTTGCCACCCTCTTCTGCCCAACTCCTGCTGCTCCAGCTGCCTGGGAATGGCTTCTGCCAGGGGGAAAGTCCCTTCTCCCCAGGGGGAAACTGGCTTCTTGACCAAAACACACCTGAGAGACACTTTCCAGGTTCTGTGCAATGGTTTGTGAGCACAGAGGGACTTTTTCACCTGTTGTTTCCTTCCAGGGAGAGAAGGCGGCTCTCTGCCTGGCCGTGGCTTGTGCTGAGCAGGCTGCCTGGCATGTTCCTTGCTCATCCCAAATGCTGCCTGGGATATGTCAAGTGCTCCTTTTCCTTTAGCTAGTTTCTTTGCCCAGGTGTGGAAACGTTGTTGGATTTGATTTCTGTCCTTTTTTTTTTTTTCCCCTTCAAGACTGGGTTATAGATAATAAAGTGGTATGCAAGAGCCTTCATTAAAAATGCATTTTGTAAAATTGAAACTTAAGTGTCAGTTTTTTTCTAGCAGTCTGTCAAATATTTGACAATTAAAATAGCTGTTTTTAAAA